>NC_137774.1:27003556-27641800 GCF_963455305.1 Plecotus auritus
GAAAGGTAAGTACTCAGCCTAACGTATGACTTCTCACTCAGATCTTAGAGATTGGTACCTTAATCTTCATTTCATCAACTGCATCCAGGACCCAGCCCACAGTCCCATCCCCTCCACAAACAAGTACTCGAGCTGAGTGATAAGGAAGAAGAGTACAAAGTTGCAGGGCCTTGATAGGGGGAGTTTTAGTTACATCAAAAACCTAAAAATGAAAGAAAAGAAAACAATTATTTTTATCCCACACTGTCCTCCAGTTGTCAGCATAACTTCCCTCTAGATGGTACATGGTTAAATAAAAGACTGGCTGCAATGCATTGATCTGTAACAATATGCCAGGCTCCATGTTAGACTTTTCTTTTCCTTTACATCCTTTTTGCTTAATGTATAATGTTGAAAGGGAAAAATACACTTTGGAAGGAAAAACATCAGTGCATCTCTGATTGTTGCACAATGGGTTGTTTAGTTTTTCAAAGCAGAAGCTGCTAGCATGAAACCTCAACTTCAATGGCGCAATCCTTTTATCCTTATTTTTTAATTGAGGTATAGTTATATCTAATGAAATTCACCCATTTCAAGTGAACAATTCAGTGACTGTTAGGAAGCTTACTGAGCTGTGCATCAACACTTTAGAACTTTGGTCGCTCTGATAAGATCCCTCAGTGTCCACGTGCAGTCACTTCTAATTTCCTATCTCGGGTGACCACGAATGTACTATTTCTACAGATTTGCCTTTTCCGGGTAGATCGTAAATCAAATCATACAATATGGGCCCCTTGCATCTGGCTTCTTGGACAGTTGGGCTGTTTCTACTTTTTGGCTATAATGCTGCTATGAATATTTGCATAAAGTCTTTGTGAAACATGTTTTCATTTCCCTTGGGTAGACTGAACCCAGGCATGTGCTCTGACTGGGAATCAAACCATGACCTCCTGGTTCATAGGTCAATGCTCAACCACCAAGCCACACCGGCCAGGCTATATGTTTAATTTTTTAAGAAACCTTCAAACTGTTATCTAATATGGCTGCACCATTTTATACCTTCACCATGAGTTCCTTTTTCAATGTATTACAATAGTTTGATACTTTTATAATTATTACTAGTGGCCCGGTGCATGAAATTCGTGCATATTAAAAGGGGATTAGAGGAAATAATTTAATATTGCTATTTGCCCTTTCTCTATAATAGAAGTGTCAGAGATGAAAGAAAATTAGTAAAATGTATATGAAAACCTTCCTCTTGTCAGAGTCTGGGGCGCACCACAGGACCCAGAGTCAAGTCCCCGCCCATCCACATGCGCCTCAAAATCACGTGAGACCCAGACCCGGCTGGCCCCCCCACATTGGGCTAGATCCAGACCCGGCCAGTCCCACCCTTGTCAAGCCCTGCCAGGCAGGGGGCATAGCCTCAGGTCCTCTGGCCTGAGGTCACCTGTCAAGCCCCACTGGGCAGGGGGTGCGGTCTGAGGTCCCCTGGCCTGGTGCCGGTGTGTGTGTGTGGGGGCGGCTTGAAGTCCCCTGTCAAGCCCCACCTGGTGGGGGGTGTGGCCTGAGGTCCTCCGGCCTGGCGCTGGGGCGGGGGAAGCAGCCTGAGGTCCCCTAGCCCAGCACCAGGATGGGAAGTGCACCTTGAGGTCCCCTGTCAAGCCCTGTTAGGTGGGGGGGCACGGCCTGAGGCCCCCTGTCAAGCCCTGCTATGTGGGGGACACGGCCTGAAGTCCCGTCAAGCCCTACCTGGTGGGGGGCGTGGCCTGAGGTCCCCCAGCCTGGCGCTGGGGCGGGGGGGAGCAGCCTGAAGTCCCCTAGCCCAGCACCAGGACGAGAAGCGCACCTTGAGGTCCCTTGTCAAGCCCCGCTGGGTGGGGGGCGCGGTCTGAAGTCCCCTGTCAAGCCCTGCCTAGTGGGGGGTGCAGCCTGAGGTCCCCTGTCAAGCCCCATGGTGGCAGGGCAGGGCGTAGCCTCAGGTCCCTGCTGATTCCTTGTTAAGGCTCCTTATGGGAACTTGGCCTCAGCTGTGGGTGCAGCCATCTTTGTGATGGAGTGATGGTCAATTAGCATATTCCATTTTTTATTAGATAGGATTCTTTCCTACAATCAGGTGAATACTGGTTGAAAGAATAACCATTACAATTTAGGGAAAATGAAAAGATTAACACAGAAAGGAAGGTTTTCTCTTTAGATACCTGGACTGGGTTTAGAAGAATCCTGAATTCTCCCAACAGTCCATCTCCCATGTTAGTTCCACTACGAGAGTTGGCCAGGATTATTAATGGAGTCCATTGCTTCCCAAGCTTAGAGGCTAGCTAAAAAAAATTAAGGTGAACGAAAGGGTTAAATATCTCATCTGCACATTGTATTGTGTTCAAGTCAAGTCTCCTTCCATCACCATTTATCCTTTCTATACCTTCCCCCACCTACCCTACTCCCCAATTTTTCATTTCTTGATAACAACAGTGCTGTAATTTGCTGAGAGAAAAACAACTATCCCAGAACAATAAATAAAATGTAAAAATCAAAGAACAGGACAGGACCTTAAAGATGAACTAATTTAACTTCCACTTAACGTACAATTCTCTTCTACATTATTCTAGCTAAGTCCTCCAGTGTATGCTTAGATACGCATATAAGAACTCACTAACAAGGCAGCCCATTCTACTGCTAAATTATTAGACAGTCTTGACTTAAATGGAGTTAAAAATCTGTCTTTTCATAATTTTTATTTATTGTTCTAATTTCATTCTGAAGCAACTAGAAATAATTTCATTTGTTTTTCCCTATAATGCTGTGCTCAAACATCTGAAGCATATTATCTTTCATTAGTCTTGTCTCCTAGACCAGTGGTTGGCAAACTCATTAGTCAACAGAGCCAAATATCAACAGTACAACGATTGAAATTTCTTTTGAGAGCCAAATTTTTTAAACTTAAACTTCTTCTAACGCCACTTCTTCAAAATAGACTCGCCCAGGCCGTGGTATTTGGTGGAAGAGCCACACTCAAGGGGCCAAAGAGCCGCATGTGGCTCACGAGCCGCAGTTTGCCGACCACAGTCCTAGACAATGCATTTCAAGTTCTTTTAACCGTTCATAGAATGGACAATGCCTTTCTCTGCTCTTTTACCTTGACTGTCCTTTTCTGGATATAGTCTAATATATTTTGTTTTTTTCAAATAGATGAAAGAATCCAGATTTGTACAATGACCAGAGTCAAATGAAAATAATGTTTTTCTAACCTAACAATTTATTTCCTCTCCCCTTCTCCTTGTGGATGGAAAAACAAATGGAGTTGTTTTGTGGTTTTTCTTAGCGATTCTCACTCCTTGTGATCTCAGAGTGAATTCAAATACATAGGGGTTGTACATTTATTTACTTATTTTTATTATCATTTTTTTAATCCTCACCTGAGGATATCTATTTTTTTTATTGATCCCAGAGAGAGAGGGAGAGGAGAGAGAGAGATAGAAAAAAAAATCAATATGAGAGAAAAACATTGATTAGTTGCCTCCTGTACATGCCCAGACTGGGATTGAAGCTGTAACCTAGGTATGTTCCTTGACTGGGAATCAAACCAGAGACCCTTCAATGTATGGGAGACACTCCAACCAACTGAGCCACGCAGGCCAGGGCTGGGGATTGTACATTTAAAAATATGTATCACAGCCTGGCCAGTATGGCTCAGTGGTTGAGCATCAACCCATGAACTAGGAGGTTGAAGTACAATTCCTGGTCAGGCTCGATCTCCAGTGGGGGGCATGCAGAAGGCAGCAGATCAATGCTTCTCTCTCTGTTCCCCTCCTTATCTATCTAAAAAAGAAATCAGTAAAAACATATTTTAAAAAATGTACCACAACATTAAACATAATGTTTTTATATTTTCAAATTCCCTTTTCTTTTGCAGTAATATTGATAAAGATGACATTTAAGATATAAAATTCTAACTTGGAAAAGATACAATTTAATTTTAAAATAAAATGGTTTAACCATTTTGGCATATTCATGTAGAAAATCAATGCCAATATTTATAGTTATTCCTTCAGGCTACATAATGACTGATACATTTACATCAGTTTTCATACACATACTATAAAGTGCTGTTAGCAGCTTCAATGTTCAACATTATTTGTGGGACCATATAATGAGCAAGGTAAATGCATCTCTAGACACCCTGTGTAAAGTTCCCAATGGAAAAATTCTTCTAGAACAATGTGTGAGGAAATCTACATTTTCTTTTCACTGACAATAATCATGAATCCCAATCCTAGCTGTTCAATGAATCAGAATCATCTGAGAACCTTAAAAATACATGGATGGCTGAAACCGGTTTGGCTCAATGGATAGAGCATCAGCCTGTGGATTGACAGGTCCCAGGTTCAATTCCGGTCAAGGGCATGTACCTTGGTTGCGGGCACGTCCCCAGTAGGGGGTGTGCAGGAGGCAGCTGATCGATGTTTCTCTCTCATCGATGTTTCTAACTCTCTATCCCTCTCCCTTCCTCTCTGTAAAAAATCAATAAAAAAATGTATTTAAAAAAAAAATACATGGATGGATTCCTGGGACCTACTTACTAAATCAGACATAGTCAGGGAAGTGGGTTTAGGAACCTGTATATTTAAAAAGCTCCTCAATGATCCAGAAGCAGGCAGTGATTTAGAAACCACTAATATAACATTTCCTTTTAGACATGAAAGATCTCAAGAGCCCAAATTTGTGGCACACCTCTAGGATCTGGATAGGGATTTATGGCTTACCATAATGATTCTTCTCACGTACACATAGTTGTAATGGTCACACAATGACTTAAACCACTTCTTGGAAATCAATTACATAAGGACAAATGAACTCTGATTACCATTGCATAATCTGTTTTTTTGTCTTTACGCATCAGATTAATAGAGGTTAAGTAACTGGGTGGAATGATGAGGTTTCTGAATTCTCCAAAATCACACTTTTCGTTCTTTATGCTACTTCTCATGCATTCGTCATGGACAGTTTTCTGACACCAAATGCACCTGAGGGACAGAAGAAACAAAGAGAATAACGAATAACTTAAAACCATAGCTTACTGATCTGCAGACCAATCATTTTTGTCAAAAAATCTAAAACAGTAATTTCATCACTATTGAGCATAAAATCTGGCAAATGAAAGATTTATAATTGTACCTACATAGTGAAAATAGAGCAATCAAGTTTGAACATACTTGGCAGTTTAACAGTGTTTTTTAAAAGATGGTTTAGGGCCCCTAAGATCTCTTCAGGGTGTCTGTGAGGTTAAAATCATTTAAATAATAATAATATGTTATTTTTACCCTCATTCTCTCAAAAGTGTGCAGTGGAGTTTTCCAGAAGCTGTATGGCAGGTGCTACGTCAATAAACTGATGCAGAAATAGATAGGAGACTCTGAGCTGACTTCTAAGCCAAAGAGATGTGCCACAACTAACATCACTCTTCTCTTTAGATTTTCATTTATTTTGATAAAAATGCAGTATTTAGCCTGGCCAATGGCTCACTGGTTGAGTGTTGACCTATGAACCAGGAGGTCACAGTTCTATTTCCATCAGGGCACTTGCCCGGGTTGTGGGCTTGATCCCCAGTGTGGGGCATGCACGGGGCACCTGATCGATGATTTTCTCTCATCACTGATGTTTCTATCTCTCTCTCCCTCTCCCTTCCTCTCTAAAATTAAAAAAAAACAGTATTTGTTATCATGATCAATCTTTTAAAAATGAATATTGAAACAAGTTCTCAGTTTTAATTTATAACATGTTAAATATCAGATCTGATCCACATAAACAAAAGCTGATCTAGAACAACTGTTCTGTGTATTATTCATTTGTGCTTTGATTGAAGCAGGTTCGTGAGGCCTCCAGTCCTTAGTGCTTGAATGCCCCATTGGCCTGGGTCCTTGAAGCATTCCTCAGGGTCCAGTGTGAAAATATCTTCACTTATATAACCATCTGTGAATATTACAACTACAGTAAAATAGTCCATTTCTTGGTGGCTGTTAATACAAAATGAATCTCTATGTTTGCATTTGAAATACAGACAGAAGACATGCACATTCAGATTGGCCTTTGTTTGGACCAGTGCAGAAACCAGCAGGGAGGGAACAGTGCTCGTCAAGGTCCCGGGCTTCTGTCATTAATCCGATCAGCAGTTAATCCTCTCCCAGATAAGGCAGCTCTGGCTATCCAGATGACTGCAGGCTGGCTGAAAATAAACGTCATAGTTAAATGAATAATTTAAAAAAAGGACAATTACTCTTTCACCCCAGGTCAACAATTTAGTCTTCCATTTTAAGGTGTGTGTTTTTCCAGTTGGATGTTCAGATTTGCCAAGTAATTACTGCTATTTACTGCTGAAAGAAGAGTTATCTGCATGACCTGTTAGAGAAAACTGTAAAATAACCTGCCTGATAACCTTTGTTGATGCTTGCTTTCAAACTATAAAAGATGGTTTATGCAGCTGAGGTACTGTACCTCCACCCACTTTGTTAACTTTAAAATAGTATGTTATCATTGAAAATAATCTAAAAGGATACTCACTGATTTATTTCACAGTGGTTTCCTCTGGGAAGGAAAGTGGGACTGAAGGATGACAACATTCACTTTTTACTCTATATTCTTTTGTAAATTGCCTGAGTTTCTAAAAACCAGAATATCTTCATGTATTGGTATACATTTTAAAATTAGATAATATCAGCTTATTCTTGAAAAAGACATAAAACTCATCCAGAGATAGTCACTCTTAACTTTTAGATGTGCTTACTCTCGATTTTTACAGTGCATAAATGTTTGGTTCCCAGGTTAGGGATATGATGTATATATATCTGAATAGTACTTTTTTTCTTCCCACATTGTATGATGAATATGGCCTATGCCATGAAATATTTTTAAAAGACATGGTTTGCAAAGAATGAGTAATATCATATGGACATAACATAATTTACTTAACCCCTTTTTTGTTTTCCCTCCCAAACATATAATTTATTTTTCTAAGTATAAATAACATGATGAATAAAATGAGGCTTAAATATAAATGAGGCTATTTTTCTGGACTCTTAGAAGTCAAGTTACTGAGTCACAGGCCATGCATTTTCCTAAGGTTCTTGATATGTCTGCCCAATATGCTTATCAATGCACGAAGGTGTCCATCATATCTAACACTTGCTAATACTGCTCATTAGGACTTTACATTTTTTTTTTTTATAATTTTATAGACAAGGAAAGTACTTTGTTGTTTTCATTTGGATGTCTTTGATCACCAGGTGAAGTTGAATTTTTTTTTTTTTTGGCCTTTTGTTGATTGATTCATGCCCTATATTTTAATAAATAAATGCATGCATTTTTTATGTGTGTAGGATATCAACATTTTCCTGTCATATTTATTGCAAACTACTTTGTTTTCTTTTAAAGTTACTTTTTAATGTACGTAAGTTTATTTTTTGATAGATCTGTATTTCTTTTTGTGGTTTATTCAAATGTTTTTATGCTGTGAAGACATATACCCCTGCCACCTGATTTTGTGAAAACAGCTACATTTGTTCATTTATGTATTGTCCATGGCTGACTTTGTTCTACATTAGATAGTAGAGTTAAGTAATTTTGACAGACCAAATGATCTGCAAAACCTAAAATAACGTAGTTTTGGCTCTTAACAGAAAAAGTTTGCCTACTTCTGTTCTAGAAGATGATTTGCTATTTTTCATTGTTTCAGATAATTAATAAAATGCATTAACACATACCAATAGAACACAGAGATATAAAGGGATGTAATGAAGAAAGACCTTGTAAATGAAAAGGCACCTTACGTTTTCTTAATGACACAGAACACAAAAGGAACAAAGGTTCACTTAATAACTGTAATGAATACTTAAAAATATAAACTAATTTTCTATTTAGTTTAGAAGAGAGGTGAAAAGATTAAAAGGAAGTAGAAGCAGGAAAACGAGAAAAAGGAAAAAGTCTACAGGAAAGTAAGAATCCAGCAGTGTGTGGCAAGAAACAGATGCTTACTATGTGAAAACTAAATAATGACTGAGCATAAATTAAAGGGCCTTTGTCATTTGTCTGCGGAGTTTATCTGGGCTGCAGGCATCACTTGTCATTACTGCCCTTTGAAATGCTAACTTGTTGTACAGCCTTCACAGTTCATTTAAAATCACAGATATCCCAAGAATAGGAGCCCCCAACAGTGCTTGATAAAATCCAGAGACAGGGACAGTCTGGCCTGTGTTTAAAAGTTCTAAATAGCCCTGGCTGGTTTCGTCAGTGGATAGAGTGTCGGCCTGGGAAGTTGGGGGTCCCAGGTTTGATTCCAGTTGGGGGCACATGCCCAGGTTGTGGGCTCGATCGGTGGGGGGCTTGCAGGAGGCAGCCGATCAATGATTTTCTCTCATCATTGATGTTTCTATCTTTCTCCCTCTCCCTTTCTGAAATAAAACAAACAAAAAAGTTCTAAATAGATATTTATCTTGTTTCTCTTTCTCACATATTTCATTCCCACAGAAGGTCATAGCTGACTGTAATCCTGAATAAAATTACTGGCTGAAATAAATCAGAACATTGCAGAACATGTGCCACTTCAGGACATTGTGCTCTTTTCTCCTGGGAATAATAAACCCTTCCTAAATTATACAGAGACCATTTCTACCACGGGTGAAGGGTTCTAGCATGCTTGGACAGACTGCTCAGTACTAGTAAGAACAAGGTAGTGAGGAAAAGGAGATTTATCAGCACAAACATTCACTGTGCTCAAGGGGGTGGGGAGGGGACACAAGATTAAGGATAGAGGCTCATGTTTAAAAAAGCTACATAAATATACAAGTGGTTCTCCAACTTTAGGGTTACCTGCAGAGCCCGTTAAAGCCAAGAATGCTGGTCCCCAGCCCAAGTTTCTGATTCAGTGGGTTGCCAGGAAAAACAGAGGTTGCTCAGTTAAGTCTGAATTTCAGATAAGTAATTTTTAGGTATAAGTATGTCCCAAATACAGCAAAAAATTTTATTTTGTTCGCTAAATCTGGCAACTCTAGAATTTGCCTTTCCAACAAGTTTCTATGTAATGCTGCTGCTGGTGGTTGTGGGGACTTTACTTTGAGAACCAGAGAGAAACAGGATATTATGTTATCATCAAGAGGGAAAAATTTGAGGGCAAGGATTCCTAGAGGAAAGGGCTCAAGGTGAGTCTTTAAGGATGTATAGAAGCTATCCAGGAGAAGGATACTTAAAACTGAGAGGAAAGAAAGCCTTGAGAGAGAAAAAAAAAGGGCAGGAAAAAAAAGGACAGCCTGCCTGATGTTGCTTATACATAAAAGTTTAATGCAGGTGGTGGTAGGTAAGGTTAAAAGGGCAGGCAGGGTCCGGAGAATATGTAGGACTGTGTTAACTTCGAGTTCACTCTGAAAGACCATCAGTGCATGTGATGGGAGCAATTGAAGGGTTTTAAATAGAGCAGGTACTCCGTCTGCTCCTTCACAAATCAACATAGTGCTCTGATCCTCCACCCTAATGATCTTTCTAGTAACACAGTTAAGATACTTATGGCAGCCACTTTTATCTAATTCTGCACCAACACAAAGAAGGGAAGGAAATAAAACAATACTAAGTTTATGTCTTCTTTCCAATTAATCCCAGCTCTTGAAGACTGAAGCTTACCTACAGGGAGAACCATAAAATGTAAAGACATCGGTAACCTAGCTCTCATCGATGCCAAAAGGACAAAGAGACCAAATAAAAATGAGTGGTAACAAAACTCTAGCTGTTTAAAACATATTTTTTGGGAAAGTTAATTCTTAAATCTAAATCTGATGGGTAAAACTAAAAAAAATAAGACTTAAAAAATAGGTGTTGAATACTGCCAGTGTGGCTCAGAGGTTGAGCTTTGACCTATGAACCAGGAGGTCATGATTCAATTTCTGGTTAGAGCACAAGCTGGGGTTGCAGGCTCAATCCCCAGTTGGGGGGTGTGCAGGAGGCATCTCTTTCTTTTTTTAAATATATTTTATTGATTTTTTACAGAGAGGAAGGGCGAGGGAGAGAGTTAGAAACATCGATGAGAGAGAAACATCGATCAGCTGCCTTCTGCTCACTCTCCACTGGGGATATGCCGCAACCAAGGTACATGCCCTTGACCAGAATCGAACCTGGGACCCTTCAGTCTGCAGGCCGATGCTCTATCCACTGAGCCAAGCCGGCTAGGGCAGGAGGCATCTCTTTCATCTCTCCCTCCCGCTTTC
This sequence comes from Plecotus auritus, assembly GCF_963455305.1. Lineage (NCBI taxonomy): Eukaryota > Metazoa > Chordata > Mammalia > Chiroptera > Vespertilionidae > Plecotus > Plecotus auritus. The sequence goes on from NC_137774.1 coordinate 27,013,783, forward strand.
TCTCTGAAATCAATAAAAATATATTTTAAAAAAATAGGTGTTGACCTAATAATGCTCACACTAGTTAAGAAAAAAAAAAGGATTAAAAAATAACAACAGACATCAAAAGTCACTTGCTATCTAGTGCCACCTTTCTATATCAGTTCTTAAACATGGTTAGGGGCCTTTCTGCTTGTCAGAAATGAAACCCATCACAGTGAAGACATCCATATTTAAGGCTGAGACAAGGTTTCATAGTAACAGCATTCCTAACCCTGTCCAGGGGGTTAGAATTCTGTTTTACTTCTGACTACAATTCTCTCAACTGTAAAATAAGTACATGATCTGCAAAGTACCATTCCCTTTTATTACCAATCTCTAACATGACCTTTACCTAGTTTCAGGCAATATTTAAGAACACAAGTATGTTGTTCAGTGTGTATTTAAAGCCATTAAGATATTTTTTGCTTAGTCAAACTCACTCTTCTAAGATGCTACATGTCCTGAAAAACCACTGACAAAAGGAGTATACCTTTAAGTGTTATGTGTCACTATAGTATCGATACCTAAATTCGAAAAAGGTACTTGAAGTGCTGCTTTGGAATGACACTTGTCTTCCTTGTACATTGGTAATACAACGCTGAGGATGAATCCGTTTTACGACTCTAGGAAAAAGTTAACTTATCCGTACTTCATTTTTTTCTTACATAAAGTGGAGATAATAGCAACAAAAGCTAAACTATAACATACAGTGGCCATGAAGGACACAGCACTTAGAGACCTCTGGATGGAAGTTGAGAGCTTACAAAACGGCAGACAAAAGGTCAGGCTGGCTGAGGAGTGAGGCGCTATAGCATCATCTCAGCATATGACTATTGCAAAGCTGCCCTGAATGTTTATTAGCGTGCTTCCTCCGAGTGGTCACTTCAGGTCATTTGCAGAGATCAAAGCGGGCCTCTGCACCCACGCCCTAAATCCTGACTCCCATCTGTACCCACAAAGGCCATACCTGTAATCGCAGAGCTTAGGCTGACTGCCGCACTGCTGCGTGCAAACCACACAGCAGCTGCACAGGGGGACGTTGCCCCGTATCCAGTGGTGGGGCATGGCGTCCAGGGCCCTGCCGTCCTGCTTGAGCACGATCTCCTTGCACTGGAAGCGCTTGTCGGCCTTCTTGAGGCAGCCCTCGTCCACGCGCAGCCCGCAGCAGTCGCAGAAGGCGCCCTGCAGGATGTGCTGCGCGCACACGCAGCAGTAGGTGGGGTGGCTGAACAGGTCCGTGTCGTGCCACCCGTGCTTGCTCTTGCGGAAGATGTCCCTGCGGTGCAGCTGCCGGCGCGACCGCTGAAGGCTGCACCAGAAGGTGATGAACACGGGCAGCAGCACCGAGCACAGCGTCCACAGGACCAGGTGCCCGTCCGCAAACAGGCCCGAGTAGGGCTCCGGCCGCTTCTCTCCTTCCATCTTCTCCAGGGACGATTCCTAAGTAGAGAAACGCTGGCGGTCCACCTCGGGTTCCAATGCCCGCCCCGCCTTCCTTCCTGCTTCCAGGTGGTATCCGAGGAGGGGGACGCGCACCTTCTTCTCCGCGGCCCAGCCCCAGGACAGGAGCCCTAGTTCTCCAGGCCCGCGGACCAGCCCGCCGAGGGGGCGGTGCCCCGCGCGGTCACGCTCCGCCCCGACCTCGCCCTGCGGCCCGCGGTCTCCCCTCCCCTCGCCTGGTACAGGCGGAGCGCGGAAGATTGTACCGGCCGCCCGCCGCGGAAAGCCCTGCGCTCCCGGCGCGTTGGCGCACGTGGGCCGCGCGGCGCCGGCCGGCGTCCGTAACCGTTAAGTTATCCCGCGCCCCGCATGCCCTGCCACCCACCCGGCCGCCGGGCCGGCTACCCACGCATCCAGCTGCTCCAGGCCCGGCTTGGCTCCCCGCAGGCCCCGCCCGCCCGCCGCGGGGCCCCGCGCCCCCACCCCTTCGGCAGGCCTCCTTGACCCTGGCCTCCGCCCCTCACGCCCTCGGACTCTACCTCGTGCGGGGCGGAGGCGCGGTCCCGGGGGCCAGGCCTTGGGCGCTCTCCCGCCCTCGCGCGGCCGCGCGCAGGAGTCCTTTTCCGGGTCTGCCAGGGGCGCCGACGTCAGCGAAGAGGCCGAGACGGTCCCCACGCACTCGGAGGAAGGTGGCAGGGACCGCGGCGGGGTCTCCGGGCGGGGCGGGGCGGAGGTGTGAGGGATGATGCGCAGGCCGAATGGCCGGAGGGGGCGGGGCCTTAGGAAGAGGGCGGGGTTGACAGAAGGGGCGGTCTCCAGGGGCGTGGCTTAGGGAGAACTTCGGGCGGAGTAACAAGAAGTGGGGGCATTAGAGAGGATGGATGGTTGAGCCCTGTAAGTCTGCAACCATAGAAAGTTCTAGTATGAATGATTTACAGGATGAGTCAAGCTTATCTCAGACCTTCAACCTCCCCTCCTCCTCACTGTCTGGTGGAGGGGGGAGGTTGGCACAGTTTTGAATGTTGGAAGGGAGAAAACTGGCAGTTTTGAAAGTGTCATCCTCCTATCCTATGTAATAATCCTATATAATAAAAGGGTAACATGCAAATTAACCCTAACAGTGGACCGACCAGAATGACCGCTTGACCAGTCACTATGAGGCACACTGACCACCTCTCGGTCCCTTTCCCCAGCTGGCAGGCTCTGATCACCCAATGGCGAACAGGGAACTGGGGGTGGGTGGCTTCGGGGGGCAGGGCCGGCTGCAGACAGCCAGGGAAGATGGCCCTGATCACAGGCCAGGCCTAGGGACTGTACCTGTGCATGAATTTCGTGCACCGGGCCTCTAGTATAATAAAAGGCTAATATGCAAATCGACCGAATGGCAGAAAGACGAGTCGCTATGATGCGCACTGACCACCAGGGGGCAGATGCTCAACGCAGGAGATGTCCCCTGGTGGTCAGTGTGCTCCCACAGGGAAGTGCCACTCAGCCAGAAGCCGGGCTCACGGCTGGTGAGCGCAGCAGCAGCACTAAGGACCCCTCAAGGGATGCCTGGCTGCTGGCTTAGGCCCGCTCCCCGCGGCCTAAGCTGGCAGGCAGACATCCCCCGAGGGGATCCGCATTGTGAGAGGTGCAGGCCAGGCTGAGAGGACCCTCCTCCCAGTATACTAATGTTGTGCACGGGGCCTCTAGTATACTAATAAAATGGGACGATCCAAGTCAAACATTGAGAGAGGTCACCTGAGCACTTATTTGTTAAACTCATACTGGCAGAAGGCTTCCTGTGTGCCAAGCAAGCACTGACCGAGGGGCTCCAGCTCTCACAGAGTGCCCGGCCTGTTGAAACATGCCTAACAAGAAGCATTTATCAGCCCTGTTTATAAAGCCCAGCTTCCATCTTGGCACTTGCTAGCACCTGGCTGAGTTTATCATCCCCACTTTACAGATGAGGAAAACCAAGGCACAGAGTGGTTGAGAAACGTGCCTGATGTCACAAAGTCAGTGGGTGTTGGAACTGAGATCACTTTGTTTGAACTTGGCCACCCAAGTTACCTTGCATCTAAATTAAGCCATCCAAGAGAGACTTCCTTTATTTTGTTATTTCTCTCAGACACTTGAACCCCAGGGTTCTTGTTAACATGCAGATTTTGAAAAAACAAAACAAAACAAAACAAAACAAAACAAAAAAACATGCAGATTTTGATTCCCTTTTTTGGGGGGAAGAGGCCTGAGGGTCTGCATTTCGAACAAGTGCTGCTGGTTTTGCTGGTAGAGTATGTAAAATCTGGATTGTGGAGATTGAGGGGAAAGTGCGAAGAAATGGGAAAAGTGTTAGGTCGCACGGTAAGGCCCTCACATGTCTCTGTCCTCTTGTGCTTGTCGGTTCACCTCTCTGGGCCTCCTCAGGTTTTTTACTGGTGACGTGGGAGGCTGAATGAGTTCTCTGAAGCCTCCCTTCTGTTCTGACAGCCTGCACTGTATATGGAAATGTCATTGTCTTTTATGAATCCTAGTTGAGGCAGAGCCTTTAAATTAGTTTGGACTTGAAAAGATAACAAAAGAATACACTTTTTAAGAGTGAAATTAAAAAAATCCTGTTATAGAACATTTGGAGAATATAGAAAAGTAAAAAGGAAGAAAAAACAATTATCCATCTCTCACCCAAAGACAACCTATGTTTGAACATTTCGGCCTATTTTCTTCCATTGTTTTCTATGGAAACATTGGTTTGCTTTGTTGTATGTGCAATATTGATCACATAGTAGATATATTCTCTGTCTGGCTATTTTTTAATTTAACGTTACAAAATGACTTTTACACATTTCTATAAATTTGTATTTAATGGTTGCATAATATTCCATTCTATGATAGTACATAGTATATGTTAACCTTACCTCTATTATTGGCTATTTAAGTTGTTTCTAATATTTTGCTATTATATATAACTCCTCTGTTTGGGGGTTTTCTTTAGAGTCTCACATTTCACTAAAGGTATGAAAAGTTTAAAGCTTATGGAAAAGTTTTTAACAAAATAGTCTCTCTTTGCCAAGAGAAAATCATCAGGGAAATTTATGTGTATAAGGACAGATTAATAGATATTACTGCATCTGGGGAAAACACTCTTATTCCACAAGAATTATTATTATGAAAGGCAATAGTAATAATAATTCTTATTATAGCCATGCAGATCCTAGACCCTGTGCAAAGTTTATTTATTTATTTATTTATTTATTTTTTAAATATATTTTATTGATTTTTTACAGAGAGGAAGGAAGAGGGATAGAGAGTTAGAAACATCGATGAGAGAGAAACATCGATCAGCTGCCTCCTGCACACCTCCTACTGGGGATGTGCCCGCAACCAAGTTACATGCCCTTGACCGGAATCGAACCCAGGACCTTTCAGTCCGCAGGCTGACGCTCTATCCACTGAGCCAAACCGGTTTTGGCTGTGCAAAGTTTATCATCTTCATTTTACAGATGAAGAAGACTTGCTTGATGTCACACAGCCAGGAGTCATCTGAGTTGGAGCTTTGAACCCAGTCAGTGAGATGCCAAAACCCGTGATGCTCATAACCCAGGTAGGTATCAGAAGGTGGTCTTCGATCCCCTGCATCAGCATCATCTAACCAGGTCTTGACCAGGTCTCCTGAATTAGAATTGTGATGGAGCCAGGAATCTATCTGCCTTCTTGACAGTTTCCCCAGGTAATTCTCTTCTGTATTTATTAAAACTTTTTTTTTTTTTTGGTTTAAATTGTGAACTATACCACTTATACAACAGATTTTATAAAACATATGCATAGTTAAAAAATAATAAAATGAACACCTGTGGACCCATCATGAAGGTTAACCTATTGGACATTGGGAGAGGAGGAAGAGGAGGGGACAGGAAGGGGGGCGTCCTGGGGAGAAGTGGGCAGGGAGGAGACCAGAGACCGGGGGTGCCCTGGGTGCTGCCTGCTGCAGGGGGCGCTGAGGAGCCCTGGCTCTGGGAAGAGAGGGCACACAGCATGAAGGGGCCTCCAGAACAAGGCGTGACAGCCGGGCACACTAGTGAGGAGGGGGCCATTCTCGCAGCTGCTGCCACTCTGTCTGTGAAGACACTGGCTCCAGTTCAAAGGGAAACTTGCTCAGAAAAACACAACAGACACTCACATACCCTAGCCCCACGGAGTCCTGACTGTCAACATGCTCAATTCCTGCACTTGCCCGAAGGGTGATGTCATCGGAGTCTGTGTCCCTGGCTCCCTCAGTTGGCTCAGCCTTATTTCTGCTTTGCAAGGCCTCTGGGACTGAAAGAGGAGCAATCTGCTTCACTCAAGACAGTAGAGGACCATGATGCCTGACTTCTCCTGGCAGCCTCGGGCCCCCTGAGGATTGCCCTGGGAACATCCTGAAGCTTATTCGTGAGCCATCAAGGCACCATCAAGTTACCCTAACTTCTCAGTTACCTGGAAAGTAGTGTCCCATTTTAAAGGTGCAATTCGATAAGTTTTGGCAAATATGTACACCTGTCTGATCAGACAGACTTAAAGTCTCCCAAATACATAATTCCTGTGGGTTTTGATCCTGGGAGTTGAAAACATAATATTGCCATGCGTTCCAATCGGGGAGGGAGCCACCAAGGAGATGGCCAGACGGTCACTGAAACCTTTGCACAGTTGGACGGAGCTGGAAAGGGAGCCCGTGACTTAGTGAGGCCCGTTCTCCATTTGGGTCCACATATCTTTCCGAAGTGACTTTTTAGGGATCAAAGCCATGCAACCAAGTATTAAGAGAAAACGCAGAACCAGGCTTCTGAATTGCTGCATCACAAAGTGTTAATCGAGGTTTTCAAAAAGAATGAAGCATGTTTAATCACATTGCCACTCACTAAGAATATCATACTTAATATGTGGGTAACAGCAAATTGATGGTTGTTATGAATAAATAAGTTATTACTATTTTTTTTTTTTTAAAAAAAGAACATTGGGAGCCTCTCCCGTGCCCACCTGATGGCTACCCTTCCTCCCCCGGCAGGAAACAGCTGTTATTTGTGTGTTCTTCATTCCCTTCCTTTTCTTAATATTTTCCCACCCCTGAAAGTATCCCTAAACCAGCCGTGGGCAAACTACGGCCCGCGGGCCGGATCCGGCTGTTCTATCCGGTTCTCTTGCTCTCCCCTCCGCTCCTTTACTTTGAATTTATATTAGTTCACACAAACACTCCATCCATGCTTTTGTTCCGGCCCTCCGGTCCAGTTTAAGAACCCATTGTGGCCCTCGAGTCAAAAAGTTTGCCCACCCCTGCCCTAAACAATATGGCTTTGTTTAGAAAAATAAACCCAGACCTGCCCCAGCAGGAAGTAGCTGTGCAGCCTTGCATATAGGAAGGCTCTTGGAGGAGGTAAGCTGAGTGGGGTCTGGGTCAGAGTCTGAATCCAGCTTCCCTGACAAGATCCCACCTGGAAAAACAAAAATCAGTGGGTAGGCTGGGACAAGTGGGCAGGTCTGTAGCTGGAACGCCAGGTGAAAACATGGCTGGGAGAGAGGTTGCTTTCTATTTTGCCTTCTTAGCTCACTAGGACTTCCCTCAACTTCTTACAAAAAGGTTAACATGGCATGCTCCTTGGGGAGAAATGAGGATCTTCCGCTGATCCAGGGGTTAGGGAAGTGGAACCTCACCAGCTCATGGTTGTCAAGATAAACAAAATATGTATAATCTGTCCCAGGCTCACCCAGGCAGTCTGTGCTCAGCATGTCTGCACCTCACGGTGCCCCAGCCCATGGCGCCTTGTGCCTGTCTGGACCACCCACCCTTCATGTCGGAGCACAGTGGTCATCCTGGGGTTTCCCTTCACCACTCTCCTGTTTGCATCCTCTGTTTCCTGGGCCTCGTGGCTTCCCCTTTCTTGGTGAATTCTCTTGTTTTTTTGTGGGGCACATCTGTCAGTAACTTTTAGAGTGAGGGCACCCGGGAGGCATCATTTGAGGCCCTGCCTGTCTATACATTTCTTTATTCCGCCCTCCACACCTGATTGTTTATCTGGTATAGAATTCTGGGTTGGGAATGATTATACTTCACGACATTGAACACATTGTTCCATTTCTGCTGCTCTTCGTGTCGCTGAAGAGATGTCTGAGGTTATTCTTATCCCTGGTCCCTTGAGTGGGACTGGTTTTCGCTTTCTGGAAACTTGTAGAATCCTCTCTAGTGTTCTGACAGTCCACAAAGGTGGGCCTGCCTTCCTCCGCGTTGGCAGGTTGCTGGGTCCTTCCAGTCCAGCAGATCACGTCCTTCCGTTCTGCAATTACTTTGTTGACTTCCTCCTCGCTATGTCTGTGTTCTCTTCTTTGATACTTCTGTTGTTGGAACATTAAACCTAGACAGTCCTCTCTACTCCTCCCTTTTTAAAAACATAAACTTCATTTTTAGAGCAGTTTTAGGTTCACAGCAAAATGGAGTAGAAAGTACAGAGTTCCCATATATTCCCTGTCCCCACACATGCACAGCCTCTCCACTATCATCTTGGGGCACCAGAGGCACATTTGCCACAACTGCGGAACCTTCCTTGACCCACCATTATCACCCAAAGTCTATCGTTTATCATGAGGGCCCACTCTTGGCGTTGTGCGTTCTGTGGATTTGGACAAATGTACCCCCCATTCCAGTGTTACACAGAAGAGTTTCACTGCCCTAAACATCCTCTGTGCTCCAGCTCTTCATCCCCACCTCCCTTCTAACCCTTGGCAACCCCTGATCTTTTTACTGTCTCACTGGTTTTGTCTTTTCCAGACTATCGTATAGTTGAAATCACACATGACGTAGCCTTCTCAGATGGGCTTCTTTCACTGAGTACTATGTATGCAGGGTTCCGCCATGTCTTTTCAGGGTTTGATAGCTCATTTCTTTTTAAGTGCTGAATACTATTCCATTGTCTGGATTTGCCTGTTTATCTATCCACCTACTGAGGGACACCTTGGTTGTTGCTGAGTTTTGGCAATTATGAATAAACTACTGTAGACATCTGTGTGCAGATTTTTTGTGTGGACATAAGTTTTCAACTCATTTGGATAAAGGTCCTCTTTAAAAATTTTTTTCTTCTTCTTTTTTTGTTTTTTTAAACAGCTGTCTCTTGCTCTCCTTTTTGCTCTGTTTTTCTAAAAAATTTCCATAGCTCAAATCATGAATCTTTTAATTTAGTTTTTAATTTATATTATGGCTTCTAATTTTGAAAAACTTCTGTGTTGATTTATTTTCTGAATATTCTTTTTTACAGCATCCTGTTTACATTTCGTGGGAGCAAAAAAAAAAAAAAAATCTCTCAGAGGATATTGTTGTTGGTGGTTGTTTGCCTTGTCGGCCTGCATCATCTCTGCCCCAGTTTGCTTTTTCTTTGGTCCCTTTTGTCTTCATTCTCCACTTCTAAGGCTTTCTCAGATGTCTCGTGAGCCTCCAGGTGGCTCTCATGCGCCTGAAGGTTTGAGAGCCATTGCTAGACTTTCTCTTATCTCACTGAAGCTTATCGCCACTGAGCTCCCACAGAGAAAAACAACACACATTTCAGTACTTTTCCCCTGAAGAACCAGAGCTGTTCTCTCCCACTTAAAGGCCCAGCACTTTTCCTGAATGAAATGTAATATGACAGTCGCCTTAGCGGTGGTTTCACCAACGATTCCGTCCAGGCCCCCCTCCCCTAGTGTGTGTATTTGTGCCACCTCGCATTTCTACACCTTTGCCAGCGCTCCTGTCATTCCTGTTTAGGTTGGAGAGACGCCTGGCACCGGCCGTCAGGAACCTGCCGCTGACCTTGGCTTTCCTTACCTGCTGGGCAGACTTAAGCTGAGGCCAATGTCCTGGCCCCGAGCAGAAATGATAGCCCCCTTGGGGACGCACGCCGCAGGCCGGAAAGGCCCCTGTGCAAGGCCAAATCATCTTGCCATTGTGTCGCTGCTCCAAACAGGAAAGTGGGTGTTTGTGTAGAATGCTGAGGGCATGGAAAGGGAAAGAGAACCGAAGGGCATGGGGTGTGGACACCAAGGGGGGAAATCCACGCATATTCAGAAGGGCCCACATTTTCTTTGTAAATACAGATGTATTTTTATTTCAGCAACATGTAAAATTATACATCTTAATATGTATGTGATTGATCATTTGGTTATTACAAAGATATTTACAGACTTTCTGTCATGTGTCTGAGAATGGGGTGGGTATGCACGTATAAATAAGGGTGATTTCACAAAGAGAAGAAGGAATGATAATAATAGCAACAACAAGAGTGGTTTCCAAGTGTTAGACCCTTACCAAATCTGTCAAATCCTTCATGCATGCTTTCTCTTTTAATTCTCAAAATCCCATGGGCTAAGTTTTATGAGGATTACTATTCTTTTCTTTATAGGTGAGAAAACAGTGATTTGGACAGTTTGCCCAATGTCATGGCTTCAGTGTAACACAGGTAATAAATTTCAGAGCCGGGATGCAAGCAAGCCCAGGTCTGTTGGTGACTCTGTAGCCCATAACCTTGACCATTACACCACACGACCTCTATGGTGGATGTGTATTCACTTTTGAAGGAAGCTTCCATCAGGACCCTATGATTAACTTAGATCCCATAGCTCCAGATTTGGACACACTAACCATCCCAGCAGAATCCCCTGTGTCAGTTAGCTGTTGTCAGGGTATTGCTGAGTAACAAACCACTCCTAGACCCAGTGGCTTAGAATAACAGTCATTTAATCTCAAGGATCTGCAGGCTGGTGGTAGCTCTGCTTCAGTCTGTGGTAGCTGGGGGTCCACTGAGCTAGGCTGGGCTGGCTCGAGAGGGTCTCCTGTAAGCTGCACATTGTGTAGACTTGATTCCTTGCTCAGGTATTTTCCATGTGAGTCAATTCTGAGGCTCAGCTCGAAGGGGCAGTAGCTACCTGGGGGAGCTCTTTGGGCAGCAATGTCAGCGATATAGGAGGGCAAATACACTTCATACCCTTGTTTGTGTCAGTCTGCTTCCATCCCATTGTCCAAAGCAAGTCACTTGGTGGAGCCCAAGGTCAAGGGGCAGGACTGCCAAGTCATGTGGCAGACAGCATGGCTATGCAGTGGTGGTGGTGAAGCATGGATGCTAATGATTCAATCTACCGCAGCTGCCCGCACAGTGTGCTTGTAAATTAATGGGTGTATGTGTGCACATGCAATTTATGGAGTTACTATTATTTAAAACTATAAAGGAGCCCTAGCTGGTTTGGCTCAATGGATAGAGCGTCTGCCTGTGGACTGAAGGGTCCAGGTTCGATTCTGGCCAAGGGCACATGCCTGGGTTGCGGGCTTGATCCCTAGTAGGGGGCGTGCAGGAGGCAGCTGATCAATGATTCTCTCTCATCATTGATGTTTCTCTCTCCCTCTTCCTTCCTCTCTAAAATCAATAAAATATTTAAAAAAAATAAAAACTATAAAGGAATTATATGTACCTTGTAAAAATATAGAGTTTCTATGCTGGTGGGAGAGTCAGACAATAAAAAAATAAATAGCCGAAACCGGTTTGGCTCAGTGGATAGAGCGTCGGCCTGCGGACTGAAAGGTCCCAGGTTCGATTCCGGTCAAGGGCATGTACCTTGGTTGTGGGCACGTCCCCAGTAGGGGGTGTGCAGGAGGCAGCTGATCGATGTTTCTCTCTCATCGATGTTTCTAACTCTCTATCCCTCTCCCTTCCTCTCTGTAAAAAATCAATAAAATATATTTAAAAAAAAATAAATAAAAACAACTACGTAAAGGGATGTTAGAATTTATTTCATTGACTCTGGACACATTGTAAGTCTCTTGGGACAGATTCAACATCTTTCTATAATTAAAAAAAGATGTTCCCTTGTCCTTGAAGTTTCTTTAGCTCACAGAATTTGAAATCACGTCTTACTCTTCTAAAACAGTATTCAGTGCAGCAACGTCGGGAGCTTGATGTCAGCTCTATCACTGTTTAGGATAGTTAAAAAAGATGGGAAACCACGCAAGGGAAGAGATTAGTTATGTTAGGGTGCTGTGAATATAGATGGTAGCATTCTTCCTTTACCTTTTCTCAGGTGTCATATGGGCAATGCAGCTCTCCTAGGCCTGAGCATCTGATGAAGATCTTCAAGTTAATTAAAATCATAGGAAAATAGTCTTAGGCACTGTAGCACTCTCTCTTTCCACATCCAGTAGATTCTCTGGGATTGCTGGCAACTTTTAGAATAGTTAACCTTAGTGGCCTTGAGTTTCCTGATCTTGGTTGTCCCTGGTTCTGCTCTTTTACTCTGCCACCTTGTGGATTTTTGGGAAATTGCATCGTCTGCTGTGAGCCCTACTGACTCACCTAATTGATCTGGCTGCTGCTTTTCCTGGGAAGGAGGGGAGGGAGTAGAAGAGAATTCTCCCAACCAGAGGGACATCACAACAAGGTGACTTTACTTTTTCACTTTTTCCATAGTACTCCCGTCCCCCTTTGGAACAATGTCCTCAGGGGCCCGGCTGATGGGCATTTGAATGGTCCTGCCACTATCACACCTGAAGGGCCCTCTCTACTGCAGACCTTGAACCAGCATCCCAGGGTGGGACACAGGCCCCTGACTTTCTCCAGTACTACCTCTCCAGTTCACGAGAGATCCCTCCTTTTTTCAAATTAGGAAAGTAATTGAATCTTACTAAGAGCTTACAGTCCAGTCAAGGAGACAGATTTTAAAAAATATACAAATAAAGACAATATTTACACATTGTGGTGAGTGCTATGAGGTAGTAATGGTGGTGGGGGGTAGGGAACTTCATTAAGTAGGCTGGTAAAGGCAGGCTTGCCTGAGCAAGATACATTTCAAATTGAAACCTGAAGGATGAGAAGGATCCAGAGGGAGGAAGAGAGTCTCTGTGCAAAGATCCTGAGGTGGAAAAGAACTTGTTAGGTTGAAAGTAACTAAGTGTGACTAGATTGGCGTGAGCTGGAGGGGAGTTACCCGAATGGGGTTGGGAAAGGCAGCAGGCGCAGGTGATACAGCTTCTTTTTTTAAAAAATTTAATTTAGCCCTAACCGGTTTGGCTCAGTGGATAGAGTGTCGGCCCGTGGACTAAAGGGTCCCAGGTTCGATTCCGGTCAAGGGCATGTACCTTGGTTGGGGCACATCCCCAGTAGGGGGTGTGCCGGAGGCAACTGATAGATGTTTCTCTCTCATCGATGTTTCTAGCTCTCTGTCCCTCTCCCTTCCTCTCTGTAAAAAATCAATAAAATATATTTAAAAAAATTTAATTTATTGGGGTGACATTGGTTTGCAAAACCATACAGGTTTCAGGTGTACAACTCATCAAAACATCATCTGCACACAGCATCTTGCACTCATTGCCCAAAGCAAGGTTTCTTTCAATACAGGGTCTTGTGGGGCACAATAAGGATTCAGATTTTGTGAGAAAATAAAGAAGGATTCTTTTCTATCTCTTCAAAATAGTTTCTATTCAATAACTGTAAATAAATGTAATATACAAAGGAGATTGACTAGTAAACCTCGTTCTGATAAATAAGGCATTTCAAACTTTAGCAAAAAACAACAACAAACATCTTTTGTACATTTGACTACACTTGGTTACTGTTGCCTTCATTAGGTTTACTCACAAAATTAGTACAATACTGCCTCCTTATTGGCAGTTTTGCTTTCTGAAGTTTGTTACCTATGGCCAATAGCGGTCCTGATATATTAACTGGAAAATTCCAAAATTAACCAATTTATAACTTTTATTTTCTTTTCTTATTTTTTAAACATGTAAGATTTATTTTTCTCATTAAAATTTTTATTTTATTTTATTTTTCAATTATAGTTTGCATTTAACATTCTTTTGTGTTAGTTTCAGGAGTACAGCACAGCAGACATTCATATAGGTTACAAAGTGAAGAATTCTTAAGCAGAGAAGTGATGAGGTCCAATTTGTATTTTATATTTCTATTTTAAGAAGATCCTCATTGTTGTTGCACGGAGAATGGACTGGAGTGAAGAGGAAGGGAAGCTGGGAGAGCATTTGGGAGCTTGGTGCAGGAAGCTGGGTCAGAGGTCACAGTAGCCTAGACTTGGGTGTTGGCAATAGAGATGGAAGGGTCTAGCCCGGCCGGCGTGGCTCAGTGGTTGAGTGTCCACCCGTGAACCAGGAGATCAAGGTTCGATTCCCGGTCAGGGTGTGCTTGATCCCCAATAGGGGGTGTGCAGGAGGCAGCCGACCAATGATTTTCTCTCATCATTGATGTTTCTGTCTCTCTCTCCCTCTCCCTTCCTCTCTGAAATCAATAGACAAACGCTGGTCAGTGTGGTAGCAACGAGCCACATGTGGCCACTGAGCATGTGAAATATGTAAGTGTAGAATAAATACCAGATTATGAAGACATGGTACAAAAAAAAGAGTAAAATATCTTATTTATAATTTGTTGATCTTAATTACATGTTGAAATAAGAATATTTTGGATATTTCATGTGAAATAAAACATAATAGAAAAAGTTTCATGTGTTATTTTACTTAAAAAATGTGGCTACTAGAAAAATGTGAACTACACATGTGGCTTACATCTGTGGATCACATTATGTTTTTATTGGACAGCATTGATATAAACAAAAGTTACTGAATGAAAAAAATACTTTATAGTAAAATTACATTGGACACTAGAAATTTCTAGTTACGTCTAAGTTGTTTTTTCTGGTTTACAAAAGATGATGTTTATTTGATAAGACAATACAGTTAATGTTTGATCCAATCACAAGGAGCAAAAAAAATAAACAAGTTGACAATGTACATTAAAAAACCAAGATGTTTAATGTGACAAATATGTTTCTAAAATAATGCCCCTAAAATTCCTCAGTTTTTGAAAACTGTATAAACACAGAAAAACGTTAATAGCCACAGAATACATAAAACCAAACATCTAATTTTAGGCAAATTAACATTCGAGGCAACTTTGCTAACAATGTATGATTTTTTTTTCTTGCTTACAAGCTCTTCAGACGATCTTTATATAAACAGAGTGGGCAGAACATTTAGGTTTCATATCACTTACACAGCATTAGCATAAACTCAGACAATACCGAGAGAGTATTGTTTTCCTTTGAGCTGGCAAAGTAACCACTGAAACATCAGACCATTGCTGTGAATTGAGAATTTTATCCCAAATAAATGTCACATACTGTCTAGGCATAGTTTTGTAATACATTTAATAATCCTTTTATGTGATATTGGTAGGCAATTTATTTATTTTTTAAAAAATGTTTTATTGATTTTTAGAGAGAGAGGAAGGAAGAAGGATAGAGAGAAACATCGATGAAAGAGAAACATCATCGATTGGCTGCCTTCTGCAAACCCCCGCCCCGCACTGAGGATTGAGCCCATAACCCGGGCATGTGCCCTAACCAGGAATCAAACCAGTGACCTCTTGGTTCATGGGTTGACGCGTAACAACTGAGCCACACCGGCTGGGTAGTAGGCAATTTAAATTTAAAAGGACTTTAGCTAATTGAGATTTTATTGTCTTTGAAAAAATAAATGGCATGGAATATGGCTACTTACAGTCTTATGACAGAATATTGCACGAGGCTCTATTTCAGCATCCATAATGTGCGCACTTGGATATGGTTTCACCTGTCTGAACTTCACTTCCTTATTTGTGAAAGGGAGATGGAGAATGGTGAGTAGTACTAGCTGCCATGCGGTTCATCTCCCTCCTTCTAATCGCACCCCACAAGATAGGTACTGTTACTCCTTTTTACTGGAGGGGAAACAAGTTCAGGAAAGGTGATTTACCGAAGGGTACATTGTGAGAAAGAGGTGAGGCCAGGACACAAATCTTGGTCTTTCTGGCTCCAAAGTCAGCAAAAAAAATTTATTTTCATCCTCATGGCGCCCCTTGCTAATTTCCCTGCTTGCCTCTGAAATGACTGGGAAAGTCAAATTAGATTGGCGGACGGGCTTTGGAAAAAATGCCGTAAGATATGCAGATGTCAGAGATGCTTCATTCTCAGTGAAACAGGCGCATACCCTGAAGCTGCAGGTGAAAACTCAAAACTCCTGGATGAGGAACATAGATAGATCTGTGGAAGTGACACCGATGTCGCATGTTGCTTTCTCAAATTCAAGCTCTGCAAGTCATATTACGGAGGGATAACTTCCTGCCTCAGGATGAGCATTTATAGGCATTCAGAGGAAGATATTTTCGTGGTCGTATTAAAAACTCAAGGTCAGATGCACTTAGCATCACACGGTCAGCGCTGCCAGTCAAAGCACAAACAAGCCTGGGGCCGGACACGGCTTCCTTCAAATAGGCTGGCTCACGGGGTGCGACTCATTCTGCAGCAGGCAGAGCGAGGAACAAGGCAGGATGAAGAAATTATTTGTGTTTGTGCTCTTTCTCACCTTCCTAACCTCCTCAGGTGAGCATTCACTGCAAAAACACAGCCTATTTCTAGGCGGATGTGATAAACTGAAATAAGTCTAGTTTATGTTTTTCAGGCATTTTTTTTCTTCATTTCAAATAAGATGTGTATTGTTTGTATAAGTACATATTAATGTATAGTAATTCAATGTTTTGTTTTTCTAAGAGCAGGCTCCCAGAATTGGTATCCTTAGGGATACATTTTGTTTTAAATATTTATATGTATTTGAATACTAATTCTCAAAAATGCTGATAAATCTTCGAGGATGCCTTCTTTTAGAGTTCATATGAGATCACAATATTCGGTAGACTTTTATTTGATGATGCCTTTTAGAGTTTGTGTGTGTTTATGAAAACATAATATCATAATTTTATTATCATAATATCTTCTTTGAGGGACCATGCGTGATGACCAAGTTGAACATAATCTTGTTGTCACTGGGTTTTTCCCAATAACAGCTTTAACTTGGTTTAGTGTATTGAGGATTTTTAAAAAAATCCCACAAGGCAAACCTACGGGGACGAGAAACACATTGACTGGAGAACTGGAGAAAATATGTCTTAAAAAACATGTAATTAACACCCACTTATGACGGAACGGGCCATTGCAATCGGTAAAGATGTCTAAGCTTGCAGGGCTGGCTCTGAGGCAACCGTATTAGAAACCATTTAGAATTCCTCTCTGAGCCGCCTGGAATGCCACGTCCCCTGGGACAGGCTCCTGTGAAAGAACTTTTGTGTTTTCACTGAAATTGAACTTGCTAATCATTTGCCTTGCACTGTGAACTCGTGTGCCCCGAGAGTCCCTAAGGCCCTGTCCTGACTTTTCCAGGGGCCTCCCCGATTCTGACGGAAAAGGAGGCCAAACAGCTCCTGAGGTCCAGGCGCCAGGACAGGCCGAGCAAGCCCGGGTTCCCCGACGAGCCCATGCGGGTGAGTGCTGGGCTCAGGCTACGCGAAGGGAGAGCGCCATCGATAGGTTCCTTCAATAGGAAATCAAAATGGGTGCTGGTCCCAGCCCAGCGGGGTCTGCAGGATCGAGGTTCTGTTAGAGAGTCAGGTGTCAGGTGACCTCACCTTTCACTGTCGCCTGCCTCCCCTCCTCCGGAGGGGCCAGCTTCCGTGCCTCCTGCTCACACAGTATTTAAAATGCAAACAGTGGGCCCATGGCGGAGTCCCAGGATTCTGAGTGGCCTGCTGGGTGCCACCTCTGAACCGGGTGCTAAAGAGCTGTGACCCCTAGCAGGTGCAAACCCCATCTTCCCCCTCTTCCCTTGGGCTCTGGGTGGGCTGGACCACGACACCCTTGGACAGCCTTTCTGGGCAGGCAGGATCTCTGCTCCAGCCGCCTGAGGGGTTCTGCCTTTATCTTGTGCCTCGGAGTTTGGTCTTTGGCCTCAGCTCTGCCCTGTGGGTTTGTGGTGTCTGCCAGCCTGGTCTTTCGAAACCAGGGCCCCTCCCTGCCTCCATCTCATGATGGTGATTGTGGTGGGTGTTTCTAGAACCTGCCACACTGGCCACAGGCCAGTTCGGGCCTGGCTCGTCCTCCCCTCTGGTGGTGGAAATAATGACATTCCTGTTGTTTGTGTCCCACCAGGGGAGGGTAGAAGAAGTCGCAGTGACAAAGTTAGCGTGTCTGGGAAGCCGTGTCTGTGTCCAGGCTGGTCTCTCACCCTGTGCCCACTTCAACTGGGCACTGGGCTCCAGGCTCACCCTCTTTTCATGGGTCTCCATGTGGAGGTCTAGAAGGATCTATAGCAGTGTTTACCTCCACTGGCTGCAGAATCATGTGAATAATCCTGTTAGTTCATTTAAGAGGCTCTTATTAAGATGCTGTATCACAGTGATGAGGAATGCTGACGGTCTGGGTTCGAATTTTTCCTTCTGTAACTGTGTAACCTTGGGAATGTTTCCTCACATTTCTGCACCTCAGGCCCCTCATCTATAAAATGGGAACAATAGATATTATCACTTACATTATTATAATGATAACTAATCATGTGAAACAACTACTTTAGCCCCAGCTCGTTTGGCTCAGTGGATAGAACGTCGGCCTGCGGACTGAAGGGTCCTGGGTTCAATTTCAGTCAAGGGCACATGCCCGGGTTGAGGGTTTGATTCTCAGTAGGGGGGATGAAGGAGGCAGCCCATCAATAATTCTCTCTCATCATTGATGTTTCTATCTCTTTCTCTCTCTCCCTTCCTCTCTGAAATCAATTACAAATATATTTAAAAAAATAAAACAATAAAACACTATTTAATGAGCTTACTATAAAGTAGTTCATAGTAAGGCACTTGAAGCATTACTCAGCAAACAGTAATGACTCCATGAGTATTAAGTACCAGGGCCTGGGGGGGTGCAGAGGCTGCACACAGTGGCCTGGGCTTCTGCTCAGAGTTGGTGGCAGACACAGAGGACTCAGCAAGCGGCTATTGTACAGAGTGGTTTAGAAACAAAGCAAGGACTTGGTGCTTTTAGGGGTGGACGTGGCTGTTTCCTTTGGTTGGAGAAATCCGAGGTGGCTCGGAATATCCAAGTGCAGGGAGGAAGGGCACTGGGAGGGGGGCAGGGGCAAGGCCAAGAAGGATCTGAGTGCGTTGGACTTTGCCTTGTGTGCAGTGGAGGATGTTGGAGGATTTTTCAGGTGGGGGAGTGCAGACTGGGGCTTTAGACAGATGGTTTGGGAAGCCATTAGAAGAGAAGAGGCTCTGTGTTGAAGTCTGAGAACACAATGCTCAGAGGTGGACAGGGTGAGAGGAACCTGAAGGGGCTGTGAAGGAACTCGGAGAGCTTTAGGAGGAACCAAGAGAAGGTGGGGTCAAGCATGGGGAAGAGGGTTTGGAGGGGGGCGGGCCTGGGGGTGAGCAGGATGCCTGGCTTGAGGGTTCCTGGGGCTCCACCTGGCAAAGGCAGGAAGGTGTGGTTCCCCGTGAATCAAGGGGCCTTAGGCTCCTAACTCCTTGGTCCCTGTGTTGTAGGACACGAGCCCTTGGGGCAGTTCTACCTGCCAGCCCCACCTCCCCTGTCTTCCACTTTTGACCTTGACTCTGGTATCTGGGCTACCTGGAAGGACAGGTGGTGGCCACAGAGGTCCTCTAAGTGCCAGATTGGAAGGCCTGACTGGCATAGTGGAGCTGACCTTCCTTCTGTACTCGGGGACCTGTCAAAGGACTCTGAGCAGAGGATGATGTGATTAGAGCTGGTTTTCAGGAGCCTTTTAGAGTCTCAGGACACAGCTTCTGAAACACTGGCCTTCGCGTGCCCATTCAGGGAAATGGGACATGACATTTTTGGACAAGCTATTGCACCTCCTTGCCATGGTACCCAGGAGACAGACAGGTGGGCTGGGACAAATACACAGAGGTAGTGATCTCTGGGGACGGTGTGTGCCCTTGGGAGCTGAGCCCGGAGACTCGTGTGCTCACCACTGACTTGAAATTACCGAGAGATGACTAGTTGAGTTATTTTATTTTGCTTCTTCCCTCTGAGGGACTGTGCAAAACAAAACCCTTTTTGAGAAGAAGAGGCTGCTGATGAGGGTGGACGAACGGTGCTTTGGGGAGGTATCAGGAATTAATTCAAAAGGAAGACAAGTGTGAAGATTCGCAGTAGTCTCTCCCCAAGAGTATCTGCTAAGCCGTGCTTATCATGTTGACACTTGGCTTAAATGTGGGCAGGTGTTGGCTTCTGAGGGATGGTAGGGTTTCCGGAAGCAGGTTCAGGGCTGGGACTGGTTGGACCAGATGTATTTCATTGATGCACTGCAGCAGGCACCCTTTTCTGACCGTGTGGTGGGAAGGACGGAATGCTATGGGAAAGGTCATGGGGTGCCCTGCATTTGGGAAGGGCTGGCTGGCACCCAGAGGAGTATGAGCATCTGGTTGGCACCCTTGATGGAGGAAGGGAAGGCCGCAGTGGGGATGGGGAGAGAAACCAATGGGGAGACATGATCTGGGGAAGAAAGCAGCTGGGAGGAAGAACCTGGGAGGTCCAGTGGTGGGGGACGAGAGGAGGGGTCAGAGAAAGAGGCAGGTGGGAGGGTAGGGGCTCAGAGGCACACCGCTGAGAAATTCCCGGTGGTAGGAAGCAGCTGATTCATTGACTTTATGGCAACTTCTGACATTGAGTTTGAGGTTGTTTTCTGCAACCCGCAAATCTGAGGAAAAGTCTGCTAGACGCAGCAACCTGTGTCAGTGGTTCTTTGGAGGAATGAGAGGTGGTCGGTGTGTGTGGGTGAAGGTGGCTGACGAAAGACGGAGGAAAGCACTCGAGTCTGGAAGCTGTAGTGGTGGAGAAACGGCCTATGAGATGAATTTAGGAGAAACATGGCCCCCAAATCTTCAGAGATTTTGGAGACTAGGGGTCTCGACATCACAGGAATGGGATGGGCCCTCCTGGAAGACTGGGATATTCCATTGGGACATCCCATCTGGGGACATGTAGGATTCAACTCAGTCAGCTTCAGGTTCTGATTTAGGACTCACTACATTGCTTTCATGAAGACATCATGGGTAATGAAGTCTCAAGATCCTAATGGAGGGAAAAACATTGCCTGGGGAAAAATTGATGGAGACAGAGCTGTGTGGAAAGAAGGGCTGGGTGTGTGTTTAGAGGAAGGAAGGTGGAAAAATATTCTGAGTGTTCCCTGAACATTTTCTCAGTCATGACTGTGCTTATGTATAATTTTCAGAATTTTAGTCTAAATTCTTGCTATTTCAAATGTGGTCCCAGCCCAGAACTCTGGGCAATTTATGCTCCAACCACCCAGAACGTCTCACTGGTTTTCAACTAGGCCTTCCTCTCTCTGCTCAGCATCTTCTCTGATCTCAGCATCTTTTCACAAATGATTCCCTTTTGTAAAAAAATATTTTTTGATTGATTTCAGAGAGGAAAAGAGAGGGAGAGAGATAGAAACATCAATGATGAGAAAGAATCATTGATTGGCTGCCTCTTGCACACCCCACACTGGGGATTGAGCCCAAAACCCAGGCATGTGCCCCAGCTGGGAATTGAACTGTGACCTCCTGGTTCATAGGTTGACGCTCAACCACTGCGCCACGCTAGCTGGCTGGGCCACAAATGATTCTCTTTGCTTGCAATACCTTTTCCCATTAGTTCTTCCTCTTCATTCTCAATGTCACCTTCTCTCTCTCCCCTGGCCTCTTAATACTCACACATAAAACAATACTATGTATTTTATAGGTACATCTGTATAGTTGTACATGTCTAGAAAAAGGTCTAGAAATATGATTAGTTGAATGTTAAGTGCATCATCACATTGAGAAGACCAGGATCACTGGTGGCGATCTAGGGAACTATATTTGATGTTTGAATTTTAAACAACAACAATATGTTCATGTACTAGTTGTACAATTACAAATAATAAAAATTCAATCCATTTGTATTTATTATAGAAAAATTGCAAATGAAGAAGGAGTCAGAAGAAGGAAAGAAAGTCAGGTGTAATCTTGTTCCCTCTCTTCAAAGACAGCCTTGCCATTTTTGATGTATTCCTGTTTAGTTTTTTGGCATATATTTTAAAAAAGTGTGACCATATTCTACCATTTTGTATCTTGGTTTTTCTCTATAACATACACTCTTCCTCATATTATTGTAAGCTCTTTATACCATAATGATACTGAATTACCCTCTTTTGTTAGATAGTGAGATAATTTCTACTACTTTTCTGTTTTAAACAACATTAGAGGCCTGGTACACAACTTCGTGCATGGGTGGGGTCCTGCTGGCCGGCCCGATGGGGGCCCATCAGGCCTGGGCCGGCACGGGGGAGGGGCTGTGGGCGGTTGGCCAGCTGGCCCCGCCCCCAATCTGGGTTGGGGGGGCGGTTGGGGGCGGGGCTGGCTGAGGGAGGGGCTGCAGGCAGTTGGCTGGCCAGCCCATCCCCCAATCAGGCCCGGATCAGGCTGGTCGGCTGCCACAGTACGTGTCATAGCCACTGGTTGTTCTGGGTGTTCTGCCAGTCCAGTTGCTGGGCTTTTATATATATAGATTCTGAACACTTTTTTCTAAAGTGCTTTTGATATTTTTAATTATTTGCTAAGGATATAGTCCTGGAAAACAAATTACTGGATCCAAGGATATGAATAGTTTAAAAGCTTTTAGTATTCATCATCCAATTACTTCCCAAAAGGTTAAAGAACGCATACACACACGATTTATTCTCTTGTCCTCCAAGAGAGTGTTCCTGTAGAGGTGTTAAGGTAAAACCTTATGATGGGGGCATGATTATGGTGCCTTGAATTAGAGACCAGTTGGCCATTTCTGGGATGGGATGAGCGGGCTCAGTGAGGGAGGAATAGGGATCAAGAATGGACTTGTGGGTGTCTGTATGGACACCTTGGGGCTATTCATGGGCATTAGAAGCCTATGAGAAGAAGCAAGTTATCTGGAATGATGGTGCGTTTGGAGTGCTTCTCTCGCAAACCTGCCTTTGTGCCTGTTTCTTCCGCTCTTGTTTACTTGGTTCACTCTTATTCATTTGTAGAGATTCACCTTCAATAATGCCTTTTTCTAGAGGCCTTCCTTATGCTCCTGCCCTCCTACCGTGAATCAGAGCATCCCTGTGGCATCAACTCAGCACAAGATTGCTGTTTTTCACTTTAAAAAATCTGTCTCTCCTCCTAGTCTGCTCTAAACTACTTGAGCAGATGGACTGTTTCTTTCACTTCTGGGTCCCCAGCACCAAGCACAATATTTGACATTTACTAAATGCTCATTATACTTATTTCCATTCCTTTCTTTGCTTCTCTCCTGGGGAGACATTTGACAGGACATAACTCTACTGCAGAACCTGGAGACTGTTTCCTAGAAATCTTTTCTCTCGCCTCCCTCAAATTCATTAAATTTCTCATAATCATCTCAAATTTTTAGGGAAGAAATTATTTGCCAACTGCTGGGGTGAAGCATGGAAATTCTTCAAAAGGATGACATCTCAGCTAAAATTATGTCTTTCGTAAGCACTTGTGTGTCCTGGGAATATGCTTTCCATTTTGGCCTGTCTTCCTTTAAGGAATGTTCTTGTTGGGCAAGTATAAATCATATTAGCTTTATTGTACATAGTCTTTGTGAAATACACTTTCATGTTTAGCCCCTTGACACATGTATGCAGTCACTCCATTACCCTTTTGTTCCCCATGATCTCAAAGACCAGTTCGGAGTGACTGAGATCAGTAAGTTGTGTGCATCACTGATCTGCCTCCTTTCAGGGCTGAGCAGGCCTTCAAGTGTCGCAGTGAGGTTAACTTCAGAGCCACCCTTCTGCCCCGGTGATCACCGGCTTTCACTAATGAGCAGAATAATTCATCCACATGCTGCTGGGCCTTCAGTTCCATGCAAATGCCTGAGGAAGGATTTTGTCTTCTTGGGAACAGTTTGCTCTTTAATAGATTAACTGTCCAATTTATGATTCTCAGCTTAGATCAGGTTCTGGTGGGTATTTTATTTTAAAATATATTTTTATTGATTTCAGAGAGGAACGGAGTGGGAGAGAGAGATAGAAACATCAGTGATGAGAAAGAATCTTTGATTGGCTGCCTCCTGCATGTCCCCTGCTGGGGATTGAGCCCACAACCCGGGCATTTGCCCTGACCAGGAATCAAACCGTGACCTCTTGGTTCATAGCTTGACGCTCAACCACTGAGCAACACCAGCCAGGCAAGTATATAATTTCATTATTGCACCACTCCAGTGCCATAAGAAGGGACCACTTTCAATCTCTGCTTTAATTACGGTTAAATTATTTACTTCCATTATTACTCTTGGCATTGAACATGAAACACAGATATTGGTTTTTGCTTTATTTTCAAAATTTTTTTCCTCTTGAAGAAAGGAATCTAAAAAAATTAAAATTTATTTTCCATCTAGCTCTTCTTTCTTGATCCAGGAACATTTGAGATGATCATTAATGTCGGGTCATTTCTAACTCAGCCAAAACAATTGTTGAATTTGTGGTTTTCAGCAGATTTGCAGTTGGGCTTTTCATCTTTGACTAATGATTGCTTGTAGGCCTTTGTGGCATATTTATTTTCCTAACATTTTAAATAAATAGTGAACTGTCATGGAAACCAGTGCTCGTTTCTCTCTCGCTTTCTCTCTCTCTCTGTGTGTTTTGGTTGTTTTTCTGCAACTATGATTTCAGCTGCTACTCAGGAGTGTGAAATACATAAGTACATTTGGACTGGGCTATTATAATGAGCAGATTGACACAGATGTTGGGGGGGTCCTTCCAAAGAGGATTTGCTAAGATTATGGAGAAAGAACAGTCAGTTAATTAATTCACTCACTCACTTGTATATTTCTCCAGTAAGTTTTATTGAGGTCCTATTATGTGCCACACACTAGGTACTTTGGTCATTGCTATCAAAAAGGCAGGTGGATGTTGGCCGAGTGGGACCAGGATTAAATGAGTAAGAAGGCAAACGAGTATATACTTACAAAAAGTGTATGGCCCAATTGGCGTGGCTCAGTGGTTGAGCATTGACCTATGAACCAGGAGGGGACAGTTCGATTCCTGGTCAGGGAACATGCCCAGGTTGTGGCTCAATCCCTAGTAGGGAGTGTGCTGGAGGCAGCCGACCGATGATTTTCTCTCATCATTGATGTTTCTTTCTCCCTCTCCCTCTCCCGTCCTCTCTGAAATCAATAAAAGTAGATTAAAAAATAAAATAAAAGGTGTGTCAATGCTTAACATTTTGTGACAAGTCCTGTCTATAGTTTTCCTTGAAGGAACAAGCTCACTTTCTTCATTTTTGAGAAGATGTCTGTCAAACAAGCTAAAAAAAACAAACTGCTAGTTCAATCCTTGACACCAGTAATCATCCAAGTGCTTTTCCCCACGAAGACCATTGTACTTGGCCATACAGCCTGCATGCTTCCTGCTGTGTCATGACTTGGTTCAGGGAAACTGACATTTGAAGAACATTTTACATTTATTTATCTACTAGAGGCTCGGTGCACGAATTTGTGCACGGGTGGGGTCCCTCAGCCTGGCCGGCGATCGAGGCGTATCGGAGGGCCAGCTGGCTTGGGGGGAGGGACCACGGGAGGTTGGTGGCTGGGGAGAGGGACCACAGGAGGTTGGTTAGCTGCCCCCCCCCAATTGGGGCTGATGGGGGGCCAGCTGCTGGGGGGAGAGGCCGTGGGAGGTTGGCCGGTGGACCCCCGATCAGGGCTGGGAGGTTGGCTGTGGGAGTGCACTGACCACCACGGGGCAGTTCCTGCATTGTCTGCCCCCTGGTGGTCAGTGCGCATCATAGCAACTGGTCAACTGGTCACGTAGGCTTTTATATATATAGATTTTAAACTGTGAGTGTGTGATGGTGAAGGATACAACTTTATTTTCATTTATGTTTTATTGATTTTTTTATTTTTTTTTTATTTTTTTATTTTTTTATTTTATTTGTTTTTATTTTATTTATTTTATTTTTTTTTTAAATAAATCTTTATTCAGATTATTACAATTATTTCTCCTTTTTTCCCCCATAGTTCCCCTCCAGCCATTTCCCACCCCACCTTCTGCCCTTACCTACCCCCCACTGTCCTCATCCATAGGTGTATGATTTTTGTCCAGTCTCTTTATGTACCCCCCCATACCCCTTTCCCCCTGAGAATTATCAGTCCACTCCCTTTCTATGCCCCTGATTCTATTGTATTCACCAGATTATTCTGTTCCTCAGGTTTTTAATTCACTTGATTTTTAGGTTCACTTGTTGATAGATATGTATTTGTTGTTCATAATTTTTATCTTTCCTTTTTTCTTCTTCCTCTTCTTTAAGAATACCTTTCAGCATTTCATATAATACTGGTTTGGTGGTGATGAACTCCTTTAGCTTTTTCTTGTCTGTGAAACTCTTTATCTGCCCTTCAATTCTGAATGATAGCTTTGCTGGGTAGAGTAATCTTGGTTGTAGGTTCTTGCTATTCATCACATTGAAAATTTCTTGCCACTCCCGTCTGGCCTGCATAGTTTCCGTTGAAAAGTCAGCTGACAGTCGTATGGGTGCTCCCCTGTAGGTAACTAACTGTTTTTCTCTTGCTGCTTTTAATATTCTCTCTTTGTCTTTTGCTCTTGGCATTTTAATTATGATGTGTCTTGGTGTAGTCCTCTTTGGATTCCTTTTGTTTGGGGTTCTGTGGGCTTCCTGGACTTGTAAGTCTATTTCTTTCACCAGGTGGGGGAAGTTTTCGGTCATTATTTCTTCAAATAGGTTTTCAGTATTTTGCTCTCTCTCTTCTTCTGGCACCCCCATAATTCTGATGTTGGTATGCTTGAAGTTGTCCCAGAGTCTTCTTACATTATCTTCAACTTTTTGGATTTTTTTTTTTGCTTTTTGCTTTTTCGGTTGAGTGTTTTTTGCTTCTTTGTATTTCAATTCTTTGACTTGATTTTTGTGTTCCTCTTGTCTGTTTTTGGGTCTCTGTATAATATTTTTTATTTCAGTCAGTGTATGTTTAATTTCTAGTTGGTCCTTTTTCATCTCTTCGAGGGTCTCATTATATTTATCGGCCTTTTCTAGGATATTCTTAAAAAGCCTTATAACCGTGGTTTTGAATTCTATATCCAGTCGTTTGTTTTCCTCCATTTCTTTCGTTTGTGATCTGATTCTTAGACGCCGCATTTTCACTGCTTCCCCGAGTTGGTAGATTTGTGTGCTAGGTTTCCAATTTGGCCCAGTGGGTCTGCCTCCCCAGTTAACCTGAGGTGGACACTCTTGGTGCACCCCTTTGTGGACTGTGTGTACAGCCTTGTTGTAATTAAGTCTTTATTGTTGTTGGTATCACTGGGAAGAATTGACCTCCAGGCCAGTTGGCTGTAAGGATCAGCTGTGTCTATGCTGGGAGAAGTCCGGTGCTGGAGACAGCCTTATAGGATTAGACTTGCCAAATTGCAATAGCCTCTGTGCTCTGCTTGGATGGGGTGGAGTCTCAGTCTTGGCTTCCCATCAGCCTTGCCCTTGCTAGCACGTGTGTGCCTTCAGTCCTCTGCCTTCCCGGCTCCCGATTCTCCGCCTGAGAATCCAGACTCCCCCCACAAGAGCGTGGGTCTCCGGGGGCTCGCCTGGAACTGGGGTTCACTGCAGTCAGAACTGGGGCTCACTTCAGTCAGAACTGGTGTTCAGTGCCGTCAGGAGCCTCTGACTCCCTTCTGCTAGGGAAAGCCTGTGGCAGCCTCCGCAGCCTTTGTGCACACTGGCGCGAGCGGACTTTCAGTCTTCCGCCTTCCCCGGCTCCCGAGTCTCCGCCCGAGAGTCCAGACTCCCCCCACAAGAGCGTGGGTCCCCGGGGGCTCGCCTGGAACCGGGGTTCACTGCAGTCAGAACTGGGGCTCACTTCAGTCAGAACTGGGGTTTTGTGCCGTCAGGAGCCTCTCACTCCCTTCCGCTAGGGAAAGCCTGTGGCAGCCTCCCGCAGCCTTTGTGCACACTGGCGCGAGCGGACTTTCAGTCTTCCGCCTTCCCCGGCTCCCGAGTCTCCGCCCGAGAGTCCAGACTCCCCCCACAAGAGCGTGGGTCCCCGGGGGTTCGCCTGGAACCGGGGTTCACTGCAGTCAGAACTGGGGCTCACTTCAGTCAGAACTGGGGTTTTGTGCCGTCAGGAGCCTCTCACTCCCTTCCGCTAGGGAAAGCCTGTGGCAGCCTCCCGCAGCCTTTGTGCGCACTGGCGCGAGCGGACTTTCAGTCTTCCGCCTTCCCCGGCTCCCGAGTCTCCGCCCGAGAGTCCAGACTCCCCCCACAAGAGCGTGGGTCCCCAGGGGCTCGCCCGGAATAGGTGTTCAGTGCAGTCAGAACTGGGGTTCAATGCGGTCGGGGGCTCCCTTCCCCCTTCCGCCAGAGAAAGCCAGCCAGGCACTCCGCCGCCCTTCCTCTCTGCGCGCACAAAGACCCTTTGCCGTACCTCCAATTCTCTGTGAGCTTTTCTCCTTCCTTCTAGTTGTAGAATTTTCACTCAGCCTGCTTTCCTGTGGTTCTGGATGGTGTCCGTTCTGTCTTTTAGTTGTAGTTTTGAAATTGTTGTGCGAGGCAGCAGTTTAGGTGTTTACCTATGCCGCCATCTTGGTTTCTCTTTATTGATTTTTTTAAAGAGAGAGACATATTGATTTGTTGTTCCACTTATTTATGCATTCATTGGTTGATTCTTGTATGTGCCCTGAGGGGGGATTGAACCCATAACCTTGGCTTATCAGGACGTTGCTCTAACCAGCTGAGCTACCCAGACAGGGCACAATAACTTCTAGGATAGTGGGAGCCACCACCTTGACTTCTGCTAGAGCACCAGTTTTATCCATCGATGCACACGATCAGAACGCAACTAAGTCATGTCTTAGTATTGTTCTAAAAATAGTTTTGACCTCACAGACCCCTGAGGGGACCACATGTTGAGGCCCTCTGCTTCAGTATTGCATACAGCAGGCATTTATTGCAAGTTTCCTGTGGACCAGTTCATGGGAGAGATGCTTAATGCACAACCTCGAGACATGCTCAGGTCTTTCTCATCTATTAGTAACCAGAATCAACCGAGAGCTTAACAAAGAGACTTGTTGCAAAGCTGTCCCAGGATTAAGGTAAACCAACAAGAGATGATCAAGGATCCAGGGCTAATAGCCCCTAGTCCTGAAGGGGGAGGGGAAAGTTATGGTTCCCAGGCTTAGAGAGTGTAGCCTTCGAGGAGATAAGTCTTCAGGAGAGGGAGGCAGCCAACCCACTGTGACTCCTCGGGGAGGGACCAGGAGCAAACACCCCAGTCTCTCTCCTCTTACCCTTACGTTATACCCAACTGGAAGCCCCTGGACAAGGGCGTCTGTGCTTGCAGTTCATCCAGGTCAGCCTCTCCCTGCACGGGGCTATGTGAAGGAGGGGTGATATGGGTTTAGAGGGGCAAATGAGGACTACGTATTTGGCACAGAACTTTATAATTTAATTGAATCCTGGCAACTCAATGAAATAAGTGCTAGTGTCTCCCCCATTTTGCAGATGGACAAATTGAGTCTGGAGTAAAGCAACATTGGCAGAGTCTGGCTTTGAACCAGACTCTGACCCAGACCTCTTAGCCTCTCCACAACATTGCCCAGCCACCAGGTAACATGGGTTCCTTCAGCCCACTGCTTACAAGGAATAGCTGAATAAGTAAAGCTATGTGCTGGGAAGTCTTTGTTCCTTATTTACAAGACTCCACAGTGCCTTCCTGTTCCTCCCACTTACTGTTCTTTTGGCCAAACACTCCCCAGAGAGGGCAGGACATAGCAGAATTCAGTCCAAAACTCACAACCTCATCCAGCAAGCTCCCGGGGTATCATTGCTGGGTTCCATGAGGAGCCTTTTTACCATCCACTCCCACCTTGGCTGCCCCAGAGATGTCCTGCCCAGGACATGGGGTGCATTTCAATGAGTTAAATAAAAACAACCATGATAACCAAAACAATTCAAACTGCATGGGTCCTGGGGGAAGGAAAAAAAATTCAGGAAAATTGAACACCTCATCATTCATTTATTTGCACAGTCATTAAACATTTCTTATTTATTTTTCTTTTCTAAAAATATTTTTTAAAAATATCTTTTAAATGATTTTTAGAGAGAGGAAGAGAGAGGGAGAGAGAAACATCAATGTGCAGAGCGAAATATTAATCAGCTGCCTCCTGCATGCCCTCTACAGGGGATTGAACCCGAAACCCAGGCAAGTGCCCTGACTGGGAATTGAACCGGCGACCTTTTGGTGCACAGGACGACACCCAACCAACTGAGCCACACCAGTGAGGGCAAAGCCCATTTTATTTGGTAATAGTATAGCAAATTCAGCTTCCTTATAGTTATCCCTTGCCTTTTTTTTTTTTTTAAAAAGATGATTTTATCACAAATGCATGCAGCCATAACTAATATATTATTAGTTGTATATATCTTGAGGTTTATAAAAATGGTGCCACATTATAAATGCCTTACTGGATTTGCTTTTTTTTTTTTTTTAACTCAACGTGCTATTTTGAGGACTCATCTATGTTGTTGTATGTAGCTAAATGGATTTATAGGTATATACAACACTGCTGTACAATATTCCATGGCGAGACCCTACTTTAATTTATCTATCCATTCTCCTGTCAGTGGTATTTGGCATGTTTCCAGTGTTTTGCTACTACAGACTTATTGCTGCTGTGTACAACCTGTACACAGCTCTTGATTTAAGAGTTTCTCTGTCCTCGAAGTGATCAGCGGCATCAGCACAGGCTTGGAACTTGTTAGAAATGCCAATTCTGTAGCCCCAGACCCACTGAAATAGGAACTCTGGGGGCGAAGCCCAGCAATCCGTGTTTTCACAAGCCCTCCAGGTGATTCTGATGACAGATAACGTTTGAGGAGCACGGGGTAGGGTGTAAACGGGGAGTGAGATTTCTGGGAAAGCAACCATTTGTTTTCCACAGTGGTTGGTCCATGTTACCCCCCATCAGTGTATACGAGTTCCCATGGATACACACCCTCTCAGCACTTAGGGTTGTCAGATTTCCTTCTTTTGCCCACTGAGTGGGTCTGTGGTCTCGATAGAGGCCTGGGCGTGGCGGTTTCTTCTCCCTCGGTCTGGCGGCTTCCTGTCTCAGAACCACAGCCACTCTGCGCATCCGCAGCTCGCGGTCACCATGGATAAAGGCCTCTCTTCCCGGTGGGTTTGTTTTGACAGGAGTACATGCACTACCTGCTCCGCCTGGAGCACCGCGCGGAGGAGCAGTTCCTGGAGCACTGGCTGAACCCGCACTGCAAGCCTCACTGCGACAGGAACCTGGTCCACCCCGTGTAAGGGGCTCGGGATCTGCTCGGGTACGTGCTTCTGTTTCAGGGCGACTGCAGTGCCTGGGCTCGGAGGCCTCCCAGAACTTCACCAGGGAAACAGCTGCTCGCTGGTTATGTTGAAAGAGCGAGGCAGGGGAGGTAGGTGGCAGCCAGGTTGTGAGGGGCCCTGCGGGACACGCAAGGGACCCTGACCCCTATCAACTCACCAAGAGATCCCAAATAGGGGAGGGACGTGACCCTATTTGCTGTCCAGAAAAGGTCATTCTGGAATACAAATCGGACAAGCGTGGCTTGTTGAGGCTTGGGTCTGTCCAAGTGGGGGCAGCATCCTTGGGCTCAGCCAGTGACACCCATCACCATCCTCAACCACTGTCAACAGGATCAGCAACTCCTTTCCTGCCTTCCCATAGCCCTCCAGGCTGGGAATGTGCCTGACTCGTCTTGCTTCTTCCTCTGGGTTTAGTCTTCGGTCCCCCCTGCTTGGCCCTCCCAGCACCCCTGATTACCCTTTACCCTGCTCCCACCTCTGCACCTCCCCACCCCCATCCTGTGCCGTGTTCCTACATGAGCCTGTTGTTTCTTCCCTCACTGTCTACATCCATCTCCTTGCCCCCTTTCCAAATCCTATTAGATAAAGTAGCAAATCCCTTCCGAGGTTAAGCCTAGTGAATGTCATTCCTCCTCTGTAACTTGTGCGGACGAAGCAGGGCAGGGTGCAATTGGGCAGACCGCCATCTCTGGTTAGGAGAGATCTTGTGTCTTTGTGGTAATTTTGTGCTCCTGTGAATGGGCTCGGGGACACGCCCTTCTGAGCATCGCTCTTTGTAATTGTCAGGGTGCTCTCACCCAAGTTCTCTCATTTGATCCTCTTAAGACCCCTGTGTCATTTCAAGGTGTGCATTTTAATCCAGTTTTATAGAGGGGATCACCGAGCCTGATTAAGCTACTGCCTGGTGCTGGGTGGTGGTTGGTATGTCAGCCTTCTGACCGCTCCAGTTCTGTACACTTTATGTGGACAGTAGTGAGGGGTCCTGTGTGTGTGTGTGTGTGTGTGTGTGTGTGTGTGTGTGTGTGTGTGTTGTGGGGGCATGGAGTCCCTCTGAGGGGCTTTAACAGACAGAGGAGCATCTGCTGGGAATGGCACAGAAGTTCTGCTTTTGAGGGGCTGAGGGGAGGCCTCCCTGTTCTGGTTCCTGCAGCCTCTGGAGCCTGCTCCTCCCCTTGCACCAGGGACCCTGGTCCTCCAGCACTGGAAGTCCCAGCTTGGCTTCTTCCAGAAAATACAACTGGGGAGCAGTTAGGAACTCAGACTCTGGAACTGGGCAGACTTGGGTTCAGCTTTCTGTGTTTCTGCTCTGTGGCCTTGGGCAAGTGGCCTAACCTCTCTGAGTCTCCATTTCTGCACCTGTAAGCTGGGGCAATAACGATATCTATGGAGCCTGGCACACAGTCATTATCATTATCGCTGCGCAGGCCAGACAAGAGGAGGGGTTTTGGGGTTGAGTGAGCCCCAGGGCAGCACCCTCGGAGGGGCAACTGAGACCTCTGCTTCCGGGTAGGACAGGCCTTGCTGGTGAGCTGGAGTGGGGGTGGGGTGGCTCCTGAAAACTGGATTCCACAGAGGCCTCCCTCCTAACAGCTCCATTTACATGAGGACGAGGATGCTGGAGGCACTGACCAACTAGGAATCAGGAGTCCCAGAGCATTCAGATCACGGCTCCACTTGGGGAAAATTGCCCCGAGTCTCTCTCAGGCTCCTCATCTGTGAAATGAGGACAGTGAGAGCTCCTCCCTCATGTGGTGGTTCTGGTTATGAGCATGAGAAAGTCAGTGCATGGGAAGCAGGCTTCCTGGCATGTCACAGGATGGGCTCAGGAAGTGACAGCCATCCCCTCCTCGTTCTAAATCCCTCTCTCTCCTCCTCCCCGCCCCTCCTCGCCCTCCATCTGCATCAGCATCATGTTCACTGTGTCTTCTCGTTCTTTCCCAGGGAGCCCTTTGATAACATGGACCTGGATAATGGCGAAACAGGAGGAGGCTCCTTCTTGCATTTATTTTTTTCAGCTGCGGAAACGGATGTCCGATCAGACCTTATGACCTGTGGCCATGGCAAAGATTGCCGTGCGGATCGATGGCAAACGCATGTGTTGCTTCATTTTACTAACCTGCATCACTCACTGAGACCAACTGCTTAAAGGAGTGACCTCCCCTCCCCCCACCCCAGGGGCTTCCTCCCAGTTGGAAGGGTGGGCAGCACGAGAGTCTCACTGGGGCCGATGGAGCTGGGCCTCCAGAGCCTGGGGCCTTCGGGAGGTCTCGTTTGGCAGAGTGAAGCACCACCTGGGGCTGTGGAGGTGTGTGGTCATCTCATTTTCTCCTTCTCTTCTGCTCTAATAAACATCCGTGTTCAACCTGCTTTCTGAGGTGTCTCCTTTCCTTCGCCACCCCTCCCACCCTGCCCATCCATTGTTTATCCTTGTGAATCCAGAATCAGAAAACTCACTGTTCTTGGAATACATGAGTGGGTGAAAAATACAAACACCCAGCGATTTTTCACAAGAGCCATCTTTCATTGGTATGTTAATCCTCACCTAGGATATTTTTTTCCATTGCTTTTTAGAGAGAGTGGAAGGGAGGGGGAGAAAGAGAGAAACATCGATGTGAGAGAGAAACATGGATTGGTTGCCTGCTGTACATGCCCCAACCAGGATCAAACCCATAACCTAGGTATGTGCCCTGACCAGGAACAGAACCCGGAACCTTTTTGGTGTACGACAGGACGATGCTCCAACCAACTGAGCCACCCGGCTGGGCAGCTTTTTGTTCCCCCTGCAAAAAGCTTTATTGTTTCCATTTGGCTCAATGCATGGGAGAGGGCTCCGGGACGGTTAAAAGGCTGCGTAGTGGTTTCAGGGAGAGGCTCAGGCAAAAGCCAGACACCAGGGGAATGCAGAGGGGCCCCTCAAAGGCCTCGGCTCCTAAGGTTCCTGGTCGTGCTGGAGGGTGAACCTTTCGAAGGGATACTCGCCCAGCCCAGCCTGGGGGCCGGCAGCCTGTGGAGGAGGCGAGTCAGGTGTCGCCCATCTTCTTGAAGAGTTTCACCTCCTCACCCCGGAAGTGGTTCTGCAGGAAGTCACGGAGCTGAGGGTCTGTGCGGGTAGAACCCAGAGCAGGCAGCTCCCAAAGGGCCTGGTTCAGGTTCCGCTCATGGCGCCCTGAGTTTTGCCCACTCACCCTGGGAGGCTTCAGCACGTCCTGGAAGAGAATGCGGCCACCGCGCTGGGTTTGCATCTTTAAGAGACGCTTGGCGCCCTTTCGCGGCCCACGCCCTCGAGAGCCACATCCTCACGGTGGCAATGGAAGCCCAGAGAGAGGTAGGTGAGGGAGGCCCCAGATGCCGGCTGGCCAGGCGGTTGACGGCAGCCTCCACCTCGGTGGAATAATTCTGACGAATTTGGGAGCTCATGGTTGTTTGGCAATAAGGAGTTAAGGTCAAAAAACGGTGTCTGGTCTCGGAGGTTGAGGATGGCTGACGTTCTGAAGGTGGTGACTGGAAAAGAGGTGGGAGGGAGGTCAGAGGCTGGAAGAAGGGGCGCCCTGGCTCTGCTCCGTCCAAACATGGCTGAAGCGAGAGACAGATGGGGCGGGGGCATGGCCAGCATGTTTTTCAGTGTTGTCCATTTTGTAGTATGTGTCAGTACCTGGGTCCATTTGAGGCTGACTAATATCCCATTGTATGAAAACACCACATTGGGTTCATCCATTCATACGATGATGGACATTTGGATTCTTCCCACCTGTTGGCTGTTGTGAATAGTGCTGCTATGAACATTCGGGTACACATTTGTGTTTTGAGTCTCTGTTTTCAAGTCACTTGGATATATATCTAGGAGTAGAATTGCAGGTCACAAGGCAATTCTATGTTTAACTTTTCGAGGAACCACCAAACTGTTTAATTCAATGGCTGCACCATTTTACATTCCCACCAGCATTGTCCGAGGGTTCCAAGTTCTCCCCGTCCTTGCCAACACTTGTTATCTTTTTAAATTATAGCCATCTGGCCCTAGCTGGTTTGGACGAGTGGATAGAGCATCTGCCTGCGGACTGAAGGGTCCCAGGTTCAATTCTGGTCAAGGGCACATGCCCAGGTTGCGGTCTCGATCCCCAGTAGGGGGCGTGCAGGAGGAAGCCAATCAATGATTCTCTCATCATTGATGTTTCTATCTCTCTCTCCCTCTCCCTTCCTCTCTGAAATCAATAAAAATATATTAAAAAAATAAATTATAGACATCCGAGGGGGTGTGAAGGGGTATCTCATTGTGGTTTTGATCGCACTTTCCTAATGACTAGTGATATCGGCCATCTTTTCACAAGTTTGTTGGCCATTATGTATCTTTGGAGAAATGTCTATTTAAATCCTTTACCCATTTAAAATTTCAATTGTTGCCTTTTTGTTGTTGAAGGGCTGGTGTTTTTGTAGTGGCCAAGAGCAGAGCTTACTTGAAGATGGAATCTTGGACAAGTAACTGGAACTGTCCGGTCTCAGTTCCCCCTCCTGTAAAATGAGGACAATAATAGAGCTTACGATAAGGGATGGTTGTGAAGATTAAATGACTGACTGTGTGTAAAGCACTTGGAACTTTGCTTGGCGCAGAGTCAGTTCGTGCTATGCAATTGATAGCCCTTATTACACATGAGATGAGACTAACAATAGTAACTAAACAAGAAATCACCAGATTCATAACTGCTGGGAAGAAAACACGACAGTGATGCAAGAGAGTGACTGGAAGGCTATTTTAGGTTGGGTGGA
Source organism: Plecotus auritus (assembly GCF_963455305.1). Taxonomy (NCBI): domain Eukaryota; kingdom Metazoa; phylum Chordata; class Mammalia; order Chiroptera; family Vespertilionidae; genus Plecotus; species Plecotus auritus. The sequence goes on from NC_137774.1 coordinate 27,049,243, forward strand.
CAAGGAAGGCTTTTCGGAGGAGGTGACACTTGAGCTGACACCGGAATGACAGGAAGGAGCCAACTGCGTGAAGATCCACGTACAGGAAGAGCATTCCCGGAGGAGGGAACTGCTAGGGCACGGGTCTTAAGACAGGAACAGACCTGGCCAGTTCAAGCAACTGCTTGAGGGAAGGACAGGGCCTCTGGGGTGGTGGTGGGGGCTGGGCTTTCCTGCCTGGGGATCCTGGGTGGCAGTGACAGCATGAGAGCCGTGAGCTTTGGAGTCAGGAAGCCTGGGTGCCATGTCTCTACATATTAGCTGGGAAACTTGGGACAAGTTACTTAGCCCATTTGGAAAAGCCCTGTTTTCTCATGGTAAAAGTTGCCTGGCCGGTGTGGCTCAGTGGTTGAACATCGACCTCTGAACCGGGAGGTCACAGTTTGATTCCTGGTCAGGGCACATGCCCAGGTTGCGGGCTCGATCCCCAGTGTGGGGCTGCAGGAGGCAGCCCATCCATGATTCTCTCTCATGGATGTTTCTTTCTCTCTCCTCTCCCTCTCCCTTCCTCTCTGAAATCAATAAAAATATATATTAAAAAAAAGTGGGGCTGGTTATACTTACCTCATGGGGCTGCTCTGTAGCTCAAATGAGATAGAATACAAAGAGGGGGGCACACATTTTTGGTGTAGTAATCACAGGAGTGTGGCATAGGGAATGTTCAATTACAGTTTAGCTAGTCACCTTGTGTTGGCCAAAAAAATAAAATAAAATAAAAAAAAGAGTGCGGGTGTGTTTGAAAATACCTGTTCATGGGGTGTTAGAAGAGCATGAGCTAGCATTGTGGTTTATGCAGCCCTCTTAGCCTCCCTCCCTCCCTCCTTCCCCCTTTCCTTGAACCTTCCTTCCTGATCCAGTCCAGTGGGCTTGTATTAAGCACACCCTAGGGGCCAGGCGTGAGGCTCTGAAGGTGAATGGCACTGTCTGTGACGTCAGTACCACCTCCTTCACAGGCTTCTTCCTTCCTTGGCAGTTAGAATGGCTGCTCGCTCTCCTGCTGCAGCCCTTTGTCCTTGGGGGAGAAAGGAGGTATGGAGAAGAGGGTCTGGAACCCTGGAGAGATACACGAAGAACACGGTGAAGCCGGACTGCCTCGGCTCTATGCTGGATTCACCACTCAGTAGCCACTTAACCTCTCTGTGCCTTGGCTTCCTCGTCTGTGAAATGGACGTACTTACCTCCTAGGGTTGTAATGGGGGATTCAATATAGGTCATTTTAATATAGGTGAAGAATGCCTGGCAGATAAGTGCTGGGTAAATAGTGCTTATTAAAATCAGTACAATCGATAAAAACATTAGCTTCGAGACTTGGACAAGCCATTGGACAGTCAGAGCCTCAGTTTCCCATTCTCCTACATTGGGGCTATTTTAAGGCTGCAGCGGGATAACGTGCTGCCCTGGTGCCTGGCCCAAAGGAGTCTCTCCACAAACGCCAGCTCCCTTCCTCCCTCTCAGCTGTGTGTCCTCCTGGGACCCTGCCTGCCTTTTTTCACAACTTCTTAAGACCAAAGGAAAAGGCCTTATCTGTAGGCCAGGGCTAGCACCCTGAGGGTTCAGAAAATCTACGCTCTGTGGAATTGGAAAAGGAGAGAAGCAATTGGACATGGGGTGTGTGTGCGCGTGCCGCGCGCACACGTCTTTGCGTGTTTGTATGTGCACGTGTGTGCGCGTTTGTGTGCGCACGTGTGTGCGTGCGTTGGGGCAGGCGGTGGAGACCCAGCACCCGCCACGCCCCCGGCCCACACAGAGTTGCTGCTCCAAGGAGAGAGCCACTTTCTCCCACCCGGTGAGGGCGGGGCGCGGGCGCTGCGAGGGCCCGGCCAGCCACTAGGGGTCAGTGTGTCTCCGCCGCAGGCGCCGCCGGCCACTTACCTGATTGGGGCAGGCGCCACTGACAGTTCCTGACAGTTTGCAACCTCTCCTGCCCAACATTAAAAAAATTAATTAATGTATCTTTGTCCGTAGCAGAGAAGGGAGCCCAGACAACCGAAATAACAAGCCGACTCTCTTTGCAGGAAAATGCAGAAGGTGGTTAAACTGTCCCGCCCTTCGCATTCCTGGGCTGAAGGAATAAGAATCTAATTGTGGTTTCGGCTCTGGTTATCTTGGTGCCACCGAGGGTGCCATGGGGGAAATCTGCTGAATTCTTCCTTTTCTATTTTCTGCCTCGGCGGCGAGGAGGAGGGCGTTAATGCCGGCTGGCAGTTACATGAAACTGAGATGGATGGTAATGGGGTGTGTTAACAAACAAGGGCAGGAAATAAAGTGTCATATTTTCTGGAGGGCGAACCGCTCCCCGGAGACAGAGCGGCAGGATTCTACCGAGGAGACAGAAGAGAGAAAAAAACACCCAACAACCTCTGCATAATTTTCTCTGTCTGTCTCTGTGTCTCTCTCCTTCCCTTTCTGGTGCCTCTTTGGTGAGACATAAATTCAGTCTCATCTCCGGGTTGGCTAACGGGCAAATAACTGGGCCCCAGAAAGGAAGAAAAATAACCCACTTAGATTCCTGCTTAAATGCTTAGTTATTCCTCTGTCTCAGGCTGAGTCTGGAGATAAGATTTTGGGATTTGGAGGTAGACTTCCTAAGATCAGAGTTGCCTGCCTGGACCCAGTCCCTGTCCATCCTCAAGCCCACCACCTGGCAGACTGGATGCCCTGAAGTGGGCCCTCACTTCTGCTTTTGCCCATGCAAGAAACACCCTCATTATTTCCCACACCCTCCACGTCACCACATCACCTTCTCTGATTCCTTCTGCAAGGACCCAAGACTCCCACCAGCCTCACACACCTCCTCCCCTGCTGTCCCTGTGTAGACCTATATCACGGCCTCTCCCAACAATGCTTGCTCTCTCTTTTTTTGGACAATAATAATATCTAACATTTATATAAAACTTACTATATGTCAAACACTACCATATACCATATACCCCTCTTAATTACCCCATAAGAGAGGTAATTTCATATAATGCTTGCTCTCTTGGAAGGTCTGGCTGCTGTCTCATTCTTTGTATGCCTAGCACCTGGTGCAGAGTGCATGGAGGTGCTTGGTATGTGTTTGTGAATGAATAAATCATGATGCCCGGAACTTTCTGCTAGAAATAATAATGGCTAATGTGTACTGAACACATTCCCTGTCCTAAATGCTTTGTATGCTTCCTCTCATTTAATCCTGACAGCATCCCTGTGAGATTTGAACTAGCATGTTGTCATCATCCTCATTCCCATTTCACAGATTTGGAAGTTGAGTTTCAGATGAGGAAACTGATTTGCCCACAGACACATAACCTGGCAACCACAAGGCAGGGATGTACCCAATGACCGGTGCTTCGGGACCTCTGCCTGTCTGGATGGCCCACTCCCTGGCCCTTGGATCCCTGGAATGCACTTCACACTTGCTAACTTGTGCTCTTATTAACCAAGTGTGCTCCTTGAGGCTGGGGCAGTGCTGGCAGCTGCTCTGTAGCCTTCAAGAGAGAAAAGTCCAAGTCAGGGGAGGGGCCCGAGTCTTCTGGAAGTGGGTCCATTGGTTTGGCTTTGGTTTGGACTGAATGAGTCCCCATGGAGCCTGACTACTTCTGGACTCTGGAGCCAGGCTGCCTGGCTTCAAATTCCATCTCTGCTGCCTACTAACTGGGCCCATCAGCCAACCTCTCTGGTCCTCAGTTTCTTCATCTGCAAAATGGGGATCATAGTAGCACCCGCCTCTTAGAGCTGTTGTGAGGATTACATGAGTTAACGACTTACGTCGAGTGGTGCTTGGTACCAGCATCTACTCCTCGTTTGAGACACTTGGTTACAGAATCTGCATTCTTTGCCGCCACTTCTGAACGATACGTTTGTCCCACGCAGCTCATCAGATGTCTGTGGGCCTCAGAACTCCCTCTTTTCGTCTACAAAGTAGTCCCTTATTACAAACAAACACGACATCACACCAACAACCTTGCGCCTTTGAGATGACAGGGGAAGGCAAGCATTTGGCATTCTGCCTTAGCCATCCACTTCATGTCACTTATTAACAACATATGAATCAACAAGGGATGCCCATATAAGGCCTGGTATTCAATACATTCGGTGTATGGCTGCGTTGGGTGGACATACGCTCACAATTAATGCAGCCAGCCGCTTCTCCGGATGGCTATAAATACTCTAGGAAGAGAAACCCAAGACCGAAGGCCTGGGACAGCCCGCGACGTCGGCACCAGCTCATGCCCTTCCTGTGCGGGATGCAGCATGACTTGATACTGACTCCTTCCTGAGAGCTGGTGACCCCACTACGGCCACATTTTTGTCAATGTGCCCAGTGGTGTCACTAGACACCGCATTTGCTCAGACCAGAATGTCTGCCATTGAGTTTTCTTCAGAAGGTGCACCAAGAGGAGTGTGGGTGGGGTCCTCAGCCTGCTTGGGGGTGACTCTCATTGTTATCACGCGGTCTCCTAATACTTATGCAGCACTTGCTGTATGCTGGGACACCCTGCCAGGTGTGGGGATATTGGTGGGTCCCTGTGTCCATGGAGGGTGCAGCCTAATGGGGACAACTAGTAGCAAGAAGGGCTGCGATGCTGAGCATTGTCAAGCAGAAGGCCAGGGTGCTAAGGAGTTTCCATGAGGGTCGGGGGCGGGGGGCGGGGGGCGCTACTTTGGTCTGGAGATCAGGGAAGGTTTCCCAGAGGACGTGCTGTTTAAGCTGAGTGGCGAGGCATGAGCAGGAGGTAGCTAGGCAGACAGAGGCGATAGCCTGTTCCCAGCTCGTGCAAGACCCCGAAGGTGAGGAGCACACAGCAGGAAGCCTCGTAGGGCTGGAGTGAAGAGAGCAGCAGGGCAGGGATGGTGAATTGAGTGGACAGTCAGGGTCCACTGTGGGAGGCTAGGTCATACAGAGCTCTGGTAGCCATGGCAAGGGGTTGAGGATTTATTACAAGAGCAATAGGGAACAGTCCAAGGAGTTACTCTCCTTTGAGGTGGCTCTCTGAGATTTGAGCATTTAAATGCATGACCTGGGCCTTGCCCTCCCACCTTTACATTCTTCGCTTCTGTCTTTCTCAGTGTGGGCAGTGTTCTTTGCTGGTTGCAACTGACTGCTTTATTTTCATTGATTCTCATTTTTCTTCCTCTTTATGGCACACGATGCTGGGTTGCTTGTATAGTTACAGTGACGTTTCCTGCATATTTCCAGCTCTCAGTTTTGTGGGGTTATTTGTCACCTCAGCCAACTTGGCTTTTCCTGACTATTACAGCCATAATGTAAAATATTTGTTCAGAAATAAACATATTTGAGTCATTTTACACTTGAAACACGGTAATGGCAAACATATAAAGGCGATAACATGAGTGTTGAAGTTAGGAAAATGATGAACAAGATCATAGAAATTTTTTTAGAGGCTGACCTAATTAGGGTAATCAGCTGTCCTTGTTTTCCTGGGATGCGAAACTTTCAGTTTTAGAACCAAGGAAGTCCCAGACAAACTGGGACGAGTTGGTTAGCCTCGCCAGAGTGAAACTGGTTAATTAGCTGGTCTTATCAAAGTTAGGGGGTGGCGTACTCATCAGAGGCTCCAGGGCTGCTGGGTCAGGTGAGGGAGTCAGTGGGTCTTTGTCCTGCCTCAGCTACCCCATGTGGTTTCTTCATCTTTTTAAATAAATATATTTTTATTGATTTCAGAGGGAGAGGAAGAGAGGAGAGAGAAACATCAATGAGAGAGAATCATCGTTCGGCTGCCTCCTGCACGCCCCCTACTGGGGACTGAGCTCATAACCCAGGCTTGTGCCCTGACCAGGAATCGAACCATAACCTCCCGGTTCATAGGTTGATGCTTAACCGCTGAGCCATGCCGGCCGGGCCCCCATGTAGTTTCATTTCCTCCTCACACGGATGAGGAAACTGAAGAGGAGTGAGCGACTGCTTTGGTCCAGGTTGCATAGACAGGAAGTGGCAGAGCGCAGAGTAGAACCACATCTCCTGGCTGTTGGTCCCAGTTAATTTTCCTCCTCCTGGATCTTCAGCTAGAGCTCTCTGCTCCACTCTGTCCTTCCTTCCCTAGCCTCTGTTTGCCTTCAGATGCCTCTATGATAATGTCAAAACAATGAAATGCTCCTTATAAAGGTGAGACACTGTCCTAAGAGCTTTCTGTATATTAACCATTGATCTTCAGCAATCCCATAAGGGAGGAGCTATTACTATCCCTCTTTACCCAGGAGGAAATTGAGGCATGAAGAGGTTAAGCCATTTGCCCAAGGTCATTAGCTAGGAAGTGGGGAGGCAAGCCTTAGAAGCCAGACTGTTTGGCTCAAGCATCTCAGTGCTTAACCACCAAGCTGCCCTGCGTCCCTGGGCCGGCGTGCTTTCCCAGCGCCGCCTAGTTCAGATGGTGAGCTCCTGGAGGTGGGTCCACGTTTACGTGGGAAGGGTTCAGGCGTAGCATCACGAGATCTGACTTTGAATCCTGGCTCCAGCAGTCACTCATCAGTAAAATGCCTGGGACTCACGTAAAATTAGAAAATAATAGTAATAGGTAATATATCCGTTTTTCTTTCTCTGACAGGTTGTTATAGAGATCTCACACAAGTAAGTCTGTAACAGGACTTTGGGAACAGCAAGGACAAAACAGAACAGCTAGTTGGTTTCTGTGAGACAGACAGTGGCATAATGAGACTCCTGTGAAAGGCACGGCAGCGATGGGAAAGCCCACTGTGAAAAGCCTACGGATGGGCTCGTTAAAAAGGTCCGGGTGAAGAGTCTGGATGGCAGGGACATGAATAGGAAGTGCTGAGTAACATTTGCTGAACGGACAAATTAATGATGAAAGTTGGAATTGAGAGCCGTGACCGAAATAAAGCACAGAGGCCCGGCCCAAGCAGGCTAACAACAACAAAAGTTTCATACTGCTATTAGCTCCCCCGCCCAGGTAAGGGGTCACGGTGAAGAGGGCCCAGGAGACATGCGTGGGGCCACACCAGCACGCCTGGCAGCCCTGCCTTGCCCAGCTGTACACTCCCGGCTGGTCTGTGACCTCTCATTTCCCTCCTCTCGCCTTCAGGATGAGATGAAATAACACCACCAAGTGCTCAGCACAGAACCGGGCACCTGGGAATCCCTCAGTCAATATTAGCTATTATTATTAGTGGTGGAAGTACCTATTTTAAAGCAAACCAACAGTTGCTGCACGGAAGATGGTGATTTGTGTTTCTCCGTCTCCACTGAGACGCTGGGAAGAGTCGGTAAAGGAGGTCTTGAAAACTCCCTCTGATCCCAGAGCCCCTGGGGTCCTTTCTGGAGGTGGAGGGATGCCTGTTGAGACCCTTGGCAGCCTTGTCTTTGATTCCAAACCATCCTCTGGGTTTGAGTCTCTGTTTCAGCCAATCCTTTAGCATCTTCATGTTTTAGTGAAGGGCTAGCAGGGACAGGAATGAGCGTTCCCCCAGATGCCTGCCCTTTCCCTTCAAAAGCTAAATGCTTGTTGCTAACAGAGTGTCTTTCAGACACAGAGGCACAGAAAACCCAGGGCCGGCCAGCCCAGCTTCACGTTCCTGGGGCGATGGCTGTCTCCTCCCCACCCCCAACCCCCAGCATGTTATCTATGGCGATTGGAAAACATTATCAAAACCGGCCCCATCTGTTCCTGAAGTCGTGGAAGAATACCTGTGTGATAAATTTACAGGGTCACTGGAAGACCCTCTAATTTTCTGGGAAATGACAAGGCGTCTGTGGCCACGCTGTGTAAAATTTCCTCTTTTATACCCCAGGTTACATGCCGTGGACTATTTACTCGGAGTCTGAGGGTATATTTACCACTCAGGCAACATCACAAGCCGTCAAAGAAATCTACTCAGAGTAGGATGTGTTGGGTGTCTCGCCTTTCTAAAAATGACACTCACCTCCTCTTTTTCCCCCCCCCCTTTTTTTTTTTTAAATAAATCTTTTTAGGCGCTATGTTCACAGTGCAAATAGCTCAGGAAAGACACTGGTAGGGAGTCAAAGTTTAAGTCAGGGCAGACGTCTTGCATGGAAACAAGACTCAGCCCCGCAGCTTTGCCAAGAAAGGAAGCTGGCTGTGTATTGGATTCCCTCTGCGGGGCCCTTCCAAAGCGGGTCCCTGATATATCGATCTGCTGAGTCAGCACCGCACGTGTTTGAGGCCTCGGCGTGTCATTCCCAGCAAACCTGGGACAGCCACACGATACAGAGCAGTGGCCTCCAAAGTCAATAGCCGAAGGAATGCTTTGGGGAGAGATTGGAGAACGTGTTTTTCCAAATTTAGAACGCACTCCCATTTCGTGGGTTCTGCCATGGGTATTGAACTTGAACATGAAGTTCTGGCAACAGACAATTTCCTGATTCAGAACGAGACACTCTCTCAGGGAGCCTGTGAAGGTGTCTTGGAAGTCCTCGGTCTCTTACAAAACAGCCTGTTTGAGGATTCAAGTGTGAACAACCAGGACCAGACTGATTCCATTTCCCTTGAAATCCATGTGGCTTTGAAAATCAAGCAGCAGTGTGTGTGTGTGTGTGTGTGTGTGTGTGTGTGTGTGTGTGTGTGTGTGTGGCGGGGGTTGGGGGGAGGTCGTGGGGGTGAGAGTAGAAAAGAACTCTGGAAAAAGTGCATTTGAGGTTTCTTTGACCTGAAGACATTTAAAAATTAGTTGGAATCTGCCAGCTCCCAATAGTCCATGAATCTTGCAGACTTTGTTTTGGGTTGGATAACAAATCCCCAAGAGGAGTTCTTGGAGAACAGAGTAGGTATGAGGCCACTTCCCCAGGGACACAAGGACAGCCACCCAGGGCTCTGCTTGCCTGTGTTCATCAAGGCCTTGTCCCCAGGACTGACTCTGTCTGGTCTCAGACTTACTCCCGGGGAGGGGAGCTACTGCTGGCTTGCAGTGATTTGGAGCATGAGGCAGAGTAGCATAGCAGTTGAATGACCCCTATCCCAGCCCCTGTAATCTTTCTAAACCCTCTAATCATGTCACTTTTAGGCTTAAGATCTCTCAGCAGCAGCTCTGCCGTGATAGCTTCAAGGCCGTCGTGCTCAGCATGGCCCGTCCAATCCTATATGGCCTTGCCCCGCCTCCCTTCCAGTGGTTCCCCATACTGGCTTCTTTAGCCCTGCTCAACCAATTTTGCCACTTGGAAAGCACCATGCCCTCTCTGACTTCTTTGTCCTTGTCATTTGTTCTGCTTGAAATATCTTCTTCTGACCTCCCTCTCCACCCAGGATCCTTTCCAGAGCCCACTTCCAGGCACCTGGCATGGGCACCTTGAACTTGCCCCGTGGTAGTGTTCACCATTCTATGCATTGCAGTGATCCATGTATGCCAGTGGGAGCACGTTGTATTCACCAGATTCTGGGGACAGACAGTGGTCCTGAGGGCCATGTCAGGGTGGGGAGTGAGGACTAGATGACACGCCCAAGGAGCTGTGCACTGGGGAGGGTTCCATGTACCATATTTTTCCATGTATAAGACGCCACTCCCCTTTTCCAACCCCAAATTTAAAACTCAATAATCTTAAACATGTTACTGGTTTTCTTCTTAAGGCCTTCTTCCTTTTTGGCATCTTAAGGAGTTGTTCTTCCTGCAGTGGGAGGAGGTCCAAATGGTCTCTCTGCAGCTCTATTTCCATGCTCTTTTGCATAGCTGATTATATTCAGTTTGAATTTTGCAGAGTAAGACAATCGCTTACCGGTATTTATCTTTTTATTTTTTGACATCGTTATGGGCTCAGAATGCTCCAGTCCCTGTTGCCTCTGAGCACTCTTCACCTCCACTTCCAATTATGGCATCAGCTGACGTCAGTAACAGTAAGGCTTGTGATTGGAGGAAGCCTGTTTGACTAGGTATGGGCAGCTAGGCACCCACCAGGCTCCCTCCTCGGCTGACATCTGTGTATAAGCTGCCCCTCGATTTTCAGTCTAACGATTTTAGAAAAAGATAGTGTCTTATACATAGAAAAATACAGTAAATCGCTTGGGCTTTGGGGAAGTAGAGGATTATTATTGGGAAATGAGCAAGATGTTGGAAGGCTATAGAGGGTAGGTAGGACATAATCCTTCACATGAACTCCTTGTCATCAAATTCACAAAATCACCACTGAGTTTGTATGTCTTGTGGAAAAATGGTCAAGGGACCTAAGGCTTTGTCCCAGTTGGCTCAAGGTCATACTGGATGATGCCATGGACAGGAATGAAGACAGGATTCAAATTGTGGGGAGGAAGTCTGGATTCACGTAGATTATGAAATTGGGGGTTTGAGCTATGGCAATACTTGTTTGTCTTTCCACTGGACTGTGAGCTCCTTATGGGAGGGAAGTATGGCTCATTCTTCTATGATCCCCAGTGTCTAACTTAATACCTGGCATGTAGCACGCAGAGCTCAGTAAATAGTTGTTGGATGGATGGATGGATTGATGGGTGGATGAAATGGTAGAAGGATGAATGGAAGTATGAATGAATGAATAGATGGAAGGGTAGATGAATAGAAGGATGGATAAATGGACAGATGGATAGATGGATGGAAGGCATAAAGGATGGGCAAGTGGATGGATGACAATTCCTAGGATGCAGCTAAACTAGTCATAATTTTCCTTCTGCCTCAGATGCCTTTCCTCATCCTCCTCTCCTCCCTTCCCAATCTGGCTAACTTGATTATGGAATATTTCTCATTATATACAAATGTTCAACCATTATGTTGTACACCGAAAACTAGTATAACATATGTCAATTATACCTCAATTAAAAAATAAACATGAGGACACAAGTGAGAAGAAAGAGTAATTTAGGCAGAAATTAGTATTTGCTGTCTTCACCTGCATTTTGAACCAAACATCCATCCAGAAAAGTGAGAAAGAACTCAGTTCTTAGGCTGGAAAGTGCCACCTGGGGTCGGAAGAAGGGGTTTGAGAATTAATCTGTACCTGCCCCTGGGCTGGCCCTCAATCCACGGCTCCGAAGAAACAAGAATCTAAAAACTTGGAGAGAAGGCGATTTCACAGTCTCCCTAGGAGACCCCTTTCATGGCCCAATAAGCCCTTACAGTCAGGAAGTCGTTTCTTGGTCTGATCTACGGCTCTTATGCTGCATTAAACCGTGTTGATCTTAAAGACTCCGGGTTTCCTGGATGGCACCTCGTTCGGGCTTTCCTGGGGCCCACGAAGGTAAATGAGCTGCCTTTAAAGGCCTGTTTCAGAGCAAATCTGTCTTCCACTGTCTGATGTCTGGAGTGTTCCTGCTGCTGGAGTCTTTGATGATTTCCTTGCTGGCCGGGGCTGCCTGCCCCACAGCAGGGAGGCCGCCCGAGTCCGCGGGGGCCTGGGGATGGTCTCTGCGGTGAGGCTCAGATGAGCCTCGCTGGGATGTGCTCCAATCCTTCACCCTCCTCGGAGGCCAGTGCTGGGAGTGTCCATCATTTTGTTCTTTAATTGCTTTACTAGCCCACCGGCTCCAACTCATTCTTCATGCCCCACTTTAGGATACCCCAGCTGGAGGGGGGGCTCAATAGAGACCTTGCCTCCAGGTCAGAGACTGAAGGCACTTTCCCTTATCTAACCACTCTGACCGCCATCGGCCCTCCTTTCCAGTTTTGAATGAAGCGCCTAGACCCGAGAGCCCTTGTGATATTTGTGAATGGAGGTATGAATGAATGAATGAATGAGATAGGGCATTACGGTGTACCAGACCAGACAATGGCATTTTGGCTTTTCAATTGCTTCCCTATTTAATAGCAGTGGGTTTTCTGCCTCCCACTAACTGGGATCACAAAGCACAGTTAGTAAATAGAGAATATGCCAGTCACCCAGGACAGGGGAGCCCCGGCTGGATCTAGGAAAGAGTTTGGCCAAATTTTGGCTTCAGCACTTAGTCATGAATCAGGCAGGACACAGATCTGAGGGGACAGACCCGCCTCTTGTATTGGTGGCATCGGCTCCAAGGTGCCGTCACGACTCACCTTTGGGGTCCAGTGAACTCTTCTGTCTACTTTTCTCTGAGCCCCCGCCTCTGCCTCAAGCCTAACAGAGCCCAAACTGAGGAAGGGAGTGTTGAGTTCAAGGCCCTCTGGACGAAGAGGTCAGCTCACTTTCCTGGAATTCCTAACAAGGGATAAGCTATAAACATTATTTCTGCATCTCCCTGTCTTCCCCTGAAAAAGCAGTCCCTGGAGCTTGGAAGCCTGGCTTCTAACACAAAGTGTAATCATGTGAACGATTGGACTGGAGGGACTGACACTTTTTTAAAAAATATATTTTATTGATATTTCACAGAGAGGAAGGGAGAGGGATAGAGAGCTAGAAACATTGATGAGAGAGAAACATCGATCAGCTGCCTCCTGCACACCTCCCACTGGGTATGTGCCCGCAACCAAGGTACATGCCCTTGACCAGAATCGAACCCAGGACCTTTCAGTCCGCAGGCCGACGCTCTATCCACTGAGCCAAACCGGTTTCAGTAGGGACTGACACTTTTACCAAAGCCATGAATAAGCACTGAGCTTGGTAACTGATCGTCCCAGGAACCAAATCCTCCTCCACATCATAAAAGGGAAAAGGCCCTTGTCGCTTTAATATTTTCTATTATTAACATAAGACCTCCCCTTCTCCAGTACACACCCTGCCCTCTAGACCAGAGCGGTCACTACAGCTCTTGCTCATGAAGACCATGGGCTGAAGTGGGTGGTCCTCATCCACCCTCAGAAAATAAATCTCCACATCAGCCCATGGAGATTTCCCCGAATATCACCCCCAAAGTCACCAGGGCACACGTAGTGAGCCAGCAAATTAACAAGTCAAGGATACATCTTCCTACTTGCTCTCTAGTGAATGGAGTGAATTAATTTATGACTAATTTGTGATTCTCCTCTGCTTTTTTGCAGCTTAACAAACAAAATGAAATACACTTAGGCAAATCTTGAGTTTCCTCTTTTTTGGAAGGTGCTTTCAACTCCTTGGTTTTTCCCACCCTGATCTCCTCTTTCTCTCAGGAAAAAGGATGCTGCCTTTAGGATATGATGCCCTTTCTTGAAATTCACATGAGCTCCTACAGGCCTTCCTTTGTAAACTCAAGGTCATGATTGAGTTTTCAGGCCTATGGACAGTTGCCTTCACTGTAGGAAGTTTCCTCCATCTGAGTTGTTTTTTTTTCTTTTTTAAACATATTTTTATTGATTTCAGAGAGGAAGGGAGAGGGAGAGAGAGATAGAAACATCAATGATGAGAGAGAATCATTGATCGGCTGCCTCCTGCACGCCCCCTACTGGGGGTCGAGCCTGCAACCCAGGCATGTGCCCTTGACCGGAATCCAACCCGGGACCCTTCAATCCGCAGGCCGATGCTCTATCCACTGAGCCAAACCGGCGAGGGCTCCATCTGAGTTTTATCCTGCTTCCTGTACTTGATGGTGCCTAGGGGAAAAAAAAAAAAAAAAAAAAAAAAGGCGACCTTCCCTAACAAAACATGCATCTTTCAATGGCACTCATCATCGTCTTTTCCTTTGTGCCTTGGTCGCCAAGCAACTCAGTGAAATCTCTGGCCCAGTTGTGCTAGTTTTCCTTAGTTTAAGCTTTTTGATTCTGGATCTTCTGCCCGAGTTTTAATCGTTCTTCTCTATTTGTTGAAGTTCTGACTTGAGGCCACTGAAATCCAGGGAATGCTCAGGCAACTTGGGGGTGGGGATCTGGGATGGTTCGTGGTGAGAGCTGTTCACTGAGGAAGTGTGAGGAAGTCACACAGTGGCCGAGCTGAGAAAGTTCTCTTGGTTGCTTTGAGATTTCACCCTGAGTAGTGAGCTCTGGGAAAGGTGGGAGGCTGTACAGAAGCCCTAGCCGATTTGGCTCAGTGCATAGAGCGTAGGCCCGAGGACTGAAGGGTCGCAGGTTCGATTCTGGTCAAGGACACGTACTTCAGCTGCAGCTCAATCCCTGGTCCCAGTCGGGGCACATGCAGGAGGCAACCAATCTATGTGTCTCTCTCACATCGATGTTTCTCTTTCTCTCCCTTCCACTCTCTCTAAAAATCAATCGATGGGAAAAATATCCTCGGGTGAGGATTAAAAAAAAAAGAGAGAGAAGCAAGTGTTCCTCAAAGTCTCCCATGCTGGTCAAAGGAAAGGAATAAAGAGCCGGTTGAGGTTGTGGGTGAGGTGAGCGGGTTTATAGACTGAGGTTGCCCAGGAATTCTTAGTGTATATATACAGTGTACATATTTCATGTTTGATATATTTGTTATACAGTCATTTTCTGATAATTAAACTTCTTAATATAACCTTGTGGTAAGAGTGCTTTTCCCACATTCCAGAGATTACCAGGAGTCTGACTCCCCCTGCCCCCCCCAAATCTTGTTGTATTGTATATATTTTTAGAAGGAGGTAGAGTAAAAATAAATAGATTAACCAGGAGTTTGGAAAAGGGGGTTGGGTGGGAAAGAAAAAAATACCATTCAGAAATAGACCATGAAACTACCTGGATAAACCAATGTGAGACAAATTTATTATTTAAGACAGGGGTCATAAACTGCTACACCTTAGGGGCCAGGCAGGTGACATAAACAGGCGAAGCAGGCTGGTTGGGGACTGTGGTGACACGGAGAGTGCATGCCCTATCCAAGGAGGGCAGCTGTGACTTGGCTCCCTCTGATCGTTGGCATGTGGGATCGTTGGTGTGACTTAGTGTTGCCAAGTCTGCTGAGCTTTTCTGAGAAGCAGGGCTGCCACGTATGCTTGCGTAGGTTGTACCCTGCACAAGAGAGCTCAGCTGATGGGGCAACTGGAGATTGAAATACAGTCCAGGCTCCACTCGCCAAGCACTGGGCCAGGACACATGCCTTGGGGAGCGGAGCGGGGCTGGGTTTCAGCCCCCCTCACCTCCTTCAGCCTACCTTGGTGCAGTGCACGATCAACCGGGGTGACCTGGGATGGAGAATCCCACTCCCATTGTGGAACTCCTGCTTATCCCTGCCCTTGGCGGCACGGACATAGGTGCGCTTCCTAGGCTCGGCCAATTAGGTGCTCCTTCCCAGGACCTGAGTGACAACAGCACAGAGATGGAGAGATGACAGGGGTGGCAACAGCTGTGTTTAGGTGTGTTTGAATGGTGATTGATTTAGCACGTTTGAAGACACTGGGCCGCCAACCCAAACTCATTGGCATGATGATGTGGGTCTCCAGCTAGCCACACTGGATTGCTTCCTCCATGTACAGGAGGGGGATTATGAGTATACTCACCTGTTCTAGTAACCTTCGCAGGAGCGTAGGTTTCTACTGCATGAAGGTCCCTAAACCGTGTTTCACCACAGTGGGCACCATAGCACAGGGCAGTGAAAGCTCTCTTTCCCAGGAGGTTTGCACTTGGTCCCGGTTCTACTGGAGCCTGGTCCTGGAGTGTGCCGGCCCTGTGATCTTGGCCAAGTTTTTACCATGCTGACCCTCTGCTTCCTCATCTAAACAACGGGAATTTGGGTGCTGGTACTCCTTGCCTCTCAGTGATGCTGTAAGGACCAATCCAATGAGATGATGGATGAGAAAGCACTTGGCAAGCTCTGGCACACCATATAAACATAAGGTATTACTGACACAGCGGCTGAGACATGGGAGGTCATGTAGCTGATATTTCAACCAGAGATGGAAGAATCTGGCATGGAGCAGGCCCTTGATTCTTATAGAAATGCTGATAAAAGGATTTTGTAAGCCACTGCCTCCCCAGGCTACCCATTCTGTCCACTGCGGCAAACCTGTGCCTTTTCTACGATAACAAAATATTTGTATTGCACCTTAACATTATTATATTTGACCCTCACAGCAGTCCTATGGGGGATGAATTATTGTTTCCATCTGCTGACGAGAAAACCGAGGCTCAGAAACTGCTGTGTCATGCCATTTGGATATCTTCAGTTTGACTGAATATTGTTGGTAAATTGCCCTTTGAGATGGTTGTGTCAATTCATCCTCCCACCAGTGGTGTATCAGTATCTCCCCACATCCTCATCAACACTCAGTGTAGACAGATGTATTAATTTTTGCAATCTGTTGGGTGACTCATTGTTTTAATTGGCATTTCCCCCAATCGTTAGTGTTGTTGACCGTATTTCATATGCTAATTGCTCACTTGGGGTTTTCATTTTGGAGTTCATGATTCCTATTCTTTGCCTCTCCCCTTATTATTTTAGTCTTTTTTTTCTTCTTGTTTAATTTCTTAGTGATTTGTAGGTGATACATATTCTGGATACCAGTCCATTTTTAGTCATGTGAATTGAGCATCTATTATGTGACTTGCTATTTAACTTTGTTTAATTTGTTGTACAGAACTTTATAATTTTGCTTTGGTCAAATGTTTTAATCTTTTTCTTTTTGGATTATTTTTCCCCATCTTGCTTTAAGGATATTTCCACATGCCAATATATTAAAGATACTTTCCTCTATTTTTTTTTTTTAATAGAAAGGTTTTCTAAATATCTAGTCTTTAATACAACTGGAATTTATTTCTATTTGTGGAGTGTGTCAGAAATCTCCTTTTCATTTTTCCATAGGGTGTCTAGTTGGTCCAGGCCCAGTTATTGAACAATCCATCTTCTACCCGTTGATCTGTAAGGTCACCATTGCATGTAGTGAGTGAGTCTCCATTTATTTGTGGGTCTGTTCCTGGGCTCTCCATTCTGTACTGTTGGTCTGCTTGTTAGTCTCTGCACCAATACCACACTGATTATGACACTGGCCCAGAAGGGGGGCCCAGGAAGTGTTAATTTCCTACCCCTCCTCCTGAGGGTCCCTTGTTGTTACCACCAGGAATGTACACTTGTTGGCTTAGTTTCATTCAGCCCCTGACCTTGTGCCCTAAACAAGACAACAGAATTGTGGTACTGGGTTCTGGGATCCACTTTGTCACAAGGAGTCTCTGTCCACATGTGACCCCAGCTCCGGACATACAATAGCAGTCAGTAAATATTTGCTGAAACTGGATGAAAATGCCTAGACTGACCAAATGCCCCAAGCAGGGCCTGTCTGTGAACTTCTTGCAGAAATAGCACCATGTTTATCCATTCAACATGTGTTTGTGCAGCTCCTACTATGTTCCTGGTAAGCCAGCGCGACATGGCCTCAGCCTTCGTGGAGACAGACATTCAATAAGTTGGTTTGTAACTACACACTGCAAAAGTGCTATAAAAAAGAAAACTGGACTCTTAATAGAGAATGATGTTATTGGAGGGTCAAGAGAGCCCTTTCTGAGGGAGCAATGTGTGAGTTTAGAATAAGTAGGGCCACGTCAGTCCAAGATAAAAGAGAATTGTTCTAGACAGAGGGACGAGCACGTGCAAAGGTCCTGAGGTGGAAAAACGAGATGTGCAATAGTGATGGTTCTCATGCTTTCATTGGCACCTGGGGGTATTGTTAAAAGGCAGATTCCGGTCAGTAGGTCTGGGATGGGGCTGGACTCCTGATTTTCCAACCAGCTTCCAGGTGCCGCTGGTGCTGCTGGTCCGAGGTTGCAGCTCACACTCAGGGTAGCGCTGTGTTGGAGGAACTGAGATTTCTGAAGGTGCAACAGAGCATGGTGAGCAAGGATGAAGGTCAAGAGATGGGACTGGGACCAGATCATGCAAGACCATGGGGACCGCCATCTAAATGTAAGCAGGAGAGTCACACAGTTTGATCCAGCCATTGATAAGATGCTTCTGAAAACTCGTTTAATGCTCTGTAACATTGCTGAGAATGGTAGTGGGTGAATCTGACACACCCTTGGGAGGTGACAATCCTGGGCTTGTTCCTTGACCCAGAGACCCCTAAGAACTAAGGGGTTGCTAGATAGAGGTGTTTAAAGTAGTGACCACATAGCTGGAGTCCACCCTCCTGCCCATCTCGTAACCTGTCCACCCTCAGATCTGCTGCTGTGTTTCCAAAGGAGGCAGTGAGGTATGCTGGAAGGGGAGCCCGAAGACCCATGGGGAAAGCTCGGCCCCACTACTTGCCACTTGGGTATCTGTCCAACCTTGGGCACGCCCTCAATAGCCTGAGCCTCAGTTTCCACACCTGTAAAATGGAGATGCATAAACCACCCCGGCAGGCAGGGCTCTTGGGAAGACTGGAGATAATATGTGATAAGCGTGACCATTCAGCAAACACGATATGTTTTTCCTGATAGCTATTCCCCAAATCCTGAATGTAGGAAAAGCTCCCAACACGCCTCCTTCTGCACCAAGTTCAAGGACTTGAGGCAGCCAGGACCTTCTTTATCTTGCAATGTGACTCGCAGAGGGTTCTCTTGTCTTAAGTAAGCCAGTAGGATCCTGGGTTAGACTGGCAGAATATGGGAAAAAAAAAAAAGTAAATATTTGATTTTGAAAGAGAAAATTCTCCATAGGAAAAAAAAATCAGCTGGTTCCCTGCTCAGGTCTGTGCTGACCTTTTCCTCCTTGTCTTCTGTCTGTGTGTCTGTCTATCCCTGTGTCTCTACTCAACAACAGGATGTCCTCCTTCTCCCCCTCCTCTCCCTGCAAACAACCCGGAGCCACTCTGTCTGCCACGCTGTGCTCTGTTTAAAGGGACAGGCACCCATTTCTCACAGAAGAACCGTTAGGTAAACAATAATATATTTTTTTAAGCCCAGAAAGTGGCTTAACATACTCAGTGCAGAGTGAACGTCTCCCACATTCCCCAGCTCATTTCAGGACAAAGGTCTCTGGAGGAAGGATGCTTCCTTTCTTTTCTTTGAAAGAGTAAAAGAGGACAACAGGAAACCTTGGCGGGGAGGGGCTGGGAGGCCTGCGGCTGGCAGACAGGAGCCTCATCTTGGCCTAAAGGACCTTGGGCGGCACCCCTGGCCAGAGTGGGCAGGACAGGACAGCTCTCACTTCCATATACCCTGTCCCCAAATGCCCCTCCCATTTGCTGAGCATTCCAGCACTGTGGAAACATCCCTGGGACGTGACCTCATAGCACCCTCTAATGACACCTGGAGGTATGCATGATTACCCCCACTTCCCAGATGAGAAAACTGAGGCCCAGAGCATGAATTTGCCCAAGGTCAAGGTACATGCCAGGACTCATAGTCAAGACCCCAAAGTTCATTGCCGAATCACCCTCTACATTGACTTCCTGGCTCCAATCGTTTGAAGGACTTGACTTCATCCCATAGCCTTGTGAGAGAGAAAAGGACCCCTTTTCTAGGTTTTGGGGGCAGGATCTGGAGGAACGAGCTGCTCTAGGTTATTGGTGGGGTCAGGAATAGGGCTGAGGTTTCTAGGACCCTGACTCAAATACCCAACGTTGCTACTTCCAATCAAGGAAAATTCCAAGAACAAATGCAGGTGGCACCACCATTTTCTCGTGTGGATGCTCCACTCCGAGTGAACTCTTCCTCCTGCTGCCCCTGCCTTTCAGCACCGTCTCCATCCATGGAGGTCCTTGGCTGCGCCCCCATGCTTCCATCTGTCTATAACAACAAAGGAATAATTACCAGAAAAAAGAAAGCCACAGAATGTGTTCTCAAATCAAGTAGAAGGGAAATGATTTGGCCTCTTGAAAATATAGGGACTGTCCCCTGAAGGGGATAAGTCAGCTGGGAGAGGTGGTGTGGGGAGGGGAGTGGAACGCCTCTGGCTGTGGGCGAAGGCAGCCCTGGATTTAGACCAACTTGCTGGTGTGGGTCCATGAGCAACCCATTCCTGGTTACGATCATGGTTTCTTCATCTGTCACCCTGGCACTCCAGGGCTGATGCGAGGAAGAAGAGCTTATAGAAGGCTTGTTGTGCTCTGTCTTCTCCACAGAAGGGCAGCATTATTATTTTTACAATGAAGAAAGTGAGGCTCGGAGAAGTCCACCAGCTTGCCCGGGGTCGGCCTGGCCCCCAAGTGAATGTGCTTCACCAAACCGCGCAACTACACGGGGCAGGTGACTAGAACGTACTGGGCACACTGTGTGGGCTCAGTCAATTTGTTTTTTTTAAATTAATTAATTAATTAATTTAATTTAATTTTAATAAATCTTTATTCAGATTATTACAATTGTTTCTCCTTTTCCCCCCCATAGCTCCCCTCCACCCAGTTCCCACCCCACCTTCTGCCCTTACCTCCCCCCCACTGTCCTCATCCATAGGTATATGATTTTTGTCCAGTCTCTTCATGAACCCCCCATACCCCTTTCCCCCTGGGAATTATCAGTCCACTCCCTTTCTATGCCCCTGATTCTATTATATTCACCAGATTATTCTGTTCCTCAGGTTTTTAATTCACTTGATTTTTAGGTTCACTTGTTGATAGGTATGTATTTGTTGTTCATAATTTTTATCTTTACTTTTTTCTTCTTCCTCTTCTTTAAGAATACCTTTCAGCATTTCATATAATACTGGTTTGGTGGTGATGAACTCCTTTAACTTTTTCTTATCTGTGAAGCTCTTTATCTGCCCTTCAATTCTGAATGATAGCTTTGCTGGGTAGAGTAATCTTGGTTGTAGGTTCTTGCTATTCACTTGGAATATTTCTTGCCACTCCCGTCTGGCCTGCATAGTTTCTGTTGAGAAATCAGCTGACAGTCGTATGGGTGCTCTCTTGTAGGTAACTAACTGTTTTTCTCTTGCTGCTTTTAATATTCTCTCTTTGTCTTTTGCTCTTGGCATTTTAATTATGATGTGTCTTGGTGTGGTCCTCTTTGGATTCCTTTTGTTTGGGGTTCTGTGGGCTTCCTGGACTTGTAAGTCTATTTCTTTCACCAGGTGGGAAAAGTTTTCGGTCATTATTTCTTCAAATAGGTTTTCAGTATCTTGCTCTCTCTCTTCTTCTGGCACCCCCATAATTCTGATGTTGGTACACTTGAAGTTGTCCCAGAGTCTTCTTACACTATCTTCAACTTTTTGGATTTTTTTTTTTTGCTTTTTGCTTTTTCGGTTGAGTGTTTTTTGCTTCTTTGTATTTCAATTCTTTGACTTGATTTTTGTGTTCCTCTAGTCTGTTTTTGGGTCTCTGTATAATATTTTTTATTTCAGTCAGTGTATGTTTAATTTCTAGTTGGTCCTTTTTCATATCTTCAAGGGTCTCATTATATTTATCGGCCTTTTCTAGGATATTCTTGAAAAGCCTTATAACCGTGGTTTTGAATTCTATATCCAGTCGTTTGTTTTCCTCCATTTCTTTCGTTTGTGATCTGATTCTTTGACGCCGCATTTTCACTGCTTCCCTGAGTTGGTAAGGTAGATTTGTGTGCTAGGTTTCCAATATGGCCCAGTGGGTCTGCCTCCCCAGTTAACCTGAGGTGGACACTCTTGGTGCACCCCTTTGTGGACTGTGTGTACAGCCTTGTTGTAATTAAGTCTTGATTGTTGTTGGTATCACTGGGAAGAATTGACCTCCAGGCCAGTTGGCTGTAAGGATCAGCTGTGTCTATGTTGGGAGAAGTTCGGTGCTGGAGACAGCCTTATAAGATTAGACTTGCCAAATTGCAATAGCCTCTGTGCTCAGCTTGGATGGGGTGGAGTCTCAGTCTTGGCTTCCCGTCAGCCTTGCCCTTGCGCGCATGTGCGCGCCTTCAGATCTCTGCCTTCCCCGGCTCCCGAGTCTCTGCCTGAGAGTCCAGACTCCTCCCACAAGAGCGTGGATCCCCAGGGGCTCACCTGGAACTGGGGTTCACTGCAGTCAGAACTGGGGCTCAGTGCAGTCAGGAGCCTCTGACTCCCTTCCACTAGGGAAAGCCTGTGGCAACCTCCGCAGCCTTTGTGCGCACTGGCCCGCGTGTGCCTTCAATCCTCCGCCTTCCCCGGCTCCCGAGTCTCCGCCCGAGAGTCCAGATTCCCCCCACAAGAGCGTGGGTCCCCAGGGGCTCGCCTGGAACTGGGGTTCAGTGCAGTCAGAACTGGGGCTCAGTGCAGTCAGGAGCCTCCGACTCCCTTCCACTAGGGAAAGCCTGTGGCAACCTCCGCAGCCTTTGTGCGCACTGGCCCGCGTGCGCCTTCAGACTTCTGCCTTCCCTAGCTCCCGAGTCTCCGCCCGAGAATCCAGACTCCCCCCGTAAAAGCATGGGTCCCCCGGGGCTCGCCCGGAACTGGGGTTCAGTGCAGTCAGAATTGGGGTTCAGTGCGGTCGGGGGCTTCCTTCTTCCTTCCACCAGAGAAAGTCAGCCAGGCTCTCAGCCGCCCTTCCTCTCTGCGTGCACAAAGACCCTTTGCCGTACCTCCAATTCTTTGTGAGCTTTTCTCTTTCCTTCTAGTTGTAGAATTTTCACTCAGCCAGCTTTCCTGTGGTTCTGGATGGTGTCCGTTCTGTCTTTTAGTTGTAGTTTTGAAATTGTTGTGCGAGGCAGCAGTTTAGGTTTCTCCTCGGGCTCAGTCAATTTGACTCATTGCCTTGATTCCTAGTCTCTAGGGGACAAAGAGCACATGAACACATTCGAGATGGAAGCCCTGGCCGTCACCCTTCGGTAGGGGTCTAAAGCTCGGGGAAGGCAAGGGAGGTTTTGGGACTTCGCCGCCCCTGTAAATTGAGGCCTCGTGTGAAATCTGGTCTCAGAATGGAGCTACATATTATCATCGTATCAACTATTGACTCCCTAAGAAGCCCAGGGATAATCAAGTTCTTCGCCTGGCCTGGAGGAAGAAGGGACAGAAGCGAGCAGAGGGCCTGATCACGCCAGAAGACCAATGCATTGATAGTGATGCTAACAGGGACTGGAGTGCATCTGTGCTTGCTGCTGGCAGGGGCGGGGCCAAGCCTTTCACAGCCATTTGCTTCTTCCACCGTAAAGTGATGCTGCAGGAGTGTGATGACTGCTTCCCCTCCAGACCCATTCTTTGCCCATCTCTCTATGCCTGGAGGCTGGACCCCTACTGATAGCATTACCTGTGCTTGTTAGAGATGCTAACAGGACATCAGAGGTGGAGAGAGCATTGGGGTATTTCCTCCCCACGCCCCCCCCCCCCTCCACCCCTGTGCCGCAGCTCAGAGTCCCTTGGCAGCAATGGCCCCTATGATGGGCTCCTCCCGTGTCTCTAGCTTTACCTGGGCCTTGGAGCTGGGGGAGGTAACAGCTTCCTTCCCTCACTAAGTTCCCTTCAAATCTCCCTGCCCAGTATGCCCTCTGCTCCCCGTACCCCCTGCATGGACGCTGCCAAGTGCTTCTGTCTCCATTTCGCAGAGGAGGAGGCGGGGCCCAGATTCACAGATCTTGCCAAGGCCATAGGGCTTGTGAGGGGCAGAGGGAGGAGCCAAACTCAAGTCTTCCCAAATTCACCACCCAAAGAGGCTGGCAAGTGGGATGGATCCATCTGGACCTGCCTGGGCATCTCATATGTTGCTTCTGAAGCCGACTCCTGGGGTGGGGGTCGGGGAGCACGTGGGGTGGGAGGTCAGCCCAAATGGCCGTGCATCCTTACCATGTGTGACCTGTGCGGAGACTAGATCAGGTCACTCTGCCTGACGCATGGATTCCTGCATGAATGGACCCACCAGCTATTTACTTCCTTCCTGCACGAAGCAGCAGGGTTACTGGGAGCGGGGAGAGCGATCAGATGCCAGGTCCTGCTGCCCAAAGCCATTGCTGCTATTGCTCACGTTCTTAAATGTGTTTTTTTTTTAATTTTTTTTCTTTATTGTTGAAAGTATTGCATATGCCCCCCCCTTTCCCCCCAGTGACCCCCTCCAGCCTGTCCCCGCCCCCTCCCCCACCCCAGGCCTTCAGCACCTTCTTGTCTGTGTCCATGGATTATGCATATATGCAGCGTTTCACATATACAAAGAGTTTTCCTCTTGCTCCTCTGTCCCCCACCCTCTTCTTCTCTTCCTTGTGGCTAAGCTGGGAGACAGATGAGCCCTATTTCCACACCCCACTTTCCAGATGGGGATACTGAGGCCCTGAGAGATGCTGAGCTGGCTTGGAGGGCAGCAGGTGATTGGGGGGTGTGGCTGCTCTGAGGGCTTAGCACCAATGGGGCCAGTGATGTCTGCTCCAAGAGCCACTAGCCTGGATGAGCAATGATTCTGGCACGGAAGACCTAAAGCTTTGACAGGGACAAGAAGATGGGAAAGAGGAAGGAGGGGGAGAATCAGCTTTTTTTTGGGGGGGGGGGGAGCAAATATAATATACCACCAGATATTAATATACTCATTGTCCAGATGAGAACACAGAGGCTTGGGTGGGTTAAGTGCCTTGGGACCGGCATATAGTATTTATGGGATATATGTACTTGCTGAATAAATACGTGTTGACTGAATAGATTAAGTAACTTTACCCAGCTAATCAGTAGTGAAGCTGGAATTGGAATCTAAGTTTGCCTGCCCCCAAAGCCTTGTGTATACATCAGGAACACTGTGCCAGAAGGAAATAAAAAAAGAGAAAGGATGGAGGACTAAGAAAAGCCAGAGAGAGACACGAGGTGCTAGGCTGGAGGCTCGAGGGGAGGTGCTTGAGCATTGCAGTTGAGGTAGTGGGTTCCAATCCCCACCACTACTTTTTAGCTGTGTGATGTTGGGCAAGTTGCTTAACTTTTCTGTGCCTTATTTCTTCATATATAGCTGGAGGTAATAGTAGTTCCTATGCTGGTCTGGGCATATTTGCCGTGACAGCCACCTTCTGCCTTTCCCCTGCTCTGCATCAGGGTGGGGCTGACCCTTGCAGACTGTTTGCCTGGCTCCTGTGACGTCAGGTTTCCCTGCAGGGCTTAGCCAATGGGAGGCACTGGCACGAGATTGGGTAGGGCTAGAGAGAAACCAGAGGGTTTCTGCCCCCTCTCTGTCTTTGGGCCTGGCCTCCTCAGCCATGGCTTTCGCTCCTGCTGGACAGGGCCACTGTGACCCCAGAGGCCATACCACCCACCTCTTTATCTGCTCATCTCTCTCTGGACTGTCTCACTAGCCTTGTTTGGCTTCTCTCCTTGTATGTCCACCACCAAGAAAGCCAATCCTCTGCACTAAGCTCCCCCCCTATTTGAAGGACACAGAGTGATTTCCCTTTTTTAAATTGGTGCCTCCTGTGGTTTATGTGAGAATTAAACAAGTTAATCAACACCTGAGCGCTTACCTGAGCGCAAACTAATGAGTTTGCCGACCACTGTCATATACTACCCTTTACCTCTTTGCACACAATATGCCACAATTGCCTAATCCTCACAGCTTCCAACTACATGGTAACATTTAGTCTAGTCCAGTGGTCGGCAAACTCATTAGTCAACAGAGCGGCAAAACGCGGCTCGAGAACCACGGTTTTCTGACCACTGGCTTAACCCATGCTGGCTTCTATTCTTGTCATCACTGACGCCTCAGGTTGTCCAGCCCAACTCCCAGGTTCCCCAGTTGTCCGCTCCTGTGTGGCTTTTTCTTTTTCTTTTCTTCTTCTTCTTTTTTTAAATAAATCTTTATTATTCAGATTATTACAGATGTTCCTCTTTTTTCTCCCCTCATAGCTCCCCTCCACCTGATTCTCCCCTCCATGCTCTTACCCCTCGCCACTGTCTTCATCCATAGGTGTAAGATTTTTGTCCAATCTCTTCCCGCACCCCTCACACCCCCTTCCCCCTGAGAATTGTCAGTCCACTCCCTTTCTATGTCCCTGATTCTATTATATTCACCAGATTATTCTGTTCATCAGATTTTTTATTTACTTGATTTTTAGATTCACTTGTTGGTAGGTATGTATTTGATGTTATTTTGTTGTTCATAATTTTTATCTTTACCTTTTTCTTCTTCTTCCTCTTCTTAAAGAATACCCTTCAGCATTTCATATAATACTGGTTTGGTGGTGATGAACTCCTTTAGCTTTTTCTTGTCTGTGAAGCTCTTTATCTGACCTTCAATTCTGAATGATAGCTTTGCTGGGTAGAGTACTCTTGGTTGTAGGTTCTTGCTGTTCATCACTTTGAATATTTCTTGCCACTCCCTTCTGGCCTGCATAGTTTCTGTTGAGAAATCAGCTGACAGTCGTATGGGTACTCCCTTGTAGGTAACTAACCGTTTTTCTCTTGCTGCTTTCAAGATTCTCTCTTTGTCTTTTGCCCTTGGCATTTTAATTATGATATGTCTTGGTGTGGTCCTCTTTTGATTCCTCTTGTATGGGGTTCTGTGCACTTCCTGAACTTGTAAGTCTATTTCTTTCACCAGGTAGGGAAAATTTTCTGTCATTATTTCTTCTAATAGGTTTTCAATATTTTGCTCTCTCTCTTCTTCTGGCACCCCAAAAATTCGAATGTTGGTACGCTTAAAGAGGCTCCTTACACTATCTTCATATTTTTGGATTCTTTTTTCTTTTTGTTTTTCTGGTTGGGTGTTTTTTGTTTCCTCATATTTCAGATCTTTGGTTTGATTCTTGGGGTACGTTGATCTACAGTTGAGTTTCTGTATATTTTTTATTTTAGACAGTGTATGCTTAATTTCTAACTGGTCCTTTTCCATTTTTTTGGCATTTTCATTAAGATCCTTAAATGTCTCACTAAGTTCCTCAGAGATTTTTAGAAGACTCTTTTTTTTTTTTTTTAAATATATATTTTATTGATATTTTACAGAGAGGAAGGGAGAGGGATAGAGAGCTAGAAACATCGATGAGAGAGAAACATCGATCAGCTGCCTCCTGCACACCTCCTACTGGGGATGTGCCCGCAACCAAGGTACATGCCCTTGACCGGAATCGAACCCGGGACCCTTCAGCCCGCAGGCCGACGCTCTATCCACTGAGCCAAACCGGTTTCGGCAGAAGATTCTTGAGTAAACTTATAAATGTGGTTCTGAACTCTATGTCATCCAGTACTTTGCTTTCCTCCATTTCTTTCATTCATATCCATAAGTGACACATTCAAGAGGCAGACTCAGTGAGCACCAAAGCCCCACTGAAACAAGTCCTGCACCATAAGCATGTCTTCAGCGCAGCAGTTCTTCCATTATAGACACAGTGGGTCCTCACAGCCAATTGGCCTGGAGGTCAATTCCTCCCAGTGTACCAACAGCAATCAAGGCTTAACTACACCAAGACTTTGCACTCAGCCCACAAAGGGGTGTACCAAGAGCGTCCACCTCAGGTGATTGGGGAGGCTGAGCTAATGGCCCCTATAGGTCACCTACCACACAAAGCCGACCACTTTGTCTCCGCATTTTGGCTGCTTCCCTGTGTTGATGGAGTGGCTTTGTGTGGTAGGTGACCTATAGGGGCCATTAGCTCAGCCTCCCCAATCACCTGAGGTGGACGCTCTTGGTACACCCCTTTGTGGGCTGAGTGCAAAGTCTTGGTGTAGTTAAGCCTTGATTGCTGTTGGTACACTGGGAGGAATTGACCTCCAGGCCAATTGGCTGTGAGGACCCACTGTGTCTATAATGGAAGAACTGCTGCGCTGGAGACACGCTTATGGTGCAGGACTTGTTTCAGTGGGGCTTTGGTGCTCACTGAGTCTGCCTCTTGAATGTGTCACTTATGGATATGAGGAGTTGAAATCTGGTGTCTCACACTGACCACTAGGTACACTGGCTTCTGGATCTCCAATGGGGTGCAGGTCAGCTACTGTCTGAGGCCACCCAGCAGGAGCTACAGTGAGAACTACAGTTTTCTCCTCTTTGCTTGGGGTTTGGAGGTTTTGGAGCTGTCTGTCCTGGGCTGCAAGTTTGCTAGGTTAAGCTGTGATAGGGCAGGCCATTCATATGCTAAAGCCGCTGCTTGGAGCTTGGGTGGGTTTGTAGGTTGTGTGGGGCAGGGTCTCAGGGCGTCATTAGGCTAGGGCGTGGCAAACAGCGATGGCTGCCAGTTAGCCGGCTCTGCGTCTCCGACCGCGTCCCCGCGCCCCGCGCCCCAGCGCAGTAAACAATTATTCCTGTGCGCAGCTCTGCAAGCAAGTCACCCTCACTTTCCGACCCGATGGCAGACAGTCCAGCTTCTCCCCATAGGAGTTTGGGTCCCCCGCGTCTCCCCAGAAACTGGATTTCAGAGTAATGGGGGGGCTTGTCTCTCTTTGGGTTGAAAAAAGCAACGCCTGCCGCTGGCCCGGATCGTGCGCCTCCGTACCTCAGCTTTTCAGCGCTTGTGCACATCTCAATACTCTTTTCTCTTTCCTTCTAGTTTTAGAACTTCCACTCAGCCAGCTTTCCCATGGTTCTGGGTGATAGACGTTTTGTCTTTTAGTTGTAGTTTTGAAATTGTTGTGCGAGGCAGCAGTTTAGGTGTTTACCTACGCCATCATCTTGGATCCTCTCTCCTGTGTGGCTTTTTCCACGTGGGGCGGAGCCTCCACATCAAAAGCAGTGACAGGACTGTGGCAGCTGCAGTCGCCTGTCCTCACCTGAGCACCCATGCCAGAGGGTCCCGGCGCTGGGTCTGGCCCTTAAATGACCCCGCAAGGCAGCAGTTGTCATTCCCCAGGTGGGGACAGGGGCTCAGCCACCATGCTGCTTGCTCCAGGTCAGGGAGTAAAAAGGAGCCGGTGTCCCCACCACCATGCTGGGCGGGGGAGGAGCGAATGCAGTCACATTTTCTGTACGTTAGAAGGGAGCTTGGGCGGTGTCCCTGAGACCTCCTTCATTCAGAGTTTCTAGATGCTGCTGGTACTAGCAGCCAGCTATGTATGTGTATGTGCCTGTGAGTGTACGTTTGGCATGTGTGTGTGTGTACGTGTGTGTGTCTGTGTGTTGGGGGGCTGCTCTCCTCCCCTCCCCCCCGCCCCACAGCTACCTTCCCTGGGTCCTGCTGGCACTGGTGTGACCTTTGCCACCCTGTATAGTGAGGGAGGGAAATACTGGATCTTTTTTTTTTTTAATTTTTTAAAATAAATCTTTATTCAGATTATTACAATTATTTCTCCTTTTTCCCCCCATAGCTCCCCTCCACCCAGTTCCCACCCCACCTTCTGCCCTTACCTCCCCGCCACTGTCCTCATCCATAGGTGTATGATTT
Source organism: Plecotus auritus (assembly GCF_963455305.1). NCBI lineage: Eukaryota > Metazoa > Chordata > Mammalia > Chiroptera > Vespertilionidae > Plecotus > Plecotus auritus. The sequence goes on from NC_137774.1 coordinate 27,078,109, forward strand.
TTGTCCAGTCTCTTCCTGAACCCCCCAAACCCCTCTCCCCCTGAGAATTATCAGTCCACTCCCTTTCTATGCCCCTGATTCTATTATATTCACCAGATTATTCTGTTCCTCAGGTTTTTAATTCATTTGATTTTTAGGTTCACTTGTTGATAGATACGTATTTGTTGTTCATAATTTTTATCTTTACTTTTTTCTTCTTCCTCTTCTTTCAGAATACCTTTCAGCATTTCATATAATACTGGTTTGGTGGTGATGAACTCCTTTAGCTTTTTCTTATCTGTGAAGCTCTTTATCTTCCCTTCAATTCTGAATGATAGCTTTGCTGGGTAGAGTAATCTTGGTTGTAGGTTCTTGCTATTCATCACATTGAAAATTTCTTGCCACTCCCGTCTGGCCTGCATAGTTTCTGTTGAGAAATCAGCTGACAGTCGTATGGGTGCTCCCTTGTAGGTAACTAACTGTTTTTCTCTTGCTGCTTTTAATATTCTCTCTTTGTCTTTTGCTCTTGGCATTTTAATTATGATGTGTCTTGGTGTGGTCCTCTTTGGATTCCTTTTGTTTGGAGTTCTGTGCGCTTCCTGGACTTGTAAGTCTATTTCTTTCACCAGGTGGGGGAAGTTTTCGGTCATTATTTCTTCAAATAGGTTTTCAGTATCTTGCTGTCTCTCTTCTTCTGGCACCCCCATAATTCTGATGTTGGTACGCTTGAAGTTGTCCCAGAGTCTTCTTACACTATCTTCAACTTTTTGGATTTTTTTTTTTGCTTTTTGCTTTTTCGGTTGAGTGTTTTTTGCTTCTTTGTATTTCAATTCTTTGACTTGATTCTTGTGTTCCTCTAGTCTGTTGTTGGGTCTCTGTATAATATTTTTTATTTCAGTCAGTGTATGTTTAATTTCTAGTTGGTCCTTTTTCATATCTTTGAGGGTCTCGTTATATTTATCGGCCTTTTCTAGGATGTTCTTGAAAAGCCTTATAACCGTGGTTTTGAATTCTATATCCAGTCGTTTGTTTTCCTCCATTTCTTTCGTTTGTGTTCTGTTTCTTTCATGCCGCATTTTCACTACTTCCCTGAGTTGGTAGGGTAGATTTGTGTGCTAGGTTTCCTATATGGCCCAGTGGGTCTGCCTCCCGAGTTAACCTGAGGTGGACACTCTTGGTGCACCCCTTTGTGGACTGTGTGTACAGCCTTGTTGTAATTAAGTCTTGATTGTTGTTGGTATCACTGGGAGGAATTGACCTCCAGGCCAGTTGGCTGTAAGGATCAGCTGTGTCTATGCTGGGAGAAGTTCAGTGCTGGAGACAGCCTTATAGGATTAGACTTGCCAAATTGCAATAGCCTCTGTGCTCAGCTTGGATGGGGTGGAGTCTCAGGGCGGAGCAGACAGTCTTGGCTTCCCGTCAGCCTTGCCCTTGCGCTAACGCGCCTTCAGACCTCTGCCTTCCCCGGCTCCAGAGTCTCCGCCCGAGAGTCCAGACTCCCCCCACAAGCGTGGGTACCCAGGGGCTCGCCTGGAACTGGGGTTCAGTGCAGTCAGAACTGGGGCTCAGTGCAGTCAGGAGCCTCTGACTCCCTTCCACTAGGGAAAGCCTGTGGCAACCTCCACAGCCTTTGTGCGCACTGGCACGCGCGCGCCTTCAGTCCTCCGCCTTCCCCGGCTCCCGAGTCTCCGCCCGAGAGTCCAGACTCCCCCCACAAGAGCGTGGGTCCCCAGGGGCTCGCCTAGAACTGGGGTCCAGTGCAGTCAGAACTGGGGCTCAGTGCAGTCAGGAGCCTCTGACTCCCTTCCAGTAGGGAAAGCCTGTGGCAACCTCCGCAACCTTTGTGCGCACTGACACGCGCGTGCCTTCAGACTTCTGCCTTCCCCAGCTCCCGAGTCTCCGCCCGAGAGTCCAGACTCCCCCCACAAGAGCGTGGGTCCCCAGGGGCTCGCCCGGAACTGGGGTTCAGTGCAGTCAGAATTGGGGTTCAGTGCGGTCGGGGGCTTCCTTCCCCTTTCTGCCAGAGAAAGTCAGCCAGGCTCTCAGCCGCCCCTCCTCTCTGCGCGCACAAAGACCCTTTGCCGTACCTCCAATTCTTTGTGAGCTTTTCTCTTTCCTTCTAGTTGTAGAATTTTCACTCAGCCAGCTTTCCTGTGGTTCTGGATGGTGTCCGTTCTGTCTTTTAGTTGTAGTTTTGAAATTGTTGTGTGAGGCAGCAGTTTATGTGCTTACCTATGCCGCCATCTTGGTTTCTCCTCGAAATACTGGATCTTAACCTACGTCTTTATGGGTTAGTGGAGGGTGCCCCTCCCTGAGGTGGGGGTATAGGAGGTGCTGTTCTAGGAAGGAGAAACTAGAAAGGAGTTTCTCTTTTACTGGTTCGGGAAAGAATTGGGCGGGGGGGAGATAAATAGCAAATGAAATGCCCCATCGTAAAGTCTCTCGAGCACATTATGGTAAGTCCATTCCGCAGGGCGCTAACAGCCATCAATGGTCGACATACCTATTTGCTGATGTGGAGAGACACCCACAGCCTGCTGGGTAGCAAGGACAGCAGGTTGGAGGTCTGTACATCGACTATGACCCTCTCTGTGCTGAGCTGGACACGTGTCCATGTCTGCGAATAGACAGACAGATGCCCAGGAGCAGTGTAGCAGGAGTTCTCTCTGGCAGGAGAGATTTTGACTTTGGTTTTTCAATGTTCCTGCATGGTTTGGCTCTTGCAAATACACAGTGAGCATGAACCCTCTTTTTTAAAAAAATATATTTTATTGATATTTTACAGAGAGGAAGGGAGAGGGATAGAAAGTTAGAAACATCGATGAGAGAGACACATCGATCAGCTGCCCCCTGCACACCCCCTACTGGGGATGTGCTCGCAACCAAGGTACATGCCCTTGACTGGAATCAAACCTGGGACCCTTCAGTTCGCAGGCTGATGCTCTATCCCCTGAGCCAAACCAGCTAGAGCAACCCTCTTATTAACTGAAAGAAATACACTCAGCGATTTTCACTTTTAAAATCCATGTGTGGAAAGCAAGGAAAAAGCCACAGACTCGTGCCAGGAAGGTGGGGGTCGGGGGAGGTAAGTTGTCACTAAAGGCAAGGACAAAGTCCTGGGCTTTCTTTTTCTGCAGAAGGGAGAGACATGATCAGGCAGGTGCCCCCGGTGGGAAGAAGACAGAGAGTGCAGGGTGGGGGTTGTGTTCCTTGGTGGGACAAGGCCTTGGCTGGGAGGTGGGGGTGGGGTGGGATTAGCCCAGGACAGGTGGAGGAGCGCCACTTTCATGCAACAGGAAGGGCAGTCAAATGTGCAAAGCTTGTAGGTGGGGTGGCAGGAAGGTGAGGGCGTCCTTTCCTGGTCGCCTCTATTTTCTCTGCTAAGTAGGAGGCGAGGTCATCCCATGAGGGTGAGAGGTCAGCTTCCCAGGCCGGGGCCTTGAGGGACCTGGGGGGATTTGGGAGGTGCCGTGGGGGCAGGTGGGGACCAGTGGAGGGATGGTCAATCTCTTGAGGCCAGCTGCTGTTCCAGGCCTTTCCTTTGGCACCTGTCCATGCAGCTGAGTGTCTTTCTCTAGTGGAATTCTGGTGTCCAGAGCTGGGGATGGAGACGGCACATTGTTGGGTTGACTGCAAAGCTGAAAGGCTTTATGGATGAAGTGTGACCAAGGGGGGCTGGCAGTGACAGCAGTGGAGTGGGTTACATGAGGAATCATGACCTGCAGGGCGACTAGGGAAGGAGGGGACTCAGCACGCAGGGAGAGGGAGGTCTTAAAGAGAACACAGGTGGGCATTGCAGGAGTAAATGAAGAGGAGTGTGGCTCCCATGGCTGGGGATGAGATGTTGATGGGGAGACATCAGGGGCGGATGTTGCAAGGTTCCTGTCGTGATCATGGGGGAAGGGGGTCGAAACAGAGAGGAGTCAAGGTCACTGGGTTGAGGCCAGGGTGGTGGATGGGGAGGTGGAATGAGGGATGGAGGGGAAAAGGGGGAGCTAGGGGCCCTCAGTGAATAAGTGTGGGGGAAGGACTGGGTGGTAGTGAGATCAAAGCAGCGAGGAGAGATGGGGAGGCGCAGGATGGCAAGGAGGAGACATTTTTGTTCAAGGTGGGAAGGTCAAGAACAAATGAAAAGGGAACTTATAGAAAAAAGAGCAGGTCCTAGGTTCTGGAATGCCAGAGGGGAGCCTGGAGACCATTAAGCACATTTCATAGTGGGGGCAATTGAGGCTGGGAGAGGTGATGAGAGAGACTCATGGCTAATTAGCAGAAATCCATCACCCTGACACCAGGTTGGTGCTTCTTCACGGTCCTGAGATCTGGAACCACGAGCCTTTAGGGGCTAAATTGCTGCTTGTAGATGACTTCCACTCAGCGCTGAGATGTGGATTAGATGTTTTATTTAATTTTATTGATTTTAGAGCAGCCGTGGGCAAACTATGGCCTGCGGGCCGGATCCGGCTGTTCTATCCGGTTCTCTTGCTCTCCCCTCCGCTCCTTTACTTTGAATTTATATTAGTTCACACAAACACTCCATCCATGCTCTTGTTCCGGCCCTCCGGTTCAGTTTAAGAACCCATTGTGGCCCTCGAGTCAAAAAGTTTGCCCACCCCTATTTTAGAGAGGGAGGAAGGGAGAGGAGGGAAACACCAATGATGAGAATCCATTGCTCAGCAGCCTCCTGCATGCCCCCTACTGGAGACCGAGCCCATAACCCCGGCATGTGCTCTGACCGGGAATCTAGCTGTGACCTCCTGGTTCACAAGTTGATGCTCAAACACTGAACTACACTAGCCAGGGGTGGATTAGATGTTTTAGCAGCCTCACGCTCAAGAAAAAGGAGGAGAAAGAAGAGGAGGAGGATAAGAGGAGGAAAAATATCGTTTGTAACCAGAAATACTCTCTCTACCTTGACCGCATGAGTGTGGGGAGCTCAAGTTGAGATGAGAGTTTTTCCTCTTCAGGAATAAAGACACTTAAGCAGCCATAATGCTTCCCTCTGTCTGAGGTTCTGTCAGTACTACACTCAGCATCAAAGCCATTCTTTAATCCTTCTAGGCTTGTGCTGTCCAATAACATAGCCACGAGCCAGAGTGAAGTGAGAATGTGCTCAAAGTGCAAAATACATTCCCGATTTCAAATAGTATGAAAACAAAGACCAAATGTCATGTTAATAATTTTTGCATCTAACGCATGTTGAAATGATAATATTTTGGATGTATTGGGTTATGTAACACATATTATTTTTAAAACCCTCACCCGAGGATATATTTCCCATTGATTTTTTTTCTTTTCTTTTTTTTTTAGAGAGAGAGAGGAGAGGAGGGAGGGGAGAGAGAGAGAGAGAGAAAGAAAGAAAGAGAGAGAGGAACATCCATGTGAGGGAGACACATCGACTGGTTGAGAGAGAGAGAGAGAGAGGAACATCCATGTGAGGGAGACACATCGACTGGTTGCCTCCCGCACACCCCCCTACTGGGGCCAGGCATGGAGCCTGCAACCGAGATATGTGCCCTTGACCTGGAACTGAAGCCTGGACCCTTCGGTCTGAGGGCCGACATTCTAACCACTGAGCAAAACCAGTCAGGGCTATACTATACATTATTAAAGTCAATTTCACCTGTTTCTTTTTAGTTTAAAAAAATGTGGCAGTTAGAAAATGTCAAAGAAAATATGTGGCTCTTGTCTTTCTGCTGGGCAGTGCCATTTGGAGTCCAAAGCAGCATGGCCTAAGGCCTGTGTGCTGGGCTTGAATCCTGGCTTTGTTACCGGCAAACTGTGTGTTCTCATTGGAGACACTTTGTCTCTCTGGCCTTCGTTCTCCTCTTCTATGAAGTGGGCGTCCTGTGACCATGACTCCTGCCCCCCACCATGAACGCCCGAGGAGCAAATGTATGTGGAGAGGCTTCGTGACTGGTCAGTGCAGCACAAATGCGTTTGATCAGCATCAGTTGCAGCAGCAACAGCAACATCTGCATCACCACCACCACCACCACCACCATCACCATCATCTCCATCAGCGTTGCCTCCTCTCTCAGCCAAGAGAATGAGGCCACCAGGGCAGGAGCATCATACCAGACCCAGGGTTGAACACAGCCCACAAGAATTTCAACTTTCAGCTCTTTCCAAACCCTGTGGCTGGATTAGAAGTGACTTACCCTCTGCCAGCTGCCAACAGTGCTTTTGTCTGCTTGGAGGGAGCAGGGTGGGGCAGGTCTCCGAGAAAAATGTGCCGTCCACCTAGTACTTTTCAATCAATACCGCGTTTATGCACGCTTTCAGAATAGAATAAGACATCCAGCTTTTTATTCCCCACCTCCCCGAGAAAAGCATTTCTGTTGCATCAGACCACCAAAGCATTTCCCCTCTCTTTTTTTGGCCACCAAATATTTTTATGATTTTCCACATAAACAGCTAGGGAAAATGCTAGCAGCCACTCAGGCGGCAGTGGCAGGCACACTGTGTCTCCCAGGGGAGTCAGGGATTAAAAAACAACAACACAAGACTAATGCCCAGGGAGTGGGGGTGGCAAGGGAGGGGTAATTAGCCTGAGATACAAGGATTTCTATGAATTCTTCTTGGGAATGCTGGGATAATTATCTAGAATTCGCCCTGTGGCTTCAGGCAGCCGGTGCTCACTTTGGAAAGATTCAAACATTTGCAGATGAAATTAGCCATTGGTGAGGTTAGGAGGTGGGTGTGGAGCACCCCACCCATCTGAGGGCTAACCCTGGGGCCAGCTGAGCTGCCTCCCTCGTTCTGGCCCCTTCTCTTCCCAGCCAGCCTGACTTTCTGCCCCCTCCCCCATGAGTGAGAATCACCATACAATTGGGGACCTGCCTCCTGAAGGATACTGTGTGGCCAAGAGCTCGTGGTAACTCTTGATTATTTGCTCTCTCTTTCATTCTTTCTGATTTCCATCCCTGGTCAGCTTTCCCAGAGACTTAGCGGGGCCTCTTGTAGCCAGCCAGCTGCTCTGTGCTGAGAGATTTAAAATCCTTCAATTGATTCTGACTGTGTCCAGAACAATAGGCGTCTGAATCTGATTTATTAATCTTCTGGGGAGTGAGGGAGGCAGGCTTCCTGTCCAGGCTGTTTACTGCGATGACAACGGGCTGGCTTGGACTTGGGTTCGTTATGGGCAGAGGCCTGGGAGTGGCGGATGGAGGACACTTCTAACCTGCGTGAGGCAGTGAGGACTCTACTGCAGAACTGGGGGAGACGTGTTGAAACAGGAGTAGGAGGGATGAGGGTTGATTTAGGGAAGAACCCCAGATGGGCGATGGCAAGAGACATAACAGAGATGGCGGGTGAGGCTCCTGGTGGATGCTCAGCACGATTTATTCCATTATCCTTGCTTTGTGGGCGAGGTTTCTGAAGGATGGCAGCCATATATGCAGGGCTAAGCATTCCTTCGCAGAGGGCTGGATGAGACAAAATGTCGAGTAGGTTGTGGGTAAAGGCCTAGACTCAGCTCTAGAAAGTCCAGGTCAGGAGGACAGAGCTTCATTGCAGCGTGGGGAACTAGATTGAGTGACAGGATGCGTGGCAGGTGCGTGGCCGCAAAGCCAAAGATCCTGCTCCGTGGGGAAGTGGAGAATCTGTTAGTATTTGAAGGTTGCAAATGGAAGACAGAAGAGAAACCCATGCAGCCCGGTGCTTCTGAGAACTGGCTTTCGAATCAGATTGTCTGAGCCCAAATCCGAATTCTGCCACCTGTTGGCTGTAAAATGTGGGGCGAGTTACCTAATCCCTTGAAGTCTTGATTTCTTCGTCTCTGAAGTGGGGGTAGCTAAAGGACCGATTCTGTGGGGTTGCCATGAGGATTAAGTGGGAAAAAACGCATGCAAAGTTCTTAGTGCAAAATAAGAGCTGAATAACATTTGACATCGTCCTCCGTGTCACCCTCATCCTTGTTGTTTTTATTTATTGTTGGTGGATTCTGCACAGCCCCAGAGGGCGGAGCAGGAGCAAATGGTGGAAACTGTAGGGAGGCTGATAGTGGTTCAGCTCAGGAAAGAACAGTCTAACTGTTAGAATTGTAGAGAAAGAGAATAGGAAGGAGGGAGGGAGGGAAGGAAAGGGAAGGAAGGAGGTAAGGGTGGAGGAAGGGAGTTTACACTTGTGGACAAATATGCTGTGAACAGTGATGTGCCCAATGCAGGCAGAAAAGTCTGGGGTCAGCCCAGCCCTGTCAGGGGTATCAGAGAGCAAGGCTTCCAGGCCACCAGTTGTTGAGAACAAGACTACCTTATCGCCTCCTTCCCCTCCCCTCTCCCGGGGTGGTTGGCTCTTACCCCAGGGCTGGCCTGGAAAGCCGGTAAAGAAATACGAGCTTGGCTTCAACAATAAAGATAAATTAAAAAAAGAAAAGAAAAAGAAACTGTCTCCTGCCCGAGGATCAAATACATGAGGGGAAAAATGGTACAACATATTGAATAAAATATATTTACGTTGCCCTTTTAAATAGCTTTTGATTCAGATTCAATGAAAACAATATATTCAGCATAAAAAAAGGCATTCTTTTAAAAAATAATATGTTTAAGTTGATTGTAATAGAGAGAGGAAGGGAGAGGGAGAGAGAGAAACATTGATATGAGAGCAAAACATCTATCAGCTGCCCCTGACTGGGGAATGAGCCTGCAACCCAGGCATGTGCCCTGACAGGGAATCCAACCAGCAACCCCTTGGTGCTGAGGACAATGCCCAACCAAATGAGCCACGTTGCTCAGGGCAGGAAGGCATTCTTGAAGGGTGGTCCCTTGAAACTGCTCTCAGTCCACATCCCTTGGGAAACGGAGCCTGGCACTTCCAGCAAGGGAAGGCCCTGCCCAGCCAGGAGCAGCCTGGGAGGGCAGGGGTACCTTCCTCCCACAGCCTCCTGGATGGCCTTTGCCCCACCCTTGCTTGGAAAAAAAACTGCCTGCCCCTTTATGCATCGCTCTTTCCCTCTAGTTTGGAGGCACGCTTCTCTTCATCTTCCTTCTCCCTCCTCTCTCCAAGGCTACCTGGTTGATTCTGAATCTATCCCAACCATTCCCTTCTTCTACGTGGGCCATCACTGCCCCATGCTGGCCTTCCCCCTCCCCCTCCCCGCCCCCCGCAGTGGCCCTCCCAGCCTGATGTGCCTGGCCTGGGACTCGCTGTGAACACGGAGCCCCAGACACCTGGGCCAGCCTTGACCTCTTCAGCCTCTGGTCTCTTCATTGAGTGTCCCGCCCCCTTACAGCCTTAGGTTTCTTATTTGCAGAATCAGGTGTCTATGTAGATTCAGCCAGATCATGGGTAGGAAGCGTCTAGCCCAGGGCCTAGCACAGTAAGTGGAAGGGCTGATTATAGGGTTATTATTATTGTCAGATAGTGGGGGCGGGGCGGGGGGGGCGCGGAATGGAGCCAAGCCCTCCGTGCAGGCTTGAGGATAAGCCTTTCAAGAGACACCACAAACTGTGAGTGTAAGGCAGGGCAGGGGAGGAGAGAGATTGGAGGGGGTAAGGGGGGGCGGGCAATGTTAACGAAGTTCATGCTAAAGATACTTGGCGGCAGCGAAGCCACAGGCCTGTGGCCGGGCGCCAGGCCCAACCACGGGCCTCATTTCCATATGCGGGTCAGCCTGTGGCATGTTTATAGCCCTCCTCTCCGCAGAGCTGTATCAGGAAGGTCCGGCCCCCCAGGTCCGCGGGAGGGAGGCAGGCGCTGGCTGTGGGAGGTGGGCTGCGTGCCTTTGGCTGGGTGAGCACGGTTCCCATCAGAGTCAATTACCGCGGCCGGCCCCTGACGTGAGGTCAGGAAGCAGGCCCGGGCACCTGGGGGATGTGTGAAATGATGTAGGTGAGATCTATATGGGGGGCTGTCCACACATAGCTGTGTGGTTATAAATACACACGGCTCCGCTCGTGGAGCGCTGCGGGCGCCCCCATCGCTCTGCACGCAGCTATATATGAGATGTAAACACTCCGCTGGGCCTGTGGTGCAGGGACTGTGGCTGAATGGAAGCCTGGGGCCTCCTCGGGTGATCTTAGCAAGTGCTTTCCCCCCTCCCCCCCCCCCCCCCCCCCCGCCGCCCGCCCCTCCGCTGCGCAGGGCGGCCTCACATCCTTACCCTGGTTATTAACCGGGGCTATTGGTGAGGAGGCACACTGAGGAGGTGCAGAGCTAAGTATTGGGATTGGAGGGCTTCTTTATTTTTTTAATTTTTATTTAAAAACACATACATATTTTTATTGATTTCAGAGAGGAAGTGAGATGGAGAGATAGACACATCATTGATGAGAGAGAATCACTGATGGGCTGCCTCCTGCACCCCCCCCCCCCCCCCCCACTGGGGATGAGCTTGCAACCTAACCTGAGCATGTGCCCTGACTGGGAATTGAACCATGACTTCCTGGTTCATAGGTCGAGGCTCAACCACTGAGCCGAGTTGGTGGGCAGGGCTTCTTTATAAATAGCTCTTTCTCCTGCTAGGAGGCATCCTTCTCTTCCTTGCCTTTCTCCCTCATCTCTCCAAAGCTACCTGCTTGAGTAGATTCTAATGCAGTCATCACCTCCTCTTCACTTAGGCCAGTGGTCGGCAAACTCATTAGTCAGCAGAGCCAAATATCAACAGTACAACGATTGAAATTTCTTTTGAGAGCCAAATTTTTTAAACTTAAACTTCTTCTAACGCCACTTCTTCAAAATAGACTCACACAGGCGTGGTATTTTGTGGAAGAGCCACGCTCAAGGGGCCAAAGAGGCGCATGTGGCTCTCGAGCCACAGTTTGCTGACAACTTAGGCTATCAGCACAACTCCTGGGCTCCCTGTCAGGGTACATGGTGAGGTGCAGGTTAAGAGAGGTCAGACAGGTTTCAGGGTAAGGTGAGAGGCATCCAGTTTGGGACCACTGAGTGTCAAAGTGTGGTACACATTAACTTGTGAAATGAATGAAAGAAGCAATCGAGGTCAGATTCTGAGTGTGGCTCCTGGCCTGACCCAATCTCCAGTGACTTGGATTAAGCTGGACACTTTATAGCCACAGCTGCAAGGATGCTCCCCTCTGCCCAGCAGGGCAGGTGCTGTGAAAAACCCAGAGTTTGTAGGGGAGGGCATTTGCTTGGGGTGACTTTTAAAAATAAACTTTTAATTGAAGTATATCGTAAATGCAGAAAACTGCAAATGCTAAACATGCAGCCAGAGGCCCTCTCTGCATGCAAGGTTATCCCACCTTTGCAATAGCACTCGGATCAAGAGCAGACATTGCCAGCACCCTGGAACCTGGTTATATGATGGATGGTGGAAGTCGTCCTGGTCGCTTCCTCTTCTGCTCTGGCTGAGGGCTGAGAGCCCCTGACCTTCCTTCTCTGTGAATGATCTTGCCCTCAAAAAGCCTGGTGTAGGTCAAAGACCAGACTCCCGGCCCAAGGATCTGGGCTGGGCCAGCTGTCATGAATGGGAGTAGGCACCCCTCCCCTGAACCATGTCTGCCCTCCTCTGTCCCCAGCCTTTCCCCAAATCTCGAGAACCCTTCTCTTCGCAGTGGCAGGGGAATCTGGCCTCAACCATGGGACTGAGTGAGAATTCATTGAGTGTCCTGTGGCTGGCAGGCCAGGCATCTGCAACACCAGACCCTGCCTGAGTGGGAAAATCAGAGGCCAGAGAAAGTCGCTTTTAATCTCCGTGATGTTTGAAGCACAGTCATTATCAACTTCATTTTGATAAAAATAGGAATAATTGCAATGACTTATTGAGTACTCACTCTCAGCCAGGTTAAGTACTGGGGATCCATCAATGCCTTTAATCCGCCTGTCCACCCTCTGAGGTTGCTGCTTGCGTGTTTCCAATGGGGGTGTGTAAGTTTCCTCACACTCTAATCTACAGGCAGTGAAATTATCCATCAAAGACAATTCTTGATAATGGATTTAGTCTTCCTTGTGAGATTTCTCTTCTCCAGGAAGGTGGAAAGGAAAAATATCCCTTAAATTTTGGTTCAATCAGGTAACCTTGGTCCAAGCCAGTAGCTAATAGTCTTTTATGCAACTATCCTTCAGCTTAGATTATTCAGATACCTGGTGCATCTTCCACGATGCTTCTCCCTCTCTTTGCTTCTCTTCAAGATGTCACTGGGTGAGGGCCCTGTTGGGAAGGTAGAGGGCCTGGTGTTGATGTCTTTGCAAGGAGAGTGGGCATGCTTATCACAGAGATGGGCTCCAGGCCAAATTTGATGGAAGTGATTCCAGAGCAGCAGCTCCACCTCCAAGTCTGCCCTGTAAAACGCTTCTTTTCCTGGAACCAGTATCCAGAGAGGGCAAACGGGAGAAGGTTGGATCTGGGCCTCTAGGCAAGAGAGACCAGTGACTGAAGGGTAAAGTGAGCTGCAGGTGACAGGCATCATCAGCCTGTGGACATGCTTCGCAGACACTCTGTAGGGAGAACCCATGGGACACAAGCTACCCTACCCCCACCCAGGGGTGCCTGTTGTCAGTGTCCATCTGCACAGACCTGATCTTCAGGCAGGTGGAGAGCTGGTGCTTTTCCTTCGGATCTATAGTTGCTAATCTATAACTAGATCCTGCTGAAATGTGGGCCATTCTCTCCTGAAACTGGGGCTTGAGATATAAAGAAAGACAAAGGCCAGTTGATGCCTCCACAGCCTAAATAGGACCTCATCATTCATCCCGATTTTGGGAGAGAAGTCACGTCCATCTTTCCACCTTCCCCACCAGGTATAAAACAAGGAGGATGACATGCATTATCCCTTGAGAACCTGGTCCTGAGTTTCTCTTGATACCACTGCATCTGTAAGAGAGAGAGAGAGACAAAATCTCCAAGGTATCAGGTAATTTTTCCCTGATGAAGGACAGAGCAGGAGCTGTCATGGTATTTGCGGTATATGAGTGCTGGACAGGCAGCCCTGAACTCAGGGAAACCAGCTGCACCTGGATGGGATTACAGCCAGAGGGCTGCTTTGCCCACTCTGGAAAATGCAGTGGGCTGAGGCTCCTGTACTCTGCTGGAGGCTGGGCTCTCTCTTCACCTCTAGCCACTACCAAGGGAGGGCGACAGAGCCTTAGGCTGGGCTTTCTCCTGACTCCTGAGTAGGCAGAGCACAGATCACTTAAGGCTGTGCATGAAACAACCTCAGTGCATGACTGGAGTCTGGCCATGGAATGTCAAGATACACAGGCCCCACTGTTCCAGGCCAGGTCTCTAGGGACTGGGGCTCCAGGGAATGAATGCTGCACATTACCTCCTCCCCAACAACCTGGAAGCACTGTGCACAGGCTGGGGTTGTGGAGGGTACAACTGGGAACTGGGATGGAGTTAGCCCATGGGCTACAGAGTGTGACTCCAAAAGACACTGTTCCAAGGTGAAGCCAGAGTCAAGAACTACCAGATAGTGGAACAATGCATTACTGTGAAGGGTTTGAACAGAGAGGCAACAAGGAGATATCTGGCAAGATGAGCTGTAGGTTTTGGAAGAGTGGGGAGGAGTCAAAGACTTCAGTGTTCCCTGATGTGTTGAAATGAGACATGTACTGAGGTGTGGTGGAACTTTTTATAAGGAACTGACCTGTTTAGATCATCCATCCATCCATCCATCCATCCATCCATCCATCCACCCACCCACCCATCCACCAATCCATCCATCCATCTATTCATTCATCCATCCATCCATCCATCCATCCATCCATCCATCCATCCATCCATATATCCATCCATCCAACCATCCATATATCCATCCATCCATCCATCCATCCATCCATCCACCCACCCATCCACCCACCCACCCATCCATCCATATATCCATCCATCCAACCATCCATATATCCATCCATCCATCCATCCATCCACCCACCCACCCACCCACCCACCCACTTATCCATATATCCATCCATCCATCCACCCACCCATCCACCAATCCATCCATCCATCCATCCATCCATCCATCCATCCATCCATCCATCCATATATCCATCCATCCAACCATCCATATATCCATCCATCCAACCATCCATCCATCCATCCATCCATCCATCCATCCACCCACCCACCCACCCACCCATCCATCCACTCATCCATCCACCCACCCACCCACCCACTTATCCATATATCCACCCACCCACCCATCCATCCATCCATCCATCCATCCACCCACCCACCCACCCATCCACCCACCCACCCACCCATCCATCCACCCATCCATCCACTAAAGTACTCATTCATTCAACAGCACTTACAATGTGCATGGCAATGTGCTGAGAGCACTGTGGGTATAAGTAAAATAAGGCCAGTCCCTCCATGGTCTCTATCCCTAAAATACATCCAGTCTAGGGCTCAAGGAATAGCTCAGAATGGCATCACATCTTGCATTAATACCCTACCACATGCTGCCTCTTGTATCCAGCTGGGTAAGAATAAGTCACTGTACTTTTCAATACCTACCACAGATGCTGCATTAACTGTTTTGCATACATTATTCCATTTAATGTTCATGACAGCTCTATGAGTGAAGCTATATCTGGGAAGTTTAAGGGCTTTGCTGAAGTTACTTCCCATGTTAGTGAGGGATGGAGCTGGGATATAAACTGAGACCTGACTCTGTAGGACATGCTCAGTCTACCCTGCCCTGCTGCCTCGATACTCAAAGGACCCGGGCAGCGGCTTTTAAACTCCTAGGAGGCATGGATCAGTGTCTGCAAAGCAGAGTCTTTTTATTCCAACCCTGAGAGTATACAGTCAGATCTGTGGGGTAAAGCAAATCCACCTTCTCATCAATAAAAGAAACTATACTTTTTATCTGGTTCACATACTGGATTTTCAAGTAAATGACTTCATATTTTATAAATTTGCTTATCTAGAGTAAGTACCTAACTTAGAAGGTTGCTGTGAGGATTAAGTGAATTAACACATGTGACACCCTTAGGCCTGTGCCTCGTATGCAGTAAGTGCTCAGTAAGTGTGAGCCATGAGCACTGCCCACAATTTTGTTTCCACAAAGGCTTCCATGGCTAGCATACTTGCAAAACGGATGGTGCAGCTCCTTCTTATTAGAGATGAGGAAACCACTTAGAGAAGCAGACCCCACCACTGGTTGCTCAGTGAGCTCTGTGACCACGGGCCTCAGCAGTCTGCAGTGTCAGGCGTGCTTCTGGCTGGGGAAGCCAGGCTTGCTGGGCAGATGATGGCCTCTGGTGTGGAGTTCCTGCCAGGAGCTGCCCCCTTCCTTCCAGCTCTCCTTGGAACGACACCTGGAACAACGGCCCGCTCCCCTTATCCAGGAACAGGTGTCCACTTTGTACCTGAGCTGTGGTCCCCATTCCCTTCCACCCTCCACTGGGCCCTGGCTGAGCTCCTTCAGAGCAAGGATACTGTCTCAGTGTCTCTGAGTCCACAGGGCCTGGCCCCTAGTAGATCTACAGTAGGTCTTCTTGGGGGATAAGAGGGAGTTGCTCTGGCACTAAAGAAGCAACTATGTGGCCTGTGATGCCGGTATAAGACCAAATCAAAGGGAATGAATCGGCGTGCATCTAATACTCAGGATTCTCCTTCAACAGAGTGAATGGCCAGAGTGAGTTGTCAGAAGGAATCAATGTGCTCAATGACTAGCAACAGAAGGCAGGGTGGGACAAGGGTGTGGAGACCCCACAAGAACCCTAAGATCATTTGATTTGAATGGCTTCTGTCACCCTCTCTTTTTCCCAGAATTTGAGATTCTTGAGGTCAGAGAGCATCACACACTTGTCTCTGTGTCTTAGCAGTGTAGCATGGGGCCAGGCACGCGATGGGCAAGTCCATACATAGCTGTAGTCTGGAAGGCTGCCGATGGGATCAGCAGTCCCCAAGCCAGTGCTGCTGCTTTGGATCCCACCAAACAGGCCTGTTTTCCAAGCTCATCCCTGGCCACTTCATTATCTTCCATGTCCTGTCCCCACTCACCAACCCCAACCCCTAATAGAAACGCAGGGAGTCAGGGCTCTGGAGAAGGGGTGGCCTGCCCAGATTTGATCAAGACACAAGTGAGAGGCAATGATTTGTGAAGAAATCCTGGTCTCGTCTAATGGAATTTTCCCAAAATAAATTCATGTAAACAACTTCCCACAAAGAGGCAGTCAGGGGAGCTGGGTGTGTAAACAGCGTGAACAGTCCCAAGTACTATGGGCTCCAGGGGTGCCGTGTCGTCTGGAGGGGGGGCTGTGGGGAGACTCCCTTTAGCAAAACACCTTTGGCTCCAGGCCTTCTGACATCATAATGTCAGCCAATTCATTAACTTAAAAAAAAAGTCCTTATTTTACTATCATGCCCAAAACATAGCAGCGCCACTTTGTAGCGAAAAAAGACTGCAGAATGGATTTTGCTTCAACTTTCTCATCCCACTTCAAAACCAATCAAACTGGGCAGGCAATGATCTTCGTGCCTGGAGGAGGTGGGGGCAGGAGTGGGGCGGGTGGAGGGGATGGCAGGGGAGAGGGCGGCTGGAGGGAAAGTCCCCGGAGAAATAGAAAATGACGTCTCTCTGGTGCTCAGTGGTGGAGATGAATAAACTCACACAGTTCCTAGAATTAAGATGAAAATTTGCTCTGAAGACACTCAGAAGGACAATGAAGTCTTGTGGCCTGGACATCTCTGGCCACGTCCAAATGGAGGATGGCTTTGAGCTGGGCCGTGTGCATGGCTGCGCAGACCATGCTTCCGGAGGGAAGTGTGTGCAGGGAATGTGTGCGGGACACACCTTTCCCCAGACATTTTCCCCATTGAGCCTGACTGTTCCAAACCCTGGCTGTTTTTGGGATCTTGGTTTGGAGACTTTCCCTCCTTCCCATTCCTGAGGCCTGGAGAGAGAAGACCTGTATTCAAGTTCAGGCTTGGGCACCGCTGTTAGGCTGCCATGAGACTTTTAGCAAATCACATTGCTTTTTTGAGCCCTCAATTTCCCCATCTACACAGTGGGAACCTGGGTAGTGCTCCCAGCCCTGGGAATTTCAGGCAGTTGTGAAGTTCAAGGCAGGAAATGGTTGTGATTAATCCTATCTAATAAAAGGGTAATATGCAAATTAACTGTCACTCCGTCACAAAGATGGCGGCGCCCAGTCCTCTCAGCCCCACTGGAGTCCCCTAGTCCCAGGGGGTGGGGGGGCGGCTGCTGAGAGTGGGCAGCATGAGCGGCCTGGCAGAATGCTTGCTTCATCGCTGCAGTGACGAGGCAAGTGTTCTGTGCCCAGCCGCGGATGGGCCTCTGGCCAGGCCGGGGCGCGGAACGCTTGCATGAGAAGGAACTGGCGAGCTGAGCAGAGTCGAGTGGCCCCCGACTCCTGGGCAAGGTCAACTCCGGGCAGCCAGAGGGTGGAGGGGGTGGAGGATAGTGTGACAGGAGGGGCTGGTGGCGGAGGCACAGGGGTGAAAGCCTGCTGAGAAAGAGGAAGGAAGCCCTTTATCGGGAGTTCCTGAGAACAAGGAGGAAAGTTGTTTGCATTTCCCAGCCACAGATGGGCCTCTGGGCTGTGGAGAGCCTCTGGGCAGTGGGTGCGGAGCAGCCAGGCCCCGCAGAGAGCTACTGGCGCACGGATTCGTGCGCAGGGCCACTAGTTTGTTATAATGAATTTGATTCTGATTTTTGCTTTAGCCCCATCTTGGTGCAACTGGATGTTCATGAGAACCTGACTGTCTTTGCAGTAATTGAGAGGTAGTGGGAGGAGCCAGGATGCCACTGGGAGGCAGGAAGGGGCAGAGGGAAGGGGATACCAGCAGCCATCTGCTGGGCTGATGTGCCCCATGCAGAGTTCCAGAGGGTCTCAGGACTCTGCCAACCTGCTCTTGTAACCAAGCTAGAAACCTGCTGGTCATGGTGAAGGTGCTAACTGTGGCCGACTGGTTCTGGGTCTTAATTTTTCACCCCCTGGAAAGGATTGTACTTCCCTACTCTTTATAGTGCTCTCCCACTGTGGATAGGGGTCACTTTCTCACCCCTTTGATGTTCACTTGACCATCTGACTTGTTTAGGCCAATGAGATACTAAAAGGGTGTTCAGAGGCCTTAAATGTGCTTGTGTAACTTGGCCTCTTTTGCCTTGAGAAGAACATGTCTCAGTAGCTGCTGGTGCAAGAAGACTGTGTGGCTACATGGATAGATCTGCATGCAACCCAGAGTCTGGAGTTCAAGCACAGCTGACCCACAGCCCCAGCCAATGTACAGACCTGAGAGTGACACAAAGAAATGCTTGTTGAAGGTCACGGAGTTTTGGGGAGGTTTGTTATGCAGCATTATCTGACACACTCATACTGGCCCTGAGGACAGCACAGGCAGTACTCACTCTGTATAGTTCCAAGGCAGCTGAGATTTATAACTGAGGACCTGGTTCTGCTATCTGTGAGTTGCAGTTAACACAGGACCATGCAAAGTGAGGATGGCCTGTAATAATTTATAATAATACATTTTCCTTTCAAAAAGCATCTGAACCCCTACCGTATAGAACACCAGATGCCTGAACAACGTAAGCAGGACACAGGATGCTGTGGAACTCAACCAGTGAGAGCTTGGCCTCTGAAGTCAGGCAGTCTCATTTTTAACCTGACTTTGCCACATTTAAGCTTTGTGACCTAGGACGAGTTCCCCAGCCCCCTTGAGTCTTGGGAGCTTCATCTTTGAAATTAGGATAATATTTTTTTGGGAAGGGACATAAAACATCGTATTAATATTTTTAATACAGTGTCTGCCATCTGGTGAATGCTCAATAAATATACTGATCATTATTAGCTGTTATTCTGAAGGCGACATTATGTTTGTTGGCTTCCATAAAGCAGTGACTCCATCAGGGCCAAGCATAGTGAAGGATGTAGGTGACTGTGGGGAGATGTTGAGACCATTTGCTGGGAGCATTCTCTGAGGGGAAGGTCATCTTGTCCCTGCACCGGGATGAGGGGTGGATGTGGGCTCCAGGCCATGGGCTCAGCTCTGTCACCTGGGTGAGGTGATGATACCCCTCGGCTTTCATGAGTTCTAGTCCTCCATCAAAAGCCCCATCTCTCACCTATCACCTGCTGCAGGGCGAGCCCCGTTGCCCACTGAAGGGCCTCTAGGAAACGGGGCTCCTTTTGCTGAAAGGAGGAGATGAGGGCTGAGGGAGGAGCCATTTCTTTGGGATTAGGGCCTGTGGATTGGAGGCCCACACGGCTGAGATTATGCCTTAGCCATCGAGTGGACACTCCTCTTTTTCCCCTGGGCAGGGAGAATGCATGGCCTTCCGGCTACAAAAGCTCCTGGATCTGGATGCTTTGGGCCACAGCTAATGACGACAATGAGAATGACAATAACGACACGTCATATTTCAGAGCGATATAGTTTCCTGTGAAGTGCATCATTCGATTTTGGTTCTTCCAGCTCTGAGGAAGGCAGGACAGGATTTCAGTCCCATGATCACAGAGGCAGCAAGGAAAAAATCTCCGTCCACAGACTCAGGTGTGCAAATACTCCACTTATATTTTGACTTTAAGCTCCCATTGTGTTGGGGGGAGTACAGTTTAGTTCCTGGTCAATTCTCTTTCCCTGTGAACCCCTGCACGGCCCTGCAGAATTTCTCTTGGGTTTTGTCCAAGTTCCATGGGGCAGGTCTCCACTGAGTTGTCCCTTGTTCTCTCTGGCCCTTGGTCAATGAGGTCACCATTGTGTCTGCCATTCCTTATTCTCAATTGCAAGAGGTTTGGCTCTCTCTCAGCTACCTTCTGGGCCTCTCTCAGCTACACAGGGAACAGGCGTTTGCTCCCTTGCCACTCTGGTGATTCTGAGCTCAGCGTGGCTACATTGGTCCTTTTCGCAACACGCCACACAGCCACTCCACTGTGGGTTGGCCACCACCTCCTCCTGGGTTCCATCTAGGAAATGAGGCACAAGTCTTCTCTATTCTCAGATCCCACAAACCTAAAGAGAAAGAGCCTGTTATTTCTCCATCCCACCCCCACCGCAACCAAGGGCTCATTCATCATCAGTTTCTTCTCCAATTGTACTAACGAAGGCACTGTTAGATGCGGAGCCCAAAAATGTATGCTAGTTCAAAAGTTTATTTCTCAGTCACAAGAGATCAAAAATGAGTGTTCCTTATCTCTAGGCACCTACCATCTGCAACTCCCTCATCCTCAACATGTGGCTCCTAAACTTGCTGGGTGTGTTGGCATCAGGCTAGGGCAGTGGTCGGCAAACTCATTAGTCGAAAGAGCCAAATATCAACAGTACAATGATTGAAATTTCTTTTGAGAGCCAAATCTTTTAAACTTAAACTTCTTCTAATGCCACTTCTTCAAAATAGACTGGCCCAGGCCATGGTATTTTGTGGAAGAGCCACACTCAAAGGGCCAAAGAGCCGCATGTGGCTCGCGAGCTGCAATTTGCCGACCACTGGGCTAGGGGACCACACAAGCGCATAGAAGACTTGAGCTTGGAAGGTGTTCCTGGGCCAGGTCTGGAAGTGCCACGTATCCTTGCTTATCACATTCTGTTTGTGAGAGCTCAGTTGCATGGCTGCAGATGTGTCTGGCAAATGTAGTCTACCTGTGTGCCCAGGACCAAGGTGAATGGGTTTGGTAAACAGGTGACCTGACCTGTCTCTGCCATATGGTTACTTCTTTTTATGGTCTTGGGCAGGGGTGGGCAAACTTTTTGACTCGAGGGCCACAATGGGTTCTTAAACTGGACCGGAGGGCTGGAACAAAAGCATGGATGGAGTGTTTGTGTGAACTAATATAAATTCAAAGTAAAGGAGCGGAGGGGAGAGCAAGAGAACCGGAAAGAACAGCCGGATCCGGCCCGCGGGCTGTAGTTTGCCCAAGGCTGGTCTTGGGGGTCCTTCAGTCAATCTTGGGTCAAGCAACCCGATTCTGATTCATCATGTAATTTCTGTGTCTATCTATTTTTGAAGCTCAAAAGCTTTTTTCTTTGCTTCTGCTGTAGCTTTCCTTCCCTGAAGAAATAGATGCTGCAAAGTCCAGTTTTGTAATGGACTAAGGGACCTAGAAACAGGAACTGCCAGAGGAAAACACATCAATAAATATTTCGCAATCTTAGGGGAAAGTGACTTGTTGACGACTGCACAGCCAGTAAGTGATGGAGCTGGGTTTTGATCCAGAATCCAGAGCCTCAACCTCTTTGTTGGGGGATCCCCAAACCATAACATCTGGCAAGCCAAGAATCTAAGAGAACCCCAGTTCACCCATACTCTGATGTGTGCTGTCTGGACCAAAGACTTGATGTAGTAGGGATGAAACAGGTGAGCTCAGAGACCAGAGGACTTCCAGGAGCCTGATGTGGGCATCTGCCTCCCAGTGGATTGATGCTGATCTTACCTGCCCTTCATCCTCAGTTTCATCTGAGCTTACCTGGTCCTTTCTAAGTAACACCCCCCCGCCTTTATCAACCCCTCCTTGCTCCCCTGAGCTCCATCTCTGTAATGAACACTGTTTTGTGAGATTTTCATGGTGAAGGGAAAAAGGTACAGTCTTTGGTTTGGACAAACTAGAATTTGAATTCTGGTGTGGCTGCTCAAGAATAGGGTGGGTGATGGGCCAAATGATTTAACTTTCCTGGGGTTCATCCCCCTCATTTACAAAGTGGGGGAAATAAAACCAACTTCCCAGGATTTGTGTTGAGAATTAAATGTGGAAGGGCCTCTGGGTCCTTGCTGTCCTACAGCCAATGTCCAGACCCTTCTCCATGTGTCCCCACCTTCTCCTTTGTCTCCAAGTGTCTCATTTTTCCACAGAGGCTCTGGGCCCCAGCCCCCATGACTTTTCAGGCCACCTCTCTTTATTTCCTTTCTTGACTGGGTTGTCCTTTTGCCAGCCCTACTGGATTATTCCAATCAGCACTCTAACAACTGCTTAATTTCTTCAACTTTTTAAGGGAAGGAAAAACATCTCTTGACTCCTCCCCCTAATCCTGCTCCAGCTACTGAACTTGTCATACTCACCTGCTGCCCCTGCATTCCGCCCCCAGTTCAATATGACATTCACCCCACTACTCCATGAGGCTGCTCTTGCCAAAGTCACCAATGACTGCCATGATGCCATCCATAATGGCTCCTTCTCTGTCTTCATCTTAACACTCAAGTAGCTATGGACTCTGTGGATAAATCCTGCCTTTTAAAAACATTAGTTTCTCCTGGTTTTTCTCCCACCTTGTGCTGTTCCTTCTCAACCTCTTTTGTAAGCTCTTGTTGGGGACTCTGGTCCTGAGCTCTCTTCTCTTCTCTCTCTACAATCTCTCCCTAAGTGCTTTTGTTCATTCTCATGACTTGATACATCTATATGTTCTTCCAGATGAATAGCTCCTAAATTCTATTTCTTTGAAATTCCAGATTTCCACAGGAAACTGGTGCCTGTCATCTCAAAAGAGGACTCTGTTTTGTGAGTTTCTCCATCTCAGTTAAATGTTATCTTCATCCTTTTTCTCCCTTACCTTTCACATCCATTCCATCACCAAGTCTTGTTGATTATATTTGCCGGTGTATCTCCGATGTCCCCACACCAGCCCCAGCCACCTCTTACTTATAATCACTTGCAGCAAAGTGAGCTTTTGAACATGTAAATAAGTAATATCTGGACAATATACTGGCTCCCAAAGCAGTTCAGTGGCCTCTCCGTGACTTAGGAGCTGGCTTCTGCCTGCCTTTCCAACATTAGCTCAGGGCTCTTTCTCTCATCTCCCTGCACTGCAGCCACACGGGCCTTCTTCTTCTTCCACTTCCTGATGGCAGCGTTCTTGGCCACCTCAGGGCCTTGGCACGCTATTCTCAGCTCATCACCTCATTCCTGCACATCCCTTCACTCTCGGCTTAAATGTCACCACCCCCAATCTTAGTTCTTTTATTCTCTCCACACTCTCCATTTTCTCCATCGTATTCATCACAGTCGATGATTATGTAATTATTTTTATTTTGACTTAGTATTAACAGTTTGCCTCTCCAGCAGACTGTGAACTCTGTGGGTCAAGGACCGAGTCTCTTCAGTTCACAGCTGCAGCCCCAATCATGGCACACAGTAGATAATAGCTCATAGTTAATGAGCCCTTCCTCTGTGTCAGGCAGTCTTCTAAGCACTTTGCTGTATTGTTTTATTTAATCCTCACAATACCCTATGACATAGGTCCTATTCGCCACTTTATCGATAAAGAAATTGGTAATTTGTCCAAAGCCACCCAGCTAGGAATTATTGCACCTTGGGTGTGAGCTCCAGTCCCTACGTTCTTCATTGCTTTGCTCTACCACCACCGAAGAATGAATGAACACAGTAGGCACTTGGAAAATGGAGCTGCCTGGGCAGTGGTTTCCACTTGCTTCTCTTAGACTGAAGATGAGGGGAACTTGGGACCTGTGGCTCCTCACCCTACCCCAAAGCACCCCTGTCTTACCTACCACCCGGTCTCCTCCAGTTAGTAGGTCAGAGCATGCTGGGGCCTCAGGCAGGTTGGGGTTGGGAGAGGCCCTGGACTTCAAGACACTGGAGAAGATGGGCCAGGTTGTTGTTGAGAAGGTTGCCTTGGAGATGAGGATGTTCTCGATGCTAATGCAAAATGGCCGGGGGGTGTGAGGGTGGGTGGGGAGGTTGCCTGGCATGTTCCGGTTACCGTGGTGCAATACTCCCCTATCTGGGACCCTTGGAGAATGGACCATAGTGGGAGGATAAGCAGATTTTAAAAATGGCAATGAATGAAAAAGTGACATTTGCACATCCTGAATCCCAGTGCAGGGAAAGCAGCTGAGAAGTTGCTCAGCAGTTGCAGTAGGTGGGGGTGGAGAAGCCACTGGCTGATCTGCTCTGCCCCACCTTGAAGCCTTTCTTTGCTCAGGCTGTTTCCTTTGTTTCAAGTTCCCTGAGCCCACACCCCCTGCAGCCCCAAACCACATGCCATGTCCTCTCTGCACCCTTTCTTTACCCCAGCCCACCACAGCCTCTTTGGGGCAGGGGTTGGGATTTATTCATCCTGTATCTCCAGGTTCTCACATGCGCTTGGTGCTTAGTAGGTAACTTGAATCCATTCGACTCCTGCAGGTTGACTTGGCTACTTTCTCCTCTGTGTTACCTTCCTAAACAGAACACGCCTTTATTACAATACCTTGCCCATTGTACTTAAATATTTCTTTAAAAAAAGTTATTTATTGATTTTAGAGAGAGAGAGAGGAAGAAAAAGAGAGAGAGAGAAGGGAGGATGAGAAAGAGGGGAAGGAGAGAGAGAGAGAGAGAGAGAGAGAGAGAGAGAGAGAGAGAGAGAGAGAGAGAGAGATGGATTTGTTGTTTATACATTCATTGGGATTGAACTGGCCAGGGCCTTAACTATTTCTTTATTCTTCTGCCTCCGCAGTTAAAATGCAAGCTCCGTGGAGCCAGGAGCCATGCAAAGATCATTTTTGTATCTCCAGTGTTCAGCACTTTTGTTAAACGAATCAATAAATGAATGAACAAATCTTCCTTCTCCAGTTTCCATGAAACCCAGCTTCTGATGAGCCCTTCCCAGGCAGGTCTGATTTGAGGCAGTGCCCCCTAGAGGCGGGGAGGTGAAAAAGCAAGTGAAAAGCAGGACTGGCACAGGAGAGGTTTCTCCTTGGAAACCTCAGGCACACATCCCAGCTGGTGTCTGAAGACCGGGTACAGCTTTAGGGGATCAGACACATGCAGTTGCTGCCTAAATATAAAAAATTGCCTTGAGTGTCCAGTCACTGGACTATATTTCACTTTTAAAAAATAATTCTTTATTATTGAAAGTATTACATATGTCCCCTTTTTTCTTCCATTGACCTTCTCCAGCCCACCCCCAGCCTCTGCCCCGGTCCTCACCACCCCATTGTCTGTGTCCGTGGGCCATGCATATATGCATACAAGGTCCTTGGTTGATTACCTCGCACCCACCCACCCTATTTCATTTTGATGCGTACAAATAGGCATCATTGTTTTCATTGCACAGATGAAGATCCAGAGGCTCAAAAGAGAAATATCTTGCCTGTCTTGTCTTTTAAGGTGAACAGAACCAGTTTTTCTTCCATCAGGGAAGAATTATAAATAGATCAGGTTATGTTCTCTTCCTGACTGCCGGGCTTCTTATAACCAACTCCCTTGTTAAAGGCAGTATTCTTTTTTGTATTGCAAGCCTCCCTATGACTACGCTACGAAGTCCAAAGACAGAGGTGAGGTTTGCTAGATCCTATAGCTGACCACCAGGTGGTGCTGTTGGCCCAACATATAGTCTTACAATACTGGGTTTTTGGGGAGTGCTGAAGTTCCGCAAGGAAAAAGCTTGCACTGTTGTAATAAGTGCCACCAGTCCTTGAGCTCTGCCATTTACCCAAACTGTGTCACCTCAATTGAGACCCCAAAACTGCCTAAGGAAATTGTCATCCCATTCATTGGAGCTTTAGAGAGTTAAAAATAACAAACTCACCGTCCCTTTGAGTAATTGGAATTAAGTTCCCAGAGTTACACATCGAAGAGCCTGGATTTGAAACCAGGTCTGCATGATCCCAAATCTTCAGATTCTTGGGGTACAAAGGAAGCGTGTCCTGACCTCTGTCTTAGCTAGCACAGGCAGAGATGGATTGTCTGGGAAATGCCTGTGCAATGTCAGGCCCCTGGGCTAAATTTTAAGGAACCAGAGCCCACCAAGGGTTCTTGGGGGTTTCTGGGCATCTTTCCACTGCCATAGAGCATGGTGCCATTTCTGTTTTTTTCGGAAAAGATGCTATTCATGGCCTTTTCCCCACCTCAGGGGATTCTCTTGGTGGAAACAGCAAGCTTACCTTAGAGTCATGTGATCATCCATTGTCACCCTCTGGAGAGTACCCTTTGCATCCTCTGGTTTCTGAATTTACGAGTCAGCTTTCCTTTTTATCCCCCTCATTTTTCAAGAAAATACATATTGATCTATATGACAGTTGTACTTGCATAAACTGCTAAATTCAATAAGTGATGGGGCTTCACAGACAAAGGGAGATCTAGTAGATGCATATACCATTTATCAGAATAAGAATATTAGTACCTCATTCATAAAATGACTGCTCAGCTGTCAACATCCTGCAAGATTGGTGGGATTCTGGCCTGGGAACAGTCACATTGGCCATGATGCACACTTTTGTGAATGGTCTTGGATGTGCTAGGGACGGTGAGTTTGTTATTTTTAATTCTCAAAATAGCCTGTGAGGAAAGTATTATTATCTTTGTGTTACTGATGAGGAGGGAACACACAACTTCTTGGTTCAGAGCATGGGCTCTGGAGTTGAGTACCTAGATAGAAAATTACCTCTTCCGCCCAGCTGGTGTGGTTCAGCGGTTGAGCATGGACCTATGAACCAGGAGGACATGGTTCCATTCCTGGACAGGCCACATGCCGGGGTTGTGGGTTCAATCCCAAGTAGGGGGTGGGCAGGAGACAGCAATGATTCTCTCTCCCTCTCCCTTCCTCTCTGAAATCAATTAAAAAATATATTAAAAACGAGAGAGAGAGAGAGAGAGAAAACAAAGAAACTTACCTCTTCCACTGACCTACAGGCCCAGGTCAGCCTGACACATCTCTGTACTTTCTGGTGCTTCACCCAGCCTCCTCTTCCTGCAGCCACCAGCCTTGGACCCACAGGAGCCACCTGGGTACTTGGAAGGGGAGGACCTGGCAAAGATTAGCCTTGAGCCAACCGTTTCAGGGTGCCTTTGGGATCGGGACATTGAGGGCCTGTTTCTCACCCTTCACATTTCCTCTGTTCTCTGGAGCTCCCACAGCTAAGGTTGGGGCCAAGGGGAGTGGAAGCTTAAGGGACACAAGTTTTCACTCATGAGAAATAAGAACGTTCAAGTAAGTCAGAATGAATGGAGGTGTCCGGTGTCCCGGGGGAAGCAGCGAGTTCCCAGCGTCGGAGGTGAGCGGGGAGAGGCTGCACTCGGGCTCATTTCCCATGTGGCGTGATGGGCACAGGGTAGATAGCACTTTCAAGGGCCCATGGACATGTTTTAATTTCTTTTAAAATCAGAAAAAAGATAACCTTTTAGGTTGCATAAAATGTTCTATTATATGATCATATATTCGTCTCTATACCAAATGCAGTGGACAAATATGACTTCTTTATTTTTCAATTACAGTTGACCTCCAATATGATCTTGTATTGGTTTCAGGTATACAGCATAGTGGTTAGACAATCACATGCTTTATAAAGTGACTCTCCTGATATCGCCAGTACCCACCTGGCCCCACACATAGTTATTACAATATTATTGACTCTATCCTGTGCTGTACCTTACATCCCTATGACTGTTTTGTAACTACCAGTTTGGACTTCTCAATCCCTTTACCCTTTTCACTCAGTTCCCCAACCCCCCTTCTCTCTGGCAACTGTCAGTCTGTTCTCTGCATCTGTGAGTCTGTTTCTATTTTGTTTGTTTGTTTATTCTTTAGATTCCACATATAAGTGAAATCCTGTGGTGGGAATATGACTCTTAATACTTGTTTGATAAAGGAAGAGGTTCATAAAAGCAAAATGGCTCCAGCCCATGAAAGTCCTCACATGGCCCTGGCTGGACTCCGTAGGGGGACAGGGTTAGGGAGAAGGGATCCGACCGCCAGAAGGGGGCTGTCACCGCCCCCAGCACCTTCATTCACACACTGACACTGGCCTCAGTGTCTCCTCACCCTGGGATGAGTGTCCTTCAGAGGACAAAGTCCTCTTGCAAGGACCCCCAGGCAGCTTGCCACTGATGGCACCTGAACCCTGCCCACCATTTTTGGGCATTTGTTGAAGACTCAATCACCATAATAAGGCCTAAACCCCTTGAGAGAGAAGAAAAGGGGCCCAGCATTTCCTGAGAATCACTTTCTTCTGGGCACTTTGCAAAGGTCTTTTATTTCCACATTTTACTGATGAGGAAAGCGAGGCTCCGAGAGGGTAAGAACCTTCCCAGGTTTGCTGGCTAATCAGAAGCTGACACAGGCCTATGGAAGCCCGTGCGGTCTGATTCCCCAGCTGGGTATCTTTCCACTCATGGCACTGCCTCCAAGTTCCTGGATAGTATGCTGCCGAAGGGGGAAAAAATACACAGGATGGGAGTAGGTGTGGGGAGGGTGGGGCCAGAGTTGGGATGTAGCTTCTCATCCTGGGTTTCCAGATGCCAGGGCCCCAGTGTGGTTGGATTGAAAGGAAGCCGACTGGGAGGTCGGCATGCCCAAAGCCTTCATTCATGCTGACAGGGGAGAGGGCCGTGGCCTTGGGAGGCAGACACGGGGCTCTCCTGTTGCCTCTGCAGCCGGCCGCTCCGTGGCCGGGAGAGGTCACTTCCGCACTCTGGTTGTGGCATTCCGGGGGGTGACATGGAGGAGGTGGACGTGATCTCCGACATTCCCTGATAGAATTCGCCTGCTCCTTAGCCTTGCTGCCGCCTATCTCCCCAGCTAGCTTGGAATTCCCCTCAAAGGCAGGGAGTCTATTATTATTATTTTTTAAAAATATATTTTTTATTGATATCAGAGGGGAAGGGAGAGGGAGAGAGAGATAGAAACATCAATGATGAGAGAGAATCATTAATCGGCTGCCTCCTGCACGCCCCCTACTGGGGATTGAGCCTGCAACCCGGGCATGTGCCTTGACCAGAATCAAACCTGACACCACCCTTCAGTCCGCAGGCGGAGGCACTATCCACTGAGCCAAACTGGCCAGGGCTGGGAATCTATTGTTTTATGTCCTCAGTAGCCTCTTCATAATTTTTGCCTTACTGGGTACCACTTGTATTCCTGTTTCCTTAAGATGACCCTTTAAACGAACTTATGTTTTTTAAAAAAGTGACTCCTGTCCCAGACAAAAAATATTCTTGAAATCATGGGCTCAGTTCATTCATTCATTCATTCATTCATTCATTCAACACATCTTGAGGGGATGCCTATGGGGTGGCAGGCTTTTCTAGATGTCAGGGACACAGGAAGATAAAAGCAGGCAGAGTCTCTACCCTGTGGAGAGGACATTCTCCACAGATGGAGAATAAATGTAGTGTCCCTCGGTCTCTGCAGGGGATTGGTCCAGGACCCCAGCAGATACCAAAATTCGTGGATGCTCAAGCCCCTCATATAAAATGCGAAGTATTTGCATATAAATATACACATTCTCCCGTATCCTTTACATCATCTCTAGATTACCTATAACACCGAATACAGTGTAAATGCTGTGTAAATAGTTGTCCTAGTGTGCTATTTAGGGAAAACAGCAAGAAAAAGTCTGTACATGTTTAGTGCAGACACAACCATGGTAGGCATAACTATCTAGGACACGTCAGCAGTAACATAACATTTTCTTGGGGAATATTTTTGATCCGTGGTTGGCTGAATCTGCGGATGTGGAGCCCACGGATACAAATGGCCGATTGTACATACATATATAAGAAAGTTTCAGACAATGATAATGAACATTTGGCAGGGTGATATATTAGATAAAAAATTTTGATCCCATAGTCAGGAAATGATTCTACACTGCAACCCAATATACATACAACACACACACACACATACACACACACACACACACAGCAGAAGATATCTTGAGAAATATGTTGAGAAACGGTACTTACCTTTGCTGCACGTGATGTGCTCTATTTTTTCTTTTCTGTTTTGGTTTTAATTATGCTGATCATGAGCCACTACAGACTGATCTTTTGATCTGTGAATGGATCGCAGTCTGCAGTTTGAAAAACCCTGGGACATTGGGGGGCTGGTGGTGGGACACACGACACTATTTTAGAAAGGGCGGCCAGAGAAGGAGCCTCTGAGGAAGTGAAGCTTGAGCTAACGGAGCTGAGAAGGAGAGAGCTATGTGAAGATCTAGGGGGAGAGCATTCCTGGCAGAGGGGACAGCCAGTGCAAAGACCTCGAGGTAGGATTGAGTTTGGGATAGATGTTCTTGCACTGTGTGTGTGTGTGTGTGTGTGTGTGTGTGTGTGTGTGTTTTACATGGCCCATGTATGCTAGTACTGATGAAAACATCGGTCTAAGAGTCTACGTAGAAAATTTCCTCTGTGAACTGCGCCTATTCGTCTCCTATTGCTTCTGCAGCAGATCACCACAAGCTCAGTAGCTTAAAACAACACAGATTTATGCTCTGACAGCTCCACAGGTCAGAAGCCCAAAGGGGGTTGGCAGGGCTGGGCTCCCTCTGGAGCTGCGAGGGGGGAATCCATTTCCTTGCCTTTTCCAGCCTCTAGGAGCGGCCCTCACTCCTTGCCCCATGACCCCAGCTCACTCCAACCTCTGCTTCCGCCATCACAGCTCCTTCTCTGACTCCGGCCCTCCTCCTCCCTCTTATAAGGACCCCGGTGAGCACCTTGGGTTCAGCAGGATAACCCAGGATGACTGCTTATGAACTTGAATCACATCCACAGAGTCCCCTTTGCCGTGAAAGGCAACATAGACACAGGCTTTGGGGATTAGCACATGGGCACCTTTGAGGGCAGGGGGGACATTATTCAGCCCACCACACCATGTAAAACCATCTCGTGTGGGCAACTGGGAAACTCACCACTGTTAGGAGACTCCTGCTTTGTCCCACCTGCCATAAGCCCTGGAAGCCTGACACATGTTTGCCAGAGGGTTGAATAAGTGACAGTGTCCCCTTCCTCATGTCCTCCTGCCACCCTACTTCTCATGACCCCTCCTTCCCTGCTCTTCTGGAAACATATCTGCTCACAGGAGCCACTGGGGCAAGAGGCGGAGGGGCCAGTGCTCGTTGATTTGCACTGGTCTAGAAAACACCCATCCTGCCTGGCCTAGGTAGCTCAGTGGTTGAGCGTTGACCTATGAACCAGGAGGTCACAGTTTGATTCCCAGTCAGGGCACATGCCCGGGTTGCAGGCTCGATTCCCGATTGGGGAAGGCAGCCGATCAATGATTCTCTCTCACCACTGATGTTTCTATCTCTCTCTCCCTCTCCCTTCATCTCTGAAATCAATAAAGATATGTTAAAAGAAAAGAAAATGCCCATCCTGTTCTGCTCCCGTTCTCGCGAGACTTCTTGCGCATCAGCTGCATCTGGAGGGACTCTGGAAATCGCAGATCCAACCCTCTCCATCAGCAGAGGAGGAAAAGCATCCCAACCCCTTCACTTCTGTGGCTTCATTGAGTGTTTTTAGTCATAACTCAGCTTTTATAGGGTTCAGAGTACATGATTCCCTCTTCTTAGCTTATCCTCACTCCATTGGAAAAGGGCATCGGCCTTCCCATTTTACAGATGAGAAAATGGAGGCCCTGAAAGTCAGGAAGGAAAAGTGGGCCTGGAATACTAGCGTCCTGATTTTTCACCCCAAATCCCGTCATTAGGCGATCCAGCTTACTTTTTATTTTGATGGGTGCCAAGTATTTGTAACTCCAGAGGGCTTCTGGAAGGGCTGGCTCTAGGGAAGAAGGACCCATTGTGTTTTGTGTAGTGTCCAAGAGCAGTGGTGAACGTCACAGAGACAAAATTTAGTTCAACATGTCGGGGGACACTCTAAGAATCAGACTCTCCAAATCAGTAGTATTGGCTGCCTGAGGAGAAACAGGGACCCCATCCTGGAAGCTTCTTAGCAGGGACTAGACTTGGAAACTGTTAACCTTATTTAGGTAATCTTTGCGTTAAAGGTTTAGCCACAGGCCTTGGAGACCCTAAGAGAGTAGACCCCTACGCTGAACTCCCCAGGATTTTTCTCATCCATCTTGTGCTTTGGAAAAGGAGAAGGGGGGAGAGTGTGTGTCTGTACAAAAATGGGTCTTACAATGAGGGGACTGATGTAAAAGGAAACCTCCAACAGGGGCCCTCCCTCATAGGAGATAACAATCAAGTTACATACATTTTAAATGGCATTCTCAGCGTCTTAGTGATTTTCATAGAAAAACTCAGCTTGGAGTCCTTGGCATCTGTTTCTCCTTTTAGGACAGAAACCAAGAGACTATTTACATATTCGTAGGGCCCTATCGCCAATTAAATCATTTCAGAACCTCAGGCCTCTCTGACCCCACCCCAGCCCATTTCCCACCCCCTACCAACCCTCTCCACATTTGGGATTAAATTTCTTGGCAGACGGCGCTTGCTGCTCTCTTTGGTGATTTATTTATTCAGTTGGATTACTTTTCATCTCTAGCCTGGGCATTTCAGGCCTCGGCGTCCATCTTCCGATCATCCGGAATTGACCCTGCTTGGGGACCCTCCCCAAACTGGGCCGTGGGGCCGTGGGGCCATGCGGGGAAGGCATTCCTGCAGGCGCCTAGAGGCTGCCCATCCTGTGTCATCCCTCCACACCCCTGCTGGTCCCCCCCCCCCTCCCTAACTGTGACAGAGCTTCCCCTCAGAGATGAGGGAGCACAGCTGGGTGATGTCACTAAGAATGCACAGGGGCCTGGGCAGGGGCCAGAAGGCGCAGAAATAAGATGTCATTGCGAGCCATTGGATGGTCCATTTCATCATTTGCCTCAGGGACAGTCTGGTCCTACGGGGACTTAGGACTCTGGCTG
Source organism: Plecotus auritus (assembly GCF_963455305.1). Taxonomy (NCBI): domain Eukaryota; kingdom Metazoa; phylum Chordata; class Mammalia; order Chiroptera; family Vespertilionidae; genus Plecotus; species Plecotus auritus. The sequence goes on from NC_137774.1 coordinate 27,110,546, forward strand.
AAATGTCTGAGAGAACTGCATCTGTTGGAATGCGACTCACAGGCCTCCCTCCTCACTGCCCACCTGGCTCACTCCTCTGCCCCAGGGGCTTCTGTTCCCAAGATGCAGCTACAGAGGGGCAGGGAGCCAGTCCTCTGAGCCTGCTTCAGCTTCTCACCAACCCTGCTAACCAGCTCTGTGACCTTGGGCATGGCACACAACCTCTCTGAGCCGCCTGTGAGACATCTAAACAATGGGGCGCACACTGGGACCTGCCTTGTGGGGGTTGGGGCATAAGTGAATTAGTACCTAAGGCGCCCCGGCACCTTTCCTGGCACATCACAGGGATGTAATGGCTGTCAGTCATTAGTAGTAATTTGTAATCTTTGAACTCAAAGGTGGAGTCAATTTAATTCAACAGATCACTGAGTCTTGCCTTTGTGTCCTGACCATGCACCAGGAAGGGGGAGCAAGGCTAGAGGCAGGGGTAACCTTGGACTTTAACCTCACAGGGCCTCCTGGATAAATCAGATGACTTATCTAGAAAGTGAGGATGATACACATCTCAATGTAGCTGTTGAGTGGAGAAGAGAACACAGGGGAAGCTCAGGCAATAGAGTAAAGACACCATACATTAGTTACTGTTATTATTTTGATTAATATAGTAGTCTACTAGTAATAATCATCATAATGATGATAATAAAACAACACTTATCGTAACGAGACCCAATTCCTGCACTCGAGGAGCTCAGCATCAAGTGGGAAAGATGGGCCTGTAAACAGAGAAACAGAAGAGAGCACAGTGGCGGTTTCTAGGGCAGTGGATGCTGGAGTCAGCCGAATTCAGCGCCTTCTTCTCACCCAGTAGCCATGTGATCTTGGGCAAGCTACTTCATGTCTCCCTGCCTCTGTTTTCTCTTGTGTAAAATGTGGATGATGAGAATACCTACCTTGAAGGGGGGGGGGAGGGTGATATACATTAGGGAATGTAAACCCATTGTAACATACTGTGCTTATGCCATGGTTAGCACAATTGAAATATTGGCTTCAACTATCATCAGGAAGCAATTAGTCCTGTGTATGGTGGGGGGGGGGGGGGGCGGGTGGGGCGGGAATGAGGAGAGTCTTCTGAGGAGAGGTAACATTGATGTTGGGTTTTGAAGGTTAAAAACAAGTTTCCAGGTATGAGTGGGAGGCACTCCAGGAAGGGCTAGGCATTCCAGGCAAAGGGAGGAGTGTGAGCCCAAACGTTGAAAGAGGTGGCTTGTTTAGAACACGAAGAGCCCAGCCAATGACTAGAATGTAAGGGAGAGTGAAAAAAGGTGGGGCAAGATGAGGAGGGTGGAGTCAGGTGATGAAGGAGCTGGTTCCCCAGGGGAAGGGGTTGGGATCCCTGTCCTTGGAGACAGCAGCAGATCCGTGTTTTACAGAGAGCAGTTGGGCTGCAGTGTGAAGGATGGCTTATAGCTGGTGCTCTCCATCCTGGCTGCTCATTTACCTGGGGTGCTTAAAAAAAAATACCAATGTCAAGGTTCTGTTCCTGACCAAGTAAATAAGATGGGATGGGACCTGAGCAAGATCCAGTTGTTCAGCCCAAGGTGGGGGAATCCCTGGATCAGAGGGGGAGCATCTATGTCTTAATACGTCTTAACACTTTTCAGAGGTGCTAGGACCTGAACCAGAAAAGCAGGGTGGAGCCAGAGACAGAGACAGAGATACAGGAGGTGGTGGTGGTGGCTGGGGACCCACCTGTCTCTCCTTAGAGCCATTGGCCTCATCTCTGGGGCTTGGGATCCTATTCTGATGCACAAGGCAAGACCCAGCAGTTGTGGGCACATGCATTTTGACAAGCAATCAGGAACATGAGCTAAGCCAGGGAAGATTCCCCAGTTCTCCCCAGTTGGTTGTAACTCCATCCTCCTCCTCTGTAGATAGTGCTAATTCACCAGACTCTCACCCTGGGGCAGGCTCTGATGTCCCGGGTTAGTTGTCCTGGTAGGGTGGGCTGGGTCTGGGTGGGTGCTGGCTCAGGGGTGGGCTTGCTAGCCTTTGAAATCAGAACTGATTGTTTTTAATAATGCCAAGTTTTAAAATTAATTTCTCATGTTGGTGCTTTGGAAAACATTTCTCAGGCAGGCCAGGGGGGTCTGCTTTTGGGCCCCCAGGGCTGGCCTGCCTAGCCCAGAACACTGGCCTAATCCCCTTTCACTTTCAAGGCGCACAGACACACGCCATTCATATGATGTCATGGCTAGAGGCTCCCTTTCTTTAATGACTCTTGTTATGGCTAAGCCAGGACTGGGCTCTGCCAGGCGGCCATCCATGGGTCTGCTTGTTGCTGTTCTCCCACTGTCTCTGAGTATTGTCCCTTTCCAGTTTGTCTCAAGTCCCTTCCTTTAAGCCTTCACAGGGATAGTTCTGGGAGCAGAGGTGTATGTGTGTGTGTGTGTGAGTGTGCGCATATATGTGTGCGTGTGTGTGAGCGTGCACATATGTGTGTGTGTGTGTGTGTGCGTGCGCGCACGTGCGTGTGTTTGATAGCTTGGAAAAAGGGAAACCCAAGTGGAGAAATCTACTGAAGACTGAAGGCAGATCAAGTGTGGCATAAGTGCTGGACTGGGAATCAGGAAAGGCAAAGTCTCCTTTAAAAAATAATTTTGTGATGAAAAGCTTCATTCTTTTTTAAAAATATATATATATATTTTTATTGACTCCAGAGAGGAAGGGAGAAGAAGAGAAAGAAATAGAAACATCAATGATGAGAGAAAATCATTGATTGGCTGTCTCCTGTATACCCCCGACTAGGGATCAAGCCTGCAATCCATGCATGTGCCCTGACTGGGAATCGAACTGTGACCTCCTGGTTCACAGGTCAATGCTCAACCACTGAGCCACACTGGCTGGGCAGGAAAGGCAAAGTCTTATTTCTGGATTGGTCACTCTTTCATTTGGACCTATCGCCTCTTGTCTTTGGGCCTCAGTTTCCCACATCTATAAACTATGAAGTCATCTGGTCTCCAAGATTCTAGTCTGCTCCACTATCTTATGGCTTCTTGAGGATGAGTTTTTAACCAATGATTGGATCTAGCTCCAGAGGGCTGAGTGCTTTATAGGATGCTCCTGGAGGTATGGTGGAGGTAGGAAACTGGCTTCTTAGAGTAACACTCCAGAAACACGCATAAAGAATGAGGGAGAGGAGGCGAACAAGCATTTGTTGATAGTTGGTATCTACTGCTTGAGATCTTTGCCTACCTGACACACTGACTCCTTGCACCATTCCTGTGAGTAAGGTGTTAGAAACCTCTCGGCATAGATGGAGAAATTGAGGCTTGGGGAGATAAGAAACTTTCTCAAGTGAAAGAAATGGGATATGAGCCAGTCCTACCCAACTCTGGAGAGGAGTAGCAACAGTGGCAATAAAGATGACTGAGTGCTGAGTGTTTACTACATTTCAGGCTCTGTCCTAATTATCTTATTTACTCTGCATTACAACCGAATGAAGCTGGTGCTATCAGGATCATGACTTATAGAAAAGGAATCCGAGGGTCCGAGAAGCTCCTTGCTCAACACAGAGCAGCCAGTCTAGTGGTATGACTGGGATTCATGTCCCAGGCTTTCTAACGCTATGGCCTATGGGCAAAGAATAATTCCCCTTTGAGATCACAGGAAGAAACTAACTGGAAAGTGTAAGAGTGTCCCCACACGCTAACTCTGAGGCCTGCTTTCAAGGAAAACTGTATCTCTCATTGCCCCTGCTCAAGGGACGGGTAAATAGGTGGCTGATGTATTTTGTATCCCAACTCCCATCCCAACACTTCAGCCCCACAGGATCAGACCAGAGGGTGGGACTCAATGACACCCAGTCTAGAATCTCCCAGGGCCCTGGGAGGTGGCTTAACCAGATTTCCTCCTTGGAAATGCTGAGCAAATGAGGCAGCTGGCAGAGGAAGCTGAAAGTTTGTGATCTACAGAGAAGGTGGTGAAGCTCACTGGGCCTTCTAGGAACAGAAGTTACGGGATGGAGAAGAGGCATACAGAATTGAAGGAGAGTGCTGGTTAGCTGAGAGCAAGAGAACAGCACATGGAGGAAAACCTGACTCCCTGGGGTGACCACGTGCCCACCAGAGGGAAATGGTCAGTGGCTAGCAAAAGAAAGACAAGCCCTCCTTTCCCAGAAGTGACCACTTCAGTTCTGAGGGGGCCCGATTCTTGCATTCCAAATAGGAGTTCTCCTTACAGCACCCATACCTCCCCCCCCCCACACACACACCCCTACCTAATATTTAGGAGATTTTTCTGATCCTGCAATCAAAGAAGCTTGACACAAGTCAGCCTAGCCGTGGAGTCTGGGCAAAACAGACTAGAGTCCTCATTTTAGTATTATACTTACTTGGGTTTTTGAATCTGCTCTGCTCCACAATATTGAGGTAGATTACAACTCTGTCCCACAAAACAAAACAAAACAGAACAAAACAAAACTCTCATATATATGGTATGTGCCTGACACATAATAGGTAGTCAATAAATATTATCTACATGCTCAATAAGTTATACATAATTCTATACATTCTCATTTTATTCCCACAACTGCCCTATAAGGCAAGATGGCCATTAACCCCATATTACAGATGAGGAAATTGAGGCTCATGGCGTCAAAGTGACTTGCCCAAGGTCCCATGGCCTGAAGAAAAGATGCAAAATTAGCTCTGAGCTTTGTTAGTGGCTAATGCAAAAAAAAAAATGAAGACATGATCTGAGGTGCTACTTTGGAAGTCTCTTGGACCCTAGCTTGGCGGTGGTGATAGAGGGCGCTCTTCTCCACGAATACAAGGAGAGGGGAGGTTGTGGTGTGAATGCTGGCCTCCTCCCTCCCTCCTTTCTTCCTGAGGGCAAATTACAGAAGAAAATAACAAAAATTATGGGCCACCTTTTATTGTCTGTGTAAAACAAAATAGCTCTATCAAGTTCCATGAGGGGATAAACAGTGAATTATTCTTGGGACTTAGACCACCTACTTAAGAGAAAAATGTTCACAAGTGAAAAAACATTAATTTTAACAAAGAAATGATTGTTGCCAGCATTTTTGGGAAGCAGCACTCCCTGATGATGTCCTTGTACCATTCATCCTGAAATTCAATTTCAAGCCAATGAAGTTCAAATAGGTGGGCCACGTGGGCCCACGGGTGGGTTGCTCATCACAGCCTTACATATTTTGGGTAGAATTCACTTAGTGACTTGGTGCTGAGTCCCTGGGAGCACCCACCCAACCCAGCTGTTGGGAAAGTGAGAAACAAGGCCATCTACAGCCCGTTGGAGGCCTCATTCTCTCTTCCCACCAAATGAGCAGATTTTGACTTTTAAGTGCACCTGCCCTCCCCGTGCCCACTGCATCGCTGTGAGCGCATTGGAGCCAACTGCCCAGGGCCCAGGCGCTAGCCCAGGGGCTTCCCTTGCTCCTCCAACCTGCACTCAGTGTCCGAGCCCTGGCTCTGGGCTCCGGGCTCTGTGTCTGCTCTGGCCCTTTGCCTCTGGCTGGCAACCTGTCCCTCCCTCCCCTTCTGGCTGGTTGGCTGGCACCTGGCCCTGAGCACTGCCTTGATCTTGCCGTCACTTGTGGCTTCTGATAAGAGACGTGCTCCCGCCCGATGCAGGCCCAGCCAGGGAGTCACCAGCACCGGATTCAGGACTTGAGCTTCAGAGTCAGGGCAAGCCAGGCTCTAGGGCTAACTTACCAATTTTTAGCTCTGTGACCTTAGGCCACCCGAACCACATCAGTTTCCTTGCCTGTAAAACGAGGGTGATGAGATCTACGTCTTGGAGGTGTGGAGAGGGTTAATGCTGGTTTTGTTGTTAATGCAATGTGACATTTTGAGTATGTGTGTCTATGGGGTGCTAGGAGTAATACACAAACACCATGTCTCTATGGCACCGAGCAGTCTCAGTGCTTTTTTCCCAAGGCACAGCCTCATCATAATCATTCTGCGCGTTATGATACTTTTCGGTTACAGATGAGGAAACTGAGGCATAGAGGGAGAAATGAGGACACCTAATGTCACAGCCAGCTACGGGGAAGGCTGGATTTGAACCCAGGCCTTCTGACTCCCCTTCAGGAAAGCAGCACCGGCGGCCGCTTTGATCTCCCCGAGCTGCTGTCCAACAATATGCCAACAGGAAGGGAAGACAGGCTGGCGAGGAGCTGCTCCCTGGGGCCCCCTCCCAGGCCGGCTGGCGGCCGCGGGAGGAATCCGAGCGGCTGGCTTGCGCTCATGCTTGAGGAATGTCTTGAGAAGTCGGCCTAAGCCCTCTGTATCTGACTCATCATCTCCCCGTCTCCAGGAGTGTCAGAGAAGAGCTCCCTTAATCCCTCCTGTCCTCGGTCCCAGGCTTTCATTTGTCAAACTAAAAATATTCCCTCCGGGAACCTCCTTTTGCCAGAGGCTGAGGAGATATAAGGGGGATGGCGGTTGGGTGTCACTTCCTGACAGCGCCTCCTTATTGTTCCTCCCCCAGGGAAACAGGGAAGCGGGGGAAACGGGCAGGGGCAGCAGGAGCAAGGGGCCTCTGTCATTCTTGGGCCAGGACCAGCCCATCCACCTTTCTCCTGCAAACTGGCTTCCTTTTGCCCTGTCTCAGGCTCCAGACAATAGCCCATCAGCCTGACACCCAGCCCTGGCCCAGTCCCTCGGGCTGTGGGCTGTGTCGTGATTCATGCCAGGTGAGGACTGCAACATGCCAAGTTCATTTCCTTTGCAGCCGGAGGGGAGGGTGGGCTGGCACATACTTGTCTGTAAGGTTAGTTTACCGATAAAGGGATGTAGAGCTTGACGCTAAAGGAAAATACACCGTCCTGGCTCTTCAGGTAAAGCAGACGGAACGGAACTCCGGCTCTTTTGGAATGCCATCGAGGTTTATCTCCTGTTTCTCTTCCTCCTTTCTTTTCTTCATTTTGTCACTCTTGGCAGCCTCTTGGTCCTCAGGGCTGATCCTGAGTGTCCATGACCTTGACTTGGCTCCAAACCTTGGCTCATAGCCATTGAGCTGCCTCCCCGAGCCCCTCCCCGCCCCAGGGTGCCCACCTGCTCAGTAGAGATAGAGCATGATGAAACCAGAGGAGCAGGGCCTCGGGATCCAGGCTGGGGTTCAAACTCTGGCAATACTCAGCAGCTAGCCCGAGGAAGGGACCTCATCTCCGAGCCTCAGTTTCCTCATCTGTATTAGTGAAGAGTCATACCTACTATATTGGGCTATTGAGAAGATCAATAAGATGGCACAGAGAAAGTGAATCATACAATGCCTGCCACACAGTAGGGACTCAAATCATTGTCACCCAGCAACAAATGCCACTACATCATTGGAATCAGACCTGGTCCTTTTTATTTTATTATTATTTCTTAAAATAAGATTTTATTGGTTTCAGAGAGAGGAAGGGAGAAAGGGAGAGAGAGAGATGGAAACACTGATGAGAGAAAAACATCGTTTGGCTATCTCCTGCATGCCCCTTACTGGGGATCGAGCCTGCAACCTGAGCATGTGCCTTGACCAGGAATCCAGCCAGCAACCTCCTGGTGCATGGGACAGTGCTCAACCAACTGAGCCACACTGGCCCGAAGCCCTGGTTCTAATCTCAGCTCTGGCATTAACTAGCTGTTTGGCCCCAGGCAGTCCCCTAACATTTTTGAGTCACATGTGCTCACTTGTGAAATGGTGAGTTTGGGCTTTATTTCCTCTGGGATTCTTCTCAGACCTCAAATTCTGGGGTCCTGAAGGTGCCTGAAAGTAGATGTTCATGGAAATTTTTGTTCTTTAAAGAACAGGAGAATAATGTAGCTGCTTGCTGTGGATTGTGCCTTCCCACCCAATTTATACACTGAAGCCCTAACTCCCAATCTGATTATCTGGAGATTCTGGAGGTAACTTAGGCTAACTAAGGTTGTAAGGGTGGGGCCCTAATCTGATAAAATTGTGGCCTTATAAGAAGAGGGAGAAAGAAATCTCTCCCTTTTCTTCTCCCCTCCCCTCCCCTCCCCTCCCCCCTTCCCCCCTTCCCCTCTTCTCTCTCTCTCTCTCTCTCTCTCTCTCTCTCTCTCTCTCTCTCTCCTCCTTTCTTTCATGTGAGGACACAAGAAGGCAGCCATCTGCAAACCAGGAAGAGAGCTTTCACCAGAAACCAAACCCTGCCGGCACCCTGATTTTGGGCTTTCCAGCCCCCAGAACTGTGAGAAAAAAAAAGTCTGTTGTTTAAGCCACACAGTGTATAGTATTTTGTTGTGGCGCCTGAGCTAAGGCATTGCAGAAGGAGGAGCATCTGGGAGAGGAGCATGAGGCAGAGAACAGAGTCCACAGCAAGCCCTTGATGAAGTTTATTGAGCCCCAGAGGAGTGGTGACCTGCTGCTGGCAGAGGGAGAAGCCACACCCAGCCAACCATCCGACTTCATAGCAACCGGAACACTATCATTAAAAAAAGCAGCTCCACTTTCTATCATAAACAGTGGTTAACCCAGGCTCTGGAGTCAGGCATGTCCAATTTGAACCTGAGCTCTGCTGCATGCCAGCTGTGTGACCATAGAAAAGTAAAAGTGCTCTCTCTGGTCTCATTTCCTTTCCTGTCAAATGAATCACTGCGGCCACCCCTCAGCTGTGTAGAGTAAATGTGGCCATGTATACATGGTGCATGGCCCAGTGCTTTGCACATAGTAGGCACTTGTTACATGTTGGCTGCTGCTAGTAATAAAGTCATATGATCAATAACTAATGAATAACAATAATTTTGCTCACATGACTCGCTTTACCTGCTTGAGCTAAAAATAAGGCCATGCTTCCCTTGTTATTAGAATTGAAACTGACCACAGGCCCTGTCTCCCCTACCAGAACACCCTTATCTCCTTCCTTGTGTCTAACCTCCCCCATAAGCTGCAATTCCCCACTGCTTTGTGTGAGACTCAGCCCTCTGGGGATTCTATTAGATGCAGGCGTGGCCCCTGGAGGCTGGTGGCATCCTGGCTGCCCTAAGCTCACCTCTTTCCCATAAGGTGCTGGAGCAACTTGTCCGCCTGTGATAGTCTCAGTTCTGGCTCTGGTTGGGGTAATAGCCCCCCTCTCCTCTCCCACCAGAGGTCTCCTTCTTGGAAGGCTTTTCATGTCCTTCCTGCTCAGGTGACCTCACTGCACTGTCTTAATTCTTCAGATGTTTGCGTAACTTTGAGTAACAAAAACACCAAAAAGACATCTCGCTCCATCGGGAGCTGCTGGTTACTTATGCAGAGTTGCCTATTCCCTCACCAGAAGCTTTTGAGTTCCATACACAGCATGGCCATTGACAAAGCCCTTTCCCAAAGACAGAGAGGTGCCTACTTGCTCTATATGTCTCTGTGCCTCCAGGCTACTCAAGTGGTTCTGTTCACAACAGGGAGATCTGCTCTAATGACAATAGTAATTTCACATTTCATTGCATCTAAGATGCTACAGATTGTAAAAAAAAAATCCTTAGTGAATACATCATGAAGAAAGAAAAAAAGAAGCTTCCAATTCTCTATAACATGCCATCCTCTGAAAGACCTGTTGTGATTTCAGAGACGTTAAAAATGTGAAATCAGGTGCATCTCGGAATCGGTGAAATTATTAACAATATTAGGTGATATTTCTTGAATATTTACCATGTGCTATGCACTTGTTTTAAGAGTTTTCAATGAATTAATTCATTTAGTCCTCAAAACAGGTCTATGAAGTAGAGTCTATTATAACCTCCATTTACAGATGAGAAATATGAGGCACATGTAGGTTATCTACCTAATAAAAGAGTAACATGCTAATTGACCATACCTTTGCAACGCCCACCAGCCAATCAGGAGTGAGTATGCAAATTAACCCAACAAAGATGGCGGGTTAATTTGCATACACAGGCGCCGAGAGGCTGGGTGTGGGGCGGGATGCTTGCATTGTCACCATGGCGATGACACAGGCGTTCTGCACCACCCTAGCCGCTCCGGGCCTCTGGGCAGTGTGGGAAGGTGGAAAGGCGGCTCCAGCCAGAGCCAAGGGACTTCTGGCAGCCAGGGGAAGGAAGGTCAATTCTTGCATGAATCTTCGTGCATCGGGCCTCTAGTGTAACATAATGCCACACAGCTAGGGAGTTGTGAGATTTAAGCTCGGGCAATTGAATGCCCTTCTTATTAGACTTGAAGCAATAGCAACTTTAAAATAGGATCTCCCTCTGCCCGGCCAGTTTGGCTCAGTGGTTGAGTGTCGGCCTAGGAACCAAGAGGTTGCTGGTTTGATTCCCGATCAGGGCACATACCTGGGTTGCAGGCTAGATCCCCAGTGTGTGGTGTGCAGGAGGCAGCCTATAGATATTCCTGTCTCATCGATGTTTCTATTTCTCTATCCCTCTCCCTCTCTCTCTAAAAATCAATAAAAAACATATTCTTAAAAAGAATCACACACACACACACACACACACACACACACACACACACGACTTAAAGTCCTATCTTACTGGTTCCTCCAAGGGCAATTGTAATACTAATTTACAAAGATGGCGAGTAAGAGCAAGAAATTGGGATTTGAATGATCTGCTAAGTGCTTTTTAGAGAGGATTTTGGTGCTGAAATCCATCTAGGGAGATGAGATGGTCCCCCAGCATACATACCCTCAGCACCTAGCAGAGTACAGGTTGTCAGGAGACCAAATTGTTGAAAAAAGAAGTGCAGTTGAACTCACTTCCTGGCTCTTCCCAGTGGCCTTTTCTGAGGCCAGGATCCATTCATCCTTCACGACGTGGCTCGTTACTGAAAGCCATCCTCTCGGACCCTGTTGGAAGGCCCTCAGTTGCTAGTAACAGAAAACCCAATTAAAAGCAGCTTCAACAAATAGGGCTCTTTTGTGTTCTCCCGTGATGAGTGCCTGGAGGAAGGCGGTCCAGCTCTGTGTGCAGTGGTGGCTCCGTGGTGCCAACTGCTACTCAAGTTCTTTCAGTGCTGTCATCTTAGCTTGTCGACATGCTGCCTTATGGTTTTAAAAGGGTGTCTACACCTCTAGGCACTTTGTCCATGTGCCAGGAAGAAGCAGTGGGGAGGGCAGAAGGGCTTTGTCTTTTTACTTGGGAAGGAAGCCCTCCCCAGGAGAGTTCTTGCCACTATTCGGCAGGAATTGGGTCACAGGTCCATATGCTTAGGTCAGTTACTGGCCAAAGGTAATGGGATGATCATGACTGGCTTCGACCTGCAATGATGTACCCCTTGCAAGTGGTGAGGGTGTTTCCCCTCTCCAAGATCAAGAGATCTGGGACTGCTATCTGAGCAACAGCAAAGTCAGCAAGTACGGATGGTGGATGGGCAGGCAGCCCCCAGTCTGCCACCTACTCCTTTTCCCTTACTCTCCTATAACAATCTCTCCCCCAACCCACCCCCACTCTTCTCTACTTACTTAGCCTCAGGAAAAGAGTGTGCTGGACTTGCATTTCTGTCTGCCGTGTAGCCCACCGGGATGTAAGAACTGTGAAGGGAGGGACCACCTCTGCTGTGCTCCCACGTTATCCCCAGAACTTATCACATGCCTGATGCATTGTAGGCGCTTGGTCAATACTGGAGTGAATGGATGAATGAATACTGGCTGGGAGCCTGTGTGCCCTGGGCATTCACTCTCTCAGGAACCAACACAGACAGATCAGGCCTCCCGTTTGTCCGTCCAGTGGTGTGGGAAGGCAGTGAGTGTGTGTGTGGGTGTGTGTGCACCAGCCAGTGTGTGAGTGTGTGCATGCATGCACACTCACGGCTCCTCCCTGCCTCAGATTGAATTACTTATAAACAGGCCTACGCCAACCTGGCAGAGGCTGCGTTTCAGCACAGCAGTTCTCATAATTTCCCCAATTCTTTTGATTTGGCAAAATCCAAAAATAAAACAAAGCCCCTACCACCCCCACCCCACCCCATCTTCCGCTCAGCATGTCTCTGGAGCCTGGTGCCCCGCCTGGAGCAATGGGATCCGGATGCTGGGATGTATCTCCAGAGCCTGTGAGTCTGCCTTTCCTCCCTCCACTCACTCCTGGCCTCGGCTTTCCTCCTGGCCTCTCCTGGGAGCTGGTGTGCAGGGCCAGCACTCAGAGCTCCCAGGGCTCCGGCCCTGTTCTGCAGGGGCTCTCTCCCATTCTGCATCCTGGGTTTCTCCTTCCAGGATGTCTATTGATGTCATTCTTTTGACAAAGGATGGAGAGCATTTCCCCCTCTGATTTTAAGAATCTCATTGACCCCAATGTCTCCAACCTCTAGACTCTTAGTAAGCAATGTGTGGCTGGCTAATTTCATTTAACTTGATTCTTAGACACCAGGATGTGGGAAGTTCCTTATACTGTTATCTCACACGTGTCTAGGATTTGACTCAAATGAATTTGTGTGCTCCTTATTTATCAAATTAGGGGTTAGATTAGATTCTCTTTGAGGTTTCTTCCAACACTGACTAGGTAGAATAGTGAGTGTTACTATTTTTAATATAACTGAGGAAACAGGCTCAGAGAGGTTAAGGGAGAGACTCAAGGTCACACAGCAAGTCAATAGCAGCACCAGGGCTAGAACTGAATCTCAGTTTGATGGGCTTTTCATCACACCACCCTGCCTTTCATGTTAGTTTCCAATGAATCCCCGCTGGATGTAGGCACAGAACCCAGTCTCTCTATCCAGGAAGTTCCCAACCCTCTCCCAGCCCCTAAAATGTTGGCCAGGCAGGGTATGTTCTCCAGCCAATGCCGTGGTGACAGATGTCGTGTGGATGGGTCCTATGACAAACAGCATCTGGAACTTGGAGCTGGCATAGGCAGTGGCCTGGAACTACTCCCTCACCACCCACCCCATCCATGCCTCCTCTGTGTTAATTAAAGTGATCCCATTCCCAGTGCATTTTTTTTTTTTTTGGCAAATGCCTGGGCAAACACCAAGTATAGTACTCTACTGCTAAGAAGGAAAGAACAAAAGGCTGGGAGTTGAGAGAACAGGGTTTGAGGCCTGGCATGGCTACTCATAAGAAGTGCTTTCTCACATCCTTTAACCTTCAAGATCTCAATGTTCTCTTCTATAACATGGGTGTGTGTGAGCGGAGGAGACTAGATGCGCTCCAGGATCCTTTCCCTAATATGCTACAGTATGCCTTTGTGATGCCATTTAACATAGAAATGGCACAGACATACATGGAATGAGGAGCAGACCATTATATATGCTGTTTGTTTCTATGTAGTCTGGAAACCTGGGAACCCAGAAGGAGTCTGTAGGTGCACCCTAATATCAGTTGTTTAAAACAATAAACGATGCACGTGATCAGCATTGGTAGAGAGTGTGGATGCTAAGGGAACTACCAGTTATGGAGTGCTTCCTATGTGCTGGGCACGACACACTTTTTTTTTTTTTAAAATATATTTTTATTGATATTTTACAGAGAGGAAGGGAGAGGGATAGAGAGCTAGAAACATCGATGAGAGAGAAACATCGACCAGCTGCCTCCTGCACACCTCCCACTGGGGATGCGCCCGCAACCAAGGTACATTCCCTTGACCGGAATCAAACCCGGGACCCCTCAGTCCGCAGGCCGACGCTCCATCCACTGAGCCAAACCGGTTTCGGCACGACACACTTTTTTAAAATCTGATTTAATCCTCACAATAACCTCACAGGGTAGAACAGGCTCTCTCTAATTCCTCATTGCATGTTCTTTTTGTAACACCACACTGCTGTTAATGGCATCTTCCATTTACCAAGCATTTATGGATGTGTCCAATACAATTTAAATGTATGATTTCATCGAATCCTTACAATAATCCTAAGGAAGTTAATAATAGTTCGCCATTCTCTGGATGCGGAAATAGAGGCACAGAAAAATAATGCCACTCGCTCAGGGTCCCACAGTTAATGAGTGGCAGAGCCTGAATTCTCACCCAGTTCTGCTTGGTGGCAACCCCCATGCTGGGTTCTTTTGCCTCCACTTTGCCTTACTGGTAGCTAATACCCCTCAGCAGGATGTCCACTATATATCCTTGCACAGAGATTTTCAAAGTGTGGTCTGAAGACCAATTACATCAGAACCTCCTGGTGCTCTTATTAAAATTGCAGATTCTTAAGTCTCTCTCCAGACCTCCTGAAGCTCTCTCTGGAGGTGGAACCTGGGACTGCATAATACCAAACTCTCGGTACGTCTTATTCCTATTAAAGTTTGAGAACCACTCAGTTGGGGAGTGAATAAGTCCTACTTTCATTAAACAAAGTTTTCCATGAGCATAGGAGATCCAGGGTGTTGTGAAAGTTTCCAGCATGGAGCTAAGCAGTATTATTACCTTACCGAGACACACATAATAGGGGCACTTTGCAGTGGTTTTCTGGAAATGGGCTTTCATTGTGCTTTAGCATGAGGTAAAGTCTAGTGTTTCAGTTAGCCAAGACTAGATTATGCTGCAGTTACAAGCTGCCTCCAAATATCAGTTGTTTAAAACAATAAAGATTTCTTTCTTTCTCATACTACATGTCCAGTGTGGGTCTGTAGGGTGGGAGATGAGGGGCTGTGCTCATCATTTATTGTTTCACAGTGTCTGTGGGTGAGGAACTGAGGAATGACTCAGCTGGGTAATTTTGACCCAGGTTCTCTCATGAGGTTGCAGTCAGGGTATGAGTGGGAGATGTAGTCATCTGAAGGCTTGACTGGGGCTGGAGTATACATTTCCAAAATGGCCCACTCACATGAGTGTTGGTAGGAAGCCTTAGTTCCTATCATGTGGGCATCTCCACAGGTTGCTTTTGAGTGTCCTCATGACATTGTACCTGGCTTCCCTCAGAGCAAAGGATCTGAAGAGGAATGAGCAAGCAGGAAGCTGTGGTATCTTTCATGACCTCGTATTCAAAGTTGTGCACCATGACTTCCACTTCATTCATTAAAATTGAGTCATTAAGTCCAGCCTTCACCCCAGGGGAGGGAAATTAGTTTCCAATTATTGAGGGAAGCAGAAACAATCTGTGGTCATTTAAAAACAAGCCCAGTCTACCCTCTGGCCACAAATGATTTATATTCTTCTCACATGCAAAATATACTCATTCCTGCCCAAGGCCTCCAAAGTATCATTTCATCAGAGCATCCGTTTGAATTCCAGAATTTTGTCATCTAAGTCAGGACCTGTAAGGATACTCAGATGTAATTTCTTAAATTCAGCTCCTTAAGAATAAGAAGACCTGTGAATACACACACGCAATATATAGTGATGGGACAGGTGTAGGATAACCCACTATAGACATTTCTGTCCAAAAAATGGGGAAAATAGAAGACACAAAGACTTACGACTCCAGGGTGAGTCTGAAATATAGCTGGACAAGTGTTGAATGTTCTTTGATTAAGACTTGGTCTTATTCCTGACTGGGAATCATTCTCCATGGCTCCGTGCCCTGCCCTCTGGGGTCTTGGTTCTTCCTCTGAGTCATCCTTCCTTTTCCATGAAAGGTTGTCTTGTTTGCAGCTGTGTAGTTTTCTCAGCCTGTTTCCTGCCAGAATTTGGGGATAGAGGTTCAAAGATCATTTTTAAAAAAAATCTTCACCTGAGGATATGCTTTTAAAATTGATTTTAGGGAGAGAGGAAGGAAGAGAGAAACATCGATGTGAGAGAGAAGCATGGATTGGTTTCCTCCTGCATGCACCCCAACCAGGGATCGAACCTGCAACCTAGGTATGTGCCCTGTCTGGGAATCAAATTTGCAACGTTTTGGTATATGGGACGACACTCCAGTCAATTGAGCCACATAATTTTTACTTTGTACTGTTTTTGTCCCTTTCAGTTTAAGTTGTCTGTGTTCCTACAAATGTAATTTTCTTAAAAATGTTCTGAGTCTCCTGAAAATATTGGGTTCACTCCATTAGACAAAGGCCACATCCAGAAATCTCTTTGGGATAAGCCTATGGGTGTCTGCTGAAATGGCTGAGGGACATTCTTAAGCGTCTTAGAAACTATTGCTCAACTGAGAGTATCTGCAAGGCACATATTTAAACTTAGAATGATTTTTGTCTGATTGAACAGCCCTCTGAGTTGCCACCTTAGAGCTTTTTTGCAGTCTTAACAAAGGGCTCTATTGCCACCTCCTTGGCTTCATCTTCTGTACGTTTGCCTTGCAGGGCTCTGGAACTGATTATTGTATGGAAGAGGCATTTCTTAATTTTATCATTGTTTGCCATCTCGAGAGGTTAAAAAATTTCAAGATTATCAAATCCTGTCTCTTTCATGCTTAACAGTCCTTCTTTTAGCTTATCTGTCTCCTCTCACATTTTGGTATATGCAGAAGAAGCCAGGTGGCACTTTTAACGCATGGCTTAGAAATCCCCTTAGCTAAACCCAGTTCATTAGATACATTTGCTTTTCACATAACTGCAGGTGACAGTGTTGCTAAACTTTCTATTCCTGTATAATAGGACCCCACCTCCCTGTTCCTCCACTTTCTAATAAGATTTTTCTCATTCTCCTTTGTCCCTCATCTGCAGTCTCCTCAAAGGTCATCATGCCTCTGCAAACAGTACTGACAAAGCTTTTCAAGCTTTCACTAACACTCACATTTCTTCCATCTCTGCTTACTGCTTGATTCTAAAGCCTCTTCTACAGTTTTAGATATTTATTATGGCAACATCGTATTTTTGGTACCAAAATCTATATTAGTTATCCTTTTTTGTATAACTAATTACTCCAAAACTTCACTAGGAATCCAAAAATGGCTTTGCTAGGTGGTTCTGGCCCAGGGCCTCTCATGAATGAGGCTGCAATCTCTGGAGGCTGGAGGAACCACATCCAAGATGGCTCATTCACATGGCTCTTGGTGGGAGGCCTCAGTTCCTCATCACATGGACTTCTCCATAGGCTTCCCCAGGTTGAATGATCAGAGAGCGAGAGAGGGGAGCGAGCACTTAGGAAACTGCACTGCCTTGTAGCTTTGGAAGTGACTTTTTCCGCATTCTGATACAGACCAACCCCGATACAATGTGGGAGAGGACTACTCAAAGGTGTGAGTATCAGGAAGCAGGCGATCATTAGGAGCCATCTTGAAGCTGGCTACCATATGACTCCATTGAATCATCTCTTCAGCTTGGCAAAATACTTCTGTGTGTTGCACTGTGAGGAAGGGAGGGACATCTATTTTTGTTATGTTTTGTGACAGGAACCCTGGTTTCATATACAATTTCAGCAGCATTAGTTCTTTTTATTTTTATGCAGACGCTGTCATTTCCTAGGATCTAGGCATGAGACTATGAGGGAGGCTGGCCAGGAGACACATCCAAGAGGCAGATGCTATGCTAGTCAGAACCACCCTTCCTCTGAGCATGAGGATTTGTTTAAGCTCTTCTGCTCTTCTGCCCAACTCCCTGTTCTCTGACGGTAAGTTATTTCTTCAGAGTTCCCCTAAGCTTCTCATGTGAATAAGTAAACTCTTGATGAGACTCCAGAATATTCTAGAGACCTATCTGAGTTCAGGATAGTGTACTAAGGTAACCTAGGGCAGAAAGAAAAGCAGAAACTGCCCTGGAAATTATCTACACGGACCCATATACCTCTGCTGACAGGGGCTTTGGGGTACATCCTGTGGGTACAGAAGCTGTGACATTCACAGTTAGCCAGTAAGAGTCCATTCTGGCAGCAACTAAGAGTTGACTAAGATTCTGGGCTGCCTGCACTGGTATCCAATCCTTAGGTCCTCATGCCTTTGGGACCTCCTCCTTTAGACTTAAAGTTTCTGATTTATTTCCAAGCCCAACCATCTTTTCCTGGAATGATCCTAGGTACTCTGTGTGAATGAATACACCTGTTAATGACCCTCTATGACCCACTTTTGGTGCTGTTTTTTTTTTTTCTACCTGGACCCAATTTTACTATCTACCATGATGAAATCTGATTATGCTTTACTAGTTCAGCCTCAGATTGCCCTCTACCAGAGCCTGTATAGCACCAACAAGGGAAAAACTCTAAGTGTTCTGAAGAAATCCCAACTCAAAATTTACCCACCACTTCCCAGACAGGTATAAGCAAGTAGAAGGAGTCTACTCACCTCTCCAAGGAGGGAGATATGAGCACTGCACTTCTGAGACACGACAAGGAATTTTGTGAGTAGAGCTGACACGAACCTAATTGGTAAGTATTCTGTCTAGACATGTGCATCAAGTGTGATGAAGAACTCGCCAACAGTCATCAGAACTACCAGTCACTACCTACTTTAATTGAGTCCCCTAGAAAGTACTGATGGAGTGAGCAGATGTTTGGGCCATCATAACTATTTGGATTTTTAATACTGTAAATAAGAAATGGAACAACTTGAAGGCATAGGAGACACACTCATCTCTATTTCTCTCATTTTCTTTTCTCTCCTGAAATTAGGGCTTTCAACTAGAAGAAATCAGGGTTCTTTACCATGGGTGAAATGAGACAAGATTTGGTATCTGGGAGCAGGGTTTGTGATAACAGGATACCTAGGTGTGGAATGCCTGTCATAACAAACAAGAAGAATATATACGAAGAAGGATTGCCTATCTGATCAACATACTTTAAATTGAGGGAGAAAAATCCTCAGATAAAATGTTATAAATTAATGAAGCAAAAATTTCTTTTTTTTTTTAAAATATATTTTATTGATTTTTTACAGAGAGGAAGAGAGAGGGACAGAGAGTTAGAAACATCGATGAGAGAGAGACATCGATCAGCTGCCTCCTGCACGCCCCCCACTGGGGATGTGCCCGCAACCCAGGCACATGCCCTTGACCGGAATCAAACCCGGGACCCCCCAGTCCGCAGGCCGACGCTCTATCCACTGAGCCAAACCGGCTAGGGCTGAAGCAAAAATTTCTTATGACTTGAAACAGAAGTTCTTTTAAGAAAAGAAATATTTTATTCAGGAAAATGTCTAGATAAGTAGTTTGGGATTGAAGATAGATCCCCATAGAAATAATATAACATGAGTCAAGGGGGGAAAATCAATGAAAAACTTCTGTATGTCAGTAAAGAACAAAAATATGAAGCAGGTAGGAGAGAATTGGGAAGAGAGTAGAAGGTAAAGAGAAGACATTATGGCAGGTAGATGAAGGAGGGGGGTGAGCCATGCTCATTTGGAGTTGTGTTTCTGCTGTGCTCATAAATGCCTTGTGCTAGTGCTTTCCTCTAGAAAACGAGGATAAGAACTTGACTTTAAACTTGGGTCAAGGTGATGTGGGAGGGAAAAATGCAAACAAGAAGGCCAGATGGTCCATAAACTAAATGCCTGAGACATGAGCAAAAGCTCAGAGCCAGCCACTCAGGCAAAGGTAACAGGAAACTGAGGTGCAAAGAGGGAAGCAGAGATGCTCAGGAGCCTGTGTACCAACACATGGAGTAGAGAAACAAGGCAAACTTGACATGTAACATGAAGGAGGCAAATATGATTGCAGAGACTTGGACACCTGGTGGGATGGTGCTTGTCTGGCAGGATGTGGCTGGTTTAAAAGACAGTTCTAATAAAGGCAGGGAGGAGTGACCCAATATATACAAGGAGTGTGAAAATGGATTAATTTGGTGATGTACAGAGTAGAAAATTTTGGTGATGAAAAAAGAAAAACTATAATGATTTCTGCTAATATTTATTCACGTTTTTTCTATTGGTAGGCAACATCACAGCACTTTGCATGTACTATTTCATTTAATTTTCACTATGATATTAAAAGGCAAGACTAGCATTACTTTTTTTTTAATTTTAATAAATCTTTATTCAGATTATTACAATTGTTTCTCCTTTTTCCCACCGTAGCTCCCCTCCACCCAGTTCCCACCCCACCTTCTGCCCTTACCTCCCCACCACTGTCCTCATCCATAGGTGTATGATTTTTGTCCAGTCTCTTCATGAACCCCCCATACCCCTTTCCCCCTGAGAATTATCAGTCCACTCCCTTTCTATGCCCCTGATTCTATTATATTCACCAGATTATTCTGTTCCTCAGGTTTTTAATTCACTTGATTTTTAGGTTCACTTGTTGATAGGTATGTATTTGTTGTTCATAATTTTTCTCTTTACTTTTTTCTTCTTCCTCTTCTTTAAGAATACCTTTCGGCATTTCATATAATACTGGTTTGGTGGTGATAAACTCCTTTAGCTGTTTTTTATCTGTGAAGCTCTTTATCTGCCCTTCAATTCTGAATTATAGCTTTGCTGGGTAGAGTAATCTTGGTTGTAGGTTCTTGCTATTCACTTGGAATATTTCTTGCCACTCCCGTCTGGCCTGCATAGTTTCTGTTGAGAAGTCAGCTGACAGTCGTGTGGGTGCTCTCTTGTAGGTAACTAACTGTTTTTCTCTTGCTGCTTTTAATATTCTCTCTTTGTTTTTTGCTCTTGGCATTTTAATTATGATGTGTCTTGGTGTGATCCTCTTTGGATTCCTTTTGTTTGGGGTTCTGTGCGCTTCCTGGACTTGTAAGTCTATTTCTTTCACCAGGTGGGGGAAGTTTTCGGTCATTATTTCTTCAAATAGGTTTTCAGTATCTTGCTCTCTCTCTTCTTCTGGCACCCCCATAATTCTGATGTTGGTATGCTTGAAGTTGTCCCAGAGTCTTCTTACACTATCTTCAACTTTTTGGATTTTTTTTTTTGCTTTTTGCTTTTTCGGTTGAGTGTATTTTGCTTCTTTGTATTTCAATTCTTTGACTTGATTCTTGTGTTCCTCTAGTCTGTTTTTGGGTCTCTGTATAATATTTTTTATTTCAGTCAGTGTATGTTTAATTTCTAGTTGGTCCTTTTTCATATCTTCGAGGGTCTCGTTATATTTATTGGCCTTTGCTAGGATATTCTTGAAAAGCCTTATAACTGTGGTTTTGAATTCTATATCCAGTCGTTTGTTTTCCTCCATTTCTTTCGTTTGTGTTCTGTTTCTTTCATGCCGCATTTTCACTGCTTCCCTGAGTTGGTAGGGTAGATTTGTGTGCTAGGTTTCCTATATGGCCCAGTGGGTCAGCCTCCCCAGTTAACCTGAGGTGGACACTCTTGGTGCACCCCTTTGTGGACTGTGTGTACAGCCTTGTTGTAGTTAAGTCTTGATTGTTGTTGGTATCACTGGGAGGAATTGACCTCCAGGCCAGTTGGCTGTAAGGATCAGCTGCGTCTATGCTGGGAGAAGTTCGGTGCTGGAGACAGCCTTATAGGATTAGACTTGCCATATTGCAATAGCCTCTGTGCTCGGCTTGGATGGGGTGGAGTCTCAGGGCGGAGCAGACAGTCTTGGCTTCCCGGCAGCCTTGCCCTTGCGCGCATGCGCAGACCTCTGCCTTCCCCGGCTCCCGAGTCTCCACCCGAGAGTCCAGATTCCCCCCACAAGAGCGTGGGTCCCCAGGAGCTCGCCTGGAACTGGGGCCCAGTGCAGTCAGAACTGGGGCTCAGTGCGGTCAGGAGCCTATGACTCCCTTCCACTAGGGAAAGCCTGTGGCAACCTCCGCAGCCTTTGTGCGCACTGGCATGCCGCGCCTTCAGACTTCTGCCTTCCCCAGCTCCCGAGTCTCCTCCCAAGAGTCCAGACTCCCCCCCACCCCCGTAAGAGCGTGGGTCCCCAGGGGCTTGCCCGGAACTGGGGTTCAGTGCAGTCAGAACTGGGGTTCAGTGCGGTTGGGGGCTTCCTTCCCCCTTCCACCAGAGAAAGTCAGCCGGGCTCTCAGCCGCCCTTCCTCTCTGCGCGCACAAAGCCCCTTTGCCGTACCTCCAATTCTCTGTGAGCTTTTCTCTTTCCTTCTAGTTGTAGAATTTTCACTCAGCCAGCTTTCCTGTGGTTCTGGATGGTGTCCGTTCTGTCTTTTAGTTGTAGTTTTGAAATTGTTGTGCGAGGCAGCAGTTTAGGTGTTTACCTATGCCGCCATCTTGGTTTCTCCTCACTAGCATTACTTTCATATTATGGATGGGCAAAGCAATGATCATAAAGGTCAAGCAAGTTGTCCAGGGCTACCCAGATAGAAGATGGAGTGAGACTCCAGACCCAAGAAGTTTGCAGAGTCTCAGCTCTTATAGATGTGAAACTAACTTGGACTAGCAGAAGATATAGGTGTTTTTTGTTGCTGTGTTTTTTTGTTGTTTTGTTTTGTTTTTTTAAATTCTGATTCTCAAGTACAGACACAGGGCAAAGAAATCATGAGAACTCCAACTTTCCAGTCATCTGCTTGGGGTGGAGGTTTTATTATCTTCAAAGTCCAGTGTTTTGGAAAAGCCTTTTCACTTGCCCAGCAAATAATATTGTTTCTGAACAGATGAAGGAGACAAGGAAGAGAACTGTCCCTTTGAATTTTGTTCACTGAGGGATGAATTTACTGTTCCTATGGGGATCATGGGAAGCTTGGGAGGGAGGTTTTGTCATCTTGGAGGCTGTGGTAGCAAAGAAAGAGGACACTGGCCACATTTAAATATGTGCCCTGGTCATTAGGAGCATAAACATATCAGTCAGAGTACTTTTGCTGGCATTTGAAAGAAGGGAATAAATTTGCCTTAGTGACTGGGAAGACCAAGGGCGATTGGTTTCGGGCAGTGCTGTCATCAGAAGCTCAAACCAGGTAATCAGGGCTAATTTTCTCTCTCTTGCTTTATCCCTTGGCTCCATATGGGAAAGGCAGTTGCCTACAATTTTCAGATTTATAACTCAGGTGGAAAACTCTTATCTCTCTCAATCTCAAATTTTCCACCCAAGCCAGATCTCTCTAGTTGGCCTTGCTGGGTCTTGTGCCCACCTCTAGACTAATCACTATTGCAAGGTGGATCCCATACTGTGATATGACCTAGCCTGGGTCACGGTTTCACCCACTGCTGGAGGTTGGGTTAGGGATGATGGGTAAGGAGAAGTTCCACAAAGGAAATAGGGTCCCTGGGCCAACATAGTGATATTCATCATAACACATTTTGAATGTTCATAGAGAAGTCTGGTCCAGTAGCCAATGACCTCACAAAGGAAGGTAGACTGTTTCTAGAAAAAAAACCCACTATAGTCAGAGTGAATCCCAATGAGGAGAAAAAGAAGGGAGAAAAGTGACTAAAGCCACACTGGAGCCATGCAGGTTGCTCTATGATGAACTTCAACTTTAAAAAACTCATACGGCTTGAAGGACCCTAAAGATGGGCACTAGAGTAGAATGGGTCTGTGGGAATAGTGACAACGAGGCTAAGGCTCAGAGTAAACTCAGATTTGAAGAGGGAGATATTCTGAGGACAATAAGAGGTCTTTGGGGCTCTGTTTAGTGAAGGAAAAATAGTGCAAGTGTAAATCCATTGCTTGGGCAAGAGGAAATAATGTTAGCTAAAAAGACAGAGAAAGTAAAATAGAAGTTGAAGATATAATTTTTCCATCAAGGATGTCAAACTAGAAAGGGAAGAACAAACACTAAGTAGAGACAGTGATAGCCCATCCAGTGATCACTTCCTCCCTCCTTGTTGGCAGATGGCTGATTTTTTTTTCCTGTCAGCTCCTCCCCACTGCATCTGAGGGATACATTCCGTGTAGTCCAAGACAGTTTTTGTTCCATTCTCCCCATCATCGGCTGTTTAGGATAGGCAAGAGACTTACTTCTTACCAATGAGATGTGAGAACTGGTCTGCCAGGGTTTCTGAAAATGTATCCTTGCTTCTAAAAAGAGAGATGGAACCACCGTCCTTCTTTTACTGCTGGACATTGTCAGGTTTGCCTGAGATTGTTGGAAATGTAACATGTCTTGCAACCATGAGAGAATTAAATTGATGACCTGAGGATGGCAGAGTAGAAAGGTAAAGAGGTATCCTTGAAGATGTAATCTAACTATTGAAGTAACCAATCCTGAAGTCCCTCTACTCAGCACTTGCAATTTTATGAAAGAATCCATTTTGCTTATTGTTTAAGCCAGTTGAACCTAGGGTTTCTGCTCCCTGCAGCCCAAGACCTTTTGACTGGCTTAGAGCTCAAGAAAGGTGAGGAGATTAGATAAGAAGGGGGTAAGAAGCTGATTCAAATGTATCCAAGTATCTGACCCAATGACTCACATCCCGAGGTGTAGAAAGAACTTTCCGGTGGGATTGGGAAGCCACTGTCAGTAACTTTTAAGTAGTTGTGGAGAATAGAAGGTGGTGCCAGAAGCAGGAACTAGGCAGAGATTACCCTGATTTTCATAAAAGGGAAAAAAAAGATTGTTACTGGAAACTCCAGACAAGTGAATTTGAGGTAGATCCTTGACAACAGGGAAGCAGAATGGATTAAGAAGCAGATGGTGGGTGAGCATTTAGGAAGGAATGCAGTGGTCAGTTGAACGCAAAATGACTTCATTGAGTACAAGTTATTCCAAACTAACCTCATTTCCTCTTTTGATAAGGTTACTATGTTTGCGAATCAGGTGTATGCCATAAACATTGCAGGTCTTGATTTCGGCTTAGGGTTAACAGTTCCTCTCATGGTTTCCTTGTGGCTAAGATGGTGAAATGTGGGTTGGATGCGAGCAGTGGTTTTATGTATTTGCAGCTGGCTCGACAGCTGAATTCAAAGAGTGTTGAATATTGGATGGATGTCACAGCCCATGTGCTAAACTCAGGGTGGTGGAGAGAGAAGTCACACATTGGCCTGAGCTTGGCTGGGAGTGAAAGTCTGACACTCTGGGTGAGACAGCCCTGGGATGGGCAGGACAAGTGCCAGCAAACTTTAAGCTTGTTGCTCAGAGGCCCTGAGTAAAGCTGGGAGGATCAAGTGGATACAGGAATGGGGCAGACATGAAGGGTCATCAGGAAAACCTAGAGAGGGGGAAGCAGACCAAGAGGCAGTTTTCAGGAGGGAGGAACAAGAAGGCAGAAGCAGCTGAGGAGATAGAGGGAGAGTCAGGCAGTACCATGGATGGGTGTGTAGAGAACCCTGCTCCGCGTTCCATTTCCTCACTTCCTAGAGGGGCCGTTTCCAACTCATGACAATGGGTGTCAACCTTCAGAGTGTGTTTTTGCTGAGTTCTGAGGGCCCCATCCTTGATCATGTCTGATTTATCACTAGATGAAAACTCAGGAGGCATACTGATCAAAGGTGTAGATGTCACAAATCTGGGAGGGAGAGTTAATACTAGAGGTGACAGAATGAGGACCCAGAGTGATCCTGACAGGTTGGAATGCTGGGTCAAAAACAATAAGATACAATTTAGCAGGCTTAAATGTAAAGTCTGGCATTTACGTGCACCCCCCCAAAACACACACACACACACACACACACACACACACACACACACAAAAAAAAAAAACAAACAAAAAAAAACAAATGGCAAAAACAGAGTGGGAGAGATTGCTTTGGCAGGAAATAATGTGAAAAATATCTGAGGCTTTTAAATGACCACCAGCTCAGAGTAAGCCAACAGTGTGATGTGATTGCTAACAATCCAACACAACGTGAAGTAGAAGAATGAATAGAAATCCAGTACTCTTGGGGAGGAGTGGTCTCATTATGCACTTGGTCAGGTGACATCTAGGGTATCATGTTCAGTTTTGGGCACCAGATTTTGAGGAGGGCATTGACAAATTAAAGTGTACCCAGAGATGGGCTGTTTAAGATGGAGCAAGTCCCAGAAATTGTTTGATGTGAGGAGAGGTTGCAAGATCAGGAAGTTGGTCCAGTCGCTGAGGTAGGACTAAACCAAATGGTAGAAGCTATAGGGCAGCTAATGTACATACATAAAAAGAAAACTTTTCTGATCATTATAATCAAGAGAAAGAATGTCAGCTATATTATTTCACCTATGAGTTTAAAAAACATGAGCTTGTTTGTGAGGTGAGCCATTGCTTCCATGTCAGTGATACGGTAATTATTTGAAATGATCATAAAATTATATAATGATATGTCTATTCCCAGTGCCTAGAACATTTCCTGATAAATATTCGTTGAATGAGTGGGATGTGAGAGAAGCTGAATGTCTTTCCCGAGGTCACATGGATGGATTCCCAACTCCATGACATGCCTTGGAGCATGTTCAGATGCCATAGGCTTTCATGGAAAGCCAGGGTGTCCTTGTCAGCAGAGACCACGTGACCACTAGCAGGCATGCACCAGAGGACTTTCTGGCATGGATAATAGGGTGGGGCTAGGGGGCAGGGGACCTCAAAAGCCCTTTCAATTCAAAGGTTTCACCCGGAGTATTCCTAACCCAAAGAACTCTAAATTGCTCTTGAGAGCACACGCAGGATGAGGAATCTGTCTTCACACACGCCCAGCAGCCTCTGTGGTCGATGGTATCTTCCCCTGGAATCCTTTCTCCCTGTAGATCCCTATCTTGGGCGTGGGTCTGTATATCTAGGGCCTCTATGCAGACACTCAAAGTAAAATGTGCACATGCGAAGGCTCAGGGAAGATGGAATCGCAGTCCTCTAACTGCCCAAGATGTGCTTTTGATTTCTGTATACGTTGCCAACCTCTATAAAGCCGGTGAGTCCTCTGTCCTGATTTGGTTTGGGAGGAAAGTCCTTTTCTGCAGAAGGTGAATTTGCAGAAATTGAGGCCCTTGATCATCTTAAGTGAAGTCAGATATGGGCTTTTACTGGACTGACCCCCAGGATGGACCCAGGAAGTGTTTGCTTGTTTTCCTCTTCCTCTCAGTATAAATTAGGACCGACCTAAAGGTCCTCACCCCCTTTTATTGTGCTGGGGATGAGGTGATTGAGCCGAGGGTCATAAAATCAACAATGTTCACCTTATCCTTATGCTCAGTTCTTGTTTCCTCTCCAAGACAAGTACAAAGCAGGCCTCCGGTTAATGGGGGTCTTGGGGACCCCCCCTTCCGGTTGGTGCAGGCTTTGCTGCCTGTCTCCTGCCCTCCCTCCGCCCCCCGCCCCCCCCTGCTCGGTGGTGTCCACCGTCTCCACTAGGTGGAGAAAAAGAGCGGTTACAAAATGTACGAAGCCCCAAATCAAAAACACAGCCCAAAGAGTACAATCCAATTCTAAATGGAACTCGAAAACTTGAGAAGTAATTGAAGGGAACCACATTAAATACTAGAATGTTTAATGGGGCCCATGTGTTTTGCACAGAGAAAGAGCGCGCGAGAAATGGAACAGAGGAAACCAGGGAGACAATATGTCTGTGCGACTTGTTCTAATTAGAGGCGCAGCGCTGCTGAGCATCATTCGTTATAATTTGGTTAAATCTTCAGCCTGGCCCAGGCACCTCGGCCGGCCGAGGGGTGTAAAACAAAGGGCTCCGTCGTAATAAACGGGGTCTCTCCCTTGGAGGTTCACGCCAGTCACTCGTGAGGGCCAGGGTTGTACATCACTCTCCTGCCAGCTCTTCTTTATGAGTCCAGCGCTGGGCTCCAGCTAGCAGATGTCTGCAAATTTCAGGGAGGAGGAAGGAGGGGCATAGATGGAGGGAGGGAGACTCCCCCCCACCCCTCATTGTCTCCAACTTGTCTGTCGCCTAATTCAGTATCTCTGTCTGTTGCTTGAGCGGGATGGGAAGAGTTCAAAAGAGGAAATAAAAACAATCCATAGATCAGAGCTTGGGAGAGATCTGCGTGGCACCCAGAAATCACTGGCACTCCTCCCGTTCCCCTTTGAAATGTGGACGCCCGATGATGATTGAGTGGGTTGCGCTGGCGCTCATACCCGCAGCACGTGGAACACGCATTGGGGGTTATTTTTAGAAAAGGAGAAGGTAGCCAGAGATTTGAAGGGGTGTGGGTGGGAAGGGGTCAGGTTCAGGTTTTCCCTAGATGCTTCGGAGCTCAAGGTGATGTGGGGTGATGGGAAGGACCGGAGATGAGACTGATAACTCACCCCAAACAAACTCGATTTGGGTTTTGGACACTGAAGGCCAGTCCATTTGTCATGGGTGCCTCACCCAGGCCTCTGGCCAAGCTCTCTAACTCGGGAGGGTGTCCTTTATCTGTTTTGTGTTCTCTTCTTGTACCCCTATGCCCAGCCAACCAGCTGGCTTGCTGGAGTCTGGGCAGGGCCTCTGTGGTCTACAGAGCATCTTTAAGAGCACGGTGCCCCCTGGAGATAAACACAGAGGGTAGCCAGGCCAGTGATGCTTTCCTCTGGCCAAACACTACTTTGAGCTAGGCACTCAGCTTGTTAATTAAAACCCAAGTTGAATTTCTCCTGCTTGACCCTCCTGCCAGGTGTCTTTGTGCAAAACACGAACCACACATCCTTAGGCTCTCGCTGGGGCATGGACACATCACTAGCCCAGCGCCTTATCCCTCTGTGCTGGTGGGGTTGAGCCCCAGTTAATTCTGAAAACAAACATTCCTGGGTGTTAGGTCCTAGGTTGGTCATCAGCTGGGCCTGTTTCGTTCTGGTGAGAATGAGCTGCATTTCCTGGCTTCATCTCCAGCCTCAGGTGACCCACACGCCATTGGATGCTATTGGCCAGGGTGGTGACCAAGGGAGAGAGTGGGTGAGTCTAGGTAACCTGCCCCGTGACTAATAAACAACAAAGGCACAATAACTCCTAAAGTAAAATAAATGCTTCACTCCATGTTTCTACCTCTCTATTGGACTAGATGCCTGTGCTCTGTGTGGCATATTCTTCTGTTTACTTGTCCTACTAGATGCTTCCTGTACACTAAATTGTTAATCCTGTTCACTTTTGTATCCAGATGCCCTATACAGTGCCAGACTCAATAAATCTTTGCCTCTTTGCATGCAAAGTAAAGTACATTCTGCTGCTTTGGCTCTGATTTAGCTGAGTAATTGTAACTTAATTCATTGATCCTTTTATTGAGCATCTGCTATGCTGGCACAGTGTGATGTGCTAGGGATATAAAGATGATTAAAATCAGTGCCTGACCTTAAAGCATTCACACTCAGGGGTCAATTGAGATGAGGGCTGTGTGGGGCGAACAGATAAGGAGACTACTCTGTGGCAATGTGGTAAATCCAAGAATTCTTATGTACTAGTTACAGTGAGGTCCCAAACCCACTGAGGGGCCTGTCCAGGTTGAGACAATCCTAACAGCAGCCCTGGAAGGTCTGACCCAGTGTTCGAGCATGGAGAGGCAGCCTGCTTGGAAAATTGTCCTGAATATCATATGCAACAATCAGACCAGTGCGGCAAACCCAAATGCTCTGCTAAGATAGGACTTGTGTGCTTTCTCCGAAGACTCTCAGAGGTCCCTCCCTGTTAACCAAATCCAAAAAGCCACCCTGCTTCTTGAAAGGCAACACCAGGCCATAGACCACTGGGTGCTGGATTAGTTAGAAAGCCTGATTCACAGATGTCTTTAGGTCAGAACAGGTGAGTGTTTTCCTGCTGAGAGTGTCAACATAAAGACCTGGGCTGTCCCATCTTTCACATCTCTAAGGCCTCCAGATGGCCCAGTCTCGGGCTTCTGCTCAATGAATGAACATGAGAATAAGGAACGAACAAGCAGTGTATGCTCCCATAAGACTGCATACTGAGCTGCAGAGGGGCCAAGGAACAGAGGTTTTCTCTTCTGCAAAGTGAAGGGGTTTAAAGAAATGAGGTGGGTCAACCAGGGAAGTTTTCCTGGAGGAAGTGAGTGCTGACCTGTGTCTTTAAAAAAATATATATATTTTTACTGATTTCAGAGAAGAAGGGAGAGGGAGAGAGAGATGGAAACATCAATGATGAGAGAGAATCATTGATCGGCTGCCTCCTGCATGCTCCCAACTGGGGACCGAGCCCGCAACCTGGTCATGTGCCCTGACCAGGAATTGAACTGTGACCTCCTGGCTAATAGGTCGACACTCAACCAGTGAGTCACACCAGCTGGGCCTGACCTGTGTCTTGATTGAGAAGATTCTGGCTCTGAAGAGCCAGGGCCGCCTCCTGTGGGGGTCTCAGATACAAACCTTCATTCGTACCATGTGCATATACACATGATCAGCCTCACCTTGTCTGACTTCATTTCTCACACCTTTGGGTATAAGGATTCAGCCACATGGTCTTCTAACCTTTATGTATCACCTACTGTATGCTGGGCACAATGTTGGACATGAAAGAAACAAAGATGAGGAAGATGTGGTCTCTCCTCTGTACAAACCCAGAGACTTGGGAATGAGCCATTCAAGAGAGAAACAAGAGATTTCACATTTTTAATTTTATTGGCTGTATCTCATTGAGAATTTCTCAAGGATAGATAAGGTT
Source organism: Plecotus auritus (assembly GCF_963455305.1). Classification (NCBI taxonomy): domain Eukaryota; kingdom Metazoa; phylum Chordata; class Mammalia; order Chiroptera; family Vespertilionidae; genus Plecotus; species Plecotus auritus. The sequence goes on from NC_137774.1 coordinate 27,140,610, forward strand.
TAGCAGAGTTGAGAGCACCAGCTCCAAAGTCAGGTTATCTGGCTCCATATCCCAGCATCACCCCTTGTTGCTGAATGAGCTTGGGCAACATACATTTATCTCCAAGCCTTGGGGCTCATCAAGTGGGGCTAATAATATGTCCTCCTCAAAGGGTTGATAGGAAATAATGCATGCAAGATGCGTCCTATGCAATAAATGCTCAATAAATGTTAGTAAATATTTTTCTGTTTTACAGCATCTTCAAAAGTTCTCTGAATTAAATACTAGAGAGATTATTTTGGAAGTAAAGATTAGTTTAAAAGGCACAGAGTCCTGTGATTCTTGTCGCACTTAGAAATTATGCGCCAATGTGTGTAGTAATTCTACAAACATTGATTGAGCACCTACTCAGGCCCTATCTACACTAATAAAAGAGAAAGATGCAAATTGACCATACGGTCGTGACGCCCACCAGCCAATCAGGAGTGACTATGCAAATTAACCCAACAAAGATGGCGGGTTAATTTGCATACACAGGCGCTGAGCAGCCAGGGGTGGTCCGCACTGCCCCAGCCGCTGGGGGCCTCTGGGCAGCGTGGGAAGGTGGAAAGGCGGCTCTGGCTGGAGCGAAGGCAGTGCCAGCAGCCAGGGGAAGGAAGGCCCATTCTTGCATGAATCTTTGTGCATTGGGCTTCTAGTATTAAATAATGGGGATGCAGAGAAGGGAAAAACCCCAAGACATGTGGTCCTTGCTCTTAAAGAACACAAAGTTCCAAAGGGAAGGCAGATGAGCAGAGATTCAATGTCCTGCGGTAGCTGCTATGATAGAGATCCATGTAGCAAGGATGGGAACACCAAAGCAGGTGGCCAATGAGGTGGAGTGGGCAGAGGGGTCTTCCCCATGCAGGAGCTGCTGAGTTGCACGCTGAGGAAGGAGGAGGAGGAGTTGCTTTATGCCCAGACTCATCCATAGGGTTGGAAGCACCCACTTCTCATGCCCAACTTTCAGCTATGCTGGCCGGGAGGCAGTGCACAGTAGCATAAAGAGCCAAGAGAACTGCACTCCACTGCAGCTCTGAGAGTTACTTGCTGTGGGGCTTTGAGTAAACCACCCCCGTCTCTGAGACTGAGTAGCTTGTTGGCATAAGTAGCAGGAGCCTCTCAAGTTGGACTCATTCGTTTGATCCAATAAATATTTATTAAGTGCCCACCATGTGCCAGACATGGTTAGGTAACAAGGAATCAGTAGTGAGCTGGCCCTATTCAGGAGTGCCATTTCTGCTCCAGCCTCATTCATTCATGCTGAGCTCAGGGTGCCCTGGGCATGCCGTGATGAATAAGTCACATGAGCTCTGACCTCACTGAGCTTCCAGTGCGGGGAGAGGGCAGACAGCTACCAGTCAGGTAATTACAGTTACCCCAGCAGAGAGTTATGTGAGGGAAGTGCAGCATGCAAAGAAAATGTACAACATAGCCCAGTTGGTTGGTTGCAGCTCAGTGGTTGAGCATCAACCTATGAACCAGGAGGTCAGGCTTCGATTCCTGATCGGGGCATATGCCAGGTTGTGGGCTCGATCCCCAGTGTGCAGGAGGCAGCCGATCAATGAGTCTCTCTCATCACTGATGTTTCTCTCTCTCTCTCTCTCTCTCCCTCCCCCTTCTCTCTGAAAGAAATAAAAATATATTAAAAAAAGAAAATGTATAACATAGATAACTAGCATCATCTAAGATTCAAGAGAGGCTGCCCTGAAACATGCCTTCTAAACTGAGAGCTGCAGGTTGAGGAGGAAGGAAGAATGTTGTGGGCAGAGGGAAGCGTGTGAATGGTGGCTGTGTAAGAGAACACGGAGCATTTAAGGAACGGAAGGAAGCTCAGCCTGTCTTGATATAAAAGGGAGGGTTGCCAGAGTTGAAGTTGGTACCCAGCAGTGCGACCTCAGAGCCCTTCATAAGTCAGGTTAAGGAGTGGGGGCTTTATCCTGAAGAAGTCATGGGAGAGAGAGAGAGAGAGAGAGAGAGAGAGAGAGAGAGAGAGAGAGAGAGAGAGAGAGAGAGAGGAACACACAGGAGAGGCGCTCTCCCTGTGGCTGCCCCTTGAACTCTGTGGTATAAGCTGGACACTCCTAGCCAGGGGGAACATTATGAAAAAATAAAGAGGCTGATATTTCATCATCATTGCAGGATACAATTAAGGACAACACAGACCTAATGAGTCAGAGAACAAATGCGGTGAATCAGAGGGACATGCGGAAAACAACATGTTTTGGGACCAGAGGGTTAATGTTCTCTGAGTGGTTCCTGCAGAGGACTGGTTCGCTTATTGAACACTTGATCTTTAAGTGGCCTTTGGGGACTCCTCACCATGGCCCAGGTCCCCCTTACCAGTCTCTGGAACCATGGTGGACTAATGATGCCAGGTTTATAATGAATTAATTCAGGCCAGAGGGTTACCCTTCTAAGCCTGGGGGCTTACCCGTCACCAAACGTCAAGCAGAGGGAAGTGGCAGGGGACAAAGTGCAGGGAGGAGTGGAAGGTGTGGGTGGAAAGGATTTCATCTCTGCAAAGGCCAGGTGGCTGACTGGGCTGAAGCATGAGAAAGGCTTGCCAATCACCCACACCACCACCTGCTCCCCGTCCCAGATCTGGTCCACTCCTCAGTTTAATGTTCCCAGGGGTGGACCTTCTGGATATGTTAGCTATAGAAGAGGGGTAGCCTTCTACAACCTAAGAGGAGGTCCCTAGCTAAGCCAGTGCCAGGAATTAGTTTATTAATCTATTATCCCCACTCTTCTTTTGCAAAACATAGGGCTATGATATATTGAGATGAAGGTGCATAAGTTTTAATTGAGGCAGCAAGTTAGGAAAGATTTACAGCCTGAGGCTGAGCCATGGGAAGCATGAGTAATGCTAAAAGGCACTAAGGAAAGGTTCATTCATTCAAGAAATGTATCAAGGACAATGGCAAATGGTATTCTCCAAAAATGGCCACAGCAGTGTTTCCAGGCCCACATATTCTTCCAGAACATTGCACTTCCCATCAAAAGGCAGAGTATGTTTTCCCTACCCATGAGCCTTTGCCAGTGCTTAATTAATAGACTACCGAGGAAGGGATGCCACAAGGTTGGGTCTTAAAAGGCAATATGGCCTTGCCGGACTCTCTCCAGGATGCTCCATATTAGAATCCAGTCATCTTGTTGTAAGAAGCACAGACCCAAAGGGGAAGCCATGTGGGGGTGGTGTGACTGACAGCCCCACTGAGGTCTCAGCTGTGAGTGAGCAAGGCCTGTGGACCCAGGAGTGAGCCAGCTTGGGAGCCGCCCCAGTGAACACTGAGTGGAGCAGAGATGAGCTCAGGGTGCTCATCTGTTGAGTCCTGATTGATTGCAGGCTGGAGAGCAAAATAATTTCATTATTGGTTTGAGACACTAAGTTTTGGGGGTTATTTACAGTAACTGGAAAAAGCACAGCTACAAAACACTGGAGAATGACCGCTAACGTTTGCATAGCACTTTAGAGTTTACAAAAGGCACTCACATCACCATCTCAGCCAGACCTCTGAAGGGCCCTGTGAACGGGGGCTGTGTCAGTTTCATAGAAGGGGAGCTGAGGCTTATAGGGACTGACTGGAAGGCTCAGAGGCAGTTGGCTAGTAACTAGCAAAGGAGCCAAGTAGAGCCTACATTCTCAACTTCTCCTAGTTCACCTGACCAAGGCCCAGTCAGAGGGCTGTGCAGGCTGTCTATCTAGAAACAGCAGACAAGAGCCCGCATAAAAGCATCTTCCAGATGGTGGAGGTGAGTTATGCTCAGAAATGACCATCACACTACAGGGTATAAGCCGATAGGCTCCCAAGAGATGAATTAATTAATTAATTAATTAATTCATTCATATAATAGTTATCGAGCCCCTGTCATGTACCAGACATAAGTCCCCACCCTCCTGAATTTTCATTCCAGTAATTTAGGTAAAACGAGGTCATATGGGTGGATCCTTGTCCAACACGACTGATATCCTTATAAAAAGAGGAGATTAGGACACAGACTCACACAGAAGGAAGCCTATGTGAAGATACAGGGGAAATATGGCTGTCTACAAGCTAAGGAGAGAAGCCTCTGAGGAAACCTAATCCTGCTGTCATCTTGGTCTCAGACTTCCAGCCTGCAGAACTGTGAGGAAACAGATTTCCATTGTTTAAGGCACGGTATTACAGCCACCTAGTAAGTGCATCAATTGCTGAGGCAGTTTGTGGTGGGTCTAGACTACTTCTTCTAGGACAATGGGGGGGTGGGTGACATTTGAACTGGTTTTATTTTTATTTTTTTTAATCTTTATTGTTCAGATTATTACAATTGTTCCTCTCTTTTCCCCCCATAGCTCCCCTCCACCCGGTTCCCACCCCACCCTCTGCCCTTACACCACCACCCCCCCCGCACTGTCCTCATCCATAGGTGTACAATTTTTGTCCAGTCTCTTCCTGCACCCCCCACACCCCTTTCCCCCTGAGAATTGTCAGTCTACTCCCTTTCTATGCCCCTGATTCTATTATATTCACCAGTTTATTCTGTTCATCAGATTTTTTATTCACTTGATTTTTAGATTCACTTGTTGATAGATATGTATTTGTTGTTCATAATTTTTATCTTTACCTTTTCCTTCTCCTCCTCCTCCTTCTCCTCCTCCTCCTCCTCCTCCTCTCCCTCCTCCTCCTCCTCCTCCTCCTCCTCCTCCTCCTCCTCCTCCTCCTCCTCCTCCTCCTCCTTCTTCTTCTTCTTCTTCTTCTTCTTCTTCTTCTTCTTCTTCTTCAAGAATACCTTTCAGCATTTCATATAATACTGGTTTGGTGGTGATGAACTCCTTTAGCTTTTTCTTATCTGTGAAGCTCTTTATCTGACCTTCAATTCTGAATGATAGCTTTGCTGGGTAGAGTAATCTTGGTTGTAGGTTCTTGCTATTCATCACTTGGAATATTTCTTGCCACCCCCGTCTGGCCTGCATAGTTTCTGTTGAGAAATCAGCTGACAGTCGTATGGATGCTCTCTTGTAGGTAACTAACTGTTTTTCTCTTGCTGCTTTTAATATTCTCTCTTTGTCTTTTGCTCTTGGCATTTTAATTATGATGTGTCTTGATGTGGTCCTCTTTGGATTCCTTTTGTTGGGGTTCTGTGCGCTTCCTGGACTTGTAAGTCTATTTCTTTCAGCAGGTAGGGCAAGTTTTCAGTCATTATTTCTTCAAATAGGTTTTCAGTATCTTGCTTTCTCTCTCTTCTTCTGGCACCCCCATAATTTGGATGTTGGTACGCTTGAAGTTGTCCAGAGGCTCCTTACAGTATCTTCATTTTTTGGATTCTTTTTGCTTTTCCGGTTGGGTGTTTTTTGCTTCTTTGTATTTCAAATCTTTGACTTGATTCTTGTGTTCCTCTAGTCTGCTGTTGGATCTATGTATATTATTTTTTATTTCAGTCAGTGTATGCTTAATTTCTAGTTGGTCCTTTTTCATATCCTCGAGGGTCTCACTAAATTTATCGGCTTTTTTTTTTTTTAAAATATATTTTTATTGATTTTTTACAGAGAGGAAGGGAGAGGGATAGATAGTCAGAAACATCGATGAGAGAGAAACATCGATCAGCTGCCTCTTGCACACCTCCTACAGGGGATGTGCCCGCAACCAAGGTACATGCCCTTGACCGGAATCGAACCTGGGACCTTTCAGTCCGCAGGCTGACGCTCTTCCACTGAGCCAAACCGGTTTTGGCTATCGGCTTTTTCTAGAAAATTTTTGAAAAACCTTATTACCGTGGTTTTGAACTTTATATCCAGTTGTTTGCTTTTCTCCATTCCTTTCATTTGTGACCTGTTTCTTTGTCTCTGCATTTTGGCTGCTTCCCTGAGTTGATAGAGTGGCTTTGTGTGCTAGGTGTCCTATTGGGCCCAGTGGCTCAGCCTCCCCAGTTACCTGAGGTGGACACTCTTGGTGCACCCCTTTGTGGGCTGTGTGCACAGTCTTGTTGTAGTTAAGCCTTGATTGTTGTTGGTATCTCTGGGAGGAATTGACCTCCAGGCCAACTGGCTGTGAGGATCAGCTGTGTCTATGATGGGAGAACTTCTGTTCTGGAGACACCCTTATGAGACAAGACTTGCTTCAGTGGGGCTTTGGTGCTCACTGAAACTGCCCCCTGAGTGTGTCCCTTATGGATCTGAGGAGTTGTAATCTGGATGGTCCCACTCTGACCCCTGGGTACACTGGCTCTTGGATCTCCAAGGAGGTGCTAATTTAGCCTCTGCCTGAGGCCACCCAGCAGGAGCTACGGAGAGATTTGCAGATTCCTCTTCTTTGTTTGGGTTTTGGAGGTGCCTAGATGAGGCCCAGCTGTGAAGCAATGCGAGCTGCTGTGGAGCCTTAGGCCTTCTTTTGGATGTTCAGCTGCAGTTTGTTAGGTAAGTTTAGATTTCAAAGGACCAGGCCATTCATATGCAAAAGCCTATGTGCACAGTTTGGATGGGGCGGTGTCTCAGGGTGGAGTAAACAGCAATGGCTTCCCGTCAGCCCTGCCCTAAGAGGCCCCTGGGTCTCAGTGTCCCATGGTAATCACTGCAAGCACCTCTGAGAGAAAGCCGCCCTTGAGTTTCACCTGCTGTCAGACAGTCTAGTTTCACCTGCTGCCAGATAGTCCAGTTTCTCCCCAGAGTCTGGGTCCCCAGAGTCTCGCCCACAACTGGAGTTCAGAGCAGTCGGGAGCTTTTGTCTCCTTCCCGCTTGAAAAAGCCAGCCATGTACTCAGTTGCCTGCCCTCTCTGCGTGCTCGCCTCTGTACCTCTGCCTTCCGCAGCTCTTGTGAGTCTCAGTGTGCTTTTCTCTTTCCTTCTCGTTGTAGAATTTCCACTCAGTCAGCCTTCCTGTGGTTCTGGATGATGTCCGTTTTGTCTTTTAGTTGTAGTTTTTAAATTGTTGTGCAAGGCAGCAGTTTAGGTGTTTACCTATGCTGCCATCTTGGTTTCTCTCCTGAACTGTTTTTAAAAGGGATGAGTCTGGAGATACGAGGCTTGGGTAAATGCAGGGTTGGGGGAGTTACTATAGGAGCGGGGAGGGGGGGGCACAGTTTACAGGATTAAGGGCATCACAAGCCACAGTGTTATATATCCCTGTTGTATAACCCTGTTAAGGTAGAGATGAGGGTACTTACCAGTGAGGCCAGCCTGTCCCAAATCTACTCCTAGGTTCTGCAGATCACCTTGGCTCAGCCCATCACTATTTAGGGGACAGGCACTTGAAAGTCCCTCCTAAATATTAGTAAGTGGATACCCATTGTTCCAGGACAAGGGCATAATAAGACCTGGAGTTTCTTTGCATGCAGATCTGATTGCTGGGAGAAGAGAGATCCATTTCCTAAGAAGTCCATGGCATTCTAAGAGGGAAAACAGTGATGCCATCCTTATTCCTCTAGTGCAAAGTAAAGTGCTCCCAACCAAATTCCAATGGCCAAAGAGATGGCCAGCTCCTTGCAAATAAGACTATTTTAGGAAATAGGGAGTCTTTCCTGGGTCCCTGAGTTACCACATGGTTTCGGGATTCCCAGGGAGGTCTGGTCCAGCAAAGCTTGTGGTTGGCACTGCTGAAGGTACCTCTGGCCCTGCATTCCCAACACAGTGGTCGGCTCTGCAGGCTGGAGAGGGAGTATGACCTGCAAAAAATTATCTTGGAGGTCACCCTGGGCATGACAGTGGTATGGGCCAGGACCTGGATCACCAAGGACCGTGGTCGGCAAACTGCGGCTCGTGAGCCACATGCAGCTCTTTGGCCCCTTGAGTGTGGCTCTTCCACAAAATACCACGGCCTGGGTGAGTCTATTTTGAAGAAGTGGCATTAGAAGAAGTTTAAGTTTAAAAAATTTGGCTTTCAAAAGAAATTTCAATCGTTGTACTGTTGATATTTGGCTCTGTTGACTAATGAGTTTGCTGACTACTGACCAAGGACATCCTGCTAACCATGGACCCATCCTCAACAATCCCGCTATGGTACCAAGGAAACTAACAGCGACAGTGCACTGGCCAAATTCCAGGGCTCTGCTTGCTCATGTAGATGCATGTAGACGGGGCTTGGGCCCTCTGGGCTGAGTGATTCCCAGGGCACTCGGACAAATGGGGGCTGGGGTTTCCAGAAAGAGATCCAACATCCCTGTTGTTGAGACATGAGGTGCTTGAGCTATTGATTGAAAAACAACACAAAATAAAACAAAACAAATGAATACGAGCTGTATTCTTGGCCCCTGAGATGATCATGTGGACCAAGACATTAGTCATACACAGATCAGGGCTGGGAGGGATTGTTGGATCTCCCAGTCCCTGAAAATCACTGTCCTCTCGCTACCTACCACCCCCTGTGCCCCTTATTATTTGCAGAAAACATTGGAGTTGGACTCCCAGTGTTTCTCACAGGAGTGGGAGTTTCTGGAGCAGGGTGACGTCTGGCTCACATGGACCACCCCTAGAGTCCCTGCAGGCAGTAGGGGCTGGGGCATGCTGTCCAAGTGGCATTGATCAGCACCCCCTTTCTCCCATCATGTTGCTTTATCTTCAAATGGCTGCTCTCCTGCCACCAAAAGCTGAGCCCCAGGATCACCTTACAGAGTGGTTCTCAGAATCTCTCAGACAGGGATAGCCTTTCCTGGACACTCTCTCCCCACTGTCCAGATGGCAGGGGCTCTGGGACAGAAAGCCAGGTGGTGTGGTGCTCTGCTCCGTGTGTGTGTGTGTGTGTGTGTGTGTGTATGTGTGCGCGCGCGCTTCAGTGTTTGCTTAAATTCTTTTTTTTTTTTTTTTGCCACTGCCTGATTCCTTTGTTGGCAAGTCCCTCTGTCCCCCAGAACCAGGTGAGGCCTCTGCTTGTGGGAGGTGGGAGCTGCGGGGAGGGGAGCTGTGTGTTTGCTCCCTTGGCTGGGTTAGGATACTGGCTTTGGGTTAGGACAATTGGCAGGGTTGGGACAATAGGAATCACCTTCCCATTTCCCAGAGCTCAGGCCCAGGCCCTGCCAGGACATAGGTCAAGAAGGAAGGAAAGAAACGGTCAGGGCGTGGGATGGCCCCCGAGATGATCTGGCCCTGTGAGTGACCATTCTTGCTGTGGGTGGGCATTTATTATCTCACAGTTTTCCATTATTTTCATATGCTTTCCTGAGTGGAGTTTTGTGATTTTAACCAACACGGCATCAAAAGAGTGGCGAATCTCACCTACTTTTGATAAATCCTGCGTCATCTCTTACAGTAATCATTTTCTCCGTCTGGATGTTACACTGTGATGTTGGGGCTTCGCTGGCGCCTCAGCCCCCTCCCCCACCTCTTTACTCAGCTGTCTCCCCTGCCTCTATCTAGTCTGGATGGAGCTGGGAGAAGGGGTGTCTATCTGGCAGGGACGACAACACATCTTAGCCCTGTGCTGGCTACCCTACATTTTATGTGTATCACCTCATCAAATTCTCCACGCAGCTTACGTGAGATGTAGGATTTTGCAGAGGAGACTGAGGGCAGTTAAGTAACATGTCCAAAGTCATGCAGGGTAGACCACATAGATCTATGAGGTGCGGGAGCCTGGATTCACACCATGGTGACTGCAACTCCAGTGCCATGTTCCTGACCCCTCAACTCCACAGCCTGGCCAGGCATCAGACATGGCAGGAGATGCCCACGGTGGGGGCCATCGGGGGTGTGGTGTTGTGGGAGGGATGCAAAAGGTACAGTGCTGGGGTCTTTGTGTCTAGCTGAAGAGACTGAACCCACATCTCTGCAAAGGGAACCTGATTTCTCTTGTAACCTTTACACTGGGCCTGACCCAAGCCCTGCTCACCAGTTCGATGTCCTGGTTGTCCAAGTTTACACAGGAGGCAAGAGTGATTCACCACTGCCCGCGCCCCCCCCCCCCCCCCCCCCGCCCCCTCTCTGCCCAATCCCAGCACCTGGAGCAGCTTGGGCATCCCTCTGCCTACACAGACCCTTAACTTTAAGTACCTTCCTCTCCTCCCACCTTCCTTCTCTCCTGTGGTCTTCTCCCCATCCCCCATGCTCAGCTTCCTGGTTGAGGCTGTGGGATGGGAAGCCGAGACGGAGGTTGGATGGTTAGAAACCTCACAATTGCATCTTCCTCCTCTTCTTTGGAAATCGATGTGTTTTCACTGGAGCCAAGCTGGGCGATCAATCATGTCTCGTGTGTGGGTTCTCAAATGTAGGGTAGGTGAGCTGGGCAGATGCACAACCTTCCCTCTTGGGCCTGCTCAGAGCCGTTCCCTGCTCCCACCTGCTTGTGGGCAAGGTTGCAGCAAGAGGAAGGTCAACGTGCAAAGCCACCTTGGAGAGCAGCCGCTGGGAGTGGTGACCCTGGCCTCCTTCACTGGCCGGGCCTCTCAGGAGCTCTAAGTGGCTAGTGGAGCATAACCATTTACTCTGCACATCTCGGGGCAGTTCAGAAGGCGGGGCCTGGCTTCTGTTGGGTGATGGCACTGCTGAGATCCAGAGAGGGGAATGACTTTGCCAAGGCCACTCCAGGCCCCAGGGTGCCTGGCTCAGCACTGGGCTCTGCACACCTTGCTGCCAGCTGGGCCCTGCCAGGCCAGCTTGCCAGGCTCCATGGAGGAGCCAGGAGCTGGGCCCTCTGGAGATGTGACAGATACAGGGGGAGTCCCTGCCCTACAGGGCGTGACAGGCTCCCAGGCTGATGGGATCTGCGTGGAAGAAGCAGCCACAAATCATTTACCAAGTACCTGGGTGACCGGGAAATAATTCATCTAGGCCACGTCAGCTCAGTGCCCCAGTTGGGTCAGCGCTGCAGCCAAATCTGAAATTAGGCCAAGGATTTACCTGATTTCACACCTGCGGCAACCTGCCCTCAGTACATTTCATGTTCTGGTAACACATTGTGGGAAGTCGCGGGACAAGTGGGGCCTTGGCGCTGGCTCCTTGGGCAAGTGACTGCCCTTCGCAAGTCTTGCTTTCCTCTTCTGGAAAATGAGGGTCCACGTGCTCCCTCAGGGGTAATCTACGCAAAGTGCTTAGCAACAGGCCTGTGTATATTAAGGTCCCCACGTGGTTGTTGGTATTTCCTATCGGGACTCTGGAAGGATAAAGTGAAATAGAAGACAGGGCCCTAGCCAGTTTGGCTCAGTGGACAGAGCGTTGGCCTGCTGACCAAAGAGTTCCGGCTTTGATTCCGGTCAAGGACACATACCTTGGTTGCAGGCAGGCCCCTCCCTGGCCCGGGCCCTGGTCGGGGCTCGTGCAGGAGGCAACCAATTGATGTGTTTCTCTCACATTGATGTTTCTCTCTGTCTTGCCCTCTCTCTTGCACTCTCCCTAAAAATCAATGGAAAAAGATCCTCGGTGAGGGTTAACAAAACAAACAAACAAACAAACAGAAGAAGAAGAAGAAGAAAAGAAATAGAAGACAGGTGCAGTAGAGTGATACAGTGCATGGAACTCCCCTTGCTGCCCCTCCCTTTCCAGCCCCCCTTTTTCTGTCCTGCCCCCTTTCCCATCCTCAGCCTCCCACCCCATCCACCTTGCCCTGTCTTTCCACGCTGATGGAATGCAGAGGCCTGTGGGACTGATCCTGCCTGGGGAGGGGACACTTTTGTAGGACACGTGAAAGACTAAAAGACCTTCTACCCCAGAGACTAAATGACTGGTCCTTGGTCTCATGGGGGGAGGACTTTCTGCACACTCACTTCCTACCCCAGATCCAGGAAAAGCTCTAGCTAGACCAACAGGTCCTAACTAGAAGTGATTTTACTGTCCCCCTCCCCCCACTCCCTGGGGACATTTAGCGATGTGTGAAGACATTTTTGATTGTCACAATAGGAGGGGTGCTACTGACATCTGATGAGTAGAGACCAGGGATGCTGCTAAATATCCTACAATGCGCAGGACAAACTCCCCGCAAGAGAGGATTATCTGGGCCTAAATGTCAGAGGTGCTGAGGGTGAGAAACGCTGAGACAGAGGATGCTCACCCACAGGCACAGAAACTCTACCAGAAGCCATTACCAGGTGACATTGGGGGTGAGGGGAAGAGGACTGAGCGCAAAGTGTCATTTCTACTGGGAGAAGGGCTGCTGGTGGCCAGGAGAGGTGGTGATGATGAGAGGAGAGGCAGGAGCTGAATTTTGAGTGTTACAGGCTCCCCTGTGGAGAAGGCTGAGGGCATGGGGTAGGGAGGGTCCCCTTCCAGCTTGGGCCAATGCAATTGGTTCCTGGGGAAGTGCTCCCCGTTCTTGGCAACGATTGGCTCCAAACAGCCAGGGCACCGGTCAGGATGCAGAAGCCGTGCTTGGCTGGGTGACTGACTTCGCTGGATGGCATCTCTTTGGCATGGAGATCTGTGGATGCAGCGAGTTAATCGATCATTGTTCAGTGCGGGTGTGACTCTGCTCGTGTGCTTTGTTGTTTTTAAGAGTCCACTAGAGGGCATATCAATGCTGAGGTCTTCTGGCAGGTTGGACAAATGACATTTTGTGTGAGCTTAGCCCGCTAAGGCTGCTGGCCCTGGGTGGTGACGGGAGTGAGAGGGGGTGGGTGACAGAAAATGGGGTTATTGATTCCCGCCCCTCCCTACACCCCCTGCCCCTGCCAAGCGAAGACAGGAAGGTGATTTGTGAATTCATGGAGACAGCGAGCCGCGATTCTCTCAGTGATGACAGACACCGTTCGTTCAGGGAAGTTAAGCTGGGAAGAAGGACCAGGAAGGCAGGAGCAGAGGCCAGGAAAGGAATCTGACAATGGTGTGACCCTCTGGGAAGGGAACTCCAATGGTGTGGTCAGGCTACACACCTTCTGTTGTAAGAAAACTCTTGCCATCTGTGGTCAGTCTGTGGTCAGCCTGTGGGAGTCTCCAAGGGAGGCCATAGAGTCTCTGTCCCTGCCTCCGGGAGAAGTAAGTTTGTTCTCCAGAAGCTAACTGGTCACCAGGGCCTGGCCTGGCATGGCCAGGAGGCCTTCACCCCCTGGATCGACAGAGCCGACTGTGGCTGCGCAGCCCCTGGAGGTGTCCAAAAGTTCTGAGCACAGGAGCCAAGAGCGCTTCTGAAAACCCTCATTTTGCACGGCCGACTGACCCAGCCCCAGCCTTCTTTTGTGTGCATACCAGCCCAGAGCCTGGGCAGAAAAGCCCAGAGCAAGGGGTGATGGACCCAAAGCAGGCCAGGTGAAGGTGGACAAAATGGTATCTTTTTGTTGTCCTCCTTTGATGGCAGGAAGGCTAAGGGATGTCATCCAGGTGGGGGTGAATTGTGTGGGGAGCTGGGAGCGTGGGGCGTGGTGGAGAGAGGGAGGGCAGTGGTCTGCTTTCAGGAGAGGGAATCGGGGGTTTCTGGGACTCAGGCAGGAGAACGAACATCCCTTCAGGCAATAGCTCTGGGCTAAGTCAGGAACCAAACTTGCTGTTTTCAGTTTATATGATAGTCAGGTAGGGAATGTAAGGGAGAATTTGCCCTTGGATTTGTATTCAGGACTAGCAGGCTCATTCATTTTTCCCACTGATACTGCCCAGAGGGATGTAAACAGTGGACCATATATTTGTATACGAAGAAACCCGGGTCCAAAGCCCAGCTCAGCTACCAGCTTGCTCTGTGACCTTGGGCAAGTCACCGAACCTCTCTGAGCTTTGGTTTCTCATCAGTGCATCTCAAATGATTATTGTGCAGAAATAGTGCATGAAAGTGCCCAGCCCAGGACATAGTTCAAAATAAGTGCCCAGTAAATGTTCATTCCCTCCTATTAGCAGTCTTGAGTCTATAGAGAAGTCACTTGGTCACCAGGAAAAAGGTAAGAGGCCAAACCAGGCTCAAGGATCAAAGTAAAACCAGCAACCAGTCAGGTTCCTTGGTACCTAATAAGAGCACTAGAACCAGTACTAGTCTAGGTGGTGGTAGATGCTTATCGAAAATCCACTGTTTTACACATTTCGTTCAATCCTTGACAGCTCAGAGAGGTTCAGCAACTTTTCCAGAGTCACACAGCAGGGATTTTAAGGGTGTGTGTGCATGTGTGTCTAAGAGTCTCTCAGACCTGCTCAAAATGACAAAAAGCAACTACTGCCCTGGGCTGTTCTGAAATGCACTGAAGCCCGAGGCAAATGGAGAAATCAGTAACCCTAATCCTGTGTCTATCTGAAATTTTGATATTCTGTTCATCATGAGTTCTTTGCATTCATTTTGATTTTTTAAAATGTCGAATTCAATCTTATTCTTCTTGATGGCTGAGTGTTTGGCACCTCTGAGGCAAGTGCCTCCTCCTCTGCCCCCAGTTCTGTACACTGCCTTTTCACTCCAACACTTCTGGGTGATATGACCTGGGCATTATGACTCAAATATGCAGTGCAGCCCTGGCCGGTGTGTTCAGTGGTTAGAGCTTCGGGCCAGGCACCAAAGGATCTTGGGTTCGATTCCTGGTCAAGGGCATGTACCTGAGTTGCAGGTCCCATCCCTGGCTCGGTCAGGGTTCGTATGGGAGGCAATCACTTGATGTGTCCACTTCATATCTCTCTCTCTCTCCCCACCTCTCCCTCCCTCCCTTCCACTCTCTCTAAAAATCAATGAAAGAAATATCCTTGGGTGAGGATCAACAACAACAAAAAAATGTAGTGCAGAGGTAGAGGCCACTGTTCACTGAAAGAAAAGTTCCTTGGTCAATATGGAAAAAGGTCTGCTGGGTGGGCCCAGGGCCCGTGAGCTAAGGTGCACAATGGTGAAATCTGTTGGCGGGCCTGGACGGTCAGTCACCCTTTTCCGTGATCAGGCAATTGCATGAGGCGACCTCATAATAAGTAAATATCACATGTTTATTAACATAAGATGCTGCGATCCATAAGCCGCAACACTCATCAGGAAAAAAAAGTGCAGAAAGGAGAGAAACGTATGTAATATTGGTGTGAATAAGTGTCTGTTAAAATTAAAAATATACATACGCTTTGACCCAGATAGTCCCCTTCCTGGTGTCCATCCTAGAGAAGCACTGGCCCCTGTGCACCAAGATGCATTTCAAGCATGTTCATTGCAGCTGCAAAATACTCTATGTATCCATCAATAGAGAGATGATTAGATAAACCATGGAACTTCCCTTCCATGGAGAACTATGTAGCAATGAAAAGGCATAAAGTTGGCCAAACATGTGTTGAAAAATGTCTAAAGTGAGAAATGAAGAGTCAAAAAAGAAAAAAGTCAAAAAAGAAAAGTATCTCCCTACCTGTCCCCTGCCCCCACCTCACCCCGCAACAACAACAAACCCAGGGCAGAACAATACCTGCTATTTGGCCTGTTTGTGCTTTAAGATCCAAAATAGACCAAAGACCCAAAGCAAAACTATGTTCCTTTATATGTATGTAAATGCATGGAACAACCTGGAAGGCTACAAAAAGATGGCCCAGTGTGGTTACTCTGGGTAAGTAAAGCATGAGCAGTGGAAAGGGGATAGCAAGGGATTTTCCCTTTGACTCTTTGGTTTGATTTTATATATATACTAGAGGCCCGTTGCACAAAGATTCGTGCAAGAATAGGCCTTCCTTCCCCTGGCTTTGCTCCCGGCCACCCGGGAGCATGCAAGTCCTCACTCCCGGCAGAGTGCACTCCTGTAGCTCCCTCCACCCCCCACGCCCTTCCCCTCATAGCAGGCGTCCCGCCCTGCCTGGCTGCTCCGCACCTGCGTATGCAAATTAATCCACCATCTTTGTTGGGTTAATTTGCATACTCACTCCTGATTGGCTGATGGATGTCACGGAGGTATGGTTAGTTTGCATATTTCTCTTTTATTAGTGTAGATTAGAGGCCCGGTACATGAAATTTGTGCACTGGTAGGGTCCCTAGCGGCTGCCGGCTGCTGGCCGGGTACTCCCTCCCTTCCCCCGGCCACCTGCCACCACCTCTGGCTGGGGCCTCCCTCCCTTCCCCCGGCTGCCCCGCCCCCTGGTCAAACTCCTGGACAATATTTATTTATTTATATATATATTTATCAAGAAGGTAAATTAACCTAATATATTTAAAAAAATAAAGACTTTACTTTTACAACAGTTTCAGGTTTACAACAAAACTGAGAAGGCACAAAAATTTCCCATATACTCTCTGCTCTCCCCCTGCCACATGCATAGCCTCCCCCAGTATCAACATTGCCCACCATGATGATGGTGGTGCATTTGTTAGGATGATGAACCTATATTGACACATCATCATCACCTAACATCCACACTTTACCTTAGGGTTCACTCTTGTTGAACATTCTATAGGTTTGGACAAATGTATAATGATACATTTCCATCATGATATCATACAGAGTATTTTCATTGCCCTAAAAATCCTCTGTGCTTTATCTAGTCATCTCTTCCTGACCACACCCAACCACTGGTGACCTGATCTTTTTATGATCTCCATAGTTTTGCCTTTCCCAGCACTTGGAATCCTAGGGTATGGCGCCTTCTCAGATGGGCTTCTTTCACTTAGCACTATGCATGTAAGGTTCCTCCATGTCTTTTCATGGTTTGATTGTTCAGTTCTTTTTAGTGCTTAATAATCCTTTGTTTTGATGTACCACAGTTTATTCACCCATTGCTTACATCTGTTTTTAAAGGAAGAAATAGAATATTCTGTTTTCTTGGCAGTCCTCTTTGGACATGACATAGCAGATAGGAAAAAAGGCTACACACCTTCTGTTGTAAGAAAACTCTTGCCATCTGTGGTCAGTCTGTGGTCAGCCTGTGGGAGTCTCCAAGGGAGGCCATAGAGTCTCTGTCCCTGCCTCCGGGAGAAGTAAGTTTGTTCTCACAGTAGGAGGAGGATTGACATCTTCTGAGATATGTAGACTGCAAATGACTCCGATGAGCTGCCTCTAAGTCTGTCACTGACTTCACCCACTCTAAAATCCCCGATCTTTCCACTACACCCACGTCAAACATTACCATCCTCTGTGTACTGTGTAGCTCTTTCAAAATTTTAGGCAAGAAAGCTCAGTTGTGGTAACAAATAAAGCCCCAAATTCAGTGCTTAAATCAAGATTTATCTCACACATTCCCCTTACATCCCAATGTGAGTTGTGCGAAACTCCATATCCCATTAGTCAGAACTGGTCACGTGGCTCCAATTGAACTGCAAGGGAATCTGGGAAAGGTGGGAGAGCACATGGCTATTTAGTGAGAATTTAACATCTCTGTCACAGGGGCAGAAAATGAAAAGTATGAATCAGGCAGTTAAGGAAGGATTATCTGTTTAAAAGTGGCCAATTTAAAAGGCTATTCAGTAGCTCATGCGTTATGAGCTTGAGGACAGGGATTCTCTTGTTAATTTTTACCTACATTTCAGTCCTGTTAATGAAAACAATGACATATCTTTTCAGAGAGTCTTTACTTAATGTTAGTCAAATGGAGCAACTACCCTTACTCAAAACCTTTTTTGCAACTTCTCTCTGAAAATTTCCTTTTCATCCAGTTTACAAATTACACAAGGAGATCATTTGCATTTTTTTTCTTGTCCCTTGTTCCTCCAGGTTAGACTTTTGAGGAAACTTTAAAGTAAGACAAACTGGCAATATGGGTCAGGACAAAGTGACCAAAGGCACATAAATAATATGGAAGAATCTCTGTACATCACTGTACATATACAGAGATTCACAAGATAATAAGAAAACACTCTCACTTAACTTCAGTTTATTTCTTTAAAGTTTCACCTGTTTTGTTTGTTTTTGTTCATTTTAACCCAAAGAACCAGCTTGAGTGATCATCTTATTCTCTACCAGACTTGACCTGTGACCATTTAAAAAAAAAAATTAATTACATTATTAAAAGAAGATGCTGGTGTGTTTAAAAAGAATTTATTCCATACTATGCAGGCAGCCCCCAAAGAAGTATGTGCACTTGATTATTTGGTATGTCCTTGAAATTTGGCCTCCTTAGAGATTAAGTTTGAAAGATGATCCTACTCTTTGGATGCTTAAGGACCCATAGGTTTGCTTAAAAATGTTTCTAGTCCCCATTAATCTTTGATGACACCTTGAACAACCTTGGATTTAACCCACCCTGTTTCCTAACCTGATAACATGGACTTTTAGAAACTGAAAAGGCAGTAGAAGAAGGCCTTCAGATCCAAGAGGAGATCATTACGAAGAAATAGCTTAGAGATACCACTGTGCCAAAGATGGGAAGCCTTGCCCTAAAACCTGGGCCCTGATGCATGCATGTGCTATCTTCCTTTAGAAATGTCTTTCATATGGAAACAGCCCATCAAATCCTCCTGCCTCCCTCTCATTCAGGCCCTCCTTCCCTCACAGGTTCATGGCTATGACAGCTCCTCGCTGCTCTCCGTCTCCATCCTCAGACACCTATTCCAGATAAACCATCCTAAAACTCCTACCTGATCATGCCACACTTGGAGGAAAAACCCTTAGAAGTTCTCTGTTGTCTAACAATTCGAGTTCAAATGCCTCAGATTAGCTTTCAAAGCTGCTAAATGGCCAAACCCTACCTGGTCAATTTTATTTTATTCTGCTTTGACACACACACTCTCTTCTCTACATCCTACAAACATGTCATCCTTGTTTCGTTGTGTTTATGTTACTCCTGAAGCCTGGAACACAGCTTCAGGTCCTTGTTATAGAAATACTTGTTTTTGCACAATGAATGGATTTCTGGTTTGTCATTTAATGTCTCTGTGCCTGTTGGTAAGAAAATTCTGCTTCCATAGTTCTGGATGTTCCAGTTTCAGACGTTTGTTTTGATTTGTGAGTGGTCTCTGATTGCCTGTGGGCCCAATCCTTAGTTTTATATGTATTTTTTGCCTCTTAGTTGCTGCCAATAAACCAACACATAAATCCATCAAAGAAGTTCCTTTAATATAATAAAAATATCATCTTTGATAGAAAGTGTACTTTTGCATTTTTAAAATTTGTTGTAGACTTTAGATGATTGCCAACTGAGTTTTCCTAAAATCGGGCCTACTTGTGTGTGTCAAACAATTCCTTAGACTTCCAGAGTGATATATACCAAAGCCATCTTTAGGGTTTTATGTCACCACATCCTCAGGGATTTTTTTCTTCTTCTCATTTAACTCCTATTGTACAGTTTAAGCTTCAGCCAACTCATACACACACACACACACACACACACACACACACAATATGGAAGAATCTCTCTCTCTCTCTCTCTCTCTCTCTCTCTCTCTCTCTCTCTCCATATATATATATATATATATATATATATATATATATATATATATATATTTATTTATTTATTTATTTATTTATGTGTATATATATATGTTTTGTTCTGATGAGAAAGGTTATGTGACTGCATGTTTTGGCCTGACAATTAGTCTTTGGACAAAGACATCTTGGCTAGTAATAAAAAAGGTCACCTTGTTCTCCTAAAACATTATACTAGATGTGGAGAAGGAGAGCAGTCTGGTCGGACAGGATGTCCTAACTGGATGTGCAGATGATTCTCGGAAACAGTTCAGGGAATGTTAGTGGTACTCATGCATCTGGCTTGATTCCCTCGGAACAAATTAGTCTTCTGATTCATTTCTCATGATAGCAGGGCTGCAAGATAGCTATGTTTGGTGACTCGGTATAAAATGTAACTGTGTTGAAAAGGCACATCTTATTGATTCCAATGGAAAGGGAGAGTGTGGCAAATTAAATTTTCCCAAACTGGTTGCATCTCCAATCTCCCATGCTTGTCTTGTAATGTGACTGACACTTCTCCCATTAAGAGGCACTGTTTATATACCCTCCCCTTGAGTCTGGGAGGGTTGTGACTAAGGCAGAAATAATGGTATGTGGCTTTCAAGGCTTGGTTCTTTATATATATGTACTAGAGGCCCAGTGCACAAAATTCATGCACTCGGGGGGGGGGGGGGGGCGGTCCCTCAGCCCAGCCTGCCCCTCTCACAGTCCGGGAGCCCTCAGGGGATGTCCTATTGATGGCTTAGGCCCGCCGCCCCCATCACCCCGCTGCTGCTGCCACTGCTGGCTGCAGCGGCTGCCTGAGCCCTTGGCCTCGCAGCCACTGTGGTTTTGTCTGGATGGATGTCCGGAAGATGCCTGCCCTAATTAGCATATTACCCTTTTATTAGTATAGATATATGTAATTGATTTCAGAGAGGAAGGGAGAAGGAGAGATAGAAATATCGATGATGAGAGAGAATCATTGATTAGCTGCCTCCTGCATGTGGGATTGAGCCCGCATCCCAGGCATGTGCCCTGACTGGGAATGGAACCGTGACCTCCTGGTTCATAGGTCAATGCTCAACCACTGAGCAACATCTGCCGGGCAAGACTTGGTTTTTTTGGAAGGCTCACTCTTGGGACCCAGCCACCATGATGTGAGGAAGCCCAAGCAGCCACATGTAGAGACTACATGTAGATGTTTCTGCTGACAGGCGTTGCTGAGGTCCCAGCCTACAGACTACCTTAACTATCAGACATCTGAGTGAGTGAGCTTTAGGATGATTCCAGCCCCTAGCCATTAAGTCAGCTCCAGCATGATTTTTCCCAGCTGAGGCCCTAGACATCATGGAGTAGAATCAGGCACTCCGCTGTGCCCATTTAACTTTCTGGCTAAGAGAACCCATGGGTATAATAAAATGACTGAATTTTTCTATACCACGAAGGTTACTTATGTAGCAATAGTAACTGGAACAGAGAGTTACTGCTCTGAGTAGACAGAAAGGATTTGGAGAGAAAGAGCTCACCACGGAATGAGACTAGCAGCTACAATGACATCTGGATTCTTCAAGCACCCCAATTGTCCAGGTCCTACCCTTATGACCTGGAAACCTACAGATCAAATGAAAATAGAAGAAAACTAGGGAATTCATGAGACTTCTATGACCCTAACCTCTCGAGGGGAATTGGTTGAGGCTGCAAGGTTACTTAAAAATATATTTTTTTAATTGATTTCAGAGAGGAAGGGAGAGGGAGAGAGAGATAGAAACATCAGTGATGAGAGAGAATCATTGATCAGCTGCCTCATGCACTCCCCTCCTCTCACCCCTCCACTGGGGATCAAGTCCTGCCTGGAAATGGAACAACAACCTCCTAGTTCAAAGGTCGATGTTTAACCATTGAGCAACACCAGCTGGGCCAGGCTGCAGTTTCAATGGCCTCCCAATGAGCAAGAGCCAGGGAGACTATTCTGGCTCCATGACCTCTGTATATTCCAGGCTGGAGACCACGTGCATACTAGCTGTATCTGTTCATTTAGGGTACAAAAAGGCTTGCAGGGCTCTCCTTATTGCCAGCATAGCCAGGGGAATAAGACCTTGCTAAATATGTAAAACTTGGCTTGACACTTGGGATTGTCTCTGGAAAATTCTAAGTAGCTAATATAGTGAAAGAAAAGAAATAGCCTCAAGTCACTCATGTGGTGCTGACTTGACACGTCACTGTCTATGCCTCTTCTAGGCCGGGCACTTCCCTGTATCGGAAGGACTGAGGGTTCTGCAGGATTCAACGGGGTGTGGATGCAGCAAAAGCCAGTGTACTTTGTCTCCATTGTCGTCCTCTCAACTCCCCTCCTCAACCACCTTTGAATGCTTCAGTTAGAGTGAATTTGGGTGAGTGTCATGAGATTAAATTCCACCACATAAGTCATCACTGCTCTTAGAAGGTTGAGGAAAAAGTAGTCTTCAAGAGCCAGCTCAGGTACAATGCCTCCCAGGTAACCCTTCCTGAGTCCTCCTCGCCCCGCCCCCCTGCCCTGCCACCTTTCCTCCTCTGTCTGTGTAGCCTGTTGACTTAACTATCTCGCCCAGTGGACTGTGAGATCCTTAGGGTGCTTTCTTTAATCTTTAGATCTCCAATGCAATCTCAGTTCTGAGCACACCCTACTCAAGAACTATTTGCTGAGAAAAGAAAGGGGGGGGGGAACATTGTCTACATTTGGCTGATGTATATCTTTCAGAATTTTTCTCCCTATGCATGTTCCTTCCTTTTTTTTTTTTTTTTTTGCATAAATGCAATCATAGTGAATATACAATGTTGCATCCTGCTTTTTTTCGTACCATGATTTCAGATGCATTTCCCCTGTTGTAATATAATGTCAAACCTCAGTACAACTAATAATAACAATACCAACTCCATTGATTGCATATCCTGCTGTGAGCCAGACATGGCGTCAGGCACTCCATACACAGTCCCTCATCTCTTCCTTCCAGTTTGCAAGGTGGTTGTCATCAGCTCCATTTTACAGATTAAGAAACTGAGGCTCAGGGATCTTAAGCAGCTTGTTAAGAATAACTGGACTGATGGAGACTATATCGGTCCCTCTGATTTTAGTATTCATATTCCTGCTATTTTACCACACCTCTTCCCATCATTTTAAGTGACTTCACAGTACTGACTCATTTGTATGGATGGGCTATGATTTGCTTAACCATTTCCTTATTTTTTGGCCTTTTAGGATATTTACTAATTTTATATATTATAAACAACTAGTGGCCCGGTGCATGAAATTCGTGCACATTAAAAGGGGATTAATTAGAGGAAATAATTTAATATTGCTATTTGCCCTTTCTCTATAATAGAAGTGTCAGAGATGAAAGAAAATTAGTAAAATGTATGTGAAAACCTTTTCCTGTCAGAGTCTGGGGAACACACGGGACCCAGAGTCAAGTCCCCGCCCACCCACATGCGCCTCAAAATCACGTGAGACCCAGACCCGGCCGGCCCCTGCCCCCATTGGGCTAGATCCAGACCTGGCCAGTCCCACCCTTGTCAAGCCCCGCTGGGCAGGGGACGTAGCCTCAGGTCCCCTGGCCCAGCGCCAGGATGGGGGGCATAGCCTGAGGTCCCCCAGCCCAGACTGGGGCGGGGAGCATGCCTTGAGGTCCCCTGTCAAGCCCTGCCAGGTGGGGGACATGGCCTGAGATCCCCTGTCAAGCCCTGCTGGGTGGGGGGCATGGACTGAGGTCCCCCATCAAATCCCACTGGCAGGGGGGTGCAGCCTCAGGTCCCCCATCAAGCCCTGCTGGGCAGGAGGCATGGCCTGAGTTCCCCCGACCCAGCACTGGGGGTGCACCTTGAAATCCCCTGTGAAGCCCCGCTGGGTGGGGAGCATGGCCTGAGGTCCCCTGTCAAGCCCCACAAGGCAGTGGGGCACAGCCTCAGGTCCCCTGGCCCGGTGCTGGGGCAGGGGGTGCGCCTGAGGTTCCCCAGCTTGGTGCCGGGGTGGGGGGCGTGGCCTGAAGTCCTCTGTCAAGCCCCCCAGGTGGGGGGTGCGGCCTGAGGTCCCCAGGCCTGGCACTGGGGCGGGAGGAGCAGCCTGATGTTCCCTGTCAAGTCCCCCAGGTGGGGGGTGCAGTCTGAGGTCCCCTGTTAAGCCCAGCCAGGCAGGGGGGTGCAGCCTCAGGTCCCCCGGCCTGGCGCTGGGGCAGGGGGAGCAGCCTGAACTCCCCTAGTCCAGCACCAGGATGGGAAGAGCACCCATCAAGCCCCACCAGGTGGGGGCATGGCTTCAGGTCCCCTGGCCTGACACCAGGGTGGGGGGCATGGCCTGAGGTCCCCCAGCCTGACACCAGGGAGGGGGGCATGGCCTGAGGTCCCCTGTCAAGCCCTGCTGGGCGGGGGATGCGGCCTGAGGTCCCCTGTCAAGCCCTGCCGGGTAAGTGATGCAGCCTGAGGTCCCCTGTAAACCCCTACGGGGCAGGCGTAGCCTCAGGTCCCTGCTGATTGCTCGTTAAGGCTCCTTATGGGAACTTGGCTTCAGCCATCTTTGTGATGGAGTGATGGTCAATTAGCATATTCCCTCTTTATGAGATAGGATGAGGCACTGAACATCATTGTATAACAGACTTTCTCCCTGTTTTGGGTTATCACCGTGGAACAGAGCCCCAGAAGTGGGATTACTGGGTTAAAGGGAAGGATTGTGTTTATGGCGTTTGATACTTGCTGCTGGATTGCCTTCCCAGAGGACGATGTTTAGTGTAACAGGCTCACTTTATAGGCCCAGGGGACTCTCCTCCCTTCTCCAGGATGTCAGGTTGCCCTCTAACCACTAGAGGGTGTGAAAGGATATTGCTCAAGTGACAAGAGCCTGGCCCCTTCCAATAAATCCCCCAAATTTGCTTGAGGAGCCTTCAGAGTTGCCTTAGAGGGAGGAGTCGGGGGTGGGGAGGTGCTTAGTTAGTTAGAAGCTCAATGCTGTAAGGACTGACTTTCCTGGGTTTGCACTGAAGACAGGATGGTTTATGATGGGACTCAGAGGAGGGAGCAGTAAGCAGCGCTGCAAAGGCCCAGGGTTTGAGGTTGGCGATGCCTTCTTCTGCTCAAAAACATTGGGCCATTGACCCCCCTCCACTGCACGAACCTCCCCTCCCCTCTGTGGACTTTGAGCCTCAAATCTCAGTGTCAATTAGTCTGGCAGCAGCTCACTGACAGTGGAGAGAGTGTGTTCTACTCACCTTTGTAATGTCCCCAGCAGCCAGCACTTAATAAGATCACAGTCAATGGTGACTGCATGAATGGATGAAATGAGACCAGAAATTAGGAGTGGACATGGGGAGGTTGGCACCGATTATGGCGCTGGCTCCCAGTTCCCACAGATGGTTTATTGAAGAAGGAGTGTTGGATGCTTAACTCTAAGATGTTGATGATGACAATACTTAGAGATCATCCTGTCCACAGTGCAGGGAGAGGAGATGTCTATATTAAGCTCCAGACAAAGGGTGTGCACAGTGGGGCTAAGGAAGGCACAGAAAGGTGGAAAAACTGGCTTGCCTCAGATATTCCTGGAGAAGCAGTTCTTAAAACGTATTCCTTGGAACATTAGTTCAATTGGACATTTCACAGATGTCAACTAAGAAAGGGTTTGGTAGTTATATCAGTCAGCTACTGCTGCACAAATGCTGAGTAACATACTAACCCCAAACTCAGTTGCTAAAAATAATATGTTTCTGATGAGCCTGTGGAGTTGCTAGGGTGCCTCTGCTCCACAGGTCTCTTACTTATCTGAGATCAGAAGGCTACCCAGGGCATGTTCTCCTTATGGTGATGGCAGAAACAGGGGACAAGCTTAGCTCCATAAGCATATTTCAGGCCTTTCCTTCCATCAAGTCCATTAACATCCCATTGACCAGACCAAGTCACATGGTCAAGCCCAACGTTAGTGAGGCAAGGAAATACACTCCATCTCTAGAGGCAGGAAATGTAAAGTCACAGCAAAGAGTGTGGACATTGGGAGGGGTGAAGAACTGGGAGCAATAATGCAATCTACCACTGTGGTCATATTTAGATTTAGGAATCTCTGATGGATTCGTGTTGTTGTTGCTGGTGTTTTATTGCAGGACTTCTCAGAGTCTATACAGATGATCCAACCTAAAGCCTTCACTTTTAAAGAAGGAAACTTAAACCCAGAGAGAAAAGAAATAGACCAGAAATTACAGCCACTTAGTAGCATCTCTTCAGTGAGACCCCAGATCTCATCACCATCAGGCTAGGGCTCCCTCCCTTGCCCCACGCTGCTGGGGTGGCTTGGCCACACTGGGTAGGCAGAGAGGAGGAAGCAGGTGCAAGAAGGAGAGCTAAGCAGCCACACAGACAGGAGGCTGAAGCAGTGCTCCAGGGACCCTCAGAAACATCACTCTGAGTGGGGCAGGGGAGCCATAGCCAGTCCTAGTCTTGAGGAAAACTGTCCAGTGGACAGAAGGTACTGGGGAGTTAGGTTGTTTGTTCGGGGAACATTGCGCAAGTTATTCAGTAGCTTCTCTAAGCCCCAGTTTCCTCATTTGTGAAACAGGGGCCATAGACATACCTGCCTCATGGGGTGGTTAAGTTAATACTACAAACAGGATGAGGAATAGAATAAGTGCTGAATACAGGTCAGCTGTTATTATTCATTACTATTATAATTAATTAATAATATTATTATTTAGCCTATTTCCTCTACCCTGAGTTTCCCTATTCCTGAATTTTCCACTCAACTCCCCTTCCCAATATCCCACTCTTGATAATAGCCAGCTACAGCTAGTCTCCACTAAGATACATCAGGATAACAAGTATTATTTAATACTAGAGGCCTGGTGCATGAAGTTTGTGAACAGGTAGGGTCCCTAGGCCTGGCTGGCAATCAGGGCCAATCTGTGGGGCAATCAGGGGACCCCACTGGCACCAGCCTTCGCTGGCCTGGGGCCTACAGGCTGGGGGCAGCTCCTGTGTTGAGCGTCTGCCCCCTGGTGGTCAGTGCACATCATAGCGACCGGTTGTTCTGCCATGTGGTCTATTTGCATATTTGGCTTTTATTATATAGGATTAAAACTAGGGACACTGGAAAAGTTCAAGGTCCCAAGGAATGGCAGGGAGTGGGGTTACATTTTAGAAATAGGACTCCTGTCTGCTGCCATATCAAATCTCATTCCCTGACAGTATCTGTCTCTTCAGATATTTGGATGGAAATAGGTTCAGCTTGACTAGGATGAATAATTCACCTAAATTATGGTTCTTAACTCTGGGTGCAGATTAGAATCACCAGGGACGATGTAAAACAACAACAACAAAACCCCTGATGCTCGAACCCACCCTAGACCAATTAGATCTGAATCTCTGGAGTGAGGCTCTGATATTGGTAGGAGTTTAAAGCTCCATGGGTGATTCTAACATGCAGCCCGTTTTGACAACCACTGACCCGAGGCTTTGTATGGGCCCATGGAGACTTGGGAGTCAGACAGTAATGAGTTTGCATCCAAGCCCTGTCATTCATTAACTGTATGATGTTGAGCAAACAACTTAGTCTCTCTGAACCTGTTTCCCTCCCTATAAAATGGGAATAATAATGATCTTTCTGAGATTTTACAAGAAGCCAATGAAAACGTATGCCATGCACTGCATGCAGCTAGCATGTAGAAGGGGCTCTAAGTATTTGTTAATCAAATGACTGAGTGTCAGAGCCGCACTGGGGAGCAGAGTGGGTGATACTTAATCCCAGGCTGGGGCCATCTGCCTTCTTTCTCGTTGTGGTTGCTGACTCCCATGCTCTCAGGCCTAAGTCCTCCGGAGAAGGACTGAGACCTGGGGGGTGGGGGGTCTCGCTCCAGGCTTCCTCAGTCTATTTACTGATCAGAAAGCACCACGTCTGTGGGAGAGCAGGCCTGAAACCCAGCCCTTCTTCTGATGGCCAAGACTTGTGCCCACTTGGGCCAGCTCAGGGGAACTATCTTTTCTTGTCATTCCTCCTAGAGGGGGCGTCTTATCCCAAGTCACACAACATGCTGGACAGGCTAGCTGTGGCCCTGCCTGCTCCCTCTTACGCTGGGACAAAGATGTCAGGAGGAGCTCATGCTGTCTGCTGTGCCAACTGGTCATTCTAGCCCTGCCTGCGATTGCCAACAGCCCACTGGGCGGAAGGCAGGATGCAGTGAGCAAGGATGGGTAGCTATTTTGAGCAAAAGTGTCAGGCTGTAGCTGGCGTGGATTCTGGCTAGGTTCATGCTTAGCATGTGCCAGCACCCATGCTTTTTTTCTCAGAATTTCTGAACAAATCAGGATATCTGATGAAACAACTGAGTTTTTCTGCTCTCATAGCCTCCCATTCAAAGGTATGAGCATTGGGATAGACACTATTTTTTTTTAATTTTATAAATTAAAATTTTTTTTCAAGTAATCAGTTGAATATTCCATTCAAGGTAAAGGTTACTTATTAAAATTATTAAATGTTTCCAGGCTTGTGTGGCTCAGTGGTTCAGCATCGACTTATGAACCAGGAGATCGCGGTTCAATTCCTGGTCAGGGCACATGCACAGGTTGCAGGCTCAATCCCCAGTAGGGGGTGTGCAGGAGGCAGCCAATCGATGAGTCTCTCTCATCATTGATGTTTCTA
The DNA here is from genome assembly GCF_963455305.1 of Plecotus auritus. Taxonomy (NCBI): domain Eukaryota; kingdom Metazoa; phylum Chordata; class Mammalia; order Chiroptera; family Vespertilionidae; genus Plecotus; species Plecotus auritus. Next base: position 27,168,415 of record NC_137774.1, read on the forward strand.
CCTCTCCCTCTCCCTCCTCTCTGAAAAAAAAAATAAAAAAAATATATAAAATAACATTATTAAATATTTTAAAAAATAATTTCAGGTGTATAAAAAGTTACAAAGAGAGAAAGGTTGCCAGAGAGTTTCCCAATATCCCAATACCTTTTTTCCAGTCTTGACTCATGCCAACATCTTACATAACCGTGGTGCATCTGTCAAAGCTAAGACATTAACATTGGTAAAATGCTCTTCCATAAACCACTGACTTTATTCTGATTTCACCAGATTCCCACTGTCTTTTCTTCCTTCCAAACCAGAGTAGCAGGAGTCCAATTGTGTTTCATCATCGTGTCTCCTTAATCTTCTCAGGATAGACACTAGTTTAAATCATTGTTATCTCAACAGTTAAGAAACCCGAAGAAAGCCCTCCTGCTACCTGCAACACTTGCTCCCTCTATCTTCTGCTTCGTGCCACCCGTCTAGAAGATTTTGTAGGTTGGACTCTTTGACATTTGTATTATGGAAACAATAGGTCTGCTGCAATGTGTGCTGAGATATTGATACGTCCCACTGGGGGGTGTGGCTCAGACGAGAATCCTGGCGTGACTCATGTAATCCTCTGGACTGGTGTGAGGTAGGTGTTGCTATGCACCTTCTTCAGATGACAAAGCCACTGCTCAGAGACATGACTTGGGAACAGCTGGGAAAGGCGGCGGCGAGATTCTGGCCCAGGCCTTTTGAATTCAATCTGTGATCTTTCCATTTCATAGCCGGGGGGGGGGGGGGGGGGGGGTGGCGCGGAGAAGCGGGGGAGAGGAATTAGTGTTAACAAATTAGCTTTAAAAGCATAACAAATAGAATTTAAATTTTCAGACTTCAGTTTCCCATCAGGAGTGGCTGAAAATTAAGATCTGAGAGCAGAAAGTCAAAATATATTTCTTATAAGTTAGGTTGGCAATACATTTCTTTTTTTGTTGGCATGAGAGTGAAATGGGTACCTGCCTTGCTAAGTTGTCTAGCGAGAGAAAGATTTGAAAATGCTCTGTAAATCAAAGGGCCATGCAAGTGTTTGTTACTTAGCTCAGAGACACTTAAACTGGGAAACCCATGGATGAGTAATTCACTGTGTGAACCGCTTATATTTGCAAGCAAAATTTTGCATGTGTGCACATATCTGATTTTCTCAAGGGAGAGAGCACATAGCTTTCATCAGATTCTCAAAGATGTGTGTGACTCAAAAATGATTAAAACCACTACTCCAGCCCAACCCTTATGTCATTTGCTTGTGAGAAGAACAAAGTAATAATTTCAGAATCTGAAGTGCCACCTACATTCACTCTATGCAAGTATCTTTCTATGTCATGGAATCCCAGGGAAGAGGTAATAGAAAAATTCCCAGGGGAAGGAAGATTAAGTAAAAATCCCCTCTTCCCAGTGGCCGTGGATTCGCTCTGGGGTTCATATATCTAGCTGAAGGAGAGAGAGAGAAAGAGAGAGGGAGAGAGAGAAAGAGAGAGAGAGGAGAGGAGAGAGAGAGGTTTCTCCTTTTCATGAAGGCATCGCTGCTTGAGCAGATGGCAGAAACTCCATCCCTTTCAAAGTGATGAAGTGAGATTGCTCAGACAAATGCTTTCAAAGTCTTGAACCTGTGAGGTTTTGCTCTGAGTTCAGGAAATAACAGGATATAAATCTGCCTGAATCATCTCAGCTCACGCAAATTCAATGCCTGGGCCACAGTGGCTCTGGCAACATCTTGTTCTTTTTGTGTAATGACTTTTGATGCTGTGGATTTAGACGGATTAGGCCATTTGGGGCAAAGAGGGGGAATATTAATATACAAAATTGTTAAATGTCAAATAAAATCCCTTAATAATGTGTGTATTTAAGATGAGTATACAGGCACTTTGAAAACACTGCTAGCACCAGCTCAAACATTTGAGAAATCCATTTTGCAAGTTCAAACAAATAATCCTCTACCAATTATGCTGTACCTGTATGAGTTTGATGGGAAATTCTGCACAGTCTCAGGCGGGAGTGAAGGCCCATTCTCTTATTGTTGTCAGTGGCATGGGCCCACCTAATTCTTCACACAACTGGCTGATGCTTAAATCCCACAGATCAGTGTACAGCTTGCAAGCAAGAGTTGGTGTTCATATCTCCCTCACATAGATTACCTACTGGTTGATTTTACTTGTTTTAAAGGCCAGCGTGTGTCAGAAGACCTGGGCAGTTCCCACCTTGAAGGTCCTACATTTTGGTCTTATAAATGCTTGCCAGTAATTGCCTGGGATTTGGAATGACTTGGTGGGGGGAGGTGGAAATGGAGAGGGATCACATAAAAAGTTGTAAGTAGTAATGAGAAAGTCATGATTTATTCTATATCAGTCATATCATATCATATCATATCATATCATATCATATCATATATATTCTAATAAGTGCAGGTTGAAAACATTACCATTGTTTCATTTATTGATTCAAAAATAATGTCCTTTTATCATAAAGTTAAAGACAGGTATGTATAGAATAATCTATGATTCAGTATAGATCCTGATAACTTCTGATAGAGGCAGTATTGAAAGACTATGGGACACAGAGGGGTTAGATACAGTGTCTTGTGGGGAGAATGGGGGTGGATAGTCAGGAAAGGCATCTTGGAGGTGATAACATTTGAACTGAATTGTGATAAAAGTGTGAAGTTTAAAAGTAGCTTAATTCCCATCCTGTAGTAGATGTTGGCTCAGCAATAATCCTATATAACAAAAGGCTAATACGCAAATTGTCCCCTCGACTGGGAATTCGAACAGGAGTTCAACCGGGAGTTCGACCAGGGGGCAAGGCCAGCCAGCCAACTGCCCGCGGCCCCTCCCCCCAGGTGGCCAGCTGATTGGCCCTGATCCAGGCGGGCTGGCCAGACCCCACCTGTGCATGAATTCATGCACCAGGCCTCTAGTCTTGTTATAAGAACAACAGAACTATGTTAAAAACCATTTAGAGGCCCTGGCCAGTGTGGCTCAGTTGGTTAGAGCGCCATCTCATGCACTGAGTCTTGGCTTCGATTCCCAGTCAGGGCACATGACCAGGTGGCAGGTTTGATCCCCAGTTGGGGTGTGTTCAGGAGGCAGCCAATCAATGTTTCTCTTTCTCTCGCTCTCCCTACCTCTCTCTAGAATCAATGAAAAAAAAAAAAAAAGAAAAGGAAAAAACTCCCCCATTATTTAGTAAATAGGGGAAAGAAGAAATAGCTTTCACACAGTCCATACTACCACCATAAGTTTTGCATGCATTTTGCTGCATTTCTTGCCAACCTTCCCCCCTGGGTACAGCGTCTTCGTAGCTGTTGTTGTCATGTCATAGATGCTTGTATTCATTGTGAAAAATGAATCAGTAATAAGAAGCATTTTCCCATATTCTCACAAGAATGGGCAGATTTAAAGTAGGTGGAGATGGGGAATGAGCGGTCTTAGGGAAGGAGAGAATGAGGGCAAAGTTTTAGTGCCAAGTGGCATGTTTGCCGGGAGTCTACTGTGGCTGCGCCTTGGATTTTGTGGCATGTCTGGAATGGTCTGCTAAGGAGCTGGAGTTTCATCATGTGGCTGATGGAGAGCCATTGGAGGTTCTGGGTGAGATGGTGACATCAGAGTCTGATCCTCTCGGCATGAGTAGGGGGGCAATGGGGGTTAAGGACACATATGTAATACCTTAATCAATAAAGAAAAAAAAGAGTTTGACCCTCTCTAGGGCTGGCTTTGGAAATTCTGCAATTTCCTGGGGCCCTTGGGAATTTCAGGGGGCTTCTGTGGAGATGAGTAAACAATTCATCAACCAATACATAGAACAAAATCATCGCCTAGCATCTGAGTGAAAATGTTAATGTGTTTGTAAGTACTGCTTCTTATTAATTACAATAGGAAAGGCCTGTTCATCATAAGACTTTGTTTTAGAAGCTTCACACCTCGCCATTTGATATCAATGATCTATTGGAATCTAACCCCAGCTTCTTCTTGCCAAGCTTGATCTTCTGGTTCATGGATGGCGAATAAGCTTCACCATGCCTAACATCTCCAGTGGTTGGCTGCAAATGTCCTAGGAACTGTGTTGAGAAGGACTCTGAAGGCATGTCTGAACTTATTGGAAAAGAGTGTGGGAGTGATAAGCATCGGCCTGTATGTCATAAATTTGCCATCCTTATTCTCTCCCTCAAATGTTCACTTTAGATGTCTAATATTTATTTTCAAAGATCTTTTAAAATCATAGTTGACATTCAATATTATATTAGTTTCAGGTGTACAGCAGAGTGGTTAGATGTCTTATATTTAATTTTAGTATGGCCCAAGTTGCTATAGTGGAGCCAAACCAAATTGAGTTCAAAGAAAGAAGCAGGTGGAAGGAAATCCCTATCAGTCACTATTTCCATAAAGTACTTGATCCATTGATCTATATCCATCCATCCATCCATCCATCCATCCATCCATCCATCCATCCACTTATTCAACAAATATTTATTCTGCTTCTACAATGGGCAGGCAATGTGCAAAGTTCTGTGATATATAAATGATTCTTGTCTCCAGAATTCAGAATCGACTAGTGAAGCAACTGAAGAGATGGGTAAATACCGTATGGCATGTTTCAAGCCAGGCCAGAGGTCTGAACACAGTGCCATGGCACAGAGGCAGAACCTACTGACCCCCAGTGAAGTAGGCAAGATGGTGGGGGTAAAGGTGGGGCTGTGGCTTACTCACTGAAGTCAGACCTCCATGAGGACAGGGGCCAAATATTCATCATTGCATCCCAGTACCTAGCATAATGCCTGGCACGTAGTAGGTGCTCAGCATATTTTTGTTGAATGAATGAGGTATCCCAGGAGTATAAGGAACTCCCCACCTGCCTCGGGGCTGAGCCACACCTAAACCACCCCAAGTGCTATTTCGGGTGCAGTTATTCTTAGCTGGCCTCTGACAGCTGGAAGGAGTCAGAGAAGCAGCCTCTCCTTTGAGGCTTCAGGGGGAGCTCTGTCTGATTGAAACAAGAGCTGGGAAGAGAGGGAGGCAAGTGGGTCCCAAGCCTGAAGGTTGGCTGGAGGTAACTGAAGGTGGGAAGTCTTTTCTTCCTGGGCCATCAGGAGGTTGACCCAAGAAGCTCATCTTCAGGAGAGGCTTGGAGACCTGATCATGTAGGCTCCTGAGGACCTGGGGCGATCTTGGGCTCTAGCCTGGGGACCTACCAAGGAAAAAGAGGAGTTTTCAAGGGCTTCATCAGAAATGCCCTACTTGCAGCCTTCCCTTAGGGCAGAGGTCTCCTAAAACATGCAGATCCTGCTCCTTACATGACCACTCAGTCCCTGGATTCCCTGCCCCCACCTCCGCCTAGTACTTCAGTGAAAGAGGAGTTTGAGGCTGCGGCTCCTTAAAGAGATCTTTTCTCCCAGGACCTGTTTTTTTCCAGGGTATTTCACTGTGGCTGGGGAGTGTCGGGGCCTAACACAGTCAGGCTGTACCAGGAGCCAGAGCCCTGAGCATTCTAATCTCATGGGAGATAGGAAGAAATGATTAGGGGGCATTGAATGGCCCTGCTGTGAGCATTCTGAGCTGGACTGGTCCTGGGGCAAAATCAAGGGCAAGTTCTAATCTCATTTTCAGGTAGGGGAAGGGTAGAGAAGTGACTTTCTGGGGCAGTCTCTTGAAAAACAAGCATAAACAGGGAACAATGGCACCATTCCTTTCTGACCTACTCAACCTGGTGCCAGATACGAAATGAGTGTGTGCTGTGCGTGTGTGGGTGTGTGAGAGAGAGAAGGGGAGAGGGAGAGAGAGAGAGAGACTAAGTATAACTTTGTGAACTCTCTTAGGAGGCTAATGCTTGTTGTCAAATGTCCCCTTCCCCATAGGGATAGATTTGCCCCCTTTTTCCTTATAAAAACCTGTCTTCTCAATGCAATACAAAAAGTGGTTCAGTGAGCTCATATCTCCCTCACATAGATTACCTACACAATTCCTACCCTCTGCCCCACCCCTGGCACCTAAAGCTCTTTAACTAAAAATGAAAGTCACAGAACAAGACCTGGAGACCTCTTCTGACCCTGGGGGAGTAGGGACAGAGGGGTGACCATTGGCTGAAGGCCCATGGCCTGAAAGGGTAGAAGTGAAGAGACATTAGGCATTGGATCTGCAAATATTACTGAACAGTGACTCTGTACCTGGAATGGTGCCAAAACCTGTAGACACTACAGGCAAGAGAAGGATGCTGTCTCTAACCACCAGGATCTTCCAAGACTGCTCACCTCATGCCTACCTACAGAAGGTCTTGAAAGGTGAAGTCAGATGCACCTGCTTCAGTGACAATGGCACTAATGTTAAATACTTTATTTACTACTAGAGGCCCAGTGCATGGATTTGTGCACCGGTGAGGTCCCTCAGCCTGGCCTGTGCCCTCTCACAATTCGGGACCCCTTGGGGGATGTTGGAGAGCTGGTTTTGGCTCGATTCCCGCAGGCCAGGCTGAGGGACCCCACCGGTGCATGAATCGGTGCACTGGGCCTCTAGTATGCATATAAGATCTTTCGTTAATCTCTTCCCTCCCCCCCGTCCCCCTTCCCTCTGAGATTCATCAGTCTGTTCCATGTTTTCATGCCAGTGGTTTCCACTCCTGCATTCAGCTTCTGCCCCCTGATGGTCAGTGTGCGTCATAGCTATTGGATGGTCGGATGGTTGGACAGTTGCTTAGGCTTGTATTTATATAGATGAGCCTGACAGTGTACATCAAGCATGTCAAACTCACGGCCCATGGGCCACATGTGGCCCACAACAAATATTTTTGTAGCCCAGCCAAAATAATGGAATGTAAGAAACGTTTTAATAAAAATTTCGTAACTTAATTTTTACTATATCCTGTTATACATAATTATTAATAACAAACTACAATGTTCGCTAATGACTGATTTTTATAATCGTGTTGCATTCATTTCCCTTACGCGCCTTCGCGCAGGCGCACCATTTCTCTCCACTAATACTAGCAGCGAATGTTTTAGCAGCCGATTGCCAGGTCATTAGTCTTGTACTGACTTGTTTGGTGTGCTCAACAGGAAATATTTCGCTTTTGGAGGAGAAGAAAAAAATAGGTTTATTTATGTTATGCTGATTAATTTGTGCAGTTATTCAGTGTCTGGTAAGTTAATGTTCAAGAAAAAATATTAATTTTTATTAAAATGTTCTATTATTTTATGTTAATGATTATTCATTTATTTCAGCCCTTTGCATTCAGCATGTCTCTATCGAAATAAACTTACATTTCTATGAAAATTGAAGCTTTTGTTTTTTTGCGCCCCACATAAATTTAAACCTTATTTATTTGGTCCATGTTAGCTTTTGAGTTTGACATGCTTGGTGTACATACAGTAAACCCTCCAAGGTCAGCATTTCTGAAGATCTAAAATGTTCATTGCCAAACCCTTCCTTATCAGAACTACTCACAGAAGAAGCTTAATATCCTTGCCTTTGTCCTTTCTTTGCTCTTGAAATGGCACTGGACACGTCTGGACTCTGCCACTCACTGACTCTGTGCCTGTGGGAGGAGCACGCTCCCTCTTTGGGATCAGGTCTCCCCTTCGTATTAGGTTGAATCATATGAAATTGCTATTTAAAAAATAATTTTAAAAAATGACCTAAACCCAACCAGCGTGGCTCAGTGGTTGAGTGTCAACCTATGAATTAGCAAGTCAGGGTTCAATTCCCTGTCAGGGCATATGCCCAAGTTGTGGGCTCGATCTCCAGTTGGGGTTTGCAAGAGACAGCCAATCAATGATTCTCTCTCATCATTGATGTTCCTATTTCTCTCTCTCTTCCTCTCAGTAACAAATGAATAAAAATATTAAAAGTCCTTGACAGTGATAAAGAGAAAAGGGAGCAGAATTAACCACTTTGAACCATTCACATACTAGCTATGGGGAAAAGAGTTGACACACACAAAAGAGTGAATTTCACAAAACAATGAATTTTTCAATGGGGGTCTGTGTATACATCATTTTATGTTTATGTGCGTTTGGGGCATGGGGTAGAATATGTTAGCTTTCATTGAATTCTCTTAGAGTTCCTGACCTCCAAAAGGGCACTACCCTTGAGAGTTGAAATAAAGGGTGGGGTGGAGCAGGGTGGGGGAGGTAGGTGTCAGACTCCAAGTGCAAACGCAGGATCAGGCTGCAGAAAGCTAACAACTCACTGGGGCATTGCCCTTGTGTGGTCTGGTTTCATCAGAAGGACTTCATGCCCTGCATGACCCAGCTGGGTCAATTAATCTCTGAGAAGTGTTGGTTGGAATATTCCAGAAAAAAACACACATGACATGTGATGCACCAAGGAGCCTGAATGAATTAGAAAACATTAGAAAAGATGTTGAGTGTGCCTGTGTCCTGGAGGCAGGAGCAGGGGATGGGGCCCAGAGGTTCAGGGCTAAGTGTAAGCAGAAAATGCTATAGCAAATGTGTACCCCGGGGAGTGGTCAGCCTCTTCATTTGCCTCCCTCTGCCCTCCATCCTATTTGCTCTTCCTCCCTCCTTTCTTCTTCAGGTCCTGTTTGAGGGAAGAATTGACTCCAACATGACTTTGCAGGGAAAAGCCAAAGTCAGGGTGAGCCTAGTCTCCTGTATAGAGACCTTTAGCCTTTATGGAGAGTGCAATGGTCAGTTACTTCAGTGAGCCCCATATGATGAAAATTAAGTACTGGTTTGAACCACTGTGAGAGGCTAGGAGGGATCCCTAAGATCCAGCACCAAGTCTCTCTATGCATTGCCCTTCTGGGATTGGCCTGGCCCATAGGTGGGCAGGAAAATACCTTCTCCCTTCTGTCCTCAGCCCCCAACCCCCCACCACTCTTTTATGTCTGGAAGGCCAGCAAGTGAAATGTGTTTCTTGAGCTTAAAGCTTTGATCCTTGTGAAAATGAAAATCTCTGCGGGAGGGTCACAGTTTAAACTGATAACTGGTTATTTACACTTAGTTGTGAATGAGTATCATTTTTCCCCCCAATGGAATTAAATCAACAGGTATTCATTCATCCTGCTTGAGATTGGATTTGGGTGGGAGCTGCCAGGAGCAATGGTGTATTCAGAGAGAGGCCTGGTGGGTCACTTAGGGGCTCCTGAGCCTTGTCTGGACAGGTCTCCCCTGGGCTTTTGGAACTAGATCTCTAAGGCCGCTCCCAGTCCTCTGACGTGCGTGCAGAAAGGAGTGACTGACAGCTTCATGGGCATGCGCCCTGCCGGCGCACAGGGCCCTGAGTTGGTTTAGTGCTCTCCTGTTGCTGTCTTATGAAGGATAACTTTTGAACACAGGGCCCACGTTTTCATTTTGTGCTGTGCTGGCAAAGCATGTAGCTGGTCTTGGCGGGGAGGTGGGACTCAGGGAAGGGGATGCGAGGACAACAGTGCTTCCGTAGAAGCTGCTCCCCGCCCTCCACAGGCTAGCTCAGGACTTGCCTCCAGAGAAGGCCATTTCTGAATGAGCCCACCTGCCCAGATCACTCAACTCCTGCACGAGTCTGCAGACAACAGGCCTGCTTGGCACGTCTTTGGCTTGTTGATGATGCTCAGGGAGGAGTCGGGTGGCTTCAAGTACATGTACCCACTTCCCTGCTAGCCCCTCTTGAGGTGCCTCTCTTTTCAACCCGCCTGGTGGGAAAAAATGACTTTGAAATCACACTGTCCTGGGCTTGAGTTCCGACCTCACCTCTTATAAGGTGTGATGAAAGGAAGATGCCCTATGAAAGTGCCTGCTTCCCACCCGCCTCCCTGGGTTGCTGAGAGGGCACAGTGAGATCAGATGAAAGGTAGGCAGCAAATAAACGAAGGGGTCTTTCTTCTTGATTCTCAGAGCCTCATCTCCTCACCTCTAAAGTGGAGAAATCACCCATAACCTCTAAGTGGTCAGGCACAGGGCATTTAGATACTGTTATCAGCTAAAAATACTCAGCCCCCTCCCCATCCCAGGAAGCAATCCCCTCCTGGCAGACCAAGAGTCATGCCCAGTGAGAGTCCCACAGGTGGAGCGGGCATCTCCAGGGGATGATGCCTTGTGAGTCTCTAGCCTCTATTGAGTTACATTTTCACTTGGCAGTCTAGTACTTGGGGAGGAGAGAGAGAGGGGGTGGGGGAAAGAAGAAGGAGAAGGAGAAGGAGAAGGAGAAGGAGAAGGAGAAGAGGAAGAAGAAGAAGAAGAAGAAGAAGAAGAAGAAGAAGAAGAAGAAGAAGAAGAAGAAGAAGAAGAAGAAGAAGAAGAAGAAGAGAGAAGGAGGGGTATAAAAAAACCAAAAAGGCTCCCAGGGCTCTTTGGACTTGGAATGGCTCTGTGGAGACCAGGGGGATGCACACAAATCGGAAACACATGCACGAGGCTTCCCTCCCAGCACGCGCAGCTCCAGAATGAAGGCGCCAAGCCCTCAGCATGCTGTTTCAGGACCGGCCAGGCTTGGGCTGGGGAGGATGTGAAGACAGAGCTGCACCTGTGCCCTCATGTCTGATCCTGGGTGAAAGGGCAGAAGATGGGAACAGTGGCTAGTTCTACAGACTCTTGGGCTCCGGAAGGTCTCGAGACCTTGAGAGCCCCTGGATCAAGAGGCCAGGAGAAGCTTCATGGGGCAGCAGAAAGGGCACCAGCTTTAAAGTCAGGCAGACTTGGGATGGCATCCTGGCTATGCCTTTCAGTAGCTGTGTGACTTTGGGTAGGTTACTTAAGCCCTCTGTGCCTGAATTTTATCATCCGAAATATGAGGACCATGATCACTATCCCAACGGGCTTCTGTGAGGATGAGACCAAATTGGGCATTTTGTTTATTTATTTAATGACGAATGGATTGGGTCCCATATATGTCTTTTCTTTTCAGAAAAGATATGACAGCTTTCCAAAAGAGATTCAGTACATTAAAAAAATCAAGGCAATAAGAGTTGGACAGAAATATGGATCTAGGACAGTGTGAACACACACACTTGGGCAGCATGGAGCCTTGCACAATGATTAAAGTCATTTAGTACATTTGTCTGGGGGCTTCTGGTTGGTCAAAGTAAAGCAGAAAGCATCATTTATAAGATTCATGTTGTTTATTTGAAAAATGGTTTCTCGGGAAAGCAGCTTTCTTTGGCACAGAGGCCTCAGTCATTTTTCCCAGGGGTCCTCTTAAAGGATCCTGGATTGGGAATAAATGGACAGCGGCTCTTTGTTGCATTAGGTGTTCATGGAAGGTGTGGGAAAGAAAACAGTGCACCTGCCTTGGGTCTCAGCACATAGTAGGTGCATTCTCGAACGGTCTGCACATTGTGTTTGAGGGAGATTGTCTCACTGCAGGAGAAGGACTAATGATCTAGTGACACTTTTATCCCACTTCCTGTTACCTGGGGCTTGGTTTCACCTCTTGTAAAACCAACCTGCCCCTCCTCTTTGGCTGCCAGTCTGATGCCTTTGTGGGGGCACCTCTTGGTGCTTCTGAGATGGGGGACGATGCAGACCCATCGGGCTGCTCCCAGGAAACCCGAACCCTGCTCCTGGAACTCGGCGTGCATGGCTTAGTGACATTCCATCTCTCTGGGTTGTGTCCCTGGGAGGAAACATGTGGCCTTTCTCTAATAGCTCAAGCCTAGCTCCCTCCTGCCTCCCTCTCTTTGTCTTTCCTTCCTGAGCCAATGAAAGGCAGAGTGAATGAAGCTTTCCCTTCTGATGGGAAAACTCACTCCGGCTCTGTAATGAGCTAGAATAATTGATTTGTCGATGAAAACTGAGGCTGTGGAATTGATGCTTAGTGTCAAAACAGCCCGGACCACTTTGGTACCAATTCATCGCCGCTGGAGGGGAGCCGTTAGGCGGGAGCCCAGGGAGAAAGGAGCAGACTGGGGTGGACACATGAAAAGGTTTGATTGTGCTCAAGCTCCCCAGCAGGGCTCTACCCCGTTGGGATCTGATTTCTGTGCTCCAGATCGAAGGGCCTGGCTAATATTTGCTCCCCGCCCCCCCCCCCCCCCCCCCCGCTTTCTCATGAGGGTAGAAATAACTTGGCAATTGCCACATTGTGGCTACTATTTGAATGTGGATGTTAATTTAATCTGGAGTTATGTTACTCTTTAAATTCGTAGGAACTTGGCTGAGGCCTTTGTGTGCTTAGGAGGCCATGGACAGAGAAAAATGGAATTAGAAAAGAAAAAGGATTCTTGGCCTCCCTTTCCCTACCCAACCCCCCACGTCCATCCCCTCACCTTCTGACTGCAGCTTCTGATGAGCAGGAAGTTATTTTGACACATATGGACAGGCACCATGGGGTGGAGGGGAAAGCTCAAGGAGTTCAGAATCAGATCCACAGAGGATGTTCAAATCCTGGCTTCTTCCCCAGGAGCCATGCAAAGTTGGCTGAGTGTGTAAGAACTCCATATTCTCTTCTGTGCAATGGAGCTATGGACACCTTCTCCATAGAACTGATGTAAAGATGAGATGAGCCATGGTGTATGTGTAAAGCTACTGCCATAATACTATTATTCTTTTATGAAAATGCCATTGGCCTTTTCCCAAATATATTCCCAAAGAATTCTGAACGGGTCTATTTCCTATGGGATGAATCTGGGTCCTTTTATCTTGATTAGTTTCTTGCAGAACTAGAGCAGACAGAGGAGTTGGGCTCTGTCCTGTTGTCCAGAGAAAGGGCCCAGAGAAGAAGGGTGCTTGAACCATTGTATGGGCCAAATGCCACTGTTTAACTCTGCAATTGGTTTCATCCCTCCAACAACTCAAGGCGGTAGAGGGCACATTTTCATTTGGGAGATTAGGAAGCAAACTCAGCTGTATGGAGCCACTTGTCCTAGGTCACACAATGACTCAGAGCCCAGTTCCCACCTCATGGCTTCCATATTCCAAGATACCACTTACTTCTGGTGGTGGCAGGACAAGGGTGGGGGCCCTCTCTCTCCATCGCCTCTCAGAGGCCTGTCCCTGGGACTCTCATTGTGTCGTTGTTGGCTTATTCCTCAGCTATTTATTAAGCGTTTACTTCGTGCCATTCACTATGGGAAGTAAAAAGGAGCGAGGCAGGCCCCTGTCCTCAAGAAGCTGACAGTTTATTTGGAAAGACAGAGCCCAGCCGGCATGGCTCAGTGGTTGAGCACCGACCTATGAACCAGGAAGTCATGGTTCAATTCCCGGTCAGGGCAGATGTCACGGTTCAATTCCCAGTCAGGGCAGATGCCTGTGGACTCAATCCCCAGTGTGGGGCATATAGGAGGCAGCCAATCAATGATTCTCTCTCATGATTAATGTTTTTATCTCCCTCTCCCTTCCTCCCTGAAATCAATAAATACACACACACACACACACACACACACACACACACACACACACACACAAACACACTAGAGGCCCGGTGCATGAAATTCATGCACTTGGGGGAGGGGAGTCCCTCAGCCTGGCCTGCACCCTCTCACAGTCCGGCAGCCCTCAGGGGATGTCTGACTGCAGCTTAGGCCCACTCCCTGAGAGCCTAAGCCATCAGTCGGACATCCTTAGCACTGCTGCGAAATGCAAGAGAGGCTCCTGCCACCGCCGTTGCGTTCACTAGCCGTGAGCCCGGCTTTTGGCTGAGTGGCGCTCCCCTGTGGGAGCACATTGACCACAGGGGTGTGTGTGGGGGGCAGGGTCAGCTTTTGTGGTGAGCGTCTGCCCCCTGGTGGTCAGTGCATGTCATAGCAATGGTTGTTCTATAATTCGGTCAATTTGCATATTAGCCTTTTATTATATAAAAGATAAAAAAAGACATACAGGAACATAAACATTTTTCCCCCAAAAGAAGAAGAACAAAGAGGAAACATTTGGGAAGGAGTGTTGCATGCTTCTCTTTTATCCCTTAGCTGTCATGGCACTGCCACACACATGGATGGGACTATGCACAGAGTAGGTGCGCAGAAAATGTCATCTGAATGAATATAATCTCTCTCCCCTGAGTCGTTCACCAAATGCCAGAATTCCCACGCTTGGTTTCCCTGAATGTAAGACATCATATCATCAGTGTACAGTCAGCCCCGGACTGATGGTCCGGGAGCCTGCTCCAGAGTCAAAGCTGTGGCTGTGGGAGCCAGAATCCAGCCTTGGTCACAAGGAGAACAACCACAGCCCGGAGCTGTAGAGGCTGACTCAGGGCCAGGACATGTCTGCAGTCACTGAAGCCTCATGACTACTGAGGAGGTGGGCATTCACACTGTGCTGATCTACAGATGAGGAAACTGAGACACAGTGAAGTTGTGGGTCCACATCTCCATGCACACAAGAGTGAGGGAGGGCAGACTCAGGCCAGGCCCCAAGGACAGCCTGATGATGCATAAATACCTGCCCAGGAGGCCACTGGGGACTTGGGTCAGAGGGTCCCCTGAGCAGCTTCAGGAGGGAGGGCAGGAGCAGGAAGTGCCCAGGGTTCCCAGGGATGGCTCTGGCACACCCAATCCTCCATCAGCCCCATGCCTGCCTGCCCTTTCCACATCCTCTCTGACGGGCACCAGTCAGGGTCTCCGAGTGTGGCCTCTGAGACAAGGCAGGCTCTGAGGAGCCCTCTCTGGCTAAACACGCACTTCCTAGGTCCAGGAGCACTCTGAGAATTTCTGGCAAGTGAATGGCCTCAGAGTGGCTCGCTGTTTACTTTGCTGAGAAGAGATGTCTTCATCTTTCTTTCTCTGTTTCCTTGTGATTCTTCCACCCTGCTCTTCCTCTTTTGATTCCTCAGACTTTTCTACCTCCTTTCCTCCTTCATACCCTATTTCTCTTCCTCTTTCCCAGTCTCTGCTCTGTTTTCCTCCTTCTCTTCTCATGGATTTTGGAAGCATTGTCTTTTATACACACATATAGATACATCTATAAACACATATATGTAGTCATATGTATATACGATGTAAAATTGCTTCACTATGTATTATATACTAGAGGCCCGGTGCACAGATTCGTGCACTGGTGGGGTCCCTCAGCCTGGCCTGTGGGGATCAGACCAAAACCGGCATTCTGACATCCCCTGAGGGGTCCCGGATTGCAAGAGGGCAGAGGCCAGGCCAAGGGACCCCACCAGTGCAGGAATCTGTGCACTGGACCTCTAGTATGCATATAAGATCTTTGGTTAATCTCTTCCGGCCCTCCCCCTGCTTCCCTCTAAGATTCATCAGTCTGTTCCATGTTTCCATGCCTGTGCATTGAGCGTCTGCCCCCTGGTGGTCAGTGTGCATCATAGCTACCAGTCAAACAGTTTGAATGGTCAGACACTTAGCATATTAGCCTTTTATATATATAGATGTGTGTACAAATGTGATATATGTATGTGTGTGTGTATATATATGTGTGTGTGTGTGTATATATATATATATATATATATATATATATATATATATGTATGTGTACCCATATACACAGATACATGTATAAAACCAGTGTAATTATACTTCTGAATATGTCCTTGTGTTAAGAAAGTGGGAGTTCCAGAAGGTCTGGGAATCAAAGTCTGGCCAGGGCCCCATGGGAAGTTCAAGGGTAGGCAGCACAATGGTTGGGGAGAGGACAACTCCACAAAAGCATGGGCTTTTAGTGTTAGAGATCGCTTGGGCTAGTTTCTTCTTGCAGATACTAAGGTGCTGTGTGGCCCTGGGAAAATTACCTTATCTCTCTGTTTCTTCTTCATGTGAAAAATAAAACCTACAGTATTATACAGGAATGTATTGATGCTCAAATGAGAAATATATATTAGGAGAAAAACAAATGTGAGCCATTATTTCAGTGATGAGTTTTTATTTTTCACTCCTCCCCAGTTTGAAATAATTGTGTGTGTTGGGGAGGGGCAGAGAGAGAAGAGGAGAGGGTGGGAAACCTTCCCTTCATAAAAAAAATGGAGAGTGGTTTTTCATAATTCCGGTTGGATTGCTCACTCTCACTGTCTAAGGGAATAATTTCTTAATTTTCTTTTAACTCATGCCCAGCTGAACATTTGTCTAAATTTCAGTAATTTGTGTAACTAAAACAAAACCTGGTTCTCTTTTTCCTGAGTATAATGTTATTTTGCAACACCCAGTATGCTTTCCCAAACTCCCCCTCCTGGAATGTGGAATTGCCCGGGCCTTGAGGATAGAGAATTTATCCTGAATGGTCCTGAGACCTTGGCTCAGTTGCTCATCTTTTCTGACCTCCCCATTTCCCCTTCTGTGAGATGAGGGTCAGCGATGCCTCCTGGGCACCTACAAGGCCCGAGATGAGGAGCTGAGGTGGTCAGAGTCAAGCATCCCTCATCCAGAAGGGGGTTTCTGGCCCAGCTCAGGTCAGCCCCGAAGCACAAGCAGGCATCCCTTGGTGAGAACAGTTTCTCCCTGGGGACTGTCTCCTGAAGATTTAGTGTGATATTTTTTCTCACCCTCAGGAATCTGGCCAAACTCCAGGGCCGCCTATCATGAGCAGTCTTGTTTGCTTGCAATTTACGGACTTGTGAGGGGTAAAGGACTGGCTTTGACTATTCAATCAGTTGGGTGGGGGCGGGGAGCTGCCTTAGGCCAGAGGCTGGACTTTTCCCTCTCCTTAGGAATCAGGGCCTTCGCCTATGGGATTCAGTGGGAGTGTGGGAGTATGTCAGGGGAAAGGGAAGAGTGTATTACTTTTCTGGGTGACTATTTAGTGCCAGCCGCTGTCTTGGTAGATGTCCTCTTATTCAATTTTCTGTCATGCTGTGTGGAGGCACAATTAGCCCCATTTTACAGATGGGGCCACTGAGGCTCTGAGAGGGTATATAGTTGTTCTCAGCCATGTCCTTAGCAAGATTTGCACCTAGATCTGTGGCCTCTGAAGCACAGGTGGGAATATGGGAGGGAGAGAGGGAGAAGGGAGGGAAGGAGGGAAGAAGGTAGGGAGAGAGGAATGTTTCCAGGGGGTAACAGAGCAAATTTCTGAGGGTCTAAGGCCCTTCTTCCCTGTTCACCCATTTTCTCGAGTAGAATGAATTTGAGGAGATGGTGATAGTAGCGGCCTGACTCCTGACTGTGCCCAGGTGTCCTGGGATTTTGGAGCCTGTGATTCAGGGGCCGGCCATGCAGGGTGGGCCTTTCTCTCCCCACGCTGCAGATGGTCATCCCTGCTAAGGGTTTGGAGAGGTGGGTTATGTCCCCACTGGTCTTCTTTCTGACTTTCACAGGCCTTTGTCTCTTGTTCTGGGATGTCCAGCACAATGGCCATAAGGTAAAGCGAGAGGAGGCAAGAAGAAGGAGTAAAAAAGAGTGTGGCTTTTAGAATCTCACCTATCTGGGCGTAAGTCACGTCCTGCCACCTCCCAACTATGTGGCTTCTCCCAAAACATGGTAGACTTTGGAGCTTCAGTTTACCCCTCTGTAAAATGGGGGTGATAAGTCTCCTCTGCCTAAGAGGAAGGAGATGGGGAGGGGAGGAAGAGCCTGGGGTGGAGTCCAGCTCAGAGGAGGGACTCGGCAGATGCAGGAGATTTTTTTTTTTGTGGAAGAGAAGACATGGGCTCTGGAGATCCATTAGCAAAGCGAAGTCCCACCCCTCCCCGCCCCCAGCTTTTCAGACTTAATAGCAAGAGACATACATCTCATAAACACTAAACTCCACTTGGAGAGAGAGAAGAACAAGAAAGGGGAAGAGGAAGCTCTGCCAACAGTCATCACCAGAGTGATGCTCAGAGTCATCCTCTCGAAATGGCTTCTGGGTGAGGAGATGAGGCCTCAGTCACAGATCACTCCCAGAGGCTCCTCCCATCTCCCCAGCTCCGCGCTGGCTGCAGGGACCCAGTTTGGATGCGGGGAGGGGATGTGAGGCCTCTGTGTCACTGGTCACTGGCTGCAGGGGCAGGAAGAGCCACCAGGCGGGGGGCTCCCCACACTGTCTGGAGTGGAGGGATGGAGCCCACTGGGCGTTCCAGAGCCAATGAAACAGAAACTCTCCAAGTTCACAACTGTGGAGAAACACTTACCCAGTTTGTTTTTAATCAAACTCCCCACGCTGACACTTGGGCTCCATTCAACCATTTAAAAAGTTCCACTAGCAAATAAACACTTAGCCAAATATTTGCCCTTATGTGTTTTCAATAGTAAATACCAGCTATATTGCTCATCTCCTTATATCACCCTGACTGGCCCGTCCCTCGTTGCTCTGAGCCCAGCGGCCTCTCCAAGGACGGGTGGGAACCCCTTGTTGATCTCCTACCATGGACCCAAGAGCAGATGCCTTGGGCCCTGGTGAAAAAATGCCCCTCCCCGCCCCCCCCCCCCCCACATCCAGTAGGACAGACCTGCTTAAGATCTTGTGTGGAATTTGTACCGATGTGTGGCATAGCTCCCGGGCCCTGAAATGTAGTACTGTTCCCCCTCCTCTTGTTGGCCCTGCTCCCACCTTCCCCAGTGCCCAGCAGCTGGTCGGCAATCATCAGCATACCTCTGAGGAGTGGGCTTAGGAATTGGAGGAGCAGAATGGGAGTGAGAGCGAGAGAACAGGGTGCAAGAGGGTGTCTGGGACCTTAGTTACACAAAACACAATTCCACACCGATGCACACACAAACACACACAAAAACACCATCCCCCACAGCAACCATGGTATTGGGTAGCATCCCTTGGTTGCAAGCAATGGATTCTTCTATTAAAATAAGTGAGAGGAGTTCATAAAAGAAAAGGCTAAAAACCCAGGTTGTGGAAAGACAGTGCTGCTCCTGGGAAGAATGTCCTCCTATCATTTTCAGTCTCTGACACTCTGCTGGGAATATGTGGGACTATGGATCAAGTTCCAGAAAGGAACTTGCTGGTTGGCCTTGGTAAGGTCCTGTACCGCTTTGTTGACTAGGGAAGGACAGGACACCTTCATCAACAGTCCCTCAAGGCTCCATGGCATGGCTTCTCAACTTTTTCACATCCCAACACACATAACGACTGATATTTGTAAGACATGATGGGGTGAAAGGATAAGGCCACTCAGGGCTGTAAGTCACTGCTGGGCTGAGGGACTCAGCATCTCAGCACACCTGTATCCATTCATAACAATTGTTGGGAAGCTCAGCTGTTTCCTAGAAGGAGAGGCAATTCCTCAAAAGGCAATCGGATGCTATCAGCAAGAGCAAATGGCAAGGAGACGGAGTACCCACCCCCTCTCCAACACGCACCAAGGCCTTGGTCATCATCAATAAAGCAATCAGAGCTGCTCTTCTGCCTCGGCCTATGCCATAGCTCCTCTTCATCTCATTCCAGCCACAGCATATTCAATTTCCCCACCTAATTCCTCTTTCAGTAAAGGGATAGCAAAGAATGCATTTATACCTCTGCTCACATACCACAAATCTGTCCTTCAAAAGACTGTGGGCACTTGAGGGCCCAGTCTCTGACTCATTGGTTTTCATTGGCACCTAGGACATAAATCAGTCTTTAAAACAGACCCCAAACTTAGCTGAAACCTGTGCTCCAGACAGACCACTCCCAGAGCCCCAAACACACTCTGCTGTTTACAGGTCTGCTTGGGGGGTCCTTCTTCACTGGTAAGAACTCTCCTGAAGGAGACTCTTGATGCATATTAATAAAATGAATGGCCCAGCCGGTGTTGCTCAATGGTCGGGCATCAACCTGTGAACCAGGAGGTCACGGTTCAATTCCCGGTCAGGGCACATGCCCAGGTTGCAGGCTCAGTCCTCTGTAGGGGACATGTGGGAGGCTGCTGATGAATGATTCTCATCATTGATATTTCTATCTCTCACTCCCTCTCCCGTCCTCTCTGAAATCAATAAAAGAATTATAAATATACAGTATATATATATATTAAAAATAAAATGAATGAAGAGAGAGCTAGGGTGGATTCTCCCCAAACAGTAATCAGGCCTAAGCACCAGATAATCCAAAGAGGTTCATAGTATTCTTTGTTTCTCAAGGCTTGAAATCTGGAATCTCTTATGAAAACTTGATCTAGTCTGCCATATTCTTGGGCTGGCAAAACCATAATGTTGAGGGTTTCTGCCAACTGATAACCTGTGAGAAATTCAGGCAGAACTGCTCTGAGATGGCCAGATGCATTGATGCAGGAAAGGGACTTGATTTACAAGACATTCTAATGAAGTCTCAAGAATGGAGAAGACTGACTGGGGGAGGGTTTACCAGTATTAGGTAATTGCACTTTGTATTATTTTGTTGAATCTTTTCAGCAAACCTTTGAGGTAATGTAATAATTCCCATTTTGCAAATGAAAACACTGAGGAGTGATTTAGAACTATACCTGGGTTTGTTTTTAAATAACTGGTGTGAGGCAGAGCTGGGACTCAATCTCAAGTTTTTTATGCTTTCTATACCCCGCTGGCCTGTCCTTTCCATAGGATCAGTGATTTTTTTTGGGGGGGGGAGACAATTTTGCATGTTGGTTGGTAACAAAATTAATTGACATGCCATCACACTTCTTGCTACATGAGAAAAAGAAGCTCCTATTTGGTTAAGCTGCTGTTATGTGTGGCTATGATAATCCCATATCCTATATAATAAAAGCCTAATATGCTAAGTGTCCGGTCATCTGGTCGTCCAGTCGTCATTCAACCAATCAAAACGTAATACGCTAATAATATGCTAAAGCCTCTTAACCACTCGCTATGACTTGCACTGACCAGCAGGGGGCAGACAGTTGACCAGTCGACCAGTCGCTATGATGTGCACTGACCACCAGGGGACAGACACTCTGACTGGTAGGTTAGCTTGCTGCTGGGGTCTGGCCGATAGGGACTGAGTGAGATGGGCCGGACACACCCTGGAGCCCTCCTTTGGTCCCTCCCTGGCTGGCCAACCTCCCGCATCCCTCCCCAGCCCCAATCATGCACTGGTGGGGTCCCTCGGCCTGGCCTGCACCCTCTTGAAATCTGAGACCCCTCAGGGGATGTCAGAGAGCCGGTTTGGGCCCTACAGCGGAACGACCGGTTGCTGTGATGCGCACTTACCACCAGGGGGCAGACTCTCAATGCAGGAGCTGCCCTCTGGTGGTCTGTGTGCTCTCACAAGGGGAGCCCACTCAGCCAGAAGCTGGGCTCATGGCTGGCGAGTGCAGCGGCAGTGGCAGGAGCCTCTCCCGCCTCCACAGCAGCGCTAAGGATGTTCGACTGCTGGTTTAGACCCGCTCCCTGGTGGGCCCACAGTCAGACATCCCCTGAGGGCTCCTGGACTGTAAAAGGGCACAGGCCGGGCTGAGGGACTCCCCCCCCCCCCCCCCCCCCCGCTTGAGTTCATGAATTTTGTGCACCGGGCCTCTAGTAACATAATAAAAGTACTGGGTATATTTGCACTATATAAATAAATGGTAGTTATTATTAGGGTAACATACAAATGCACATTAAAAAAGCACTCAACTTATACAAACCTATATTTATTGATGAGATAAAGGAATATTTAAAAAGGAAATTCCGCTTTGTTAATAATCCAATTAATTAATGTGTATGTGTTTTTATAGAAGAAATTGGGCATTGTAAAAGGGTATAAAGTAAAAAGTAAAGATTTCCCACTGCCATCCCTTCAATACTTTTCTCCAGAGATAACATGTGTATTAGCCCCCCAATTTTTTTTTATGCATAGAGGTTGGTACTAGGATAAGGCAAGGAAGTGCCTAGGGTGCAAAATTTAAGGAGGCACTCACTCTTAGGTTTCTGCAAGTTCAGAGTCAATACCTCCATGAACCTGGAGGGAGTGCCTCCTTAAATTTTGCTCACTAGAGACCTCACTTGAGTCGTTCTAGTCCTGGCCCTGCTATGCATTGCATATATTTATGTGGGTGCTTGTATAGTTTTTTTTAAAAAACGAAAATAGCATATTTTGTTGTGACTTGTTTTTACTCAACAATTAATCAGGACCTATTAATATCAATTCCTATAAATCTATCTCAAACTTTTAACAATGTGTAGTATGAATGAACCATAGCTCAGCCATTTCCCTACTGATGAACATTTAAATTTAAATTTTGCTATTACAATATGTTTTAGTCAGTTTGCGCTTC
Organism: Plecotus auritus; assembly: GCF_963455305.1. NCBI lineage: Eukaryota > Metazoa > Chordata > Mammalia > Chiroptera > Vespertilionidae > Plecotus > Plecotus auritus. The sequence continues at coordinate 27,190,389 of NC_137774.1, forward strand.
TATAACATAGTATCATATTGACTGAGTGGCTTAAAGAAGACATTTACTTTCTCATGTTCTGGAGGCTGGGAAGTCCAATATGAAGGTGCTGGAAAATTTGGTTCTTGGTGAGGGCTCTCTTCCTGGCTTATAGACAGCCACCTTCTCCCTGTGTGCTCACATGGCTTTCTTCAGTGTGTACTCACGGAGAGAGCAAGAGCTCTCATATCTTCTTCTTTTCTTACTAGAGGCCCGGTGCACAAAATTCGTGCACGGGGGTGTGTGTCCCTCAGCCCAGCCTGCACCCTCTCCAATCTGGGATCCCTAGAGGGATGTCCAACTGCCCATTTAGGCCCGATCCCAGTAGGATCCCAGTAGGATCAGGCCTAAATGAGCAGTTGGACATCCCTCTCACAATCTAAGACTGCTGGCTCCCAACTGATCACCTGCCTGCCTTCCTGATTGCCCCTAACCACTCTGCCTGCCAGCCTGATCACCCCTTAACCACTCCCCTGCCAGCCTGATTGATGCCTAACTGTTCCCCTGCCAGCCTTAATGTTCCTAACTGCCCTCCCCTGCAGGCCTGGTCACCCCTAACTGCCCTCCCCTGCAGGCTTGATCGCCCCCAACTGCCCTCCCTTGCAGGCCTGGTCCCTCCCAACTGCCCTCCCCTGCTGGCCATCTTGTGGTGGCCATCTTGTGTCTACATGAGGGCAGCCATCTTGTGTGTTGGAGTGATGGTCAATTTGCATATTACTCTTTTATTAGATAGGATAAGGGAACTAATCCCATCAGAAGGGCCCCACCCTCATGACCTCATCTAAACCTAATTTCCAAAGGTCCCACCTTCAAATACCAATACATTAGGGGTTAGGGTTTCAGCATATAATTTTGGGGAGACACAGACATTCAGTTCATAACACAATGAATGCTGTGAAATAGATATCCTAGGCCAGTGGTCGGCAAACTCATTAGTCAACAGAGCCAAATATCAACAGTACAATGATTGAAATTTCTTTTGAGAGCCAAATTTTTTAAACTTAAACTTCTTCTAATGCCACTTCTTCAAAATAGACTCACCCAAGCCATAGTATTTTGTGGAAGAGCCACACTAAAGGGGCCAAAGAGCCACATGTGGCTCGCGAGCCGCAGTTTGCTGACCATGGTCCTAGGCCATATATACTTGCAAGTATTTCTACATGATATATTCCTAGAAGCGAAAATACTGCATAAAGGGGCCATTTTGAACTTTGAAAGCTGTAACCAAAGCACCCTCCCAAAGTTTTGCACCAATTCACATTCCCACCAACAGTGCAGAAGGATATAATGGTAGGCACTTTACATTAGAATTATCTGCAGCATTTCTGCCAATAGCCAGATTTCTTGGTACTTACGATTTCCTCGCATTAGACTGATGTGCCATTTTCCAGCAGTTTACTGATTAGACCCAGACAGTCTGGCTGGGGCACATGTACTGCTTTCTGGGTCGTCCTTTCCCTGCTGTGGAACTCAGCTGGGCAGTGATTGCTCTGGATTTTCCTACAGGCCTGGAGGGGGTGTGGGTTGGAAATGGGGAGCCAGGCACTCCGAAAGGCTATGCCATGGGTTGCTCTCCAACCTCTCCAAAGGTCACTGCAGGATCACGTGAGTCCTATGGGACATTGGGAGGTGACAGTTATAAGTATCAACTTCTTGAATGCAGAGGAGATTGTTGAATCTCAGTTTTTATATGTTGGAAGCAAATAACTTAATGTGGAATCGTTAATAGGTCACCTTGATGAAGAGGCAGCGTGCTGGACCCGATGACTGTTTGAGATTCTTGAAATTCTCCTCCTTCCCCTTCCTCTTACACTTTCCCTACAATTCTGGATGTCAGTTCCTGTCCATCCACCTTCCAAATCAGGAGTTGGCAAACTCTGGCCCATGAGTCATGTCTGGCCTGCAACCTCCTTTTGTAATAAAGTTTTATTGGAACACAGCCATGCTCATTTTCAGATCGTCTGTGGCTGCTTTTGCAACTGCAGTAGTTGCGACAGATTGCATGGCCCGCAAAACCTGAAATATTTACAATCTGGCCTTTTACAGACAAAGCATGCCGACTTCTGCTCTAAATGTCTTTAGAGTTTGTTCCCTCTTCTTCCCTATGAGCTCATCGCATCTCGCCTGGACTTCTGTAGTAGCCACTAAACTCATCATAGACGAAATGAGCTTTCTTAAACGCAAATGTAAGGGTGGCAGGCCCTCAAATACTTCCATTTCTCTTAAGTGTCTATGGTTTGAGTGTCTTGCCATATAAGGCCCAGTGAGTCTGCAGGCTGTTTGCGGTCATCTCTTCACTCTCATTTACTTATGTGCCCCACAAATACTCAATGCTCAGTTAGTTCCTCTGTAGAATGGAGCAAATAACACCTCCCTGGTGTCTCAATCCCTATGGGTTATTGAGTTTCCCAAGCATCCCACTCACTGTCTGAGCCCATTGCCTTTTACCCATGCTGGTCCCCTTGCCCAGAGGGTCCCTTCTTGTGCAGCTTGTCAACTGCTACTTCTTCAGTGATGCATTTTTTACTCCCTCATTAACAAAGATATTTGCTCCTTCTTCTTTGCCCCTAATAAACCACTCAGGGCGGCCTCCACTGTAGCACTTACATGGCATCATTTGTAATTATGTGTGTCCCTGTCCCTCCCACTGATCTGTGAACTCCAGCATGCAGGCAGCTTGTTCCGGTCTCCTCAGCATCTAACAATGCCTGGCCCCTACAGCTGCTAACGAAATGTTTGTTGAATGAACAAACACCAATATTCACTGAGATCTTGTTCTGTGTCAATGTGTCTTTTAGAGTCTTTACAAAAGCCGTGTGACATAGGTACTGTTATAGCCTCACTTTATAGATGTGGCAACTAAGGGCATAGAGAAATCACACGCCAAGGTCACAGAGCTTGCCAGGATTGGAACCTGGCAATTGTTCTCCAGAGCTCAAGCTCCAACTCCTGTGTAACAGTAAGCCAATGAATGAATGAATAAACTCAGTGAGCCTGACTGGCGTGGCTCAGTAGTTGAGCCTCTATCTTTCACTCATCCTTCAGGGTTGTACTTCCGATGGTCTTAGGCTCTACAACCTTCAGGGTTGCACTTCCGATGGTCTTAGGCTCTACAGCAGCGGTTCTCAACCCGTGGTTCGTGACCCACAGGTTGAGAACCGCTAGCAGGGTCGCCTAAGACCATCGGAAAACACAGATATTTACATTACGATTCATAACAGTAGCAAAATTACAGTTATGAAGTAGCAAAGAAAATAATTTTATGGTTGGGGGTCACCACAACATGAGGAACTGTATTAAAGGGTCGCGGCATTAGAAAGGTTGAGAACCACTGGCCTGTGGGTTCTGCAGGTCTGCCCTGTTCATGCAGGAGGGGACTGTATGAGGATGTGAGTGTGAGGTTGTTGGGAGCCACCTTGTGATCACAAGCGGGCCTTGAGCTGACTGGGGGCAGACTTGGTGTGTTGTGAAGGAAAGGGTATGAGGCTTGGAGACAGAAATGGATTAATGACTACTTGCTCTGCCTATGTTCTGACATGAGCCTCAGTTTCTCATCTAGAACACGAAGCTTTCATCCCTTCCTGGTGGATAGCAGTGAAGGTCATTTGAGAGAAGGTTTATAAAATGCTTCTTTAAACTCACAAAGCACTATGGTACAGTGTTGTGGAAAGTGACCACACAATAGAAGGGATCAATGGGAAGTTCTCTACTTCTTTTTTTTTTTTTTTAAATATATTTTATTGATTTTTTACAGAGAGGAAGGAAGAGGGATAGATAGTCAGAAACATCGATGAGAGAGAAACATCGATCAGTTGCCTCTTGCACACCTCCTACTGGGGATGTGCCCGCAACCAAGGTACGTGCCCTTGACCAGAATCGAACCTGGGACCCTTCAGTCCGCAGGCCGACGCTCCATCCACTGAGCCAAACCGGTTTTGGCTCTTTTTTTTTTTTAATCCTCACCCAAGGATATTTTTTTCCATTGATTTTTGTACAGAGAGTGGAGGGGGTGGGGGCAGGGAGAGAAACATTGATGTGAGAGAGACGCATTGATTGGTTGTCTCCTTGCCTGCAAACTGGCCAGGGCAAAGTTTACTATTTCATCGGGAAATATAGACTCAATGAATCTAGGAGGAATTCATGAAAGACACTTCATCCTTTATTTCTTGGGCTGCCAAACTCCAATAAATAACACTTATTGGGCTTCTACTTCTACATCTGTATGTCAGGAGAGGCACAATCCTTTCATTTCAATCTTTCAACAATGCTGGGAAGTGGGATCCATACACTACACTGTAGGGAGAGGAAACTGAGGCTTGGTGAGGTTAAAGAGCTTGCTGTGAAAATGGGGGAGTTGGGGTGCAACCCTGAAGGATGACAATGAGGCAAGTGAGAGGTGGGCTTGTAAGACTTGAGCCATGTCCCCACGCTCCCCATCCATATCTGGGACCTGAGATGTCCTCAGGGCTGGGTTTTGCAGGTCTATGGCAAGGGGAGGGTGACCGGGGGGTAACAGGGCCTCTCCTACCCTGCACATCCCTACACCCTTAGCCCTCAGTTGATGAGGGGTCTTCCAGTGCGTGTGTGAGTGTGTGTGCGTGTGTGACCAGCCCAGCAGCTGCTGCCATCCTAAAGCTGGGGATTAGGGTGACGAGGCCCACAGAGCCCTCCGGAGCTGGCTGCAGGCCAGAGCCACACGGGGCCGTGGGCTCCTGGGAGTTTGGATCCCAGGCCATTCTCGGAAAAGCATTTGCAGTGAGGCCACTCCAGGTGCCAGGCCTGGCCATCAATCCCTCACTCTTTGGAGCAGCGAGTTTATAAAGTAGCAATTAAATAAGAGCTCTGTAAGTGCTTCTGGGAACTGCCCTGAATGCATTTTCCAAACATAAATAACGGGGACCTCCACTCTGCGCAGAGCACATGCCCAGCGGAGAGGCAGCCGCACCAGAAAGAAGGGAGCCCTGTTGTGCCGACAGCCAGGCTACGTGTCCTGGTGTGCATGCGTGCTCCGTGTAGGTGGCAAGTTCATTTGTCTTGCCTGTCTGGGTGGCATGTCAGCCTGCCTGGACGTGTCGTGGCGAGAGGCTGGTGGCCGTGACTCACTTTGCTGGGGGAGGCAGGAGATCACCGGGCTGTTCCAGAGATGGTGGTAATGATCGCAGAAGCAACAGCAATGACAGTGTATATTCACTGAGCACTTATTATCTGCCAGGAGCCCACAAATCCCACATTATTGACAGGTTGGGAGACGTCCTAGGTGACAGAGCCTGTAACATCTTACATCTCTTAGGCCCTCATTATATGACGAGTTCTGTTCCAGTTGTTGTATATGAATGAACTTAGTCTCCCAATAAAAGTGGGAAGTACGTATTCTTATTATCCTGCTTTGTAGGGGAGAAACGGAGGCACAGAGGAGTTAAGTCTCTTGCTCAGAGCCAGCATTCGGGCTCTTAACCCCTCCTTGGGCCTCATCCTAGCACCAGACCTGAACCCTGGTACCACGTACAACTCTGTCTTCTCAGTTCAGGGTTGATGACTGTCAACTGTCCCAGCCCAAGGCCTGAGCAGCTCAATCTGGTTCAGAGAATAGCATGGGACTAAGTCCTCCCCACCTGCTGCTTCCCCTCAGGGGGCCCTCCTGGTCCCATCTCTCATGATTCATGATGCATGGATAGGGGCCTAGGGAGCCTCCACCCTCTGCATCCTCCCATCCACATTGCTGGTGCCCCCACCACCACGCCAGCTCTGCTCTCACACCTTCATGCCTTTGCTGGTGCTGGCCCGTTCTCCTGATGCCCTTTCCCCACCTGTCCACTAGGAAATTAAAAAATGCCAAGGCATTTTAAGTCACAGAGGAAGGGTCACCCGATCTTAGGAGAATTTGTGACCATCACGTCCTCCCTCCCCCATTCCAGCCAGATGAATACATTGCATATGCTTCTTCTTCTTCTTCTTTTTTAAAAAATGTTGTTATTATTATTATTATTATTGATTTCAGAGAGGAAAGAAGAGGGTGAGAGAGATAGAAACATCAATGATGAGAGAGAATCATCAATTAGCTGCCTCCTGCATGCCTCCTACTGGAGATCGAGTCTGCAACCTGGGTGTATGCTCTGATTGGGAATTGAACCGGTGACCTCTTGGTTCCTGGGTCGACACTCAAACCCTGAGCTACACCGGCCTGGGCACACAGTCTTATTCTTGTTGTTCTTTTAGATGTCGGTGGGTGGATGAGTGGAGCTAATTTCCAGCAAAGGAGGCTATTCGGATCATGCCTGATCCTGGGTTCCCCAGGGCTCCGGCCATGACTAATCCTGCCCCATTAGAGCAGTGCAAGCAAGACGACTGACTGGAAATGACATCAGCTCTGCTGTGTGACCTTGGCCAAGTCACTCTACTTCTCTGGGCCTTAGTTTTCTCATCTATAAAACAAGAACAATTATATCTTCCTGGCAGGGTTCTTCAGAAAGTTCAATAAGGGACGGAAAGCAAAGGCACCCAGCACACAATGGGTAATTAATCAGTATTGGTGAAATGGGCTCTCAGGATAGCAGAGGGTGGGGATTACCAGGATGGCACCATGAATAGCGCTTTGCAATGCACGTCTCTGTGGGTTTATGAGTTTTGCTCATAGTTGCGGCCCATTGCTTTCTGCAAAAGCCCCTTCCCCTGCCTCTGTCGGGTGATAAAAGAGGCTTCGCCCTCAACTCTCAGTCACGTCACCACGAAAGGTGGCATTTCGTGAATGCTGTCTTCCCAGCCGTCTCTCACCCGAGGATCCCATCATAAAAACCCCATCAAGAATCTGGCCCCTGTTCATTCCTGAGCGGGGAGTCAGTGATTTCCCTGTCTTGGACTGCATCGAAGTTGCCAGTGATTAAGAAACTCATATATTTTCACACTCATTAAAAGAAACATGATATTCACTTTTCCAAGAAAAGCCATCCTTGTTTGTAGACCCTGTAATATATTGGGAACGCCTCTTAATTGGCTTCTAGGACTCAGTGTCAGAAGTCAGACCCAAGTTTGTTTATTGACACAAGGAAAAAAATAAAACGTCGTATAATTAGTTGAGTGACTGACTCTAAATTCAGTAACTCCCATCGGTATGTGGCCTTGTCAGGGTTTAAGATTCCATTTTGGGTTATGAAAGGGGCCGGGTCCGAGGAGTCCAGACGCGGCTGCACTGCACCATAGCTATTGTACAAATGGGCTCAGTGTGCTGTTTGTGTTAAGATGGAAAACTTTTACATGTTTGATTTTTATGCAAGTCAATTAACTTGTTTTTTATAACTGTAAGGGCTTGCTTTGCAAATAAGATTACTTACCACTATAAATTATGGGAACATAGGGGCCTATTCAGACAAAATGTTACACACCCCTAACCCGTGCACCAGGCTGCATGCCGGCCTTCTGCAGGGGGGACAGCTGAGGCAAATGGACAGGGAGGTGAAGGAGGAGGGAGGGGTTATTTTGGTGCATTCTAAGGGGCCCTTCCAAGAGGGATGCAAAGAGGGAGTGTGTGTGTATGTGGGGGGGGGGGTGTCTGGGGGTGGGGACTAGGGAGCGAACCAGAATACTCTTCTCTGTGCTTCTTCCCCCACCTCAACTCTGCCCGGTTGCAGAGACCTGGCCAAGGCCGTCCCTTACATGGCAACGGAAGAATCTCTCTCTCTCTCTCTCTCTCTCTCTCTCTCTCTCTCTCTCTCTCTCTCTCTCTCTCTCTCTCTCTTAATGTTTGCTTCTTGGTGACAGCACATCCCCTGAAGCTTAAGTTTAGGGCAGGGCTATGTCCAGGCTTTATCCGCACTGTCATCTTGTCACCCCTCTTGCAATGGTGGCCCATGCCTATCCGGGTATCCAGTGAGCAACCCACCCCCTCCCACGATGCAGATGGAAGGGGCCAGGCCAGGGCAGGGCAGAGGGAGGGAGAGGAGCAGGCATTCCTGCAGGCCATGCTCAGGGGTGGGGAAGGTCCAGGCAGGCTTGAGAAAGAGGAGACTCAGTCTTCGGTCCCTGGGACTGACTCCCCGCCTGCATCTCCTTTGTGGAGGGCAGCATAGGTCTACACATGAGGTTTTCGGGGAAGTGATGCCGGGCCTCTTGGTTCTTAGGCTCCTTTGTGAGCCTGGATGGATTCCTTCCTGCTCTGAGTCTCAGGTTCTTTCTCATCTGCTCCATGGAGGCAGAAACCCAGGCCTGGCTTGCCTCATGGGGTGGGGCTTGTCATAGGTGATTCTAAATAGGGAATTTTGCACACCAAGCCCCATGGACATTTAGCAATTTATGGAGATATTTTGATTGCTACAATGGGGGTGGTGGTGGTACTTAGATATAAACAGGGATGCTACTAAACATCCTACAAGCACAGGGCAGCCCTCACAACAAAGAACTGTCTGGTCCAGAATGTCCATAGTGTCAAGTCTGAAAAACTCTGAATACTGGAATTTTCCTCCTTCTCTGAGGCGCATGAGGAAACGGAGACCTTTTGGAGGCTGACCAGTCTTTGGGACAAGATATAATTTGTAGAAGAGTCAATGCAGAGTACCTAGTTGCTCAGGAAAGAAAGAGGACAGGATTTCCTCAGAAGCAACAACAATATCATCCTTCACAATACACAGGATCTTTCAGTAGATTTCATGTTTTGGGGTATATATTATGCCATGAGGGCCCCATGGAAATCTATGGGAGTAGCTAGGGAAATGACAATAATTATAGTATCCTAAAAAGGACCAGAATTTTCATTATTCCGATTCTGCTGATAAAAAAAAAAAAATCCGGGGCTTAAATGTATGGAGTTACTTGTCTAAAATCACACAGCCACGCCTCCCGTGCTGGACCTTTCTCACATCGTGGTGAAGGAATCAGGATGCATATTATCATATTATGAAACCATGGACTTGAGCAACAGTCAAGTGTCATTGTCAAATGTCATTGTCAGGCATGACTTCACCGCATTGGCAAATACTTCCCAAGGGGAGGCCTTCCTTCTTAAGATAATCACACAGTCCTCCACACACCTTGAGTACTTTGTACCCACTCACATTGGGTTGTAGGTCGTGGCCTCATGTCTGTCACCTCTTATTGAAGCGGGGCTCTTTGAGGTTAGGGACATATCTTAATCGCCTTGACAGACCTCTTTGAGCTGTAGTTTCCTCTTCCGGAATATAGGAACAATGGCTCCTACCTCACCAGTTAGACCTTCATTAAATGTTTGTGGAACACCTGTATGAAATAAGAACACTGAGTTCCTCTTGTGTCCCTAGCCTCTGCCCCGCCCGCCCCCCTTCATCCTTCCCCCTGCTGGCTTGATGTCACATTTGGGTGCCAAAAAGCAGAGGAAGCAAAAGACTTGGGAGAGTGTGAGAAGCATTATTGAACTCTGAGGATTTTACCTTATTTTGTAAAGCCCAGCTGATGGAAAACCGAGGATCACTGGTATTAAGGGGCATTGGCCTTTGGGTATCCACTTTTCATAATAAATGGAAACCAGAGGAGACATTGCAATTTGCAAACGAATTTCTGCTCTGGATCTTCAGATTATAAAAGAAGTGGCTGTCCTCACAGAGATGAACATTTAGGTGGCCACTTGGTAGACCTGGAACCCACAGATCTCTTAGTACCTGCCTTCTACACTTGTAGATGGCAAGTTTCACATCTGGCCTGATGTGCTCTGCTCTGTGCCACTCATGATGCATGTCCACTGGATAGAGACTTCAGAAAACTCTTCTGACATCTTGGCTGTGGTCTGTGCCTGATGTCATTATGCAATCATTTCTATGTGGGGTCATATCATAAAAGATATGCTCTTCATATTATCAATGCTTTTGAGGACATTCCACTCATTCATTCATTCCTACCAAAAATTTTTTAGTGTCTTCCATTTTTTGTGTGCCCCTGGGCAAATTAACCTCTGTGAGTCTTAGATTTTTTTTCTTTAATATAGCAGGAATAATAAAACACTCTTCATAAAGTACCCAGTTTCAGGCATGTGGTAGGTACTCAGAAAATAATAGTTATTACTAGACTCTAAAAAAGCTGTGAATCTCATAGTATCAGCAAGGCATAAAGATACTGAAATCAATCTAATCAGCAACATACAAATACGTGTTAATTGATGCCTTAGTGCATATTGAGGATTCTAAAGACAGTCTCTGAATGGTCTTGGAAGGCTCACCAGAGGAGGCGAGACACAAGTCTCAAGGTAAACAGCATCCTAGATCTTAGAGCATCCAAGATTAAGTACCCCTTGTCTCCAGTCTGCCACATAAAATTATTATTTTCTCATTTTTGAGTTGAAGGAACTGGAAGTAAGTGAGCTAGAGAGTCTTACACCCATGAGTCAGATACTATTAATATGATCTTTTCACAAATGAAGAAACTGAGACATAGAGAAGATAAGTCTTTCCTAATGACACACATCAATCAGTAGTGGACCTCAAATGGAACTGACCAGCTCCACAGACTAGGATTATAACCTCCACATTCAATGGGAACAGAGGCTATTGTGGGAAGAATATTGGATTTGAAGCAAGTCCAACCTGGCTTCTGGTCTGTGCTCTAGCATGTGCTATCTTGTGAACCCGGGAAAGACACTGACTTCCTGGCCCCTGTTTTCCTTATCCAGGAGCTAGAAATGATGATGATATCCACTCTGTGGGATACAAAAATGATAAATACGTATTTGAAGAGCTTGCCATGGTTCCTTATACTTTGGATCTCCATAAGTTCTTAAAGTTCATAAGAACTTTTGCAAACATGACTGTGTGGGATTTGCTTAAATCCCCATTGAGTTATGTAAGGGAGAGGTTTTTTATTTCCTTTCCATAGATGAGAAAAGTGAGCAGGAGAGGGGAGAAAGGGTGATGGGAGCGCTTTTAAATTTTCCATTTATTTAACAAATATCAGCTCAGCAACTGTAAGTTTCAGCACCACATTTTCTTGAGGAGTTATAAGGCTTATCTCCATTTTTTCTGTATGAAGAACTGGAGCTCCAAGAGACTATAACTTTCTCATGTCATAGAACAAATCATAAGCAGTGTTGGGATTTAAAACAAGGTATGTGTGGACCCCAGACGTTCCCATGGTAGAGTGATTTACCCCAGGGTCACAAGGCAGTAAAAGGCACAGCCAAGGGAGGCTCCAACCCTAGTCTTTCAGGTTCAGATCCAGTTCTTTTTCACTCCAACATGTGAGTTAGGCCTTCAAATAAGTTTGAATTCCAAATTCTAAGCAAGTGATGACTTATGCAAAAGGTTAAAAAACCAGAACCTCCGAGCCAGGAAAGATCACCTTCCTTGAATAAACATGGTAAATCTCCCCACGATAACATTTGCTTGTCTATAGGAAACCTTCCCAGTCAGAAACTGATCCTATCTTCCAGCCAAAGTGATTTGGAGAAGGCCTAACTAAAGAGATTTAGGAAGCAGACCCACCTACAAGGGAGTCAATGAAAAGGGATCACTGACTTTGGCAAGTACAATCTACCAGGAAAGTCTGTGAGACTGATGGGTGTGGCTCTGGGATAAGTACCATCAGAAGATCTACTGGGGTTTTGGAATAGAGAGGATGACCTGAAGTCAGAGACACGGAATTCTAGTCTTGGTTTCTCCACTGTTGGCTGAATCACTCAACTTCTTTGTGTCTAACCATCTTCCTCCGTAAAATGGGGGCAATAATGTCTTTTTTTTTTTTTTTAATTGCTATGACAGGATTATTTGAGACTCAAAGACATAAAAGGATGATTAAATTGTATTGTACAATATAGCTGATATTCTTTGTTAAAGAAAAAGTCATGGAAAATAGTAAAATGAATTGGAGAGTAAAAATATTTTCTGTACCACCAGAGAACATATAAAACCCGATGGGTTTGAACAACCTGGTCATTAGGAAAGTTCAGTCCTAGCCCGTTTGGCTCACTGGATAGAGTGTTGGCCTGCAGACTGAAGGGTCCCAGGTTCGATTCCAGCCAAGGGCACATGCCTGGGTTGTAGGCTCGATCCCCAGTTGGGGGTGTGCAGGAGGAAGGTGATCAATGGTTCTCTCTCATCATTGATGTTTCTATCTCTCTTTCTCTATCCCTCTCCCTTCCTCTCTAAAATCAATAAAAATATATTAAAAAAAAAAAGAAAGTTCAATGCATCCTGCTTGTGGTACTACCTTATGAACATGATGATGATATTAATAATAAAAGTATAGTATGTTGCTGTTTGTAACACACTTCCACATATGGTTCTTATTTTTAATTCTCTGAGTTGATCATGCACTCTCTACTTTCTGACCTTTTTCAGTGTTGTTACTGCTGCCTGGAATCTTTCTCCCCTCTCTTTGCCAGATTAGCTATTTATCCTTCAATATCAATTTAAGTATCTCATTCTCAGAGAAACAGTTCCTGACCCATTCTACTCCCAACCTGGGCAAAGAGCCTTCCTGAGTGTTTTCTGATTCTATATAACTCATTTTGTAACTGTCTGCTATTTGTATCTTCCTATCCTCTTTCCATAAGCTGGTATTGTTGCTTGCATATCTCTGGATTCCCAGTGTAGAACAGGGCTAGGCACATGGATCCCGCTCAATGGATATTGCTGAATGAATGAATGAATTTGGTCTCTATGACAATTGCATGAAGAAGGTAGATAGGGCTGGAAGGCACCTAAGAGCTGGTCCAAGCCAACACTCCCCCTTAGATGAAGGAACCAAAGCTCCCATCCTATCTAATAAAAGAGTAATATGCAAATTGACCATCATTCCAACACACAAGATGGCTGCCCCTATGTGGTCAAAGATCCTGCCCCCATGTGGACACAAGATGGTCGCTACAAGATGGCCAGCAGGGGAGGGCAGTTGGGAGGGACCAGGCCTGCAAGGGAGGGCAGTTGGGGGTGATCAAGCCTGCAGGGGAGGGCAGTTAGGGGTGACCAGGCCTGCAGGGGAGGGCAGTTAGGGGTGACCAGGCCTGCGGGGGAGGGCAGTTAGGGGCAATCAGGCTGTCAGGGGAGCAGTTAGGCATCAATCAGGCTGTCAGGGCAGTGATTAAGGGGTGATCAGGCTGGCAGGCAGAAGTGGTTAGGGGCAATCAGGAAGGCAGGCAGGCGAGCAGTTGGGAGCCAACAGTCCTGGATTGTGAGAGGGATGTCCTAAACTGCCCATTTAGGACATCCCTTGAGGGGTCCCAGATTGGAGAGGGTGCAGGCTGGGCTGAGGGACACACACCCCCATGCACGAATTTCGTGCCCTGGGCCTCTAGTGTTAAAATAACAGTCCTGAAGTCACCCCGCCTATTGGTGCTGGAGCCACTCTGGACACAGCCCTTTCACTGGTTCAAGAGTGTTCTTTCTGCCCAGCTGGGTGTGGCTCAGCAGTTGAGAGTCGCACAGGAACCAAGAGGTCACCGGTTCCATTCCCGGTCAGGGCATGTGCCCTGAATGTTGAATTAGACTCTACAAGGAGTTAAGATAGGCGTCTTAATCCTATCCTGTTACTAGCTGTCATCTTGAGCAGATCACTTCCCCTGTTTGGACCTAAATAGATATATATTGTGTAACTACTATGTGTATACATGACATAAGGTTCAATTTTCTCCATTGTAAAATGGAGGATGATGGAGAATTACTTTACATAATCTTTAAGGTCTCCTCAAATTCTAAATGACATAGTTCCCACATCAGTTCCAGTGGCATAATATTACTTTATTGTAATATGGTGTCATATGCAAGCGGTGGCTTTGGGGAAAGATCAGTTGTAGCATGGTGATCAAGAAGTCAGATTTTCCCTGGCCAGTGTTCTCAGTGCTTAGAGCATCGGCCTGTGTACTGAAGGGTTGCGAGTTCAATTCCCAGTCAAGGGCATATACCTGGATTGCAGATTCAAACCCCGGCCCTGGTCTGGGCGAGTGCAGAAGGCAACCAACTGATGAATCTCTCTCACATCTCTCTCTCTCTCTCTCTCTCTCTCTCTCTCTCTCTCTCTCTCTCTCTCTCTCTCTCTCTCCTTCTCTCCCTTGCACTCTCTCTAAAAAGCAATGGAAAAAATAGTCTTGGGTGAGGATTAACAACAACAAAAAGAAGTCAGACTTGACATCAGCTGAAACGGTTGTGAACAACTGATTGGTGTTTTCTCAGAAACAACGTTTTCTTGCCTCAAAACAATGGCAGTAATAATAAGGATTGATGACAATCAAGTCAGATGCTGTGTGTGATGTGGTGTGTGGACCCTCATTCTCAGGTGACTGTAGAGAATGACTATGAATGGCCTATCTCACATGAGATGGAATCACACGAGGTTCAGCATCTGATAGGTGGTGCAAAGTTTGGGTTCTGTGACTAGGAACCAGGTTCAAATTTTCCATCCAGGGAGGCCCACCAGTCAAAAAAGGCTGGACTTAGCTAGCCGCCCTTAGTCATAGCACACCACGGGGCTAAAGTCCCAAAGTAGCTTTCCCTGTGCCCAGGCCTGAGCAAGGTTTGTCTGGCACATCCAGAGGCTTGGGGTCGTTTTCTCTATCACCATCCTAAACAGAGAGTTGTTTTTAAATTGGAGTGTCTCTACCTTCTTCTCTTTTTGCTCCCTCTCATGGGCAAATGTCCCATTGCCTCTGGGCAAGGCTAACTTGTCCTTCTGAATGGTACTTTTGAGTTAGATGGACAGTCTTGATCAGCAGGATAAGGGGCTGGGCTGGGGAAAACAGCAACGATGCCACCTCCTCATTGTGGCTGGGATGTGTTGCCATGGCTACTAAATGCAGGGAAGTAAAATAAGCAGAAGAAAAAGAAAAGCCATAGTAGATGTGTATTTGTGTTCATGTGTATGCATGGGCATGCGTACACACCCCTGTGTGAGGTGTATATTGCTGGGCTCCTACTTTCTGACCGGCTTTCATCCTTGCAATAACCCTGCAGAGTAGACAGTGCTGCCCCTGCTGCAGAGGTGGGGGAGTCAAGGAGGTTAAAGGTACAGGTTGCAAAGCCAGCATGTCTGCGCGAATCCCAGATCTGCCATTGCCTAGCTGTGTAACCTGCCGGTTTCCACACCTGTGAACAGTAGTACCACCTCTCGGCATTGTGAGCGGTGAGTTGAGACACAGAGAATGGTTAGCACAGGGCTTGGCACATGGAAAGTGCCCAATAAATGGTCACCACTGTCTATCCCTTATTTTCCCCAGGGACAAGCAGTGGGAAAGGAAGGAGTTCATAATTCACTATTACCACCCAGTACCTGCCACGGGATAAGTGCTCAACCATGAATGGAAGGACACCATTACCCTGGTTTGGCCACTAACAGGGGCCGAGAAGGACTGACGGGATGATGGTGAGCTTCTCTGAGGGGGCTGCCAGTCCAGATCTTTCTCCTCTAAAACTTGAGCTCTTTCTACCTTCTGTGTTCACCTGACCCAGCGGGTGGGCTGACTTTCCCAGCCTGAGGAGGGTGGTGCCTGTGGAGAAGTTCCAGGGTAGGCGTGGCAGTGCCTGTCTCTGAGAGCTGGCTGGGCTCGGGCCTGCAGGGAGGACGTGGCTGATGCCAGGCCCGCACTGGGCACCGGTCCTTTTGTCTCTCCCAGGTCCCGCTCACACACTGTCAGAGCTTTGGAGACTGTGCAAGTGACATGGTGGGATAGTAGGTCTAATAGTTCTTTGAATAAAGCTGCATTGAGGAACACAGTGCTTTTAGAAAGTGGTTTTAATCTCGGTGGGGTGGCAATCTGGCATTTCAGGAGTGTTGCTGGGATCTGGTGCCAGCTGCAGTGCTAACCAGCTTTGTTACTTGGGGCAAGTCTCTGCCCCTCTCTGGGCTTTGGTTCCTCGCCTCGGAGGCGAGAGAGCAGGAATGATGGGCAGTCACGCTGCTCTGATGTCCCTTCCACTGATCTTGTCTGACTCCACCCCAGTTCCTCTTGGCTTAAACAGGCCACAATCACTCTCCGTCCCACCTGCTCCTCACAAGACAGCAGTATCTATGAAAGAGCATCCCTACCTGGAGTTCTCAGTCCTTTCCAGCAAGACTCCATGATCTCTGCTGTTATCTCTCCCCGCTTTCCCTCTGTGTCTGGGCGGGGACAGCCTGCGTGCTCTTTGGAGAAGCCCATGTTATTAATAACAGTGACTTCTGTTTTCTCAGGGCTTTAGAGCTTACAAAGGCATGAATATTATCAGTCACACAGCTGGAATGGGGTAGAGCAAAGAGCTCAGGTTCAACTACAAAGTCTCTACTTTTAACACCCCCACATTACCTATGTCTTCAAAAGGCCTCCTTAAGTTGAAGTTGGAATTAAGTGATGTTCATTAAACAAACAAACACATTCTTGTGGATTGGGCTTAAAAGAGAAAAAAACTGGAGCCATACCCAGTCACACAGTTACTCATTCGCCGCATATTTTTTGAATGCCTACTTAGTATTCGGCACTATTTTGGATAATATTCCTGGAAGTCAGAATCAAATACAGTAGCTGCCCTCAAGGGGCTTTGAAATCCAGAGACAGCCAGATATGGGTTTGTACAAATTTAGGGCAATGTTGTAAGTGCTGGACAAAGGTGCAGTACGCAAGATTGGAAAGAGTGTGGGTTTCAGAGTATGAACCCTGTTTTTGAGTCCTGGCTTTGCCACTAACTAATTAAGAGTCCTTGGGTAAGTTACCAAATCTCTCTGAACCTATTACATAGCAAATGTAATATCACATGGATTGGTTACTGTTGGAGTTTAAATGATGTAATGCACATAAAGTACCTAGGACAGTGCCTGTCATATATGGGCAGTTAAGATCTATCATTTATTATTATTAATAATCATTAGCACTGTGGGAGCACAAAATATGGCTTGATTAATTCCACCTTGGCCACCGCCTAAGGAGGTACCATGTGAACTGGACCCTGAAGTACGAGTAGGTTTCCCCCAGGAGGAATCCTGGTTTGGGGTGATGGGGCAAAGGTGGGGCAGGGGGCATTTCAGGTAGAGCAAACAGTGTAAGCAAAAGCATCAAAGGGCTGGCAAGTTTAGGCAGCCAGAGCAAGTTGATGTGACTGATTAGTGGGGGTGAGGTAGAGCACAAAATGATGGCAGATTATAGTGGAAGGCACGTTAGGGTCATAGATGGTGAAGGACCTTGGGTGCCACGCTAAGGAAGTTAGTCATGATTCTATAGTAAAGAGGAGACTGGAAGTTTGGAGTGTATGCTAGGGAAATGGCAACGCAAGTGGCACTTGTGAAGATGGTACAGGCTAGCAGTGAAGAAATGGACTATCAGGCTATTCAAAGGCCACGACAAGAGATGATGAGGCCTGAGCTATAGCACATGGTGATGATGGGGATGAGAGGTCACTCAGGCTAAGAGGTAATTCAGGAGGTGTGGGTAGGTACTTTGTTAGTAAGGAGAGGATGCTCACGAGAGGTAGACCAGGTATTTTGCAGTGCGGGGCGGGGCGGGGGGTGGTCTATAAAGCTGGGTGAATGGTTAGGCCATTACTCAAGAATGCAAAAACTGAAAGCAGTCAGATGGGAATGTTTAGGAATAGGGTTAGGATTCAACTTTGAACTTGTGTTTGCTACGGTGAAGTCCAGGAGGCAGTTGACTCCACAGGAATGGAGCTCAGGACAGATGTCTGGCCCAGAGCAGAGATTTGGGTGCTGGCTCTTCAGGCAGGCTAGCTCCCACTGTGGGAAGCCCAGAGTTTCCCCTCAGGCAGAGGATATGAAAAGAAAAGAGGCGACCTGACGAGAATCCTGGGGAGCATCCATCTCCAAGGGTCCAGCCAGAAAGTGGAATCACACTGCACTTGTCTCCTGGGATCTGAGTGGTCAGGAGACACAGCACAGGGCCACTCAAGGTGCTTGCTTTTGAAGGGAAGAGGAAAGACAGCGGCAGAGGCCTGGGCACCTGGGCAACCTGCTTTGGCATGTGGCTTTGGGGGAAGTTGTTCAACTTTGGGGTGAGTAGCACTTGAGCCCACAGGTTAATTCTCAGGACCCTAAACTCCCACCAAAACGTCTCTATTAACCTTGGTCTCTAACTTGACCTTTGACATTGCCCAGGCCACTTCCCCTCTATGGGCCTCAGTTTCTCATTTTTCATGGTGGTGGCCCTGAGTAGACAAATGCCCTTTAAAGCTCTCCATTGCTGATAGTGCATGCAGGCACTCATGGGGCCTTGGACCAACCTGGATGTGATTGTCTCTCTCTTAACAAGTTCTCTGCCCCTGAAGTGAGTTGAGAATGATATCACTCAAGACTGTTTTTGGAAGGTAGTCACTTCTGACAGATTCCTGATAAAGGACCAATAACTAGCCTGGCCAGTGTGGCCCAGTGGTTGAGCATCGAACTATGAACCAGGAAGTCATGGTTTGATTCCCCAATGGGGCGTGTACCTGGGTTGTAAGCTCAATCCCCAATTGGGGGAGGGGGTCTCATCATTGATGTTTCCATCTCTCTCTCCCTCTCCCTTCCTCTATAACTAGAATGAGGAATTTATAGAATTAGAACAAATTAGGGCTAATTACCTAGGCTGGATTCCAGACTCTGTTCATGTAAGACAAACTCCCCTGGCTTCCCACTTTCCCTCCATCCTGAATCAACCTTAGCTTGCCTTTGGTTATTGGCTTCCCCACTCTCATCCATTTTCTGGCCTATAATTTAAACAATAGCAACAACAAAATCCCCCAAAACCCAAACAAAAACAACTAGCACTGAAAAAAACGTGTTTTGTTTTTTTTTTTTGTCAGCCAAGACTATCATAATATAAAATCCTTCCCCAGTAGAAGAGTTTTTGCCTCCAGGGTAAGTTATCCTTCAAGCCTCAGTTTCCTTATCTTATCTTTAACATAATGATCAAAATTCTGGCTATGGGCTCTTATGTGGGTTTGAAAGAGATAATGGATGTGAAAGTGGTTTTAAACCATAAAGCGTTAGGCATGAGTTAGTCATTGTTTGATTTTATTATTCCCTGGATCAAGTCTTAACTGTTCAGCAGATAAGCTGTCTCCTCTTTTTAAGGATTTCAGATGAGGGAAAAGCAAATCTTCCACCTACACACGGAAAGCCTTCTCCGAATTTTCTCCATGGATTTATTCAATGCTATCTAGCTTTGGATGGGAAGTCTTCTCTAAATATTCCTGTCCTTGATTTGCTAAAAAGAGTTTATCTCAGTTTAATTCAGCCCCCCCCCCTCCGCTCCCCACTCCCCAGCAGACAGGCACCTTCGAAGTCAGTAACCTCATAGTAATCTCCAGAACTGACAGAGTCACTTTAGGGTCGTCAGAACAGCCCAGGCTCTGTGTGCTGTGTCATATATTCGAGCATGTTCTTAAATTTTCCCCAGATCATTGTTTAACAGGGACTGGACTCTGAAACTCCTGGGATCCTCAGAGCCCCAGAGAGAACCTGGCTGATCCCAGAAAAGTGATCAATTAATATTCATTTATGCAGTCATCGCTCTCTATAAAACTAGTGTCTATCTGTGCCCCATATTGTACCAGTGCCCAGGGATACCATGGTGAGCAAAATGGAGGGAGGTGACAATCCATTGGAAGAGTCAGAACACAGAAATAACTGAAAATTATAAATACCAACTACAAATGGATACATCCTGTGAGGAAAAGTCCCGAGAGCTGAGAGAGCATGGATCAGAGGGGGCCCGGCCTGATTTCCCTAGGAACAGCATCTAAAGACAGGAGGGCATTCCTAGGAGCAGAGAAAATACTCCAGCCTGAAGGCATAGCCTGTGCAAAGGCCCTCAAGGGTGGAGGCGGGGGAGGGAGCTTGGTGCACGAGAGAACCTTAACTGTGTGGCTTGAACCCAGAGGCAGGCAGAGGGAGGCCTCAGTCTGGTAAGGATTCTGGCCTTTATCTCAGAGCCATGGGAAGCCATTGAGAAATTTTATGCGGGGAGTGACAAGACCACATGTGTGTCTTAAGGTCACTCAGGCTATAGCGTGGATAATGGATTGGAGCTGGAGCGAGCATGGAATCAAGGAGACTGGCTGGGATTATCAACTCAAGGAGCACTAAACCCTTCTGCTTTTCCCAACAACTCTACTGGGTTCTTTTGCTGCCCCTACCACCCATCCATCCATCCATCCATCCATCCATCCATCCATCCATCCATCTCAATGATAAACTGAAATCTTTCCAAACCTGTTTGCATCTTGGCTCCACCATCAGTTAGCTGTGAGCTCTTGGGCGAGTCACTTAAGCTTCCTGTTTCCACATCTGTAAATGGGAGGGGGGGGGCGTTATTAACCTTGTTTGACTAATCTTTCCCCCTTAATTCAATAAGTTGAACAGCAGTCAGGAGTCCTTTGTAACATGGGACGGGAAGAGGCTGCCAAAACCAGCGACTGTTGGGCGTATTTCACTTGGTTAGTGCGGACTACCACTCTTATTCTTATCCCATAGAATCGCTGAGCAATCTCCAGATGGGTGGTGGGTTTCTTGAGCCCAATCCTGACCACAGAGAAAAATAACAGCGCTGGATCTCCCATTACTGATGCCACCAGCTACTGCTGCCTCACCATCTGGTATGAGCTCTGTGACATTGTCCTTTATTCAACTTCTGTGAGCTTCCGTTTTCCTAGCTGTGAAATACACCTACGTACCCTTATCCTTCCAGTCAATATTTGTTGAGTGATCCTATGGGTCAGGCACTGTGCTAGTCTCAGGGGACATACGACAGACCTGTTTCCTTCCCTTGTGAATTTTCACATCTCATTGCATGTAAAATTACGCTCATGAAAGTGCTTTTTGAATCCTAACACTGCTTATTCTTGTAACAACTGTAAAGGGAGGGTTGAACTGAAAATCTGGAAACGTTGCTTTTGGTGCCAATTCTGTTCCAAAGTAACTAGAACGGAGGCAAGTCACTTGGCCTCGACAAGCTTAGTTTTTGCAGTCAAATGTGAAGAATTTTAAAGCCATCCCAGTTTAAATGTAATTCTATCATCTTTTCCTCGAAATCAGCATCCCCTTCTCAAATTTTGTATATGGCTTCCCTTCCTTTTCTCTCATTTCAAAGAATCAAAATTTTCTGTTTACTTTCAGTCCCTTCCTTATATATAATCCCGGGACCCCAACTGCAAATGCCTTTGAGAGTTCTGGTAGGTAATATAATGAGTGAAGCATGCAATAGGGAGAGGTAGGGACTGTGGCAAAATAAAGGGGGGCATATTTGATTTAAAGGGGACAGCTTCTTCTCAGCTCCAGCAAATTATTGCTTTATACAAAAATGCAGGCTGGATCTAACTTTTGCTTTCCTTTAAAACATCTTAGTTGTGTCCTCTCCTCTCCCTTCCCCTTGATCACACTGTCCTTCAAAACTAGATGACAGTTGCACTCTCTTATGTGGCCTTCCAGCCTACAGTTTTACCGTTCGGATTTTTTTTTTTTACACAAATATAATCCAGAAGATTCTTCCTACCACATCCCTTCCTCATGAACCTACAATGAGCTTCGAGTCACTTCACTAGTATTTACTAAACACCGTGTCAAGCATTGTACTGTGTGCTGTGAAGATTTAACAAATGAGTTACAATTTAAAAAAATCTGTCATTTAAAAATTCTCAGAGCCTAGGAGAGGGTTTAATCTTTGTGTTACAGACCTTAGATCTGATGCATATGGCAGGCTGTCTTCCCACAAAAAACACACACAAATACATTTCAGACACACTCTGCAGAGCCCCTTCCTAAGCACAGCAGGTTAAGAATTTCCTTCCCAGAGAAACTGCAATCCTTAGGGCTCAGGTGATGAAGTACCAAGAAGGGAGAGGATTCATTCCAGCCAGGGGAGGCCTTTATGGAGGAGGTCTGGTGTGACTTGGACATCACACAGGCCTGGATTTGAGTCCAGGTGCTTCTACTTAACAAACGTGTGTCCTTGGGCCAGTTATTGACCTCTCTGAGCCTCATTTTCCTCAGGTGTATAATGGTGTATAATGAATAATGGCTCTTCGTTCCACAGTGAGATCACAAATAAGAAGCACTAGCATCTTGCAGGCAGTGTCAGCATCTTCTCTGCCCCTTGGCCTCTCCCAGGTTTCCTTGCACACCTTACCTCAGACTATCCTCCCTACAAATACATCTGGTACTGTCAGGGCCTTCTGATCTGCTGGGAAAAATCTTACTGCACCCCAAGAGTGCTTGATTATCCCTGCCCACTTTCTTTTGCTGTCTCTACCATCCATCCATCCATCCATCCATCCATCCATCCATCCATCTCAATTATAAATTAAAATCTTCTGCAGGCTTCTCAGATTCCTCCCTCTTCTGGACAAGCCTGGAACCTGTGTGTGTGTGTGTGTGTGTGTGTGTGTGTGTGTGTGTGTGTGTGTAAGGAGTAGTGGGTGGTGAAGGATGCTCTTTTGTATGAGATTCCTCTTCTGTGCATGGTCCCTTGCAGGCCTGAAACATCAGGGACCTTTCTGACCTCTCCTTCAGCCCCCACATCCAATCAATCACCAAGTCCTTTCCAGTCTCCTGGCAAATGATCTTTGTGTTCATTGGCATTGATGTTCCTCAAGTATTCATCTTACTGACTCTTCCTGGACCACAGCAAGGTCCTCCTCACCTAATATGCCAGTAGCCACTATCCTATTTCCAATCCATCCTGGACACTGGCACCAAACTTAAATGGAAAAAGACTGTATCTGCTCATTTTTGTGTCCTGAATATAAAATACAGAGTCTGGCCTATAGAAAGTGCTTGTGGTAGATTAAAGGTAGCCCCTGATGCTTTGCTGCTCCCATTGAGAGGTGATGTCTAAGTCCCTTTCCTTGAGTTTGGACTGGTCGTAGATACTTGCTTAGCCAATAGACTGCAGTAGAGACAATATTGTGGGACTTTTGAGGCAATGTCATAGGTACTGGGGGGTAGGTATGGGATAGAGGCGGTCAATGGGGAAAAAAGAGGACATCTGTAATACTTTCAACAATAAAGATACATTAGAAAAACACTTTAACATAGGATGGACCCAAGCCAAGTGAGAGCAGGCAATAAGATCTGAAAAGCACGCTTAAGCCAAATTACGGAGGACCTTGAATGCCAACTAAGGGCACTAAATTTTATATTCCAGGCAATAGGGAGCCATGGAGAGCTCTTGAAGAGGGCAGGAACACCATTAGAGCACTACTGCAAAGGAATTATTTCTTTATTCCATAGTTTTTGAGCATTGTTCTGGTTATCTATTAGGCCTGGGTCCATCCTATGTTCAAGTTTGTTTGAGCTGTTTCCCAAGGACACAAATTCTTTACCTAGTCTGCGTTTTCCATCTAAAGGCCCTTTCCTCTCACATCCCCACCACAGTAGGCTGACATTCAACTTGTTCTTTGCGACTTTAGTCAGATGCCTTTCCTGGCTGCCCAGTCCAGCAGTGAGCCCTCACCATCTGGCCCAGGTTTGTTTATCTCCTCTTTCATCACTTACCCTGCTCTTCATTTCTTACCTCCTCCATTGCATTATAAACTCCTTATGTGTGTATTGGGGCGGGGGGAGGGGAGTCAGAGGGACATGGGGGAGAGGGGTCCTGGCACATAATGGAGTGTACAGAAATGTTCTGTGTGGCTCCCCAAGCACGGATCTCTACAGAGCTACAGAAAAAGCAGAGGTGTTAGCATCAGCTCAAATTTGAATCATAACTGTATCACTTACCGTGTGGCTTTGGGTAAGGTGCTTAAAGTCTCTGAGCTCCAGCTCCCTTATTTGGAAACTTAGAGACCTTGGGTGAGAATGGGTGTAAAGGGCCTACCTCAGTGCTTGGCATACCAGACACCATTAATAGCTGGCTTGTGAAGAGAGATAGCAGAAGGGTTGATCAACTCCCCGATGATCAATTGTCATTATGTCAATTATGGAAAGAACTCTCCCTGACCAAAATAATAATAGTAATAATACAAAGATAAATAAAAGAATAAAGAAAAAGTGAGCTGTGGAGAGGCACAATGGAGACCCCTTAGAGAACCACAACTACATTAATCAGTGTGATCTTCAGCAAACCCCTCTGAGGCCTCAGTCTTCTCATCTGTAAATTGAGGGGTGGGCATTGGAATCTAAGCTCCCCTCCAGCTCTGACATTCCAAGAGCATTAAAGAAAAAGGATGAATCACTCCTTCAAAATACCAATATGGGCTGGGCCCTCCCCCTGCTGTCCCCATCCAGCACAGCTAAGAGCTCTTAATACACGGCCAGCCTCCTCCTGCAGCTGCCACCAAACTTCAACCTTCTTTCCCAGGAGTCTCACCAGCAAGACTGATAATGGACCCCTGGCCTTCTCCATCTCAACAGGGAACCAGATCCCATTCCCAGACTCCCCTCCCCCCGGGGGCTGGCTTTCTGTGGACATTTGGCCTCAGTATGCTTGTGCCTGAAGTGTAGGGCCTGTGGGAAGAATGGAAGGAAGGAACAAAAAGAAGAGTTACAAACAGAGGGTTGATGAGTGAATTCTTGCAATCAGGGCTGGAGGGCGGGGAAGATGGGCACCTTGCTACTCTCTTCCAGGATTTTGAAAAAGTTGATGTGTCTGTACCAGGAATAGTTATAAATCTCCATCCTGAGGAGGCAGGGTCCCAGCAGCTGCAGACATTCATAGACACAG
Source organism: Plecotus auritus (assembly GCF_963455305.1). Taxonomy (NCBI): domain Eukaryota; kingdom Metazoa; phylum Chordata; class Mammalia; order Chiroptera; family Vespertilionidae; genus Plecotus; species Plecotus auritus. Next base: position 27,214,972 of record NC_137774.1, read on the forward strand.
GCTGTCAAAGCCTCAGAAGACACCGAGATCCATTTTCCTCCTTACAGGAGATAGGCACTAGGTGACCGCAAAGGACAGTGTTCTTGCCTCTCTGCCCAGAGCTCTCCACTCCTTTCCGTGTTGATGCTATTATTAGTATTATCAACATTAATAATGATAGAGACGGAACCGGCTGTGCATTAGTCACAGTGTTCGGGAACCAGCACCTCCTTGGCTCTCTCCTGGGACCGCCTGGGTCCTGCTGGGTCCTCTCTCCACGTCTGGAGTGGCTCCGCTCCTGGCCTTTGAGTCTGTCTGTCCTGTGGTCTGTCTATTGCAGGTCACCTCTGCAGCCGGTCCTCCTAGCTCACACCGGCTCCTGCTCTGAAAGCCGAGAAGCTGGCCGGCTGCGAGCGGGTTTTCCAAGTGGGCAGGGGTGGGGAGGAGGGGCGCGGGCCGGCGGGCTGGCGGAGGGAGGAGGGGGCGTCGCGGAGGGGAAGACCTCGCATTGTAATCCAATGACATTGCCAACGTGGGGGTGGGGGCGCTGGCCTCGGCGCGCTCTCGGAGTTTTGGCTGCCCGCCCAGCTGGGAATAACTCTCTTCGCATAATTCGCGTGTTTACCAGGCATGAAAATTCTTGCTTTCGCCCCCCCCCCGCCCCCCCCCCCCCGCGCCCCGCCAAACCCCCTCCTCCTCCCCGCTCCCCACCACCTCCACCTCTCGCAAGTGAAACTCTGTCTAAAAAAATATTGGCCCGGGGCACAGAAAGTTTTGCATAAATTCATAAGTGATGAATGGCTGATTTTAACGTTATTTGGGTATTTGTCAGACCTTAACAAATATACATGGGGACGGCGGTTCATAAACTTAAACATCTCAATATCCCCTTTCTTCTGGAAATAAATTACGTTTGTTTGCCCGGCTTGGAGTCTTAAGGTAGCCGACATTAGGAATATTTTAAAAGCCATCATCCATCGAGCATGTCTCCCAGGCGCCAGGAAGATTAAATGAAAGAATCATAAGATGGAGGTCTTTAACTTTTAATCCTTTTACAATGAAGCCTCAGATAGTCGCGGGGGCAGGGTGCCCTCTCTGGGGGGAATAATGCCGTTATTCCTCGGCTCTCAGTTAATGAATACCCTAACGTCTGTCCCACGGCTGACGGAGGCAGCGCCGGGGAGGGGGCTCGGGCTCGCGGGCCAGGCTATTGAAATGAGGAGCCACCGAGGCTGCCTCGGGAGGGAAGAAAGCGCCCGGCTGGAGGGACCGGGCGGGCGGGGCCGGGGGCATTGAAACTGTGCTGGGGACTGGGCGCAGGTTTGAAATAATTAGCACAGATTCGCCGGGACTCCGGAGGTGCGGGGGGGTATGGGGGGGAGAGGAGAGGGACACCCGGAGGGAGGCGGGGAGGTGGCGGGGGGGGGGCGTAAGGGGGGAGAGGTAGCAAAGGAGAGCAACTTTGGAGTCCAAGATAAATAAAGGGAGCCCCGAGCAGTGTCAGGAAGCGGGCCCACGTGGAGCCGCGCGGATGGGCGCCACCGCGGACCGAGGCAGAGGGACGCACGCGGGTCGAGCGCCCGCCCCAAGAAGTTGGCTTTCTTTAAGGAGTGGGGTGGGGGTGATGTTTTGCACGTCCCTTTAAGGGATAACACGTCTTTTGCCCCTATCTAACCCAGAAGCTCAAACACCTGGATTCTGATTTCTCCTCCCTCCCCACCCCCAAGTGGAGTAAGCGTCCAGAGCTGGGGTGCGGGGGGGGGGGGCGCACCCCGTTTCCCACGGCAGAACCTAGTGATGGCGTTTTTCACTCCAATTCGGACCCTTCAGAAACCCTGACTCGCAGAGTCTTCCTTAGGTCTTGGGGGGAGAAGGGAGGTGAGTGTCAAATCTCCCAGACATTAAGGCTGAGTGCCTGGGATTTGGGGGGGTCCAACTGGCAGGATCCCGGAGGCTGTGAGTGTTGATTCCTCAGCTTGGAATTACCATCGTAATTTCCGGGCGTGCAAAGGGTTAACACGGGCTGAATATTGAGGTGGGGGGGGGTGCGAGGCAGGAGGGGTGGCGGGATCTGGGTGGGCGCGCTCTGATCTCTCCCCCCCATTCCTCGGGGGTCAAGTTTCAGCGGCACTCCGCCCCTAGGGTAGGTGTGAAAGACACGTGTCCCCATTGTGAAGGGCCTGTCAGGCAGGACAAAGCGGCCGCCCACCCTCCCCCCTCCCTCGGCCCAGCCTGGGGTCAGCTCCAGGGGGCCGGCTGGGTGCCGAGGTCACGACAGGCCCAGGCTTTGGTGATATAGGGAGAAAAAGCTGGGAGACTGGGCGGAGGCCACGTGATGCTCAAGTGAGGGGTTGAGAATACCCCCCTACCATGAAAAATTGAGTGGTCACCTCCATCACACCCGAAGAGGGGATGAGCCCCTTCTCCTCACAGGCGTAATAAGCACAGCGGCACCCCCTACCCGCCCCCCCTTGCCCCCCACCCCTCCCATCAATCACCAACACAGAGAATCGCAGTGTGGAGCCAGTCGATTTTAGTGGTTTTCTTTAATCCTGCTCTGCACTTCTTTCTCATTTACTACACGGGATATTATAAAGAATAAATAGCAGATACTCTTAATTTACAATGATTAGTCATTCCATTTGTTCTCTATATTTACAATAACTGTAAAATAACATTGAACTCTATAGCTTCTTCGAGGTCCAAGGAAAACCAAAAACACTTTCCGAAGAATGGAAAATAGCTTTTTAAAAGTCCTTCTACAAAAGTTCTCCCCTCTCTTTGTACTTTAAGAAAAAAATAACTTTCCCCCCCTGCTTCGCCATGCGAAGGGCCCTGGAATATAAATAGCAGGTTAACATTATTAGCAACAACCAGAATAAGTCTCTCTTTTCTCTGTTCTTTTTTTTTCCTTTTGCTTATTTTTTTTAAAAATACAGTAGAAGCCGGTAACTTTTAACGTATAATACTGACCTTTTAATAAGTAAATTAAAACTGGGACCGTATATACACACAGATATACATTCCTACACAGTTAAACAGTGCATTACATGAACCAGAAAGCTAGGTCTCTGTAGCCAAAAAAAAAAAAAAAAAAAAAAAGTTCATCGAGTCCCCCTCCAGAGAGGGTGGTGGAACTGGTTGGAAACGGTGCGGGGGGCGGGAGGGGGGGCGTCGGTGGGGATCGATCAAGTGTCCGGGTGCGGGCTGGGGGCCCCGAGTTCTAGCACGAGCACTTGCACTCGGAAATGATGGGGTACTGGATGGGAATCCAGCCGCAGCGCTGGCCCCCGCGCCGCTGACAGCGCCACCGCAGCACTGTGAGGTGCACGGACTTGGACGGCTTGCACACCATGCCCTCAGGCACGGAGCACGAGCGCTTACTGAAGCAGCTGCCCACCTTCACGTAGCGCGGCCAAAAGCGGCTGCCCAGGTCGTTCCACGCGTACAGCACCGGGCAGAAGGTCTGCGACCACAGCCACATCTGTAACTTCCTCCGCAGCTTCTTGCTCAGGCGCTGCTTCTTGCCTGGGGCCAAGCCCTCAGAGAACTCCAGCCCTTTGATCTCGCTCGGCATGGCCCCCGACGGCCGCTGCCTTAGCAGCTGGTCCAGCTCGGCCAGGTCCTCTGCACTCCCGGCCGACCCCCCGCCTCCACCGGGCCGGTCCTCGGGGGGCGAAGTGGCCATGAAGCCTGGGTCGTAGTGGCCCCCAAGCAGCGAGCGCAGCAGCGTCTCATTCAGATCCTTCTCCTTGGGGTCAAAGATAGGGTCCGGGTGTTCGATGAGGTCCACCAGGGGCAGGTTGTCGCTGGGGGCCGGGCGGATGTGGAGATAGTGCTGGCCGCCGGCCGGTGCCGCCCGCAGCCCCAGGACCACCACCAGGGCGTAGAGGGTGACCCCCAGGCTGGGGCAGCGCTCCATGCCTCCGGCGTGCGCCCGGGGCTGCTGCTTCGTTCCGCGTCCCCGGAGGAGAGCACGCCGAGCCCGCGGCGGCGCCGCACTCCCCCGTCTCTCCGGCGGCCGCTCACCCGAGGCTGGGCAGGCGCAGGGCCGGCAGCATGAGTCGCCGGGAAAGCCCTTCGCGCAGCGCCGGCTCCCACCCGGGCGGAAAAAAGGCACACAAGTTGGCCGCAACTCCTCTCCCGGATCTATTCGAGAAGACGGCCGCCGCGGGGCATCCGAAATTACTCCAGGGCGACCGCAGGCGCAGGGGGCGCCGGCTCCTCGCTGCTTTCCCGAGCCGGCGGCTGTGCTGGGCGCGTGGACGAGCCGCTCTCCCCTCCTCCTCCTCCTCTTGCTGCTCCTCGTTCTGCTGCTCTGTGCAGCGCCGCTGGCCGAGCGGGTCCTAGGGGCACTTCCCTCCGTCTGCTCCGGGCTCCGCGGCCGGCTCTGCCCGGCGGACTCCAGCGGCGGCGGCGGCGGCGGCGTCCGCGCACGTTGGCACCGGTTTGTCTGTCTCGCTGGGTCCAAGCCTTTAAATTTCCTGCACTTTCAGCTCCATCACCATGGAAACCACTGACTCTCTCGGCGTTGCCCCCTCCCCCTTCTTCCCCCCCAACAACAACCCCACCCCCCACTTCTCCACCCCCGAGGAGCTGGAGCGGCACAAGCTCCTGGGGAAGCCGCCTGCACTCGCGTCGGAGGCGGCTACGGCAGCGCCCAGGGCTGTGCCCCGCTGGACCCAGATGTCCCGGGAAGCCGACAGTCCGGCTGCCCGCCGGAGCTCACAGGCGGCGGCGGCGGCGGCGGCGACGGCGGCAGCGGCGGCGGCGGCAGCGGCGGCGGCGGCGGCGGTGGCGCTTGGCAGGTCTCCGCGCAATTTTCTCTCTCCCCCACCACCCACCCCCCTTCTCCTCCTCCTGCAAATGCACCGCCCCCCTCCTTTCTCCTGGAGCAATGCAACTGGGGCTCTAGGCGCCCCGCCAGGGCCAGTCCTAGGAAAAGCTCACGGCCGCGCTGGAGCTGGGCTGGAGGGTGCAGGGCCGGTTTTAGGGGGTACTCGGAGGGTTCTCACTAGCCGGGCGCTTTGCGGTGGGCGGGGAGGTGCTGGGGGCTCGTTTCTCGGTGCAATTCGGTGCAAAGGATTTCTCCATGTGCCCGGAGCTTTATACCCGGGCGCGTCTCGCTTTTCCTCTCTCCCGGGCTCGTTCTAACTCCCCTCCCCCAGCACACACACACACACACACACACACACACGCGCGCGCGCGCGCGCGAACACACACACACATACACACGCACACACGCACACACCACTACCACCACCACCACCCCGCCCTCGCCCTCCCCCTCACACACACACACACACACATTTTGCTCTGGGGGAGTCAGGGAACGCAGTGTTGCGCAGCGTGATGTAATTCCTAGGAAGCACTCCTGCCCGTCTGTTACCCAGGCACACGAGGGGGGTCCGCTCCTCACCCTCCTCCTCCTCCTCCTCCTCCTCGGCCGGGTCCTGCACCCTGAGTGGCCGAACTGTAGGGGCGCGTCCTGCTCGCCTGAAGCTCCCCTAACACGCCGGGCTCAGCGCGGCTGCCGCTCGGCTCCCTGGGGGCGGCGCGCCCTCTGCTGGCATGGGGCAAGTCCTGCACCTGGCGCTGGCGGGGGCGGCCCTGCGAGGTGGGTTTGCAGGCTATCCATCTGATCAGCTCAGTTTCAGCTCTGTGTCCACGTCAGTGCGTGCGTGTCTATCCTGGTGCCGGCTGTTCTCTCATAGCTCGCCAGGCCCTCAGTGTAAACAAACTTCCTGAGATTGCTCCCCGAGTCCCTCAAATGTCACAAGAATAGTACTGCACTAAATGGGCATCAATGGGCAAGAGTGCAGATGAGAAACTTCAAAGGTGAACTGGTAGTAAGGGGACCTGAGTCCTGGCTAGGCTCCGGCCTGATATGAGTATGTGAACCTTAGGCAAGTCAGTTTTGTGGCATCATATCCCTTACTTTCTGCATTAGTGACAACTACATTACTCTTATCGTCCTGCCTTTCTGTGATTCTAAATAAACCTGCATGATGCTTTCCCTTCTAGAAGCAGTTTCTCTCATGGGAGACGGATATTGAAGTGACACTTCTGTTTAATTTTCCCTTGGATGAAGAACAGAATCCAAGCTTCAAAACTCAAACTCATTTTCCTTTGTGGTGGATGTGATTGGAGTCTGGAAAAAGCTGGAGAAGAGAGATTAGGAGTTAATGACTCAAGTATTCACCACCATTCCATGGAGTGGAGTTAGGAGGTCTCCTTGGGACAGTGCAAAACACTCTACTTTCTTTCCCCAAGGATCTAGTTTTTCCTCTCAACCTGTGCTGTCCTACACCCTCCAGAAGTTTGTCATCTGTCTACGGAAGAAAACACATTGTTTCACAGTCTTTCTGCAAAACTTCAGCAGTTGGGAGGTTTGGCCATTTTCAGCTGAAAACATTCTCTTAAACTTTCAAGTCTAGACAATATCTAGAATTAGACAATGAAGGTACTGCCTAAAAGGAAATCTCGCTTTGATGGAAATACGAACAACTCAATGGTTGTTTGAATTGAGTTGATTCTGAAATAATGTGTGACTGCAACCGGGAGCGTAGTAGGCGCTTAAACAATACCCCTTTCTTTTTTGATGTGCTTTAGGGGGCTGGCACTAGTTTGTTTTCTTAGGAAGATTAAATGTTCCAGAGCAATTTTGTGACTGCTGTGAATTAACTAAAGAAAATAATTTTTCAGTAACGAGTTCAAAGGCTAACTTCTAGCCCAGCCCTCCCGAGATGTTAGGTTCCAATTAGGGATGTTTTATTGTGCTATTCTCTGTTCCATCAGTTTCCTCTCTCTCTCCTGCTGCAAATCACCCATTTTTGTTTGAAAACCAACCCAGATCCTTCAGCCCTTTATTTAGGTTGGCTAGATTTGACTGAACAGCAAAAAAAAAAAAAAAAAAAAAAGCCCCTTGGGGATGAAAAACAAACCATGTTAGACAAAAGTTTGGGTAACCTGTTTATAGAATGTCCATGGGGTGAAGGCCAGGGAGAAAAACACAAAGGAGAAAGAACTCGCCGTCGATCACCACCCTCCATGACTGTTGTAGTCTAGTTAAGGGGGATATGACAAGCACACGGGAGAAAAACATTAAAAAAGCGCGGGAAAAAATCTATTCCCGTAACAGTGTAGACTAGTGTTTCACAACCTTTGAAGAACCCATGCCCACTTTTGAGAAATATTTACAGTTTCATGCTATGCTCTGAATGCTCTTCGAAATTTTATAATACATTATAATGAACCCCCGCCCCCCAAAGTCAAAACAATTATAAGCTATACCATTTTCATACTGCACTTACCCTTCTTCACTGTGGGGTTCTGAAATGGCCCACTTGGGGAGCTTACAGTCGGTCCCCCACTCTATGCCCATTATATTTAGGTACTGGGTGAATTTGGGGATGCTGTTTGCAGAGACTAAGTAATACTAATATTACTAATACCAATAGTAATACTAATGGTAGAGCTGAGCTTCAGCTGGGCTTAATGAAGAAAAAGGATATATTTATCTGCATAGCGAGAGTAGGAGATTAACCATTTGAGTCTGCATGCAGCTCAGCCACTCAGGGTGCAGGTCCCAGGCAAGGAGGAGGATGAGGATAAGGAGCAGACACCCCTTCTCCTCCCCCCCGCCCCCTGGAGTAACAGATGGGCACACTGTATCAAGGATACAAAGATCTGGATACAGAAGATCTGAATGGAGGAGGAAATACCACAAACAGGGAAATTCAACACAAAGACAACCTCTGGATCCAGTGGCTCTCCGTGGGAGTTCTGGCCCTGCCACTCACCAGCTGGGTTACCTGCGTAGCATCTTCACTCCCAAGTTCCATTTCCTCATCTGTCCAATGGGATTGACCTTTCAGAATTGTGCTCTGTAGAGGAGGAGGTAGGGAATGTTTAGCTCAGCACAGCACCCGGAGCAGAGTGTATAGTGGGCAACAGTCTTTCAACAAATGTTAGTTCTTCAGGGGACCCCACTGCCCTCCACAGGCCAACCATCTCAGGTTTGGGCCAGAGAGGCTTGAAGGGGCTGGGATGCTGTTGAAATCAACTGCAACACCTCCGGGCCTGCTTTCTGTCCACTCAGCATGTGCAACTGAACTATTCTCCATCTCTACTGGCCCTCGAGTTTGGGGGAGGGGCACTGGCATTTCTTGGGGACTCAACAGCCGACCCATTTCAACGCTTCTGCGGCTCTATTGAAGAGGGGCTTGACAAGCAGGACAAAGAGGGCTGTATTTCTTCAAAAGGAAGCTGTGGGGTGGGAGATGGACCAAGGGAAGGATGGCTGTAGCTCAGCTTTCTGATCAGGCCCTCACCGTGGGGTGTGTTTGGACTTTAGTGGAGATGGGGCCTTGGGCCTTGGCAGCCTGTGTAGGAAGAGTCTAGTGAACCAGGTGAGTGTAGGTCCATTCTTGGCTATCCTTATCCCAGGATTTCTATCCCTATTCCTGCAAATGCTCTGGGCAAGGGAAATTGAAACACTCCTCTGAACAACTGCTTCGGCAACTCCAGGTCAAGGCAAGAGGACCCAGGGTGCTTTTATGCTGATTCTAAGAGCAATTCAACACTCTTCCTGCTTTTTTGGTCCTGGAAACATAAACTTGAGGCAGCCTGGATGATGTACAAAGGACATGAGGCTGGATGTTGGAAAACCTGCAACCTACCGGCTGTGTGACCTTGGGCACGTCACCTTACCTCTCTGGTGCTCCCCTGACACAGAGAAGACAGGATCGCTGCCATCCTTTAGGCCTGGCATCATCCCAGGCATATGAAAACCATCACTATCTGATTCTGACTGTTTCTCGGGTCTCATAAAAGTTGAATTTGATGGGCTTTTTCTTACTGAGACCCAAAGTAGCACTTTTTGAACCTGACCCAACTTGGCAAAAGTCAGCCACAAGGCTTGCCACTTTTCTCACCTGACTGGTGGAAGAATGAGAGAGTGGAGGGGACTTCCTAGGCCAGACAGAGGGTGATGGGTGCCCCATGGCCTAGGGGACTAGGGGAACACTGGCTGGGTCAGCTTCACAATACGTTCCAATTTTGTGTGTGTCCTGTTGGTGATGGGATTCTAGCTGAAACAGTGAAGTTCTGACTAGCATAGTTATTTGAGGGGTGCGGGGTGCAGAAAGGAGGAGAGAAAGAAGGGAGAGGGGAGGCCGATAACTCCCAACCTTAGGCTGGGGTGGGAAAATGGGGAAAGAAATGTGAACTGCATTTCCAGGAACAGAGACAACGCTAAAGGCCAAAAGGAGGAAAGGCGCTGGTTCCAGCCCCGCAGCCCAGCCCTGTTCCTTCCCCAGCCTGGCTCCCGCTCCGCCTGCGGCCCCTCCCCACCCGGCTCCACGCTGGGGAAGGGGAGCTGACTCTGGAGCCCGGTGGCTCATTCATCTCCTGATAAACTGTTTATCTGAGTTTTAACGAGGGCGCCTCTCTTCCAGCCCTGGAGACAGGAGCCTCCTCATGTTTAGCCTGCCCTGATGTGGGGGGCCCAGGCGGGTGTGGGGGCGACGCCAGCAGGCCTGGCGTCTGCCCTTTTGGAGCCTGCACACCCTGCTTCTGCGCTGGGCCCTCCACTCTCAGGCTCCACTGTTTGCTCCGCTGGAGTCAGGGGCTCCAATGGACCCGAGGTTTTCCTCTGGAAAGCAAATCTTTGTGCAGTCCCTCTCTCTCCAGCCGCTGCGCGCGCGCGCGCGCGCACACACGTACAGCTTGGTTCTGAGTTGTGGACCATGGGGCCCAGTATTGCAAAAGGAAAATGAACTGCATGACGCTCCCCCATTGCCCGCGGGCGTGCTGAAGGGTTCTCCCAAACCTTATTCTCTGTGCAATAAGGACTGTCCCCAAATTAACAGAAATGTAAACTCGAGGTGCTCTAGGGCTGCTCCCAACCTCCCCTTTCCCTTAGGGATCCACATAAGCGCCCACTTGTGCAGATCCTGATGCATTTGTTGACACATACAGGAATAGTGAGTACAAACACACTGGGGTGCACACCAACACACACATGCACACACTCCCTATGCTTCCCCCCACACAGGGTTGCCCTTCTGCCTCCCCCCTTTGTCTGGGCTGTAAAGGTTCTGGAGACTGTCCCCCTTAGCCACCTGCTCTGAGGAATTACCCAGCCTCCCTCCTCCCCCCTTCAAATACACAAGCACCCATCTCAACCTGGGCTCACATTTCCCCCACATCCCCTCATCCTGCTGTCTCAGATAGATGTGATTGAGATCACATGGTCTAGTCTCTTTTATCCCCTCCCAGACTCAAGATAACAAGGAGATAGGAGCTCAATGGAATGAAAAATAAAGTGAAAAACCACCCATTCCAAGTGGTTGGGGTGATTAACAGGTTCCAGCCACTGAATCCATCCAATGTCACATTCTCCCATCCCTGAATTTTTTTCTAGTCCCTAACTCTGTCTCCCACCACCCACCCATTGGCGCAGGCTTGGAAATCTTTCACTGTGACTGCTTACAGTCATCCATCAGTCTAATTCACCCACATCTTCACCAGGCATGTGCCCTGATGAAGCCTTCATCTGCTTGCTAAGGAATAAACACAGTCCCTTCTCTCTTTGAGGAGCTCAAAGACTCTTGGGTAAAAAGGAGAAAATAAATCAAAGATTACAATTCAGGATGTCAATTGCCATGATGAAGCATAGGAAGGTGGAGTAGGGTGGAGGATCCAAGAAGGCTCACCAGGAAATTCACTAAGTTGGGTTTTGAAAGACCATTGAGAGCCGGGCTGGTATGGTTCAGTGGTTGAGCATTGGCCTTTGAACCAGGAGGTCATGGTTCGATTCCAGGTCAGGGCACATGCCAGGGTTTCAGGCTGGATCCTCAGTAGGGGGCATGCAGGAGGCAGCCGATCAATGATTCTCATTATTGATGTTTCTATCCCCCTCTCCCTTCCTCTCTGAAAGCAGTAAAAATGTATTTTTAAAAAAAGAAAGACCAATAGGAGGGATGAGGAGGGGGTCCTGGCTGGATCACATCTTGGGCAGTGGAGCAGGCTGCCACATAATACAAATTCTGGGGCCAATTTGGCAGTGCTAAGTGTTGGGGCTTGAGGACTGGAGCGTGGAAGACCAGGAGCCTTGTATGGAGGGCCATTGAGGGCCTGAAGCAGTTTGAAATCCAATTCAAATTTAGACTTGAATTTAGAAATACTTAAAAGAAACCTTGGAAGCTGTATTAATATGGTGATTATATGTCCTAAACATTTAATGACAGCCACTATTCAAAAACAAACTTGATTTTGATCAAAATCTAGGCTGCTCAGTCCTAGAATCCTTGCTTCTAATCTCTATGCCAAGATTATTTTGTGTGTGCAGAAAAATTCCTAAAGCTATGTTTAAAATCATTCATTGTAACAATTACCCCTAAAGAATGGGATACATGAGTGGGATGAGGAAGGGAGAGAAACTCACTTTTTACTTTGTATTATCTTCATATAAATCTGCTTTTAAAACAAAGAGGAAGTGTGATCATTACTTTTGTATTTAAGGAAAAAAAAACCAACAAAAGATTAAAATCTGTGAATTTGGAGGAAATAACTTGTCCCAAAGTTATTATCAGGCATACTTTAGTAAAGATGGAAATGGTATTTAAAGTTCTACGTGTTGAAGAGTTTTGAAGCCAGTACGAGGCTGCAGGACAGGGCCAACTGGTATAGTTGGATGATCTCTGTTTCAGGTTTGGTTAAATGGTTCAGTGCTCATGTAGATGGTAAAGTGAGGGAGAAGCCTGTGCAAGGGGCTTTTGTGTGCAGGGGTGTGTGTTTGCACCCATGCATCTAAGTAGGTGACAGAAACAGTTTTGTCTCAGGCATGGACAGAGAAATCAGATTGCCTTCAAAAGTGATACCCGTGTCAAAACCCACCACTGGGCTGAGAAACAAAACAAAACTGAAATGCACCAAGAACCAATCTCATGGTTGATCAAAACTCTGCAGCCTGGAATGAGTTTGGAGTGGGGGCTGGGTACTGGAAGTACTAGGTGTACTGGTTAATAATGCGGATTTTTTCAATAGATGGAGTTACACATTTGTTGATATATATTTGATTTGATATGTATGCTATTTTGTTGTATTGCTCCTTCAGATTACCACTTGTTCCAAGCGATGGCACACGTACTTTCTGAGCAGCACTTCAAAACGTACGAAGAAGTGGAAAATTGGGTCTCTGGATCGTCTGCCTCAAAACAAGAAAAGTTCTATTGGGACAGTACCCACAAATTACCTGAAAGATGGGGGAAATGTGTAGCTAGTGATGGACATTACTTTAAATAAAGCACTTTTGATGTTTCTCTTGAAATTATCGTGTTTTCTTTGATTATAAAATCCGCATTATTATGATTAATAATGTGGATTAATTGTTAACCGGTTAATAATGCAGATTAACTATTAACAGGTCAATACGGATTAACTATTAACTGACTAATAATGCAGATTAAATATTAACTGGTTAATAGTGTGGATTAATTATTAACCGGTTAATAATGTGGATTAGCCCTGACTGGTTTGGCTCAGTGGATAGATCGTCAGCCTGTGGACTGAAGGGTCCCGGGTTTGATTCCAGTCAAGGGCATGTACCTTGGTTTCGGGCATATCCCCAGAGAGAGTGTTTCTCTCTCATCAATGTTTCTAACCCTCTCTCCCTTTCCCTTCCTCTCTGTAAAAAAATCAATAAAATTTAAGAAAATAATGCGGATTAACTGTTAACCAGTTAATAGTGTGGATTGACTATTAACCAGTTAATAATGCGGATTTTGTAATCCAAAGAAAACACAATAATTTCAAGAGAAACATCAAAAGTGCTTTATTCAAAGTAATGTCCATCGATAGCTACACATTTCCCCCATCTTTCAGGTAATTTGTGGATACCGTCCCAATAGAACTTTTCTTGTTTTGAGGCAGACCATTCAGAGACCCAATTTTCCACTTCTTTGTACATTTTGAAGTGCTGCTCAGAAAGTGCGTGTGCCATCAATCGGAACAAGTGGTAATCTGAAGGAGCAAGGTCTGGTGAATATGGTGGGTGGGTTAATACTTCCCAGGCAAGATCTTTTAATGTGTCTTTAACTAGTTTTGAAGTGTGTGATGGTGCGTCATCATGAAGCAAAATTAGTTTGCTGTGTCTTCTGGCCCATTCTGGTTGTTTTACAATCAAAGCATGGTTCAAATTGATTATTTGTTGTCAGTAGCGATCAGTATTAATGGTTTCACCTGGTTTTAGAAGCTCATAATACACCATACCTTCGTGATCCCACCAAATGCAGAGCATTGTCTTCTTTCCGAAGCGATTTGACCTTGCAGTTGATGTTGATGGTTGACCTGGACCAACCCATGATTTTGTGCATTTGGGATTCTCAAAATAAATCCACTTTTCATCACCAGTCACAATTTGATGCAAAAAAGACTTTCTTTTGTGCCATTGAAGCAACATTTTACTGATGACTTTTCGGTTTTCCATTTGTCTTTCTTTCAGTTGATGTGGCACCCATTTTCCTTCCTTTAAAATCTTTCCCATTGCTTGTAAATGATCGGAAATTGTTGGCTGAGCAACATTTAATTTTTCTGCAAGTTGTTTTTGAGTTTGACATGCATCTTCATCCAATAATGCTTGTAATTGTTGGTCTTCAAACTTTTTCGGTTGACCTGGACGTTCTTTGTCTTTCACATTGAAATCATCACTTTTAAAGCATTTAAACCAGCGTTCACAAGTATCTTGAGATGAAGCATGTTCATCATAAACTTCCTGAATATATGATAACTTTCAGCAGTACTTTTCTTCAAAATAAAGTAATGAATTAAAACTTCCCACAAATGCTCTATTTTTGGCACGAAATTTGACATTTTTAAGCATAAAACTATCTATGATGTTAACACCTTCAGCAAATTTGACATATGAAGTTTTTTTTTTTAAAACATTTTATTGAATTTTTACAGAGAGGAAGGGAGAGGGAGAGAGAGCTAGAAACATCGATGAGAAAGAAACATCAATCAGCTGCCTCCTGCACACCCCCTACTGGGGATATGCCCACAACCAAGGTACATGCCCTTGACCATAATCGAACTTGGGACCCTTCAGTCCGCAGGCCGACGCTCTATCCACTGAGCCAAACCGGTTAGGGCGACATATGAAGTTTTGAAGCTTGTTGTCAATACAACAAAATAGCATACATATCAAATCACATATATATCAACATATGTGTAACTCCATCTATTGAAAAAAATCTGCATTATTAACCGGTACACCCAGTAAGTCCCCTAAGTTGAGGGTTTTCTCACTCAGTCTTAGAAACAAGAATGCAAGTGTAACAGTTGGGAAGTTACCACCTGCCTTACAAGCATTATCTTCTCTACATTATACAGAAGGAGCTTCTGAGGTAGGGGCAGCGATCTCCCCATTTTTTAGATAGGAAAATTGAGGCCCAGAGAGGTGAGGGAGCTTCCCAAGGCCATATTTGCCTCAAAGATCATCTCAAGAGGCAGGGCAAGACTTCTTAGCTCAGAGTTATGGGCCCAGAGATCTTCCTAAGGTATTGATCTTTGATCTTCATGGATTTATTACTGCTCTCTTGATCTGAACCCATATTTGACTTATTTCCAAGGTCATCCTCACCAGCCAGCAATAGGGAGACTCACTTTGGGCAACCTGGTCAAGTCAGGGCGAGGGTTCATTTAATCTTACCCTCCCCCACCCCGCCCTCAGTCCCACCCTCCATAATGGAGCATGACTGTAGTAAAACGAGGCTTTTGATCAAGCTTCTTCACACCACTTTCAAGACAAACAATGTCTCTGAAACCCCCAACTGCTTTTATTTTTCTTATATCTAAGGTTTCACCTTAGTGCCTTTGCCAAGCTTCATTAAAAAATGTCCTCAATTAAGAAAAAAAAATCACAGCATTTCATTACAGTAATTTACAAAACAAACCTACAGAAAATGAAAGAGAGGCTTCAGAGTTATATAAACCTCCTTACATTTCTCAAAGGGGTTCCATAGATGAAAATAAAATCATCAGTTTCTATATAGAAAAAATTCATTTTCATAATAAACAAGGGATATTTATCCTGTCTGAAATAAATAAATATAAAAAAATCAAAATAAAAGGGGTTCCTACAGTCCTCTAACTCATCAGGCATTCTCAACCTACCACAACATTTTCCAATCTTTTCTCTGGCATAGTAAATTAAGATCTTAAGTAAATGTATTAGGTAAAATACAAATAAAACTAAATAAAACAGTGACTGGTTCTTTATCCGCAGGTGTTAGGATCCATACTCAGGTTTCGACCCAGGATATTTCCAAGGTATGATTCCTTACGTATAGGATTTTAGAAAAAAATAATTTTGTAAATTATTTGTATACATAAAAATCTAAAGAAATGTTTCCACCCATGGTAGAGAGAATGGATAAGGTTAGAGAAGAGTCCAATGGCTGGACCCTTTGGTCTCCTTCCCACAAAATGAATCCATTACACTACAATTTCAGACAAGGCTTTCTCTCCTCACACAAAGGCTTAACCATATTAACTAGTTAATGTAAAGCTTGATTAAACTCGCAAAGATAATCCCTAAAATGCTGGGAGAAGGGCCCTTGCAGTGCCTGGAGGTGGCAGGGAGGGGGGGAGGTGGGCCTGTAATGAGGCAAGGTTGTGATTCCAACCTCATTTTCACTTTGCATTGTTTCAGAAGTGAATTGCTGGTGGATCAGCAAAATACATTGGGAAAAATGCAAAGCTGCCTCCCTCATCTCCAGGATTTTAGTCACCACAGATGAGCCTTTAAATGTAGTAAGAGGTACCCTAATTATAATGCCACGGCGGGGGCGGTGGGGGGCGGTGTAGAAAATCCTGGCAGATCACATTTTATAGAACTTTGCTTTTCTTTCAGGCCCTGGCCCGGGTGGCTAAATGTTTATGGCTCAAGCTTCTTCAACAGTATGAACGTTTACATCTGAAGTAGTCCTGTTGTTCTGTGTGATTCCAATAGGCTTCTTCTAAATATTTGACAGTCAGGGAAGCCTTGGGACACTTGTCCTCTCTTAGGGACTACAGGATCACGATTGGTTGTGGGGTGGGGGTTTGGTGAAGTCTCTGATTTGTCCCTGATAGCAGCTCTTCTTCACCCTACAGCTATGAGGGTCCCAGGTGAAGTCCTCACATTTCATGAACATTTCTCTATGTCCACCACCGAGAAGTAGGGCTTGCAGATAGGACTAGTCCGAAGGCAAGATAGCTTCCTGCTAAAGTGCATTGAATAGCCCTCTCATTTCTCCCAAAGTCTTAGGATTCCTGAAGGAGAAACAGGCTAAAATAACCTTGTATATAGAAAGGGAATTTCTTATGATTGTTCAAAAACCTCTAAGGAGTCTCCTGCTTACTCTCATGATAAAATGATGACATCGGGTGCCTTTTCCAATCTGATCACAGTCTACCTTTTCCCCATCACCTCTTTTCACTCTGCTGTTCACCGTAGAGTTAGCTTGTATAGAACTCTTTGAAGGGCTCTACACATAACCTAACCCTTTTGCAAATTCATCTGCAACCTTTTGGATTGTGCTCAAACATCGTCTCCTCCGTTCTCGATTCCCTCTGGGTGAAATTAGTCCCTCCCTCCCTCAGATTCCACACCAAGCATGTCAAACTTGCAGCTTGAGGGCCACATGCCTCGTTTATTTGGCCCATGTTAGCCTTTGAGTTTGACATGGTTGTTCTACACCATTCTATACCCTCCTCTCGTTTACTGGTGACCAATTTGCATTCTTGGAAGTTGTTTGTCTTGACTGCCAGACAGGGAGCTCTTTATATGGGAGTTCATCTCTGTATCCTCAGTATCTAGCCTTGTTTTTGCTATGTAGTAGGTGCCTAGTGAATGAATGAATCTTTGCATTTGTTTAATGGCTTTTGGGGACCATGATGGATCCTAGTAGTGGATGGAAGGAAATCCTGGTGGTGAAAACTAATGCCCATTTCTTAGTTAATGAAGCAAATCTAGACAGTCATAGCTTATAATGTTTGATCTTTTCTTAGACATCAGATCCCTTCTAGATATCTGGAAGATAAAAGACCAATTTGTCTAAAATAGACACTTTGCTATTTAACTGGTACACACCGATGACTTGCCTATGCTGAACTGGACATGGCCTAGTTGCTGTACCAACACCCTCAGTAGCCTGAATGCTCACAAATTAGCAACTCAGTATCCTGAGGTTTGCTGTCTTTGGCAGCAGAAGCAAGCCAGGGCAGGGGTGGGGGTGAGGAGTGGTTGGCTCTGTCCCAGGAAGCTGCAGCTTGGGGTGGGGGTCGGAGAGTGGTTGAATGATCCCAGCTCATTCTGGTGAGGCACAGCTGCTGTGACATGTCAGGCTAAACTCAGCCTACGCCCTTGGAAAAGAAAGATGGTGGAGTCCCCACCCCCATCCCTGAGACCCCAGGACCCAGTCGGTGTTGGAACTCTTTTCTCTCCCTTCTACTCTACTGCTCCCAGTCCCTGCTGTCTTCTTGGAGAGGTGGATTCAGAAGCTGTTCCCAAAAGGGCCAAAGAGCACTGATCTTTCTGAAGACCAGGCTCCTCTGGGTGTCCGATTCCTCTGTGTAACCAAAGAGCCTTGCACACCATGTGGCACAGTGAGCACTCACTGGGGGTGATTGGATCAATGGCTAGGTTCACTGTCAACACCGCCGAGGTGCGACTCCCTAAACATCCTTTAGGTACTCTAGCTGTCATTCTGTGGCCGCAATTGTCCAGATAACCAGGTCAAAAGTGCCCCTCTGGGTATTCTTTTCCCAGCCGGAATGACGCAGCCCAATGCAAGAGCTTCTCGGGCAGCTCCACATCACTGGGGTTCTGTCCACCTGGCAGGAACGGCAACGCTTTGAAGAAGAAATGGATTAAGGTATTGGATTACAGTTTCTGTAGCCAGGCTCAGAAAGTGACTTGGCAGAACAGTTCAGGCTTCCCTCCGTCCTTCCTTGCTTTCTTCCAGTCTCCATAGCCCTCAGGGCAGGGGGAGGGCTGGCATAAAGGGGACCCTCACTCCCGATGACCTAGATCAACATTTTAGTAAAGCGTAAATGGGGCCACATTTCTTATCTTATGCTTCTGCCCGTGTTCTGTGCTACCCTATGGCAATGTGAAGAGGTGGGTAAGAATAGTCAGTGGGTATTATGAGTGAGTGACAGCTGGGTAGAGGCAACAGCTCAATAAGAAAATTGATGTTAATCTCTTCCTTCTCTACCTCTTCCTTCTTACCAATTACTGAGTTCTAGCCATGTGGTTAGTAGAGTGCATTATATATTTTTTTAAATCTCATTTAGACGTTTTTGAGGAAAACATAAATGAGGACACTAAAATTCAGGGAAGTCAAATAGAAAGTGGCACAGCTATGGTTTAAGTCTCTGCCTAACCTCAAAGCTGTGATCTATTTTGATGGCTTCTTTTTGTTTAGTCTGGGATTCGGCTTCAGTACTCCTCATACAACTAACTAATATAGGGTGGTGGTGGGAGAGACACAAAAGTAGAAACAAATGTGACTCACAAAATGGTAGTATAAATTATTATTATTATTATTTTTAATCCTCACCTGAGGATATTTTTCCATTGATTTTTAGAGGGTGGAAGAGAGGAAAAGACAGAGAGAAATATCGATATGAGAGAAACACATTGATTGGTTACCTCCTGCATGTGCCCCAACCAGGGCCTGGGCCAGAGAGGAGCCTGCAACTGATGTATGTGCCCTTGACTGGAATCAAACCCGGTACCCTTTAATCTGGCTAGGGCTAAATTATTAACAGCTGCAAATATAGGTGGTAAAGCTTACCATGAGTGGGAATTATACACACTAATTTGAATACAGTGATTATACTCTGGGGAGAGCAGGTGAAATACTTGGTGGGTATTTATAACGTATTATTTAAAAAGAAATAGCAAAGCAAACATGAAACAAATAAAAATCTTTGCTGTCCAAAATCACAGTGAGATACCACTTCATACCCATTAGGATGGAAAATGAGAGTTGACAAGGATATGGAGAAATTGGAAGCCTTGTACACTGCAGGTGGGAATGTAAAACGGTGCGGTTGCTATACAAATCAGTGTGGCAGTTCCTTAAAAAACTAAACTAAACCATGTGATCCAGCAATTCCATCTCTGGGTAGATACCCAAAGAACTGAAAGCAGGGACTTGAGCAGATATCAGTACACCCTCGTTCAGAGCAGCATTATTCACAATAGCCAGAAGGTGGAAATAATGAAAGTGTTCATCAGCAGAGGAATGGATCACAAAATGTGGTAGACACATACATCCAACGGAATATTAGTCAGCCTTCAACAGGAAGGAAATTCAGACCTATGTTGCAACATGGATGCACCTCAAGGACATTATGCAAAGTGAAAGAAGCCAGCCACAAAAGGACAAATGTTGTATGATTCCACGTATATGAGGAACCTAAAGTATTCCCATCCATAGAGACAGGAAGTAGCATGGTGGTTGCTATGAGGAGGGGGCGGAGGAAGAGGGAGTTAGTTTTGAACAGGGACAGAGTTTCAGTTTGGGAAGATGAAAACGTTCTGGAGATGGATGGTGGTGACGATGGCACAACAATGGGAATGTACTTAATGCCACTGAACTGCACATCTGCAAATGGTAAAAATGGTACAGTTTACAATGTAAACTTTACATTATGTATATTTGACCACAATATATATAAAAGAAACCTCTGATGTCCAGCTTTACAAACAGTCCCCCTCAGGTGCCACCTTTCCTTGGCTTGATCCCCATCAGGGACAATAGATACCGAGTGAAAGGAGAAGCCCCCCTCCCCTGGGCACACTCAGCGGGCAGCTTTCTTGACTCAGGTGGGCCGGTAGCTCTGTGCCAAGCGAGTCTTTCCATCTTTTCTGCTGTGGCTCAGCCAAGCACTGGATGCATTCAGGCTCCGAGCGAGGAAGGTCATCTGAAACTCAAAGCAGGCCTTCGGGGTCCACACGGATTGAGAGATGCTTCCCTGGTCGGCTCCGAGGCTGAAGCTGACTGCAGCCAGCCCCCTGGGCATAGTAACAGCCCTGTCAGCCAAGGCCAATCTGCCCACCTCAGAATCCCAAATTAGCACCTGGCCCTTGATAGGGCAACCGTTGGTTGAAAGTTTAAGTGAAACCTTGACAGTCCCAGGGACTTGAGGGAAGGCCCCGGGCGGCGCTCATAGGATGCTCTTTCTTCAGAGGAATTCGATGGTGTGTACAGTGTGGTGTCTGCAGTCAAATCCCGCGACTGCAATTAGGGCCTTTCAATGGAGGTGTCAGCCACATTCAGAGTCTGAACGGGCTCACCCATGAAATTCATAATGGGATAAAAGTTCCATTCTGGGACTGACAACTTCAAATGGAACTGGTTGTAATTTTTTATTTATTTACAGGGTTGTGGGAGTGGGGGGGGGGGGTTGTAAAAATCCCACCTCACCCCGCACTCCCCCTGTTTTCCCCGCCCCCCCCCCGCCCCCGCCCCCAAACTTCCAAGGATAAAAAACCGAGGCTTGGGATTACATTTGGAGGGAAGCAAGGCTATATTTAAAGATGCTTTGGAAAGTGTGGCTCCGTGTCTGAGGCAGTCAGTTCTGAGCGACAGCTTCATGCTGCCTGGCCCGGGACATTCCAAAGAATCTTATGGAGAGACCTTGTGCTAATGGGTTGCAATTGATCAGTTCCAATTTCTCGCATACCGGGGCCAGGTCAGAATTCCCGTGGCTCTCACAGAGCAGCAGTGCCCTGGATGGACTCCAGCAGGCAGAGAAACCGTCCACACTCAGCCTGGTTTTCACCCAGGAGGAGGGCTGTTTAATTCATTCTCCAATGCCCCTTCTTTTTCATCTAAGTTTACCCAAGTCATGATTCCATCAGCTGCCTCTTGGTAGATCTTTCAGTAAATTCAGTTCGTCTTATTTACACAAAAGCCTCTGCCTTTTCTTTCTTTCTCTCCCCCACCCCGCGCTCCCCGCGGTATGAAGGGAGCCAGGAGAGCCAGGGGTGGCGGTGGGAGCGGGGACGGATTTACTTGTAATTACAGTAGGGTTCTCACTCCCAACCCGTCCCACCGTTCTATCCATTCACAGGCTCCGGCCAGGGCTGGCGCCAAGATCTCCAAGTTGCCCTGTGTTTATGTCATTGAGACGAGGACAATATTTCAGTGTGGAGCCAAGCCACAGGGATCCACTCTATAAAACCCTCACTAAAAATAGACGCTCCAACCCCTGCCCAGCCCCCTCCCCGCCTCCGCGACTCCCCCACGCCTGCCCCCAGCGCTCCTGCACCCAGCTTCAATTCGCAGGGAGACAGGCGTGCCAAATCGGCCAAATCTCGCAGCTCTGGGGGCCTGGCGAGCTCCTTTCTTCCCCAGGAGTTTTAAAGTAGAATAAAAGGCGTCAATTAGCAGCCTTTAGAGCTGACAGGGCAATTAAAGCTAAATTGCAAGAGAGAGAGAGAGAGAGAGAGAGAGAGAGAGAGAGAGAGAGAGAGGAGAAAAGAGAGATTTCGAATGTATTTTTGGTGACAGCTGCATTTTTGAGGAGGGTGAACCTCTCTAGCTACAACTGGCCGTTTGGATACACTTTCACTTGTGACGTGATAGTTTCAGTGAACACCGATATGCTCAGTTTATTGCACTTTTCATGTTAGATCTGAGTTGCTTGGGAAAATTAAAACAAATACAAAGCCAAAAAGATCTTGTCTTTGCAAACTCTCCCAACTGGCCTGGGTCCCAACCCACCCGATTCTTTGCAAGGTACTCTTAAGTTGCAACACAAAATTGTGAGGGTGGATGCATGGGGGATGGGTGGGTGGGTGGAGCCACTGCAACAGTCAGGGATGCATCCACCTTGGGGGCCGCCTCCCAGAGCTTAGAGCTGGTGACGTGGTTATAACACCTTTGCATGCTTTCTGTTGTCAGCCCAAGAGTCCAAAGTTATAAAACTTCTGGGAAGGAGTCTTTTTTTTTTTCTACCCCCAGTGACCTTCCTTCACAGTCAGGCTTTGGTTTGGGATTTGGGAAGGCCTGAAGCTGTCTTATGCGGATGGGACTTGTAACAAGGGCAGTATTGATTTTGATTCACTGTCGCAACACACCAGTTAGGGGACTAGATTCAAGAGGTGCTGTGCACCGGGATGGGCACAAGAGAGAACTACAACATAATCAGAGAAGTCAGCCTGGGGAAGTTAAGAGCTTCATGGACACTTCTCAGGCATCTCCACCCTTCCCCTCCCCCAACGCACGGAGGAAATAGCAAATATAGTTCCTGAGAGAATGCTCTCAAAATCAGCCTTGCCTTGCTGAACCGCAAATTTCAGTCTCCCATCCTATCCCTATTATCCCTTCTCTGTATCCAGCCTTACTCATTACAAAGAGCATTCGTTTCTACAACACTGACTGGGTTCCTGCCATTGTGTTAAGGACTTCCCATGCATCCAATGTGAGGTAGGTGCTATCACTGTGCCCATTTCATGTAAGAGGAAACTGAGGCCGGGAGAACTTCAGTAACTTGTTCAAGGTCATCCAGTTGGTGAGTGGTGAAGCTGGGATTGGAACCTGATCTGAGTCTAAAGACGAAGCTCTTCATCCTTACCATATAGAACTTCTGTACAGGGCTCCCATGAATCTTTGGGAAAACTTGTTAACTTGGGATCAGGGCTCATTTGAATGGGGCAAAGCTTTGAAGCCCGGAGTAATGGGGACTTGTTCTTAGGGCACTGGTGATATTCTAAGGACCAAGTTCAACATGCTTAGATTAGCAGTTTTCAGCGGAAGGGAACTGAGAGTGGCTTTAGTGGAGGGTATCTCAAGCTTGGGACTCCTGGATTTGTGAGAGACTTCTCAGGAGCATATCAACATTATATATTTGAGACAGTATCTAGCTCAAGTCAAGCCCCACCATTTATATTGAGCAAGGTGAGAGGACAAGGAGGGTCACACAATTAGTTACCGCAGGTGAAGTCAGACCAGAATGACATCTCTGCCCAGGACTGTTTCTGCTAACCGGTAGAATTTTTAAACTGGATTTATAGGTCCACTTGCACAGCTTGATTGAAGCCCCTTAGGGCAAGGGCTGATTCTAGGGGCTTTATTAAATATTTGATGAGTGAAGATGTAAAACCAATTTAGGAGTGGTTACAGGTAAATAAACCCTTGATATGCTAATTACAGACCAGTGTTACCTACACTCAGGAGTATTAATATTTGGCCACAGTTCAGTCTCCTAATCTCAATTGCTTAAATTAAATAAAATTGCCTTTCTGTGTGTATCCCGAGTTCTTCTATATTCATTCCACATTCAGTAATTTTTTTTATAGAGTATGGGCTAGGCACAGTTCCAGATTGGAAACAAAACAGATTAATTCCCCACTCCCCGCCCTACGAACCTGCTCTGTTTCGATGCTATATTGCTGTGTAATTGGAATTTAGTTTGGGGACATTTGGATGGTGAGAGGCCCAGTTTAGTTTCTCCAACTTGGAGGCTATTACTGCATCTAATTTTTTTGGACTTTTTCTTATTTTTTTTTTATTATGCCTAAGTAAATGTTTTTACCTTAACATTTTTTTGAATTTGAAATTTGCAAGATAATACATTGTAAGAAATAAAATACTTGTAATGCCGAAGTATACAAAGCAAAAGCATGAAAGTGTCCGCATCCATCTCTAGTGGCCAGTGTTAACGATTTTATGGTTTATATTCCTCCCCCGCAGTGAGGGTTTGTTCTTCTTAGGAATATACAAATATATATATGATATTCACACAATATGTAAATATACTCATGTATACACTTGGAGGGAACAGGACTGGGGCAATTCAGTCAGGGGCACGATACCCATCATTGTAATCTTGTGATCTGCACTGCCATCATCTTTTATAGGCCCCGTCAGATATCATTGTGAATAGATATTTCAAAATAGAATTTTAATAACCTTCAGAAAAGCAGAGTCAAGCGTAGCACTTCACAGCCCCCTCTCCTTCCCTGAAATCATAGGCCCAGGACAGCCTTGGCCTCTATTTGAAGACCTCCATTGAAGTTCTTTTTTTTTTTTTCCTATTCTTTTTCTGCTTTTTAAACAAAAGTGTTTGACCCTATTATTCATGTTATTTTGCAACTTTATTTAACAACATGGATTATGTGTCCATGGCAGTGCAAATGGAACAGCTTATTCTTTTTAATGGCTGCATGCTGTTTCATAGCATGAAGATATCATGGTGTGTGTGTGTGTGTGTGTGTGTGTGTGTGTGTGTGTGTGTGTTTTAAACAGTTTTACTAATGAGGAGCATTTTGTGCTCCACTTTTTTTGTTATCATTGACAGAGCTGCAATGGAACAGCTTTGATACATGTCATCTGCTCATCCATGTGGATATTTCTTTTAAGAGAGATTCCTAGAAATTAATTGTTGGATCTCAGAGTTTGTTCACTTGTAATTATGATGCTGCCAACTTCCCTGGAAAAGTGTTCCAATTTGCACACCAACCGGAAGGGTGCCGTTTACCTATGTTACAGCGGACATGTTTTGCAGGAATTAACCACTGCGATAGGATCACTGACAGAACCACTAGTCAGGTAGGAAAGACAAAGCAAGACATCCTCAGGATTCAGCCTCGGTTAGGTCTCCCTAAACAATCATTGCCAGGAAAGTAGAGCTGAGCTCATAATGTTACACATGGCGATTTCTCAACCTCTATGGAGATGCTTCAGAGAAGGTGTCCTTGGCCTTTGACAGGTAGCCTACTTCAGGAGAAAGGGCACTGGGCTGAGAAGGAGGGGTTAGAGGACTAGATCCCACCTGGTCTTTGCTACTTACTGGCTGTATCACCTGGAGCAGGTCACTACCTAGAAGTTCATGAACCCCCATTCCCTAACCTGCCATGCAGCATCACATCACATACTCTTCAAACCTTACAGAGTTGCTGTGAAGATAACATGGCCCCCAACCCCAGTGTAATATGAGAAAGTGTTTTGTAAAAGGTATGTCATTTTGATAATTGAAGATTCAATGGATCTCTGTAGGGAGGACCACTGCTTCAATACAGAGGCAGAGAGCAGCTTGGATAGTATTTAACTCTATGCATAGGTATTACATGGTAATAGAAAGAGACCCTGATATCTGAGTGCTTTGGAAGAGTGGGTCTTGGGTTGAGTATCTAAATCATGCTTCTTCGGGCTTCAGAGAAGCTTTTGAGGACTGTGATGAGTAGCGAGGAGTTTCTGGGGATGCTTTGTAATAGGGTGAGGCGGGTGGGGCAGGATGACAGGATGGTGTGTAATCACCCAAGACCATTAGGTTAACTTTTCTATCTGCTGGGCTTGGTACATAGTAGGAGCTTTAGACACACGGGGTGAATACACGAATAGTGCTCACACTTACAACCCAACAGCTTGAGTGTCCTCTTTGACACATGGGAGCCCCCTACATGTTGCTCCCTGATTTAATGGCATGATGCACGCTAATGCCTATCACTGCGTGCCTGACTTTCGGTTGGGTGCCGTTAATGCTTCCATTTTGCTCCATCCACCCTCTGTGTCCTGATCTTCACTTTGTGACACAGTTCATTCCCCATCTTCCTCCCGATTTTTAAAAAATGTTTGCATAAGGGAGGATTATGTATCATCTTTGCAGCCAGGCACAATTATGCCCGAATGCAATTTCACCGTGTACTTGTTGTCTGATATTGGACAAAGTGCTTAACCTGGCTCAGCCTCAATTTCCCCATCTGCAGAACAGAGATGCTACTAACGGTCTAGAACTCCTGTGAGGCTTAGATGAAATGATGCAGGGTGCTATTCCAGTGTTCATGGCCCAACAGAAAGAGGCGTTTAGATCGTTATCCTTTACATTATTTTAGTTGAGCATCGATAACAATAACAAGTAATGTTCTGGTGTGTTGTTGCTTTCTGTAACTTCTTACTCAAATTCCATTCTTACAAGATGTTATGAAACTCTCAGAGAGGGGAGGTAGCTTCTCCAACATCCCACCCTGGAAGTGGTAGACCTACACCAGGCTGCATCCCTCAGGCTAAATCCATCCTGCTTCTCTGACTTGGCTTCTGTTCTGGCTTCAGAGGCCCAAGGGCATTTGTCAGGTTCTGAAGTAAATGCTACCCCTTACCTGGGATGGTACAAGAAGACCTGTCCTCCTTGCTGGCCCTATTCCTGCTGAGTTCTGCCTGGATTCTTTCCTTGGAGCCCCTGGGAAAACCAGGGAGTGGGAAGGGTGTGAAGCTCTTAAGTTAATAAAGAGGAGTGAGCCTACTTTTTTGAAGTCTGTGCTGGGAGATGATCTCATGGGGGACAGGTCCCTGGGGAAGAGTGAGGTTAAAGAAAGCCAGACTAGGAGTGACCTCCGGACACTGGCCTCTCCCTTCTGGCCTCCATCCATCACGGCTCCTCTCTCCCAGCGTCTCCAGTCTCCTGGGGGATGGCTGTCTCCTTCTTTCTTTTTTTCTTTAGCATCAGAGAAGATGACTCAAACACTGCCTTAGGGCACCAAGGCATCCACAAATTGGTCCCAACCCCAGCTAATGAGGAAGGCAAGAGAGGAGACTGGCAGGCTGTGTCCTGTGGCTTTGGGCTGTGAGAGGGTGGGAGAAGGCGGCAGCTGGGCCCTCCTCTGACCCCACACAGCTCTGAGGCCCAAGGCCTCTTGCCCTGGGCTTGTGGATCGGGCTTTTCTAAAATCTCTTCTGTTCCAAGCCAGTAAATAAACAGATCTCTCTCCAACCTCCCTCCCTCTTTTCCATACACACACTTTCCCACATTAGATCAAGCAGTGTAGTGGAGAGGTTAGGAGCACAGACTCCAGGGCCTCAAAGATATTAGTTTCTGTCCCAGCTTGTCCACATAGAGCTGTGGGACCTGAGATAAACCACTGGATGACTCTAAGCTTCAGTTTTCTCATCTGTGAAATGGACAAACTTACGCTCATTTTGGAGAGCTGTGACCAGGAGGTAAGTTCAGACATGTGAATTGCCTGGAACACAATCCTTTAGGAAGTGGTGTCTTTTATTATTTTAAAAACTTTCTTCTCCTGACTCCCTTTCCCCCACAACCTCCCACCTTCAACACACATATGAGAGAAAGCAACCACAGCATGGATGTAAACCCAAGATCCTTTCTTTTAAAATTGATCCTTATATGACTTCTCGCAGTGTAGGAATCCTGCCCGAATTGCAACATTAGCATCTCTCACTGATTAAATGCTTACTGTCAGATTGGCTCAGCCATTCCCACCAATTACATGAGTGTGGGGGAAGGGAAATAGAAGCCAAATAATGGCCAAGAGCCTTGTGAAGCCTTCTAAATTAATCCCTTTCCCCATCGCCCCACAATCTCTTCTAATTTAAGGTGGTTTCCTTGGTTGATAAACTCAGCTGACTTCCTTGTTTTTCACGCCCGGCTTGAAGTCGGAAATTATATTGGTAAGACTCGTGATGGTGGATGTTATTAATGTGCTTAATGGGCACTCAAGGCAGTTTAAAGATCTTAGCCTTTGCACTGCGCCTTTATCCCACCCTGGGGGTAAATAATGGAGATGCTAACACAGTCTGTAAAGGGGAGAGAGCAGAGGTGGCCTGCTTGCTTCACAGGCCGGGATGCTTTGATGGCCTGTCTGCAGGCAGGGTGATGAAATCAGCTTTCCTCGTTTTTATACCCCTTTCAAAAGGCCAATTCTCCCAACACAATGCACATTTCCAAGTCATTTTTAATTTGGCATGAAAATGTCTCCTTTACCCTAGACCACAGCCAGCAGAGTTAATGGGAAACACACATCTGGGCAGCTGTGCTCTCCCAAGTGGGGAGGTGAGCAGTGGGGGCAGGCGTGTGGAGGAGATTAAAGATAGCGCCTCTCAGCCCCCAGCAGCCCATGGGGATTTAACCCATCACACTAGAATTGTTCGTTTTCACCCCTATCTATGGTTCCTATGAGTGGCCATAGGGTTCCCTTCTTTTCCCCTCTGGGGTAGTAGGGGTTCAGTTAACCTTTCGGTGGTTCTTAGTTTCTGGTCCCAGGTGAGCAGGGGGCGGGGTGGGAGGGACATTCTCTTTGTGTTCTCTACTAAGTGAGTCTAAACTATTTCTGGCTGGTCCCTCTTCTGCTGCAGACATTCTTCAGGCCTGACCCTCTCTGCATGAGTGCAGAGGATGGGGCATTTGGCAAAGGATAATGGCATAGACTTTGAGCACATTTATGCCAAGCTTTTAGGATTCTTTGTGGCTTGTTCCCTCCCCTGTCCAGATTCTTGGTGTGTGAATTCAATTAGAATGAATTTATATCTAAGATCAGGACACAGAGGTCCTGATATATGTCAACAGTGACTTTGTCTATGAATGTCTAGTGTGCCAGAGAAGGGTTCTCTTACTTCAGCTCATCCCATCTTTACTTTGGCCTCAAGATTTATATATATATATATATATATATATATATATATATATATATATATATTTACCATACTGAAGTTTGGTAAACTACAGTATTTTTCTTCTTAGTTACCCTTTCAGGGATTATGTGTAACTTGAGGAACCGCGAGGTCTGTGAATTCCTTGGGATTGTCTGCAAAATAATGTGTATGCTCATGGCTTTCATCAGATTCTCAAAAGGGACCGTCTCCAACACTAAAATTAAGGTGATTATACCATATAGTCTAATTTGCCTGGGACAGTTCCAGCTTACACCAGTTGTCCTGGTGTAATTGGTTTTTTTTTTTTTTTAAATATATTTTATTGATATTTTTTACAGAGAGGAAGGAAGAGGGATAGAGAGCTAGAAACATCGATGAGAGAGAAACATCGATCAGCTGCCTCCTGCACACCTCCCACTGGGGATGTGCCCGCAACTAATGTACATGCCCTTGACCGGAATCGAACCCGGGACCCTTCAGTCCGCAGGCCGACGCTCTATCCACTGAGCCAAACCGGTTTTGGCCTGGTGTAATTGTTAATAGCAACTCTTTTCACTCATGAAAGTGTCTTGGTGTGGCTGATAAAATATAGTGCATCTTCATTAAATGGAGATTCTGTATTTGCAATTCATCTACTTGCTAAAGTTTATTTGTAACTCCCAAAGCAATACACACATCACTTTTGCAGTTATTCGTGGCCATGCAGCGAGTGATAAAAGATTGAGTCGCCTGGTGTGCCCATTTTAGCTGAGGTCAAAGAAGGTAATACTTAGCCTTTTTGTTTCAGCTCTCATATTGTGTTCTTTCTGGGGTCTATTTAGGGCTACCTTTTTTGCATCTGCACCTTTTGTTGGGAATTTTACTGTTTAAAATGGCCCCAGAGTCCATTGCTGAGGTGCTATCTAGTGCTCCTAAGTGCCAGAAGGCTGTGATGTGCCTTATAGAGAAATCACATGTACTAGATACGCCTCCTCCAGGTGTGAGTTATATATATAGTGCTGTTGGGTGTGAGTTCAATGTTACTGAGTCAACAACATATATTGAATAGGATGTCTTAAACAGAAACACATAAAACAGAGTTATGGATTGATTGGTTGACAGAAAACAGGCTCACAGGAACCTAACCCTGTCTGTGTTTCTCCGAGGAGCAATGGTTCTGTCTTTGATAATTCAGGTTTCTTTACAAACCATAACTGCCGTGAATAATGAGAATCAATTGCATGTGGTCACCCTTGCTAACATTCATTGTTTTATGATGATAACCAGACAAGCAAGACTTGGTTCCAAAACCTTGCCGTGCTTCTTACCAGCTATGACACCTTGAGTAGTCACTCCCCCCTGAATGAGACAATACACAGGAAGTCAGTACCAGGTAGTGGGGAGGAGTGAGAGAGGGTCCTGAGCTGAGGGTCATGTTTGAGTACAGTTTCCTCTCAGTAGGATGAGAATGGCCACTTGGGGTGCCCTTCCCTCTTTGCCTTAAGTTGAGGAGCCTGTCACTTCCTTGGAGAAGCAGGCTTTCTGTAGAAGGCAGTTCCAGATGACAGTGGCAGGTCCCTTCCTGTGTCTGAGACAGACTGACCTCTCTGTGACAATAATTGGAGGGAACCTCTCCTGGGGCCTCTTTGATGGAGAAGGAGGTAGTCATTGCACACCACAGTGGAATCCATCCCCTTCTTCATGGCCGTCTCCTTGCAAGGACCATCCACCAATTTGCAAGGAACCCAACCAATAGTCCTTCTATCCTGGGAACATCCTGGTCTATTTGACAGGTACCCTACCAAGCCAAGTGAGGAGCACCTAAATGAGCCAATAAAAACCAGGGGGACAAAAGGGTGGGAACTATCATGTGCTGAGAGCCCACAAAGAGTTGGCCATTATACAGTATACTTCAACCAAGGACCTATTTCCCATGACAATGTTCCTGGTTAGATGTTATTATGTCTATTTGAAAGCAGATGTGGAAACTGAAGCGAAGAGAGAAAAGACATCTGCCCAAGGACACTCAGTAAGTCAGTGGCAGTGTGAGCAATTCAAACTCCAGTCTTTCAAACCTCATCATTTTCATGTCTCCACCATATTTTCCAGTAAAGCCTGCTCTTGGAGGGTAGGGACTAGCTTTCAAAATGTCAGGACCTCATTCTCCCAGGGAATTTTCAGAAAGAAAGCAGATCATATTGTATAATGGAAATTCCAACAGTTGACCCTTGAACAACATGGTTTGAACTGCACTGTCCACTAACATATGGATTTTTCAATGAACGTTGCGACTCTATTTTCACTTCTTCATGATTTTCTTAATAACATCTTATCTCTAGCTTAAGTTACTGTAAGAATACAGTCTGTAATACATATAACAGACAAAATATGTGTTAATTGACTTTATGTTATTGGTCAAGAGTAGGCTATTACTAGTTAACTTGGGGGGAGTCAGAAGTTATACGTGGATTTTTAAAAATATATTTTTATTGATTTCAGAGAGGAAGGGAGAGGGAGAGATAGATAGAAACATCAATGTGAGAGAGAATTATTATCGGCTGCCTCCTGCATGCCCCACACTGGAGATTGAGCCCACAACCGGGGCATGTGCCCTTGACCAGAATCAAACCTGGGACCCTTCAATGTGCAGGCCGATGCTTTATCCACTGAGCCAAACCAGCCAGGGCAATTATACATGGATTTTTGACAGCATGGAGAGTTGCTGCCTGTAACCCCTGTGTTGTTCAAGAGTGAACTGCAATTTCTCAGGAACCCTGGTTTCCAGCAGCCCCGCTGCAAACCCTCCTGTAGGAGCAATAGTGAACCTCCAAATTCATCATTTCCCTGCCTGGCACTAGGACCTGCTGGCTGCTGTCTGGTGAAGGTCATCCTCTTAGCCCTGCTTGCTTTTTGCTGCTTTCGAGCACCCTTTTTCAGAACAGGAGTTCAGTTGCAACTCTCTCTTTTGCTTGGCCCCAGGACAACTTTTCCACTGTCACCACCCTGTAGCCTCAGCTGGCACAGAAATTCCAAAATAAATGAACGTGTTGTAAATGGGGAGAAAATATTGTGTCCTTGCGGTGTTGATGTTGATTGCAGCTCAGCGGCTCAGGCAGCGATGACCACAGCTCAAGCTGCATATTTCTTTACCCAAACACGCAGAGGGCCTGCCGAAGCCAGGAGCTCTGCAGACGACTCCATTCAGTATGCACTTTAGCTTCTAGAAGGTGTGCCTGTCGGGGCTGACAAAGTGCCATTGATCCGCAGCCCCCAGCCAGGCCAGGGACCCGGCCCGTCAAAGTCAGGCTGAGACCAGCCTTCCAGCCATGAAGCCTGATGATAACACTTTGGCAGGAGACGGCCCCCTGGAGCAGTGTGGTGCTGGCCTTCAGAATGGCCCTCAAGTCTGGGTGTGATTGGGGCTGGCACAGCAGAGGCTGTAGCTTACTGAAGCCCTGTGGTAAGAGGCTTCTTGGACTATGGGTGGGGCCTGAGCTTGCTTGTTGGGGTCTGGCTGCAGACTCCCAGGGGGGCTTGCAAGTTTGACCACCCAGTGTCAATTTGGTAAGGACGTGAATAAGAGGAAAACAAAATCTCCTTTGAAGGGGACTATGGGTAGGCAGAGGGAGAAAGTGATTTGTTATAAGGATTTACTTTTTACTCTGTCCAAAGATTGGGCTTGAATTTTCCAGGGAACAATGGGGATTTCTTGTGTAGGTCACATTCCAGAGAGTTTTGAAGAAGACATCTGTTAATTTTTTCTGTCTGTTCAGCATCCTTCACCCGTCCTTTAAGACATTGCTTCTGCTTCCTAATCATGTGATTTGGTGGTCCAGCCAATCACAGTTTCTCCTGTCCCTGGATGCAGGGGCAGGACATAGTCTTGATCTGCCAATCACAGAACTCCATTTCCCTCACAGGAATAGACATTCGACCCAGGCTGGACCCATCAGAATCCTCTAGGATTTTTTCTTTTTCTCTCTCTAGGTCTTTGGATTTGGAGGAGAAGGTGGTTTGGCTTTAGGTCAGAGAGCTAAGAGGATATAAATTGAGGCTGGCTGGTGGGCATCTTCTTTACAATTTGGGAACACCCATTTGTAAACTAGAAGAGAATGAGACAATACACAGGAAGTCAGTACCAAGTAGTGGGGAGGAGTGAGAGAGGGTCCTGAGGGTCATGTTTGAGTTCATGCATCTAGATATGCTTGGAGCTTCTTAGATTTCTGGTTAAATGGGTCAATTTAGTCCTTCTTTTTAATTAAAAAAACTAGGACAAATAAAAATCCTTCTAAGGGGGCCTAGATGGGAGCCAGGAAAGACATGATGAACAGTCATTTTATGAAAATCATGCATGGCAATGGTCTTCAGTCCTATATGCCTTCCCATTGATTTGTTCAACGTACATTTATTGAATGGCCTCTATGTGCCAGTCTTGTGCCAAGACTGAGACTATTAAAATGAATAAGGTAAAATATCTTCCCTCAAGGAGCTTGCAGTCTAGTTGGAAAAACAAACAATGATGATACAGTGTGAGATAATACAGTACAAAGATTACAATACAATGCTAGGGTGGAAGATTGGTGCTCTGGGAATACAAAGGAAGCCAGTTCACCCAGGAGGAAAGGGAGATCAGGACAGACTTCCCAGGTGAGTCAGCACCTAAGCTGTAATAGATGCAGGTGGGGAACAGATGAGCAGTAGCTAATCCTTGGCCTGGAGCTCTTATTCTGGGTTTGGAGCTGGAGGGACTGGGGATGAGACCAGCACAGACATTATGGCAACACATGACTAGGTCATGAAGCAATGGGGGCCCTAATTGATGACTAATCAGGAGCTCTAGACATTCATAGGAGGTTCAGATATTCTTATCAGGAGAATTATGATGAGCTTTGCAGGCTCATCATAATTAATCTGCTTGCTTCTCAATCTCCACTACATTCTCTTCATTTCTCTTGGCCACTAAATTTGTTATCTGCTCTTTCTAACTGTGCTTTTGACATATTTTAAATCATGTCCCTTATCAGTCAAATAATTTTGATGAGGCACTCACAATATTTGTAAATAACCATAAATTATATATATAGCTGCTATGCAAATATGTTAATCAATTATAAAATATATTCAGGAATAGGAAATCTAAAAGAATAAACATCAAATGAACAGTGTATTAAATGTCTTGCTAACAGTATTAGCTAAATGCACATTAGCCACTATGCCTTTAGGGTGAGGACCATGGTAAATGAAGGTGAATTTATAGCCACCCAAATAGTCTTGTTAATTTGATTTTTTGATGATTTTCTTATCATATTTGATGGTGCAGCTGATGGAGAGCTCCAACTAGAAGCAAGAAAAGGGGAAGTGTCATTGCCCATGTTCTCATTGGTTGCTGTATTTGCTCCATCAGTGTTGTCCTTCACTCACACACTCACACTTTCTTTGCAAGAATTTTTTAAGTCATTTGTCTATTTTGTGAAGACAAGTTTAGTTAAAATTAGGGAATTGTCTTAGTCCTTTTCGTCTGCTGTAACAAAATTCCACAGCCTGTGGAATAAGACAGACAGTGGCTTATATAAACAATAGAATTTCTTTCTTTTTTTAAAATATATTTTTTATTGATTTCAGAGAGGAAGGTAGAGGGAGAGATAGAAACACCAATGATGAGAGAGAATCATTGATTGGCTGCCTCCTGCATGCCCCCAACTGGGGATTGAGCCCGAAACCTGGGCATGTGCCCTGACTGGGAATTGAACCATGACCTCTTGATTCAGAGGTCAGTGTTCAACCACTGAGCCATGCCAGCTGGGCAGAATACATTTCTAACAGTTCTGGAAGCTGGACGTCTGAGATCAGGGTGCTAACATGGTCAGGTTCTGGGAAAGGCTCTCTTCCAGGCTGCAGACTGCTGACTTCCGGCTGCATCCTCACATGGTGCAAGGGAAGAGGGAGCTCTCTGGGGTCCCTTAACAAGGGCACTAATTCCACCTTCATGGCCCAATCACCTCCCAAAAGTTCTACCTCCAAATGCCATTAAGCAGGTTGTTCTAACTAGCTGTACCACTGGGACCAAACTGAAAGACCTGACACATAATTCCAAATTCAAAAAATTTGGGTGGGCTATTTTGAAACTTAGCCATGTTCAGCATCCTACTCTGCCTCTCTCATTTCCTTCCTCCCTATATTGGTTAGGTTCTCTGAGATGCAGATGCTAAGAAGCTTTAGATCAGCCATTTTCAACCTTTTTCATCTCATGGCACACATAAACTAATTACTAAAATATTGCGGCACAGCAAAAATATATATATTTTGCCTATCTGACCAAAATATTGGCGTAATTTTGATTCATTCACACTGGACAGCTATGGTTATGTTGGCTGTTGCCATTTTTTAAATTTGACAATTTAAGGGAAAAGAGGTCAGTGCCCCTGACTAAATAGTCAGGTTTTGCATGTTTTAAAAGTTCTTGCGGTGCATTGCTTGAAAATCACTGGTTTAGATTTAGGGGAGAAATAACCATGAAGAAAAAAGAAAGGTTAGAAGATCTGTTAGACCATTAGGCAGTCTGACAACACCTGTGAAGAGGAAGGAAGGTTGGATAGGTAGAGTTTCAGACTGTAGTTTTAATTCTAACCATGTTTAAGCTAGGTCAATGGGCAGTCCTTGAGCCAAAGTCTGCATCATAGGAGTCCTATATTTTACAGGAACTATCTGCCTTGGTACCCCAGCCATGCGTACTCTTTGGCTGAGAGCCCCTGTGGCATGCAGGTCTCAGTGCACTCGCAGGGATGCATTCAGAACTCAGCAGCTGGAACCATCAGTCAATTATGCCCTGAGTAACAGAAGATCTGAGAGGCACACTTCACGGTTTCCAACCTTCTTCCCTTCTTCTCTTTCTCCCGTCCTTCCTTTTCTTCTTTCAGATAATATTTTTGAAGTGCTGTTCAGGTTCCAGGCTAAGTGCCAGGTACTGGTGATAAATAATGAATAAGACAGACAGTATCTTTACTTTTATGGAGCTTCATTAGTCATTCTTCTTTATGATTATTTGTATGGTTCTGTTGAGAATGAACTCAACTGAAAGCTCTTTTGAGTGGAGGGAGGGAGACTAATCTAGCTCTCCACCCTCTAACCCACAGAGCTTAGACAATTGCCTGGCACATCATTAAGATAACTATATATTTCCTAAGCCCCAAACCAGGCCATTATTATTTGTGAACTTATTTACAAAGAAAGTCATAAAAAAAAAAAAACTGTGGAAGTTAAATCACATTTGCCCAGCTGGCATGGCTCAATGGTTGAGCATCGACCTGTGAACCAAGAGATCACAGTTCGATCTGGTCAGGGACACATGCCTGGGTTGCAGGCTCAATCCCCAGCAGGGGGCGTGCAGGAGGCAGCCAATCAATGATTTTCATCATTGATGTTTCTATCTCTCTTCCTCTCCCGTCCTCTCTGAAATCAATAAAAACATATTTTTTAAAAAGATCACATTTCTTTATAGTTTTAATCAATCCCCTTTCAAGAACAAGGCCAAATTCATGAAATTAGACTGATCCCAGGAAAGCCAGGACATATGTTAAATATAGCAGGCAGGTTGATTTAATCAGATTTGTTTGGGTGCAAAAACAAAGATTCATTCAAATTATTCATAGATTTGTCATAAAATTACGTGTGTATGGGAACTCAGGAAAAGCTATTCAGTTGGCCTTGGGAAGGTCAAGAACTCCAGCAGAATTTGGGCCACACAAAGACTGAGAGTGGAATTGTAAGGTCATTTGGAATCCTGGGAGGTTCCAGGAATGTTGGACTCAGCAGAGCATGGATCATGACTCTGATGTTCCATCGTTTTTATGACTCATCTCTTCATGACATGTTCTCCTCTTCCTACAGACAGATTTCCTCAACCTCTGTCTTTTATATTGTCTTGACTTCCTAGTTTCTGGACTGTCATAACTTCATTCATTATGGTCCCTCTGGTTTATTTCTCTCATTATTTGTCTTCTGCTGCTAAAGACTCCACTCTCCTGCCATTTCTCAGTTCAAATTCTAGAGAGAAAAAATCTGGTTGGCCCAGGTCTTGTTTTATGACAGTCTGAGGTGATCAGTACTGAACTGGTACCCTTGTTCAGAAGTCCACTTGTGGTCCAATCAATTGGGAAGATTGGGTTGAGTTTCATATGACTCCACATATGCTGCCCAAGGCTTTCTCTTTCCCCGGGGAATAGGCATTCCAGTCTCCCTTGGAAAAGAACCATGACTTCATTGTAGAAGATATACCATTTAAAAAGTCTTGTATTAGTCCACATGTAGTCATGATGAATGAAATAATGTTATTATATACCTGCCAATCCCAGTCCTTTTCATATAAACTAATCCACTCTTCCTATTTCCCAGACTGGTGGAGGAGGAGTGGATATAAGATTGATCAAGTCCACACCATATGCCTAGCATTCATTATTTCATTTGATGATGACAATAGGCCTAATGAGGTAAGTACTACCCACATTTTACAGATGGCAAAACAGACTCAGAGAGTTTAAATAACTTGCCAGAATTAGCAAGTAGCTGACCTAGGATTCATACCCAAGTGTTCAACTCTATGTCTGTACTATTTTTTTTCAACAATCTACTTTCATGTCCTCCCATAGTTCAACTATGTCCAGCTCAGACAGCACTCAAAACACTCCCTTTTCTGCCTTGCTTGTCCTGGAAACGTGGGGTCCAAGAGCATGTGTGTGTGTGTGCCTCTCTTTGTCCTTTACTTAGCTCAGAATCCCAGTGACTATTTTTCATGAAGATGGCGAGTATGTGCTGTCTGCTCCCTTCTTCACGTTGTGTTGGTCTCTACTACACACCTCCCTCTGGGTGGTGGAAATAATTTTGGATCAGAGGCTGTCAGAGACCTGAGTTCAAGCCTTGGCTCTGCTACTAATGAGGTGGGTGATTTGGGGCTAGTTTTTTTATTTTTCAGATGACGAATAAGAAGGACATTTAAGCTTCTTTCAGTCTTGATAGTCCATGCCCCAAAGGACATCTTTTAACTTCTGTCCACTTCTGAAAGCTCATTGACTTGGGCTCATGGTCCCTCTGAAGACACAGTCCTTCAAGGTGGATCAAAGCTCTCTCCCTGCCTCCTGGTGGTATGAACCACCATATATGGTATTTGGAAACCTGGAGGATGCTGGCCTGGAGCTAAAAGGGCTTGAATTTTGAGTAAATGTTACTTTCCATCTGATTCAGGTCCTTTCAACGTGGGAGGAATGTGAAATATAACTGAGTGGGAGAGAATAATTCTCCATAGTCTGAATTCATTTTCTCCAGCTGTTTTCCAGGACCATGCTTTTGATTCACCAAAACCCCACAGTTTCACACATATCATCTTAGCCTCATCACATACCCCTAGTCCCAGCATGCAGAAGTCTACTCAGTGGGGAGTACATCACTCATTGCTTTCATTCATTAAACATTGAGTGCCACCATATAATTCTGGATGCTAGGTCTATAACAGTGAACAAAACAGATATGGCTCCTTCTTGCCTACTGCTTGCCATCTGGAAGGAAAAATAATCAATAAACAAGTGATAAATAGATGATTCTAACTTCTCAGGCAGTTCTTCTTTAGAAAGCTCATAGGGAGTAAATCACATGGTGCTAGTACCTTTTTGAAAAACTGCCTTTTAGTGTTACACATTACAAATAATATCTCATTGTGGAGAATTCCTGCACATATCCCAATGGATTTGTCACAGTCAAGTTCAGTTACAGTGAGATCTAAAATATTCGGCATATAGTATGTGTTCATTAAATATCAATCCTTTCACTAAGAGTGAATAAATAAATGACAATTTGAATCTTGAATTAAACAGTGGAAGAAGGAAACTGTTATATAGACAGTTTTGAAATAAGCCTTTTGCTCCATTCAATTATTAGATTATTTTTGTATTATTCCAATTATTCATTAATTACTTAATTAAAGACTATGTGCCAGGGCTGCTGGGTGTGCTAGGTTATAAGGGTATATGGTAATCAGGACAAACATAGTCCTTGCCCCTGTGGAGCTGTTTTTAATTTTTTTTTCTCTTCCTCCCTCTCTCCCTCCCTCTCTCCCTCCCTCTCTCCCTCCCTCCCTCCTTTCTTCCCTCCTTCCTTCCTGTTTCCCCCCTTTCTCTCTCTCTCTCCACCAGTGAACTTTCCATGTGGAATCATGCTTTAGTAAGCATGATTACAATGATGTTTGGAATGGTGTGGGGAAATAATAAACAGAGAAAATCATGGCAAAATTAAGGGGGGGGTGTAGTTTTCCTTTCTTTCCCCCTTACCCCCTGTGTGATGAAGAGCCCATAATTAGAATACTATTGTTGTAGTGACTCTTACATAGAAAGGATAGAGAGAGAGTACTTGTTGTATTGGAGCATTAATTACAACCACGTGGGCCAACAGCCTGTCATGGAAATAATTCTGTTATTTACGTAGCTCTTTGCAGCCGTGGATGTGCCATCCTGGACGCTGACCTGCTCTCCCTTTGCAGGGATGGTGGCCAGGGACTATTTACAAGTCTCTATATCCTACGGCTGCTCTAAACAACTGGTAACCGAGGCGATGAAGGGGCCAGGGCTTTGCATAAATAGAAAAGCAAATGTATATTTGTCGGTATTGCGCTCCTCTCCTTTGTTTTATCCTCTTTCCAAAAATAAAGCGCATTGTTCCCAGGGAGTGGAATTTGAAGTGGCAGCTGTCTGCCTGGCTGACTCCTTCCCAAAGAGCCGAGCTCAAGGAAGTAACCAGGGTTAACTCGAGTTTGTTCTGTCCTCTACCGACACAGGGATCCAAGCTGCCAAAATAGCTGCATTCACAGGGTGTGTCGTGCATGGAGCCAAGTATGCCTATCGCTCACACACTTACAAGTGACACACAAGCTGTGCAGGTACCTGTGTCCTTGGGCTCTACACAAGGGTTGTTCATTGGAAACCTTCCCCCCCAATAGTACCATTTGTAAGGAATGGTCTAGCACACTGCTTCCACCCACTGCTCGCTCAACAAGGGCTGGAAATCACTTCTCCAGGTCTGGGTCCACAACACTTCCAGACCTGGACTTGACTTGACTTTGATTTTGCTATTGTTTGTGTGCCCGTGAACTTGGGGGAGAGGGGCAGCCCGAATGAGGAAGGTGGGCATGCACACTGTGCTATGCGGGAGGGCTGGCTTTAAGAATAACTTACAATTCACTGGATGATAGCTCATGGCTACTGATCTAAAGCTGTTTGTCCAGGAGAGGGGACATGTTATTCAGGAGAATTCTGTGGGCAAAATTCAGGTGCATAATCAAGGTTTTTGGTATTGAGTTAAATTGATATGACCCAATTCAACAAACACTGAGTAAACCCTTTGGTATTGTTAGTATACCAAGAGATCTTTGTAAAAGAATATATCTTTTCTTCAAATGGCGGGTTCAGTGTTTTATATGAGAAGGGGTGCCTTCGAGGGATAGTATGTCTGCAATCCAAGGAGCATCAGTCTCTGGTGGGGGGAGAACTATTCCCTAGAGACGGCATTACAGCGTGGGAGAAACCATTCTTAGCACATTCTGTAACAGGCACTACCTAATGTGCTAGGGGTTGTGGATGTTGGGGTAAAATGGCAATAAGATATGTTTCTACCATAAAAAGGCATTTACTGGGTTGAATGGCAACCTCCCAAAAGATTATATATATATATCCTAATCCCCAGAACTGGTGAATGTGACCTCATTTGGAGAAAGTGTCTTTGCATATGTAGTTAAGGATCTCCAGATGAGATCATTCTGCATTATCTGAGTGGGCCCCAAATCCAATGACAGGTGTCCTTAGACAAGACACACAACGGGGAGACACACAGAGAGGAGAAAAAGGCATATGAAGATAGAGGCAGAGGTTAGACCTATGCAGCCACAAACCAAGGAATGTCCGGAGCCAGCAGAAGCTGGAAGAGGCAAGGAGAAAGTCTCTTCTAGGGCCTTTGGAGGGAATGTGGCCCTGCCAACCCATTGATTTTAGACTCCAGGCCTCCAGAAGGGGGAAGGAATACATTTCTGTAGATTTAAGCCACCCAGTTTGTAAACCTTTGTTACACTAGTCCTAGAAAAGTACTGCAGGGAATAAGCTAATCACTTATGCTGGAAATGTGTAGTTGGAAGCTAGTTCCTTCTGAAGGGTCAGAGGCCTTTCTAATTCATTCATTCATTCCCTCCACAAACACACAGCTCAGGGTTACTAGATGCTGGGCTCTGTTCTTGGTGCTGAGTAAACAAAGACAAGTGCGGCTTAGCTTGGCCTTGCAGGGAGCTCAGGGAAGCCAGCAAGGACCCAACAGAGAGAAAGGCTCTCAGAGGTGTGCATGGTGGGAGCACAAAACACGGCTGGCTTCATCTGTGCTTTCGCTGGGAGATAGGTCGTTTACACAACAATGGCATGTGCCCTAAGGTCTGGATGTGCTCAAAACCAGGGGAAATCTGCTCCCACAGAAAGCACTTCTGCAGGGTGAGCTAAGATTTCTTTACACTAACCTTGGACTCAGTTAAAAACAAAAAGAAAGGAAGAAAGACGGTGGCTCATAATTTATGGGGCCCATGGGGAAGAAAACAAAAGGGTCCTTTCTGGAGTAGATGTGTGTGGAGTTTATGTACAAAGTTCCCTCTGACATTGCCAGCCTTGGTTTGGAATCCTTTTGAGCTGGAGATGGGAAGTGGTGGTGGTGGATGGGTGGGGAGCTGAGGGGTGGTGAGTTCTGCCAGAGGAAAGACATCCCCATCAAGAACTGGGCCTGAGTTAGAGTGAAATTCCCTGCACATGCTGTTTTGTCTCTCAGACTTGCTTTAAATACAGTCACTCATTTATTCATTCATGGAACACTCATTTACTCTTGTGAGATTAACAAGGTAGTTTTGTGCGAGGGGTCAAGATGGAATGGTACTTAACTGGAAGGCAAGAAAATTCTGTTAGGAGCTGATTAGTCATATGGGGACAGAGACACAGACCTTGACACTGAGGACCAATTAAGGCCAGGTTTAGCCCCAAATGTAAACTGGGTAGATAGACATAGTAATGACAGTAAAGGGAGGTTATTAAGGGGCAGCCTGACCAGGAAAGGCTTTCTGGAGAATGAGTGGCTCAAGGTGGGTGTTGAAATATGGGTAGGATTTAGCCAGATGGGAGCAGGTGGAGTAGGACACATCTTCCTTTCTCCCTCATTCTCGCCCTCCTTCTTCCTTCTCTCCCTCAAGCCTGGGGAAGGAAGGGATAGCATACCCAAATGTCTATCATCACAAAGGATTGTCATCTGTGGGGAGGGCAAAACTTGTGCTAGCTGGGATACCAAATTCTGGTTATAATAAATCTTGGAAAACAAAAATTTTATATCATTTTATTAAAAGTAGAAGATGTAATTTGTGGCCAGATAGTAGAAGCCTGCTAAGGTGTTTGTGATCCTAAAAGCAGTGGAGCCATTGTTGTTGTTTTTTTCCTTTTTCAGGAGATAAAAATCTATTTCCATCCTAAATGTAATAACGCTCATTACCGGAAGTAGAAAAATTATGGAAAAGAAGAGAAATAAATCACCAGTAATCATCCCTTAAAGAAATAATTACTGTCAGTATTTTTCCTGCATGTAATTTTAAAAATAGTTGTGGAAATCACATATAGATTTTTTTTTAAATATCCTGCTTTTTAATCTCACCATTACAACACAAGCATTTCCGGATGTTATTTTAGTTCTTCAAGAACACGGTTCTTAATGCTGGCATCCAGGAGATGTACATTAATTTACTTAATCTTTCCCCTATGGTTGAATATTTGATTTACTAGCATTTTTCATTATTATAAATCATGCTGGGATGAGCTTCTTCGTGTAATAATCTCCTCCCATATTTATGATTATTTCCTTTGGCTAGAGCCCTGGATGGGGAATCATGGAATCAAAGGGCATGGACATCTTTAAGGTTCTTTGAACATTCTGCCAAATTGCTTCCTTGGGGGCTGTTGAGCTTTGGAAGTACATGATGAAAGATGAGTCTCATAGCGGAGGACAGGCAGGGCCAGGCCAGAGAGAAAGAGCATTCCAAACATTCTCGCAGGAAGAGACATTCCGGAGTCACCGAAGCCGCAGCCCTGGTGATATGCTGCCCTGATATGAAAGCATTGCTGGTGGCCCTGCCATTTTTAGAAAGCCACTTTTCAGTTCTTCCCTACAAGGACAGTTGTGCTTGGGACACAGGGATCTTTCTTCTGTTCCTAGAGCATGCCCAGCTCATGTCCACCACAGGCCTCTTGCATTCGCTGTGCTCCTCCCCTGGGAAAGCTCTTCCCTCAGAACTTGTCATGACGGGTCTTTACGTCTCAGTTCAAAGGTCGAATGCTCAGAGCGGCCACTTCTGACAACCTGCTCTAAAGGAGCAACATCCTCTGCCTCCAGTTGCTTCTATGGAGTGGACTTCATTCGTAGCACTTACTATCCCGCCCCGTGTCAATGTTCAGTAGCTATTTGTAGAATGACTGGATCAAGGTCATTCACTTATTCATTTCATCTACAAGTATTTTCTGAGGGCCACTTTAAAGTATTCCTATTAGCCCAGCCAGTGTGGCTTAGTTGTTGAGTATCGACCTATAAGCCAGGAGGTCATGGGTCAATTCCTGGCGCGGGTACATGCTTGGATTTCGGGCTCCATCCCCAGGAGGGGACGTGCAGGAGGCAGCTGATCAATGATTCTCATCGTTGATGGTTCTATATCTCTCTCCATCTCCCTTCCTCTCTGAAATCAATAAAAATATATTTAAAAAAAATAAATGTTTGTGTTAAGCCATCAAGTTTTGGAGTTGTTACACAGAAATGGACAACTGAAATGCACGTATAGCATTGTATACCTTGGAGCATGTCTTTCCTTCCTTTGCTGTCCTCATCACAGCTGTGATTGTTTCTCACCTGGTTATTTATTAATGACTAGAGGCCCATTGCACGAAGAGATTTGTGCAATAGGTTTCTCTGGCACATGGGACCCAGGCCTTCACTCCGGCCAGAGTCCGCCTTCTTCATCTTCGCTGCAGACTCCGGCTTGAGTCTGCCATCTTTGCTACAGACTCAGGCTGGAGTCAGCCGTCTTCGTCTTCGCTGGAGTCTGCTATCTTCATCTTCGCTGCAGACTCTGGAATCTGTAGTCTTCATCTTCGCTGAGACCGGAGTGCCGCTCTTGTAGATCCCTTTGCCCCCCACCCTCCCTCTCATAGCAGGCGTCCTACCCCGCCCGACCACTCAGCATCTGGAGCAGCTGGGTGGCTGCCATCTTTGGCCTTCTAATTTGCATATTCCCTCCTGATTGGCTGGTGGGTATAGCGGAGTGATGGTCAATTTGCATGTTTCTCTTTTATTAGTGTAGATTCTCCTTTTTAGTTGTCTGTAAGCTTTATGAGGACTAAGGCCACATTGATCATGTCTTTTCTGTTTGTCTTTTTGACTCACCATATATAGTGGACAGTTGTCACTTTAGGGCCACCAAAAAATGTTTGGGGAGCCTGCCTGGGTGTGAGTTGCAGAAGAGGCAGGGTTTTGCCTCCCAGCAAGTGGAAAGTCAGATACTCTCTGTTTGCTCCCTGACAGCTGTTCTATCCAGCCCGCGGAGCCGAAAGAGCGGAGGGTTCTCTTGCTCTCCCCTCCGCTCCTTTACTTTGAATTTATATTAGTTCACACAAACACTCCATCCATGCTTTTGTTCCGGCCCTCCGGTCCAGTTTAAGAACCCATTGTGGCCCTCGAGTTAAAAAGTTTGCCCACCCCTGGCATAGTACGTGCCCTTGGCCCAGCCGATTGGATGTTCCTGCTGGGTCTTTGGAGCTAGTGATGCAGACAGAGAAGCAGGAGGGGGTAGGATTCATTATAGTGGTTCTGATAGTAGCATCTAGTGTCCAGTGGCAGAAGCCTTGAGACCCTTACCGCTTCTGAGTTAGAATTAACTGTGTTTGGGCTGCCTGGCTTCCCTTAGTCCCTGCCCAATCATTTTACAAGTTGGTTCTCCAAACTTACTGGAGATCTTCTAGGCTGCTTGATAGCCATCCAGAAATTTCATTTCTGAGTGAGCTAGAGTTGCTTT
Organism: Plecotus auritus; assembly: GCF_963455305.1. NCBI lineage: Eukaryota > Metazoa > Chordata > Mammalia > Chiroptera > Vespertilionidae > Plecotus > Plecotus auritus. Next base: position 27,259,492 of record NC_137774.1, read on the forward strand.
CTGTTGTACGCATGGAGGATGCTGAGTGGTTACTTAGTACCCAGCATTGTAATGAAGGCACGGAAAGTATTTAATACATATTGTTAAAGCAATGAATGAGTATGTGTCAGGGACCCAGGTGGACATCAGGGATTTCAGGATAAATAAAGCTCTAATTCAGAGAAGCTTATATTTTACTAAATTATACCTAAGCAAAAACAGTAATTGCAGGTAAGTGCTGCAAGAGTGATAGGCACAAAATTTTGAGAACGAACTATATCTACAACAGGGAGAGGAAGGGGACTCTCTATGACTTATATCAGTGACTATAATTAAGTGAACAGTAAATGTTTATTTATCGATGAATGGATGAATAAATAAATGTAATATTGAAGTAATGTGTATGAAAAGCTTTGCCAATTATAAAGTGCTACATAAATGGAAAATGCTATTCTTAGACTAATGCTTAATGTCTGTATTAGTTAGGACTATTTATATTGCAAATATCAGAAATCTCAACTCAAACTGTCTTAAGTAAAAAGACAATTGATTGTCCCATATAACAGAAAAGGCCAGGGAGTATGATAACTTCAGGGGTTTAAGTGTTGTTATTAAGACCTCTTTCTCCTCTTTGATCTTACCTGCATTGGCTTCATTCTTAGGTTCTCTCTACCTAGTGGTTCCTAGACATTTAAGGCCTCCCCATCTGAGGTTCATGGTCAGAAGAAACAAACAAACATTAAACAATTTCTGGTTATTCAAGCATAACTCCTTGGGTTGGCATTGATTGAACAAGATTGGCCTACCTTGACTGATATGCCCCTTTTTAAATCAATCAATAAAATGCTCAGATTGGCCAGACCTGGTTCATGTTCCTACTCCTGGAATTGGGGTGGAGGTCAGCCCTGCTGCAGCCTCTAGTGGTTAAGACCATGGCATTGGACCCAAACTACTTGATTTTGTAAATTTTGCTTCTACCACTTCAGAGCAAAGTACATATTTGTTTCTATTTTGGCTGACACATTTTTGAAATGGAGATAATAATACTACTGACATCACAGAGTTGGTATAAGGAGTAAATGAGTTAATATATGCAAAATGCCTAGACCAGTACCTGGCACATAGTGAGAGCTTACTGCACATTAGTCACCATTCTTAGCAATTATTGCATGGGCCAAGAATAGGGAAGGAATGGCTCTCAAAGGAAATTCATGGAACCGTTACCAGAAGAGAGTATGAATGAATGCTCGAAAGGCAAAAACAACAAACGTCTACTACGCTTCATCCCCAAGTTCTCACCAACAAGCCACTGGAGGTGAGCAGCCAGTTAGCTCTTGGTGCCTGTCCTGTCCCCGCCATGAGAAGTTCCAAAGCACAGTCTTGCTACCTAATCAGCACCCCAGCAGCGCTGACTGTCCCTGGCAACAGTCCTTGTTTTCTCCCTGAGGCTTTAGCTTTGGGGCAGTCTTAGAAAATCCATGCCTGGGCCAGCCCGAGTGCATATTAAACCATTTCAAAATGTTGGAAGAGGAAGTCTGCTTGCTTAATGTGTAATTTAGCTGAAAGAACTGGAACAACTTGCATTTTGGTATGTTCCTCATTTTGCAAATGAATGTTATTTTCGTAATAGACCATAATGGCTCCCTCAGAGTTATTCTGGTCTATCATATTAATGTGGATGGTGGTGCTTTAATAAGAGTTGACTTTTGACTCTTTGGGCGTGCATGATGGTTGCTTGGCTCCTCATATGCCAAAGCATCAGCCATTCTCCTTCTTGTGAGTTGATAATCCTTATTTCACTACTTTCATGGGATGAGCAAGAACATGAATAACACATCAACAAGCCCAAAGCCATGTCAATGGCTTGAAGTGACAAAGAACTGGTTTTTATTAATGATTGTCCTTTTTAGTTGTCTCTAAGGGAAGGGAATTTTGTGTCCAGTGGCAGAAGGCTTGAGACCCTAACCACTTCTGAGTTAGAAATGACTGTGTTTGGGCTACCTGGCTTCCCTTAGTCCCTGCCCAATCATTTTACAAGTTGGTTCTCCAAACTTACTGGTGATCTTCTAGGCTACTTGATAGCCATCCAGAAATTCCAGTTGAGGAAGCATAGTGTCCATCTTGTCTAATTTTGTCTGAGGTCTCTATGTCTCCATCATTCTTCACGTATCTCTGGAGACATATTGGAGAAATGGTCCAATTTCCCCAATTCAGTTGGTTTCAAGAAGGAGGTGTTCACACCATGAAATAATTGGGTAAGAAGGACATTCACAGGCAAGAATTCCTGGAGAGCACTTTTGGTAGAGAAGTGGTTTTGAGCTAGGTTCCTGGAAGGAAAACATAAATCCTTTTCAAAAATTTCTTATAGGAGTGTTGGAAAATCTATAGACCTGTCTGTGCTCAGAGTCCAGTACCTCTGCTTGGGGACATCTGGGTGGTGGTTGTGACAATTTATAGCTGGAAACCTCCTGTGCCACACGCTTGCTTTTGCCCAGAACACAGCAAGACTCAAGGCTTCCTTTGATCTCTGTGTGCTGAGTTCCATGAGTTCTAGACTCACTTCTGGAGGGTAACCCTAGCTCCCCTGTCTCCCCAGTACCTAGTCCTCTTCTCTCACTGTCCCGTGGGTCATACTTCCCCAATAGTTCTCATCATCTCTTGCCTGTGCTTTTACCTCCTACCTCAGCCTTACTCTCCTATAGGATAACCACTTACTGTGCATTTCTAAGGAAGACCTCATATAAGATGTTACATCTCTGTGTTATAATATGTGTTAAGCTCTATATTTGTTCTTGGTTTGGAACATATTGTCACATCATTCTCCCCTCATCAACCTTGTTATTGAACAGGCCTCCCTTGCTGCTCCATGTTTCCCATCTGAGCTCGACAATCTCATTAGCTGTGCGTTTTGAGGCAGGTTACTACTGTACCTCTCTGAGCCTCGTTGTTTCTGTCTGTAAAATGGGCACAAACATATGTACTCCAGAGGACTTTTTAAGAAAATTAAATGTGATTGTGTCAGTAACACACCTAGCACATTGTTTGGCTCAGCACTCTCAGTAAATGGTTGCCCTTGTTATGTTAGAGATCATTCTGTGGAGGACACTGCTGCCCATTCTCTTCTCCTTTTCTAAGCTGCCTCGGCCCCTTCTCCTCCCCACCCCCTTTCTTTTTTCTTAGCCTCTGGTTCTCCTCCACCTTTTTCAATCCCACCCACAACTCTGAGAGGATGGAAGAGGATAGAATTGTTTATTTTGAGACTAAATTCAACATTGACCCTCAGAAAAAACAACCCCTGCAATACGCTCTATTACCACATAAGCGCTACATTTAAACAAAGCCTTTGGGCCTGAACTGAAAATTACCGTCCCGCTGGGAGGCATAAACCAGAGGGGCTGCGGGTGTGAAAGAGGGACGCGCAGCAGCTGGCGGGGCGGCCGGGCTACAGGAAGGAGAAGCCCAGCTCCTGGCTGTATGCATTGATTTCACGTGGAAAATTGGGCCCCCCTTCTCCTTGCACAGACAGGGAAAACAATAGCAATCTGTTAAAATGTGGGAGGGCAGGAAAGCAACGACTATTATAGATTGAAATCAGTAAGAGCTCCATTCAGCGACCCACTAGAGACTTCTACTGGGGCTCACTCAGATGAGATAGCCAGAAAATGGCATGTGGCTATGACTGCAACCATTAAAACCAACCAAACAAAAAACCAAACAACAGTGGAGCTGAGGAATCTCCCTTTGACTGGGTAATGATAATCTGAGTACCCAGAAAAGCAGACATTTATCGAACACTTATTATCTACTAGGCACAGAGCTCAGTGAGAGCTTTCCATATACGAATTCGTTTAATCCTCATGACCTGCCTATGTGGTAGGTACTGTATTTATTTATTTGTGACTTTTTAAAAGAGTAGTTTTAGGTTCAGAGCAAAATTAAGAGGAAAGTACAGAGATATCCCATATACCCCCTGCTCCCACACATGCACAGCCTCTCCCATTAGTAATACCCTCCACTTGAGTGGGTAGATACTATTTTTATCTTTATTTTTACATATGAGAAAACTGAGACACAGAGAGGTTCAGTAACTTCTCTAAAGTCACACAGTTTGTGGATTGAACCCTGGCATTCTGGCTCCCGAGCCCACATGCCTAATTCCCATGTTGATTTGCCTGGTTCTGTGTAAGATGCACTTAGCTGATGGCTTTGAACAAATAGATGTGAAACTGGGTGGCTCTTTCCAATGGACCTGACACCATGTTGCATTAGATGCATTATAGTTATTTGCATGCCTGTCTTGTCATCCCCTGAGAAACTGTAGGATCCTTCAGGATCTTTTCATTTCAGTTTCCCCTTTGGGCCTGCATACTGTGCCTGGCACATAGAAGGGGCTCAGTAAATGCTTGCTATGCTCTGAGCAGGTTCAGGGGTCCTCAAACTACGGCCCGCGGGCCACATGCGGCCCGCCGAGGACATTTATCCGGCCCGCCGGGTGCCGCTGCCTGTCCTGCTTAGCAGCCGACTCGTCCTGGGCCTGCAGTGCGCATAGGAATTTGTTCATAGTTTTTTTTTTAAACTATAGTCCAGCCCTCCAACTGTCAGAGGGACAGTGAACTGGCCCCCTGTTTAAAAAGTTTGAGGACCCCTAAAAATGAGGTGATACTAACTGTAAATGTGAACTAGACATTCAGCAAAGATGGAGATCAGAGAGGGGTGGAGAGGCTGGAGAAAGGTCCACGGAAGAGAAAGGTAGTAAGATAGGCCTTGAAAATTTGAATAGAGCGATGGTTGGAGAAAGGGAATTCAAGGTGGGGAGACCACATGGGCAAAGTGCACAAGTGGGAAGGAGGATGGCATGGTAGATGCTAATAGGGAGAGCTGATCAACCACAGTGAACACTTGAACTTGGTACAGTTGGCCATCACCTGAGCTGGCAGAGGTTTTGAGTTGGGGGGAGCATGAACAAGACAGTGCTTTCAGACCCATGGGGAGCCAGTATTGCCCAGTGGTTAAGCACTTGGAGTCTTGAGGTCAAAGCCAAACTCAGCCATTGTTCAGTTGTGGGACCTTGTGTAAGTCTCCAGGCATATCTCCAGCATCCTGAGAGGATTTAGACATAATGTGTGGACAGTGTCTAATGTTGTCCCATAGTCAATGTTGTCAACTGCCATTATCTATCAGAAGTCTCAAGACAGAGGATGAACTGGAGAGAGACTGAGCAAGGTGAGGGTTCGAAGGCCATGGCTGTCACAATAAACACAGTAATAAATTCTGCTACTTATGGAACTTTACACTCACATAATAACCCAGGGAGGTGAGTAATGTCCATGTGATTGCATAGGAATGATCACTTGATTTGGGTTCACATGCATTCCAGGCCGATGGACTACCCCTCACCATATCCCATTGATTTCGATCAAGATGTGAAGGAGAGGATTTTACTGGTGGAAACATCCCTGGGCTGCAAATTGGCAGGCATCAGGTAAGTTCCCCGAATTTCTGGAGGCCTCATGTAATTCCTTCTGCTTTTTGAGAAACACACAAGCCTCCCCCAGCCCACACCTCCAGGAGATTCTGCCAAGGTCACCCACCCTTTTGTCTCTCTAGAACAGGGTGGGAACGTCTGACCCAAGGACCATCTAAGCCCCTGAAATCATTGGGTCTGGCCTGCCAAGGCATTAGGCATGAGTTAATTAAATGTTTGACCAAATAGAGCAGGCTAATTTTCAAGTTGATAATTTTGTATGGCCCTCAAATGGTGTTATAAATATCCAAATGGCCCTTGGCAGAAAAAAGGTTTCCCACCCCTGCTCTAGAATCACATCTTTATCTCCATTAACTGAGAAGCATTATGTCAAGGTTAACTTTTTGTAGCTTGTTTTATATTTCATTGCCATTTTCAAGCAGATTTATAGCATGGAGTGTTTCTTAATTTCTAGGACTAGACATTAAGCTCCATGAGGCCAGGGGCTTTTTCTTGTTCACTATTTATCCTCTTTACCTAGAATAGTGCCTGGCACATAGTAGGGGTCATTTGTTGAATGAATGGATACACTTCTTCAAACTACACACGTCCCTGGGCATTCTGTATCCCTGGCACATATCCAGAAACTGGCAGCTAGTGTTGTTATCGCAGTAAGCTTGCTTGTTTTCTCAACCCCACTTCCCAAAGTCTCCATTTCACAGTGAGACTGTCCATTCTTTACACTCAGTGTCCTGGGGTCTTTAGGCACCTTTATGTCTCCTTTCTGAGTTTGTAAGGGGCGTTACTTGGAGTAGGTGCTCAGTCAATGCTGAGAGATTGATTTGTTGGTGTGGCGTGCGTGTGTTTGTGTGTATGTGTGTGCAGGTGGACACAGGCGTGGTTTCCATGCCAGCCCTCCTACCATGGAACTGGAGGATGTTTGCTGAAGTTAGTCAGAGTGGCTGGGACTCAGGACTCTTGGGTTCTCTTCCTATGATTCATGGGCATTCTGGGGAAGTCTGCGAAGCCCGTACACTGCGGTGAAAACTGGTACTTAAAAAAGAGGATGACTTGGTTCCTCGTTCCCTTTTGTACATTTTTCCACTGGCACACAGGCTCCTCCAAGAAATTTTGGATCTTTAACCATCTTTAGAGCAAGTCATTATTAGTATTTATTTTGGCTATTTTTTTTTGCATAAACTGGCTACTAACTAGGCATTTGTTCATAACTTCCATTCATTCATTCATTCATTCATTCATTGTTTTAACTATCACTTACTCTGCCGCTACTATGTGCCAGACACTGGCCGGCACTACAGAGATGAGACACATCTGTGTCTTTGTGTAGCTCCTTGGGTGAGGAGACAGACAAGTGCCTGAGAGCAGAGATGTGGTGGAGAGGTGTGTGAGGTTAGGGGAGAGAGAAGGTCAGGGGTTCAGGGAAGATTTCCAGAGGTGGGAGCATTCTCTGAAAGGGGGCCCACAAAGTGCCAAGAATCATGCTTAACATGTTGCAGACATTATTTCATTCATCCCTCACTGATCTATGAGGTAAGTGCTGCTATTCCTGTTTTTCTGTGATCTTGGGTAAATTACTTAATGTCTCTAAGTCTCAGTTTCCTCATCTGTACAATGGAATCTGTAAAGCCTCAGAGAGTTGTGGTGAGGAATACATGTTTACAAACATATATACGGTACTTGGCAACATGGTAAATTGGAGTTACTAGGTGGACTCATAGGTGTTGCAATAATAACAAAGAGGAGATGAGGCCTGGAGGGGATGAATGACTTGCCGAAGTTCCCAGAGAGAGTATTAGAAGTAGAATTAGGATCCTGTGCTCTTAAGGACAGGCCATACTGCCTTGCATGTCTGCTTGGGAGTCTGCAATGGGTTTAGAGAGTTTTTCCTGGATGGAAAGCTATATTATTGAAAGGTTTTCAGCAGGGGTGGGGGGCACAACCTATTTCTACTTTGTAATCCCATTCATAGTAAATATGCCAGTTATCTATCTGGTCAACCTCTGAAATGGACATGGTCACCACCTTCCTTTGTTTCCAAACATTCTAGCTCTTGCTGTAAAGTCTCCCCTTTCTTTTGAATTACCAGGGAATTACCTAGAGTGGAAACCATGAAGTCAGTAGAGGACCAAGGATTCTCACTGCAGAGCTCCTGGGTGGCAAAAAACAAAGAAGTCATTCCTAGGGGAGGAGTCGGGGAGGGGAAGAAAAGAGGAGAAAAGAAAAATAAAAAGCAGGCCATTTCTGGCTCTGATGTTGTTCACTGAAATAATTTTTTATCCTCTGTACGGAGTCACCACCCAGCTCTTCTTGGAGCCACCTCCCGGGGCATTTGTAAGAAGCCCTGATAAAGATTTATGTGGTTTGTTTTCTTTCCCCAAGCCTTTGAAGATCAACAGAGGAGGCAATGTTTATGGTTGGTTGGTTAACCCTACGGCTCTCTAGGGTCTCCTTCTGCGACCCCCAGGCTGACTCTCAAGGCAGGAGGCGGCAGGCCACAGCTGCCCCATCTGGGGAGCTGGCTGTCTAATGGCCAGGGTTGGAGAGAATTTCAGACCCAGTAGTCCTGGAGGCTTTGCTCACCACAACCGGCGTCATCACAGCAGAACGCCCCCACCATCTTCGGAATAGAACCAATTCATCCCACAGGGGAGTGAATTCGAGAAAATCAGCGTCAACAGGAAAAAAAAAAGAGGTTGGGGTGACGCTCGTAAGGTTGGGTGAAGTGAGACATGAATAGATTTGGCTCTGAAATTGTTCATCCTGCTCAGGTGAAGGCAGAATTGTCCAGGGTTCTCTGGTGAGAGAGACATTATAGGAAGATATGTAGATATTTTAAAAAAATAAATGGATCTCTGCTTTGTTTTTTCAAACTCTAATATTTTCCTGGCACTGCTGGTTAGAATTACTTGCTGGGTGTCTTGAACTCCATTTCTGAGACACAGCTGAAAACCGTGGACAGCTGGCGGGAAGTAGACACCTTGGAGATTCGAAATATTTGGTATGCCTTTCCGACCTTATTAAAAAATGAATCCATTTGTTTTTCTTCACATGTTCCTCCACATCCTAGGTTAGCTACTGGAGGAACATTGGAAAAACATGTCTTGTTGGAGTTATATTGGTCAACAGTTCAGAGGAGGAGAGGGCTTTAGTTCTTTGTCTCATACAGGAGACTCTGTGGATTTATAGCTCCAAATCTGCCCTTCTTGTTCAGGAACCAAGGAACGAGCAGTGGACTCTTAGATTCCTCTGAGTAACAGTGGGACTTATTTGAGAAATTAAGCTGGAAAGAGATGTTGATCCATATATCGATTCATTGGTTTACTTTTGGTCAACAAACTGGCCACAAGTTACTCAATAAATTTGAAAGTCATCCCTAAGATCTCAGCTGTCTATATTAAGGGTGTTCATCTCCCACTTTTTATGGTTCAGAAAACTGAGGCATGGTGAGCTTGAATAATTGGGCGACACAGCATTTCTGATTCTTTTCGCTTCCCCAGAATGTCTAGCTGAATAATCTGAAACTTGGAAGCCAGAAAGTCCTGAGTTCAAATCCTGTGTCTTCTACTTTCTTCAGGAAAGGCCTTGGGCAAGTTACTTAATTTCATGGAGCCTCAGTTTGTTCATCTATATAATGGAAATCAAAACAACAATAACAACTTCGCCGGGGTTGTAGTGAGCGTAAAAACAGACAAGGTGTTCAGAGCCCTGTATGAATAGGTTCTTCATATGTAGCACGGATTTGGGCATTATTAGGTTAAAGCCGTGATCCTTTACTCTGGTCCTAGGGTCTGAAAGGAGTGCTTCAAGTTCACCAAGGAGCCTAATTGGCCTTTCAAAGGTTAAGATCCTGCCTTGGGTGCCTGCTCTCTGTGTTGGGCAGAGGTGGTCTTGAGAGCAGTCAGCTTTGGTTTCTCTACTAGGAGGTAGAAATATTTAACATAACAAGGTGACTTCATCAGGGGCATACCAGATGCTATCATCCATAAACAGCCATTTATTCAAGCCTAGCAGGCCCCACATGCCACAGGTAAGCTGGGGAAAGAGAGATTGAATTGTTCAGTTCTGCAGGAGTGGAGGTCGAACAGAAAAGCAACACAACCCTTACTCATAACTTCCAATTGCTGCAAGTGTTTTTTTTTTTTTTTTTAAAGCAGGTTAAACAGGTTTTCCATGGAAAGGTGCTGAACAGACCCAAAGCAGGACAATGACAAAATTTTATTTTGCATAGAACCTTCCTCCTCCTTTCTGTCCCCAAACTCTCTCCTCATCTCAATCCACCCTGCCTCCTACCCCACATTTCAGCAACTGTCATTGCTCTTGCTTCACATCCCTGAAAAAAACACGAAATGTATAAGGCACAAATTAGGCAGACTCAACCGCATAAAGGCACACTCTTCCCAAATGAGCAAAAATATTCCCACTTAAAAATGTATATAAAATGTTTATGAAATGAGGGAGATTTAGAAGTTATTGTAGGAGCTGCCAAACGTATGTTGGAGCACCTCTGATGGTTTCCTTTGCGATTGCCATTTAAAATATGGAGACATGTTCTTGCTCCCTCCCTGGAAGGCCCCCCGCTCCCCACCCCAGGCCCAGCTGCACACGCACACAAGAACCCACATATATATGCACGCACGCTCTGACCAAGGAATCCAGCAAAACACGGGCTGTTCTTTATAGGCTGGGGAGCTTGTTGTTTTAGTCTGTTGTTTTCATTTCGTTGCACCTGCACCCCTTGCCTAAGCCCCCCGCCACACTGCCCCTGCCTCGGCCAACAACACGGGGATGTGTGTTTCTGAATAAGCCATACATTATTCAATTTGGTTTCCTCAGGAATTTGGTAGGAAAACTCTGGATCCCAGTGAATTGAGCTTAATTGGATCCTTCAGGTCCTGAGCATGTTCCACCTGCCTTGGGTTTGTTCTCTGGGACTACCCAGTCCCCATCAGTCCCTTTCTCCCCTTCCCCCACCCAGGAGCTGTGTGCGTCTCTACGCTTAGCAGGAGCAGGTCAATGAGCTGGGCATGTGGGTGGTAAGAACAGTCTGGGCTGCCCGCCATTCTAGTGGCTATAAAGTGGGCAGAGAGGGTGGGTTCCAAGCTCCAGATTGATGAAGACCTACTGCATGTTTTTGATGTCCAGCCACTACAGAATCCTATTTGCAAATGCCAAGTGACCTTGTCAATATGGTACAAATTATCAGTAGCAGCAGGGGGAATGTTGACTACTGCAACTTGGGCTTTGAAGGGATTACTGTGCTCTTGGTGCAATCCAGGGCCATTGGTGTCTTAAATCCAATTTCCATTTGGTGGGTCTCTGAATCATGGCAGAGATAGCATTGCAAAAACAAAGCAATGGCTTCTTCCTGGTGGGGGGACAAGCCACTCTAGAGTCAAAAGACACAGGAGAAAATCATCCATGGTTGTCTTGCCTTAGTATGAGGGTAACTTTCCTTTCTTAGCCAGAGAACAGAGTGAAGGTCAAGAGATCAACATGGCTGGTTGAGCATGGAGAACTCACTGCTTTAGCTTCAGGTGGCATCATTCATTCCACTGTTAGGCAACTGTAATAATCTGAAATATTTTCTGTTATGATTACATTGAATTCCTTGCCAAACCCATTTTTTGTAATTATATTAGTCATTTATGCATAACATATTATTCCAAAATTTAGCAGCTTAAAGACAGCAAACATTTATAATCCCAAGGAGTTCCTGAGCATCAAGAATTCAGGAGCAGCTCAACTGGTTGATTCTGGCTCAGAGTATTTCATGAAGTTGTAGTCAAGACTGTAGTTAGGGCTGCATCCTCTAAGTCTTTTATTTTTTTAAAATGTGTTTTTATTGAGTTCAGAGAGAGGAAGGAAGAGGGGGAGAGAGAGAGAGAGAGAAAGAGAGAGAGAGAGAGAGAGAGAGAGAGAGAAACATCAATGATGAGAGAATCATTGACTGACTGTCTCCTGCAGCCCCCTACTGGGAATCGAGCCCAAAACCCAGGCATGTGCCCTGACTGGGAATCGAACTGTGACCTCCTGGTTCATGGGTCAATGCTCAACCACTGAGCCACACCAGCCTTACACATCTGAGTATTTTTTTTTAAAATATATTTTATTGATATTTTACAGAGAGGAAGGGAGAGGGATAGAGAGCTAGAAACATCGATGAGAGAGAAACATCGATCAGCTGCCTCCTGCACACCCCCCACTGGGGATGTGCCCGCAACCACAGTACATGCCCTTGACCGGAATCGAACCTGGGACCCTTGAGTCCGCAGGCCGACGCTCTATCCACTGAGCCAAACCGGTTTCGGCACACATCTGAGTTTTGACCAAGGGTTGGAAGGTCTGCATGTAAGATGGGTCAGCCATGTGGTTGTTGGCAGAAGGCTTCAGTTCATCATTGGTTGTTGGCAGGAGCCCTCAGTTCCTTACCAGGCAGACCTCTCCATAGGACTGCTTGAGTGTTCTCACGGCATGGAAGCTGGCTTCCTCCAGAGCAAGTGATCCAAGGGAGAGAGCAAGGTGGCATCCACAGTGCCTTTTATGACTTAGTCTTGGAAGTCACACATTGTCACTTCTGCCACATTCTCTTACTTAGAAGTGAGTCACTAAGTCCAGCCAACATTCAAGGTGAGAGAAAATAGCCTCAACCTTTTGAAGGGAAGATTATAGAAGACTTTGTAGATGTATTTTAAAACTTCTACAGACATAATTCTCCTAAATGATACTATAGAAAATAAGTCTAATTATTGCAGTCATCCTCCAGATATTTGATTGCAGCTATCATATCTTAATACCTCTGGCTAAATATCCTCAATTCCTTTGACTATTCCATGCATGACTTGGTGTATATTCATTTACCATCCTTGTACAGTGTGCTAATGAAGCTAAAACAATGTACCTTGGATTGAGCATGAAAGTAAAAATATGAATGCAAAAGACTATGTAATTTTTAGAGCTTATTAACTCATGCTTAGTACAGTGCCTGGCACATAGTAGGTATTCCATTAATAATTGCTATTGACAGAATGAACAAATGAATGATTACATGAACAGACTTATTTCTAGTAAAATACCTAGAGACTGCATTAGTTTACTTTTTTCCGTCTTTTTTTTAAGCAGCTTTTTATACCTTTGCTTAGTTGTAGCTTATTAAATTAAATGCCTAAATCAACTTTATTTATTTATGTTTTTACAATCATTTGCTCAGCTAAGATTCTCCCATTTTGTTCTTGGATTTTTTAATCTAAATATGGAACTTCAATATTTACCAAATGACATCTGCTGTTCGAGATCGTCCTGCATCCTGAGTTATCATCTAAACTCTCTCTTCTACATTAACATTGTCCTAAAATCTAATCTAGGAATTGTACATAGTAATTGATTAACTATTGCTTCTTCAGGCTGCCAAGTTATTTAATCTGTATATATTTTTTCTCTGCCACCAGGGCTCTTGACTTCCTGTCTCTCCCTCTCACTGGGCTCTGCATGCAATCAGCTCTCCCCCAAACGCCAAACTGCCCTTAACTAGTTTGTCCTAACTGCACTTAGATCTAAGCCATGCTCCACAGATGTGGCTCTCTTGCCTGGTAAAGACCGTTAGAAAGGGAGATTCCACTGCCTCCCACAGGCACCCATTTCCAGAGTCCACCCTCTGGAGGGCAGGGAGAAGAGTGGGAGAATGAAGTATTGGCAGAATAACTGGGGTGGAAAGGATTTATTCTTGGCCTTTTTAGTGGGGACCAAAGTCTTTTTTGGGTATGAGTGGGTGGAGGGAGAAGTGGGAGTGGGGAGGATGAGTCTCAACAAAAGTCTTACCATCCAGCAGAGAGGGCCATTTTGAAAACCAATGTGGAGAGTGGAACTTTTCTCACAGATGTCAATGTCTGGGGCCAATTAGGATTGAGTGCATTTGGTTGAACTCAAAGACATATGGGAGGAATCTGAGTTTTCTGTGTTCAAGTCAGACTTGGTAAAATTCTGGTCTCAGTTTATTTTTATCTTGATCTACTTTATTATTGTTTAAAAAGATAATACATGCTTTTTTTTAACAAGTCAGATTGTCTTCTCCTAGTCCAAACTCTGAAGTTATAGCTTATGTTTCTTTCCATATTTATTTCTATGTGTGCATACACAGCATACTTATACATTCACAGAAATTTTTAAAAATATATTTTTTATTGATTTCAGAGAGGAAGGGAGAGGAAGAGAGGGATAGAAACATCAATGATGAGAGAGAATAATTGATTGGTTGCCTCCTGTATGCTCCAATACTGGGCATTGAGTCCATAACAAATGCATGTGCCCTGACCGGGAATAGAACCATGACCTCCTGGTTCATAGGTCGGCACTCAGTCACCAAGCCATGCTGGCTGGGCCATTCACAGAATTTTTAAAAATTACTTATAGCAGGCTGGATCATAAAATACATTTTACTGTCTCACTCTCCTTCCCCTTCTTTCCCTCCTTCTTCTTTTCTTCTCAACCCTCATGAATCTTTCCAGGTCAATATAAATGGCTCTTCTTCTTTTTTTTATTTTTATTTTTTATTTTTATTGATTTCAGAGAGGAAGGGAGAGGGAGAGGGAGATAGAAACATCAATGATGAGAGAGAATCATTGATCAGCTGCCTCCTGCTTGCCCCGTTATGGGGAATGAACCCGCAACCCCGGCATGTGACCTGACTGGGAATCAAACCTGGGACCTCTCAGTCCGCAGGCCATCGCTCTATCCACTGAGCCAAACCAGCTAGGTGCTCTTATTCTATAATTGTACCATAGGTGCAGGATAATTTGTCCAACTCTTCCGCTATTTATGGACACTCAGCTTGTTTCCAGTTAGTTTTGCCACAACCAGCAAAGCTGCAATAAGCATCTTGAACAAATCTCCTTATCTACTGGGGCTTTTCTCTCTACTGGATAGATTTCCCAAAGTGGTATTTTGGTTTTACTTGGTAGCATGTTTTACATTATTTTATGCTGGTTAAATGTGTAATAAACAATGTACTTGCCCTCTCTCGCTTAAACCAACTCTCTAAAGTATTATTCTATTTGGTTCAGGCAGTAGCTGACTTCCCAAAGTGGCCATGTGGCTGAAGTAAAACCCAGGAAAATGCATTTATTCACTGTTTGGGTGTGAGTGTAAGGTAGGCTGATTTCTATGGGCCAAGTTTGAACGTTAGTCTCTGTGTGTTGGTGAGTGTGTGTGTGTGTGTGTGTGTGTGTGTGTGTGTGTGTGTGTCTATGTGTTTTTTAAATGATTCAGCTTAAATGCAGGAGTAACTATGTCCCAATATCACTCCATGTTAAATAAAATAAATGAATGGCAGTACTGAGGTGTGATATAGTAGAGATGGCATGGGATTGAAAGTCAGAAGACCTGGGTCTGAATTATCTAGTTCTCTACCTACTAGCTATATTCTCTAAGAGTTGAGAAATGGGCACCATCGCTATGCCAACTTTACAGGTTGTGAGAATGAAGAGAGAGGTCACATTGTAAGCCCTACAACTCTCCATGTGTGGCTTGAATGTACTTAGTGCAAGCAAAACACTCCAGGGAGGATGTTGTTCATTTTAACAAACTACTAATAAACAGATAAAGTCTCCGGCGGCTACCAGGACCTTATGCTGGAGGTCTACCAGAAACTCAGGAGGCCAGATCCTAATGACACCCAACTACTAGAGAAGGGCTGGCTGGGTTGAGTGGGAGATATCAGAGTCTTGCACCCAAAAGTGTATTTTCAAACAGCCACACACACAAAGCTGCTCAATCATTTTCTGCACTAGAGAACCCAGTGTCACCTGACTGACCAAGATTGCTTTCTTGGGAGAGCTCTTTGGTTTTGGTATTGGGTGTAAAGGTTCTTTTTGATAGACTGAAGCTGTTGGCTGCAGGTCTGTGCTGAGGAGCCCATGGATACTTCTCAGGTATTTTCTTCTTTCACGAAAGCCATCAGTTCAACGGTGTGCTTGGGACTGTCCTGGTTTAAAATGGATAGTCCATGTCCCCAATCTTGGGCACATTGGATGGCTTTGCTTTCTCTCTTGGATGACTTGCTCTGGGGGAAGCCATCTGCCATATCGTGAGGACACTCAGCAGCTCTATGGAGCTATATGCCTGGTGAGGGACTGAGGCCTCCTATGTCTCAATCTTTATCCCTGGATGGCTACAACAGTTTAAAGAAAAAACATAGGTCATGGTCATGAATGCTGCCCTCCATCCCTCACTCCCTGGGGCAGATTCTTGATTCTTTAAGGCTGCACTTCTCAAACTTTGGTTTTATGGAATAAAACCATATTCTGTGAACTGAAAGGAGGGTATTTTTTTTCTAGTAAAATTGAATTGAAAACCAAATAAAAATTTCCCCATTAGCAGAAAAGAAGAAATTAAGATGGCAGTAGAATTATATATCCATTTCTAGTCCTTCATCCAAATATGACTTCTCACTTACCTCTTGTCACTTACCTACAGTCTTATGATTAAAAAAAACCCTCACCCAAGGATATGTTTATTGATTTTAGAGGGAAAGGAAGGGAGAAAGAGAGAGAAACATTGATGTGAGAAACATTGATCAGTTGCTTCCCATAGGCCCCCCAACTGGGGATCAAACCCACAACCTGGGTATGTGCCTTGACGAGGAATCAAACACACAACCTTTTTGGTGTACAGGATGATGCTCCCACCAACTGAGCCACCTAGCCGGGGCATGATTTTTAAATATATAATAAAATGATATTTTAAATTAAAAATTTGTGCATAAATATCATGGTATATCATAAAAAGCTGTGACTTCCAAGGGGCTTCATGGTGTAGAGTAACCTTAGGGACATTGTGAAAAGGATGCTCTTGCCCTAACTGGTTTGGCTCAGTGGATAGAGCGTCGGCCTGCGGACTGAAAGGTCCCACGTTTGATTCCAGTCAAGGGCATGTACCTTGGTTGCAGGCACATCCCCAGTAGGAGGTGTGCAGGAGGCAGTTGATAGATGTTTCTCTCCCATCGATGTTTCTGACTCTCTATCCCTCTCCCTTCCTCTCTGTAAAAAATCAATAAAATATATTAAAAAAAATAAAAAATAAAAAGGATGCTCTTGATGGCATGTTATATAGGGACCCTTCAGAAAGTTAATAGAAAGGAGGACTCATGTGTCCCAGTTTCCTAGGGACCCTGGTAAGCCAGTGTCCCAGGGTCTGTCCAGTGAGTGCCCACTCTTACTATCAAAAGTCTTTTAGTTTGAATGATAAATTATATTTTCATCATGATTATGGGGAATCTGGTAGGAGAGAGTTTTTTTGTTTGTTTGTTTTTTGCTAAAATTTGCTAGATCATTCCAGGCATTGATTTGACCAATTTTCTCCTTTAACCTTATGACCATCAGTAGTTGCTATTAGAGATAAAGAACACAAGTCCCAGAAAGATTAAGTAAAATTTCCCACATTCAAAAAGCTACAAAGTGGCAGAGTCAGGATTAGAACCTGTGTCTGGCAAGCGCCAGAGCCTGTGCGCTTGGCCGACACATAACTCGTCTTCATCCTTCTGTATTAGCAAGTGGTCTGAGAGGTTGAACTTGAGTCCAGCTGCTTAAAATGCTCAAGAATTCCAAGGAAGCAGACGTAGCCTCAAGTGGCCAGCAGGGCTTCCTTCTGGGGAAGCTGTGTTCCTTGGGTAGGAAAAATGAGGTGTCTGTACTCATCTGAGTATTTCAGGTAACCCCAAGGGAGGCCCTGTCCATCCCTCATTAGTAGAGCTGACTGTTTACAGGCTTGTTGAGATTTTTTTTCCAATTAAAGTATAACGAATTCACTAAGCCTTCATCCCACATCACCCTGCCAGTTGGGTGTTTGGGGGTAGATAGACTGAAGTGTGAGTCCAGCAGCCTGCCCCGGGGTGAGAAGAGAAAAGAGCAGATCTGTGTGCGTCTTAGCAGCCGGCAGCTCTCCCTCTGCTGTGGCCTGTTCTGGGACTGTGGGCCAAAGGAGCCTTGGAATTGCTTAGACCTGCCTCTGTGCCTTTAGCTGTCCGGGTAAAAACATCACCTCTCTGGAGGCCTGTGCTGGAGCACAAACCCACGTATTGTCTGGCCCCTGGCAGGCTGGTCTGTGGAGGGGACACTCTAAGAGCTCTATTTTAATCTTTTGGAGCTGGGCCAGGGTAGGAATTCAGCTGCCAGCACCAGGCTCCCCACCCCCATGCTCTCACCCCAGCTCCCGTACCGCTACCCCCTCTCCTGGTTTCATTCGCTCTGACCTCCCATCATGAGAGGTGCTGGTGTTCTTTTTTTCTCCCTTTCTCTTTTTTAAACTACCAGGGCTCTTTCATTGATTTGACCTCCCAAAGTGAGGCAGACCAGGGCTCCTCAGTGGGCTACTTGGGGCTCAGAGCTGGCATGAGGCCAACCCTTGAATCCCTGAGTTTTACCTCCAGATGTGTGTGCCTCTGTGCTTGTGTGGATGGGTGTGTTTGTGTTGTGTTGTGTTGTGTGTGTGTGTGTGTGTGTGTGTGTGTGTGTGTGTGTGTGGTGGGGGGGAGAACTGAATGTGTTGGTGCATGTATGTGAGTTTTTTGTATCTCTATGACTTTTCTCTCCCATTGAAGAAAATGATAGGGTCAGAAAATTGAAGGGGTAGAAGCGAAAGGAAAGGGTGGCTGGAGTCTACACACCTCCTCTGTTCCCTCTGCCAACAATACTCTCCAGCCCCAGTCAGACCCTAATGGGTCTTCCTATGTGTCCCCTGAGTCACGGGTTTGTTTCTCTGGGTAAGAATGAGTCTTGTAGAGGGACCACATGGTAGACTGGGTGTGGGACTCCTTGAATTCCAATCCTAGCTCTGCCACTAGCTGTATGATATTGGGCATGTGATTTCCCTTCCTTTGAGCCTCAGTTTCCCAACCTGTAAAAGGTGGATGATAATGCTACCAACTTTCACAGAAAGCAGAAAGTAAAAGATTAAATAGCACTCAAAAATGACTCATACTGTTCGCTCCTTTCCTGCCTACCTATCCTTTCGTGGGAACAAGCCCTAAGGCTTGGTCCCTGAAGAAGAAGCCCCCACTGAGAAGGAGGGGTCATGTTCTTCCTGAAGGGGTGGAAGGGGGCAGAGGTCATGGAGCTCTGAATCCCACCCAGAACCTCCCATCTTCCCTCACCCCCATTCTTCTGGCCTCTGCCAATGATGTGCATTTTCCTCTCTGCACCAGCCTCCCAAACTGACTCATTACCTCGACAGGGTAGCAACTTCCAAAACAAAACTTTTTCAACCAAGGAAAATATAACTATGGGGAGGAAAACATTTCAATATCAGGCCTCCTGGGACCCAAGGAAATGTGCTGAATGTTTGTCAGAGAATGATGCTGTCCTGACTTCAGGGACTTCGCTGAGGGCAGAAGGAGAACAATGACTGGCTCTTGGCTCCAGCCAAGCCAAAATGGCCCAAGTGAGGTCCAAGCTGGTGCTCAAGTTGCCCCAGACTTAGAAGAATCAAAGTGTGTCCAACATTGTGCTTCAAAGTAGGTCCCCCATACATAGGGGAGGGGCATGCTCTCTGTCCCATGCCAACCTCTCATCTTCCCTTCCACCCCAAAGGAGATGCTCATTGCAGGCTTGCTGTCTGGCAAAGGGTTTGCTTGCTTCCTCCTGGATTCTGGGAAATGGACGATGCAGCACATTCCACACTTAATTATAGTGCCCCCCAGAGTTGTGCAGTGCTTTGACCCTTTGCAGGACAGTCCAGGGAAGGGATCTTAGGGTAGTAATTGGGCAGGATCTAAGAGCACAGCTGGTGGGTGCCTGTTCTGTCAATCATTGCACTAAGTTATAGGCCACAGAAGGCACTGATATTAGATACAGGCTAGAGGAAGTCAAGCACCAGGTGTACATTCAACTAGATCAGATGTTCTAAGTCAAAAGCAACTGCCTATTTTCCCCTCCATCATCTTCCCAATACATTTTACAACTCCTGGCACAAATACTTGTTAAGCAGTGCCCCCTGGAGTTGTGCAATGCTTCGACCCTTTCCAGGATACTCCAGGGAGGGGATCTTAGGATAGTGGTCAGGCAGGATCTAAGAGAACAGCTGGTGGGATATGCCAATACCAAGTCAAAAAAGGTCCAAGGGATAGTCCAGATCTCATTCATTCACTGTTTTTCCACCATGGCCTGGATACCCATGGACTAGGGGAACTGAAATAAATGAACTGTTTTCTGTGAGAGACTGGTGGAGGGTGAAGCAGAAGGAGGGATTTTTTTTGGGGGGGGGGCGTACAGAATATTGGGAAGGGATGCTGCACATGGATTAGTCAGTTACTTTTCTTCTCCATTCTCCTTTAGCTGTTATGGCCTCAATGTCATCTCCTACTTATCTTCCACCACCTACCTTCTCCAACAAGAGCAATGACAGCACAAAACATCTCCATCACACAGAGGCGCTCTTAGAAGAATCCTGCCTCCTCCAATAGGTTCTCAGTGTGAGTATTTTAGATTTGTGGAATTTCAAAGCTGAAAAAGATCCTACACATTTGATGAAGTGTCTTTATCTGGAAGCTCAGAGGAAAAGTGTCTCTTTTGCGGATTCAGAGTGCCGCCCCTGCGCTAGAACACCGGCCTCTGGGAAAGTGTCCATGTGCTTTGTTGTCTTGTTTGGCTTCATTTATGGGCATTAGCTGTGGGGTATAAATGTCCCTTCATGTCTGTCTATGCAGGTGACTGTTCCAGAGAAAGATCTTCCAGTGGCCAATTCAGGTAATGCTTTTCTATTCTCATAGGACCTAAATGACACAAGGCCCCCTGAAAAGTCAAGAGTCCTGGGCCCTAGAACTCACTTTCTTGAGCCTCTAGTTCCTTATTTCTAAGACAGAGATATAACTTCTTGTTCTGAGCACAGCGCTGTTTGTCAAGCTTACATAGGGTGGTGCTTGTAAAAGGGTTTTATAAACATACTAGAGACGTGGTGCACAAAATTCGTGTATGACGGGTATCCCTCAGCCCAGCCTGCACCCTCTCAAATCTGGGACCCCTTGGGGGATGTCCCTGTGGGAGCAGGCCTAAACTGGCAATCAGACATCCCTCTCACAATCTGAGACCGCTGGCTCCTAACCACTCGCCTGCTTGCCTGCCAGCCTGATTGCCCCCTAGCCACTCTCCTGCCAGCCTGATTGATGCTTAACTGCTCCCCTGCCAGCCTGATTGCCCACAACTGCCCTCCCCTGCCGGACTGATCACCCACAACTGCCCTCTCCTGCCGCGACCCGCGTCCTCTGCTGGGCCCCACCTCTGCTGTGCACACAGCCATCTTGTGAGGGCCATCTTGTGATGGCCATTTTGTGATGATGTTAGGGCATGATGCGTGAGGGCGTGATGACCACCTAGGCTATTATTGGTATAGATAGAAAATTGCAGTTACCAAAAGCCTGGTAAAAATGATGTGTACAAAAGTGGCCTTCTTAGACACTGGGGCAAGTTGTCAGTAGGTTTGATACTTAGAGGATGTAGCAGGGATAGATGATTTGCATATCAATCTCCATGGTACTCAACCAGGGGGTATGGTTTTAGGACTCTCAGATAACTGTTGGCTGTCTGGAAGTGCATCCTGCACCATAAGAAGAGCAGGTTTCTCCATTGGCTCTTTGCTTCCTTCTAGGGGTGGATCTCAATCAAAACATTCTGGAGATGGTATGTGGAGTGGGTGGGGGAACTTTTCAGGAAGTCCTAAAAGTACTTCAAGGTACACTGAAGGGACAAACTGAGCTCCATCTGAGCTATTTTAGAGACCCTTGTGCTGGCAGGCATTTGGAAAGGCCATTGAGTCTATTTCTTTATGGCGAAGGTAAGCAATTTATGGGAGTTAATCTGACTTTAAGTGATCTCTTCATCAGTTTATCACTCATTTAACAGTTATTTGTGCCAGGAGCTATGAAATGTGTTAGATGATGGCCAAATAAACCTAGGGGGTTGACTTAGAATATCTGATCTAGTTTAGTGCACAACTGACTTCCTCTAGCCTGGTATCTAATACTAATTCCTTCTGTGGCCTATAGCTTAACGCAATGATTGACAGAATGGGCATTATGACAGAACAAGCATTATTATTATTGACAGAACAAGGCACATTATGCAGATTTGAGAATACTGTATGCCACCTGGAGAGAAAATATATATTCACATTCAAGAAATCATTGCAAAGATCTAACTTACTTGGCGGATAATATTGGGCAAGAGAACTTCTTTGAGATTTTTCCTCCCTGCCTGATACCATAAATTGGTAAGAAACTCCTGGTTTAAATTTGCTTAATTCCCTAACATTATTATTATTGTTAATATTATTATAAAGAAGAAATTAGTTTTCATTGGCATATTGAAATACTGGGTATTTGCTCAGCATACCTTGTCAAGGGCCAAGCATTCAATACAAGCATACTTTTTATTTAGCAGTTTGAATTTGAAAGTCCTCCTCTTGCTCTATACCCCATTCTGTCCCTCCCCCAAAACCTCCCCAGGAATGTTCATAGAGGAAAGGGGATATTAAAGAGCAATTCCATCTGTTTGGTTTGAAAAAGAAGGTAAACTTTTATTTAAAGACAGAGTTAGGAAAAGAAAGTAATGGTTTACTTAGAAAGATGACAATTTACATAAGGAAAACAGCACATTGGGCCAGGACAACAAAACAGCCCTCTGAGGCTGTCAGGAAAACCGACCACAAACATGCCAATACAGAGTTGGATTTTGTATGTGTGTGTATTTAAAAGAATTCTGTAAAACAGCATAAGACAAATACATGGTCTAAAGCAGCATATTTCCTGTCCTTGGGAATTCAGGAGAACCTTTGTGCAGGTTCTTGGGATTGAAGTAATCTCTTTTGTAGTGGTCTCAAACACAGAAGAAATCTTAATTCTCAGCCAGAGGGAGCAAGGGTCAGAGGGAGCTTTGTGGGTGTGGAAATAAAGGGCTAAATAGAGATAGGACAGCACATGCAAAATGCACTGAAGACATTTAAACATGCACGCAGTGGAGGAAGGAGCAAGGTGGAGAGGGCCAAGCTCCCTCTGCGTGCAACTTGGTGAGAGTATTTGCAATTGCAGCCTGCTGCTATATTTTCAATACTTGGCAATAACCAATTATGCAAGAGAAATAATCCAAATGCTGTTGAGCAATCAAGGGCCAACTGGTCAGATTTTTCTGATAGTTGTTAAAACAATGCCCCAAATAATAAATCTTCCAAAGTATCAGTGAGAGGATTTTAAAAGCTCAAGCTAAAAAATGTTTGTCTTATTGAGACTTGGAAAAACCATCAGTTAAGCCAAGTACTGACAATTCTATTAGTTTATTATTTAATTGACATTTCTCCACACTGAAGACAAAGGGCTTGGAAATTGTCCTTTAAGCAGCAAAAATTCAATGAAGAATCGAAAATATTTTTTACTTCTTCACCCTTGAATTAGATTTCAACAACATCAGGTTAGACATAAAGTACATTAGTATTACTTAATGCTTAGGAAACAAAGTCATCCCCTCTAATAGCTAAGATTTCTTCTGCTGACAAATTTTCTTTCAAATACAATTAGGCAGGTAAGAAATTATCAAAAATACTTGCCATTAGAAAAATTATCTTAATTCTTGTTAACCTCTGACCTCTTGTTATAAATTGGTATGTTGGAGAGGCATGCATTTTTTCCAGTATTGTTTTTCATTGAGGGTACTGGCCATTTACAATATCCTTTTAAAATTTCCCAATAGTTTGTAAAATACTATAAAATATTATTGTTTCAAGATCAAAAGTCACATTTAACACATAGTACATCATGATTCATCTGTACATTTACAGAGGTTTAAAGCACACAAAATTGTGCAGATAACATACTGAAGTCTAAACTTTTACATACACTTCGTTGCATTCATAGCAACAAGATACAATAGATTCTGAATAACCAATAATCAGCCAAATTACTATGTACACATTAGGCAGGAAGCAATTAAACACTGCCTAATAGAATGTCACTTAAATTACTTTTTCTATGAAACACCCCTTCCCCACTACACACACGCGCGCGCGCACACACACACAAACACACACACACACACACACTTCTTTAATTCTATTTCCATCACAAACATTACACTGATCCTTGTGACCACATACATAGGAAACCCTCAAACATCTGGTTTGTTACAGGGCAAGAAGTAACACAGCAACTCAGAGTGACTTAACACAATAATTTTCCAAACTTGGTTTTTCTAAATCAGCTACTGGATGGTGGTTGCTGTGGAAGCATATTTAGAATTTTATGTCATGGACTGGAGGAAGAGGAGCAAAGAGCATTAACTAACAGCTTTATAACATTTGCCACTAAGTTAAATATTGGCTTTTGCCAAAATGAAAAAGTGTATATATCTGGAGGGGAAAGACCCTAAGATAATATTTAAAACAACAACAAGCCTCCTACTTCCTTTATCAAAACAGCATATTTTCACAGTCTACTTTATATGACTGTTAAATAAAACCAACTATCCTTTTGATTAACCATTTTAAAAATTCATTATTAATGGAAATAAAAGAAATAATTGAAAAAACTCCCAAATATAACTACTGTGTGCAGATGTAGTGGAAAAACCAGAGACCTGAAATATGGCAAAATCAGTGCTTCATAAACAGTCAATGGATTTTTCTAAAAATACTTTTTGCTAATGGCAAAGTTCAACACCTCAGAAAAGCTCTGAATTAAGATCTCAGAATAAGTTTCCAAACTGTACAACATAGTTTCAAATACACTACCCTTGTTGTTTGTAAGGCCGCACTGAAGTTTAGCTTAACAGTCATGAGCCATGTATTTGAACATCTTAGGAGAGGTGACCCACAAAGAAACAAGTTTTTTCCTTGTTCACCCTGCTACCTGTGAAGAGGTATCACTGCTTTACGGATAGCTCCCTTAAAGGTATCACCAGGAAAAATAATTCAGATTTGCTTTATTGAATCACCTGAAAAAATATTTAGACTTTATAAAGTGAAAAGGTTGCACTTTCAATTCTCTGAGAGTGTTCTCTTGTTAATCTATAACTACCCTCTCTAATGAGTATGTTATCCTATATAATAAAAGGCTAATATGCAAATCGGTCGAATGGCGGACGACCGGTCACTATGACGCGCACTGACCACCAGGGGGCAGACGCTCAATGCAGGAGCTGCCCCCTGGTGGTCAGTGCGCTTCCACAGGGGGAGCACTGCTCAGCCAGAAGCCAGGCTCATGGCTGGCAAGCAAAGCAGCTGTGGCAGGTGCCTCTCCCACCTCCACGGCAGTTGGACATCCCCCGAGGGCTCCTGGACTGTGAGAGGGTGCAAGCTGGGCTGAGGGACCCCCCAAGTGCACAAATTTTGTGCACTGGGCCTCTAGTAGTTCAATAAACAAATATACCACGAGATGCGCACTCCCTGTTGTAGCTCTGCTATACCAAGTTGAGAGAGCTGTAGGATAATAGCATCATCTTTCTAACAAGTGTCAATTTTAAGAAACCAGTGAATTCTGTAAGTTGTTGACATAACTAGGGGAATTAAATGCACTACAGATCTTGAGTTGATAGTTCTCCAAGAGAAAGTGAGTATATCTTGGGTAGAGTATGAAGAACAAGAGGAGGCCAAGGAGTTGGGATTTTCCGGTATGCCTCCTTGTCTAAAACTGTCTTCAAATGAAGAGTTCAACCCTTACCCGGGTGCACATTCATGAGGCAGGATAACAATGAATGAGAAGCCAGTCCTCTTTCCACTTGTCTGGCATGATCTCCTGGCAAGGATGGGGTAGGTGTTTGCCAGGTGACTCCCAGACAAGGTCTTTTTAGGGGAGTACAACAAGGCTTCAGTCATTGCTTTTCATAAAGTGCTTTGGGATCCTTCAGGAATGGGGGCTGGAGGAATATTATTACTAATTGGCTTCAACTTTCAAACCAAATGGAGCCATTTTCTCCAGAGTAATTATTGCTTTGAGCATCAGTGAATGTTCTTAAAACGAAATGGGTCTCATCTTTAAGTACCCACTTCTTAAAATACTCATTCCCTGGAGTGAACATTTAAAATTACTCTCTCCCAGATATCCTCACCAATTAAGAGGATGTGATAGCCTTTTAAATGGTTGCAAGCATACACATCAAAGACTTTCCTTTTCCAGGCTGTTATCCTTATGATTAGACAGTGAGAGTGAAATCAAAGATGTCTGGCCCAACATGTGCTATGTCGGCCAGGCTGAGGGGACAGACATTGGTGAGATGTATGGTGATGATGGCTACACTCATACCAGACTGTGAGCTCCTTGTAGCCTGGGGATGCATTTTATACTTGAATTCTTTTGTTCTTTGTAGGACTTAGAATAGAGAGCGATGTGTGGGAGGGTCTCGGTCAATGATTTTTGAGGATTTTCACAAATGGTGAGAGCTGGCTAATACTGGTGAGAATTAAGCATGTTAGAAAAACCATGGAAAAGAAGACCTGGGATAGGAAAGTTTCCTCCAGAGGCTCCCAGGTTGGACTTAAGAAAAATTAAAGTCAAATGTCCATCATAACCCAAATCAAATCAAACCAAACCAAACCATAACAAAACCAAAAACAAACAAAAAATCCTCATATATTGTAAAGTTTCCATAATGAGAAGACTGGCCAACTGAATAAAGGACTGTGAATTAGAGAACACAATTTTCACTCACAAGAATGAATTAAGTTAAACTAAGCTCACAAGGTACAGGTGGAGGGAGGCTATTTGAACAAATAGCTAATTACTGAGGATATACCACCCACTTTTATATAGGAATACTGTAGTGCTAGGAAAATGCATTTTCAAGTTGATTAAGCAAGCCCATTTAAACCTAATGTGCATTATTCATTTCACGGGTGTGCATTTATTTTTCTCATTGAAGTTGAAGAAATAACCCCGTGTCCTCTGTATAAATTAGTGCATTTGGATTTAATGCAATTTCACTTCATGAGTCATTATTTGATCCAGTATGCCAGAGCTTGCTGACCAATTGAGGGGCCCACGGAGGGGTCAGTCTCTGCTCTTGCTGCCTGTCAAATGCCTTCCTTCTAATTCACAGTCACAAACTTCCTTCCATGCCACCAGACAGGTCATGATCAAAGAATCATTTGGTTTCTTAGTTCTTGACAATTCCAGCATCTCATCTCACCCTGTTGAACATATATAATCTATCTTATAATTAGGAATAAATAAACAATGATGCAGGTGACTGTCATTTTCTGTTATTCAATAGGAATAAAATGGTATGTAATTTTCAATGACATTTCTCCCAAATTTGCATTTTAATTAATTAGCTTAGATGTTTATTATATGAAATTTGAATTTCCTGGCAACAAGGAGCTCTGTGATATTGGAAACCTATTAGATAACAGGTTGAGAAAAAATGTTGAATTTGGAATTAGAAGTAGATAGATGATCGGAAAACTAGTTAAGTAGCCCATAGACAAGAGTTGGTCTGTGCCAATTCCCAGTGGGAGAGCCTGCTATAAAGAGGATGGTTCTGGGTTCTGAACCTAACTCTGAGACTAAACTAGCTCTTTGACTTTGAATAAGTCACTTAACAACTCTGGGTCTTAATTGCATCATCTGTAAATGCAAGGACTTAGACTAATTTTATGGTTCCTTCTAGCTCTAACACTCCATACGCAGAGAATTCACTCAGAAAGAAGAAAACTGCCCTTTAAAATTCTCCCAGGCATGGAAAAGGAGTTACAGTGATTCCGATCAGATTCTTTGGGAGGTTGGTTGAGTCTTAAAAAAAAAAAAAAAGACTGAGCTCTGGGCTTTAGTTTTCTAATGATCACAGGCCATGGGCCAAATCTGTACCTTTGCACCAGGGTAATTATTTATGACTAAATCAAATGTTTCAAAAATGAAAGGGACCAGAATAACATTGTGAACAGGGGACTTCGTATGACTTCCCATGAAGACAGATGGTAGAACTGTGAGCATAGGCGTAGGGCCATAAAGAGCAATATTTAACCAAAATGCCGATGAAGCGGAAAAGGACCATTTAGAATATCAGTGAACTGAATGGGTCTTGACTCCAGGACACGAAGGAAGGCTCATCATGCCTTTTTGAACATGCAGTGTGATTTCTCTTTGATTTGGGTTTCCCTTTTGTGAGAAATGCAGGTGGGAGGCAATGAGACCAAACCAGGATTTTTAGGTGTCTTTGAGCACAGCCTTGGAGCCACTGGTGGGGTCTTCCAAGGAAAGATTTTCCCTGAGACCAATGGACCAGCTGCTGTCAGTATAAAACTGACTTTGGAAAGGGTGGATTAAAAAGAGCAGACAGCAACCCAAGCCCTGGACAATCTGTCCTGTGGCTTGTGACGTGGGGGTGAGTAGATGTGTCTGTGTTACTGTAAAGACTTCATCATTGCCTGGCCCTATCTGCAGGGCACTTTCTCGTTCAATGACAAGTCCATCACCTAAGAAATCTGGAGCAGATCCATGATCATTTTCAGAAACACAGCCCCCATGGACTTATTTTAGGATTGTAAAGAAAATACATTTTTGCTCATGTCTTTCTCCCGTCTCTTACCTTGACTACAACCAGGCTTTCACTTAACTCAGCCCTCTTCTTGCACCCTGGAATAATATACAGCCCCTTTTCATGCTTGAATGGGAGCTGAGTGTGCAGGAAGGGCTGCTTCCTACCTTATTCTATCTTTGCAAGACAGAGCTAGAAGAGAACCATCCTCTACTTTTGTTTCTGGTGGTTTCCACACAGCACTAAGTGAAGAAAAGGCTTGTCCAAGGCTTCCTTAATCAGATCAGTGCTGACAGGGAACCCAGGACAAGTCCACTTGACCCTGTGCCCTAGAGGTACAACCTGGGCTCCTTTCCCCCAAACTCGTTTAAAGGTTTGGAATGGAGAAAAAAACAATGCTAATCTTATTTTCATCTATAGGAATCCTCCTATCAATCACAAATTCAGGAAAGAGCCCTAAACCCAGGGGTCAGATTACAAAGCCAGCTGCAGAACTGAGGGTGGCTCAATGGGCTGCCCTACCCTAGTCACAGGTGCCACCAAAAAGGAGGCATGTTTGAACTGTTACATCCAGGACTCTATGTTCATACAAAAGCTCCTCTATGCCTTTTGTAGGCTGAACTGGGAATGACACTGGCAACTCTCACCTTTACCCCAACTCTACTCTTAAATAAAAAAATGGGGGAGCCTTGAACCTGTAACCTTTTTTTTTTTTTTTTTTTTTTAACATTCGAACCATTTGAAAATGGGTGGGGACATGGTGGGGGCAGGCTGGGTGATAGAAAATGCAGGGACTTGCTGTGGAATGATGCACAGCCGATCGTGGCCTCCCTAAAGCATGCTGCTGAGTATTTCTGACACCTGGGAGGTGGTCGGAGCCTCCGGGCTCCTCTCTGGGCGGGTGGGGCTGGGCAGGCGGGAGTGGCCCCCAGGAGGTGGCCTCAAGCTGGCCCAGGACTTTGCATCCATGTCCACCAGGGCCTCGGGGTACGGCTCCACGTAGATGCGGTGCATGGAAGGCCTCGGGTCCTGGAGGATGCTCTGCCGCCCCTCAGGGAGGCTCGCAGCGTGGGTCAGAGCCAGGGCCCGCGGCCCATCTGCCGTAGATCCGAGCCGCTCCGCCTCTCCGGGCTGTTGGGCCAGGTCGCAGGCCCGGGACAGGTGTGGCGTGTAAACGCCCTCAGAGAGCGAGAGGGACTGCGTCTCACTGTGCATGCGCAGCCAGCGGTGGTGCCGGCTGAAGCCCCCGTAGTGCTGGTGCTTGGCCGGCTTCCGCTTTCCCAGAAAGCCCAGCGACGGCGGCCGCACGCCCGGAGCCATCTTGGCGTGGTTCTTCGGCCCGAAGCCCGTGAGGGTCAGGCCGTGGAGGAACTCGGCACACGCGTGGTCTGGATCCGGACCCGGAACCTGGCCCTGGGGGTCCGACCCCGTTGAAGACTTCATGTCGTGCACCTGCAGGACGTCGGGGGCACTGCCGCTTAGGCCGCTGAGAGTCTGCTGGGCAATGTCGTGCGAGGACAGGTACACCAGGTCCAGGTCTCGGGGGCTCAGGGCGTCACTGGAGTCGTAGTCACTGTCGGTGGGGAGGAAGACTTCCGAGCAGCCTTCTTCATCAGAGCAGGGCTGTGAATCTGCTGAGGTTGGGAGAAAGAAAAATGCTTGGCTGGGGATGCTTCGTGGGCATAGAGTCCATGTTCAGCAGTTGAGAACCCTCCTCCTCCCGTCCTCTGGGGCCTAGAAGGGCCCTATGCTTCATTTAATGGTTTGCTCTCACCTCTTGAAATTATTAAGCAATTTTGAACAATTTTTGTTTTGCGTAGGGCTCTCTGTAAGAGATGTAGTGGGTCCTGTGCTTAGCTTAAGGAATTCTAACAGGTTCACCTGGACAGCGTCAGGGGGAGAATGTGTCCTCATTCCCCACAGAAGATTTTATTACTCCTTGGGCATGTGTAGAGAGGATGACACAGATGGATGTTACTCGTTTGTCATTACCTATCCTTCAGATATAAGTTTTTTGTTTTTTTGCAAGAACTTAAAAGGGGGAAAGGAAGACAGGGAGGCAGTACAGTGGCTGAAGTCCGGAAAACCTGTTTCAAATCCTAGCCTTCCTCCACCTGTGGTCTTGGGGAAGTTACTTAGCTTCTTTGAGCTTCCGTTTTCTTACCTGTAACATGGGGATGATAATAGAACTTCCTAAGGGTGACTGTAAAAAGTAAATTGATTATATGTGTAAACACCACGTTGTAAGGTGTTTAAAAGAGGGGGTGGGGTGGGAAAGTAAGGCCAAAACAAAAAACAAGCAAAATCAGAGACAAAAACAAACATTGAAGTGCATGCTGTGATGACCATAAGGGAACCACATGTTTAATTCTATAGGCAATTCTCATTGCATGCACTAATTATTTATATGCTTTCCCCCAATCAGGTTGTATATTTCTGTAGGGCAAGGACTGTCTTAAAATCCTTTGAATTTCCCACAGAACTCAGCCCATAATAGGTACTTGATAAATATATGCTAATTTTGAAAACATGCAAGTGCTCTTAAAAAGAACTCTCTAATCTACAAATCTGAGACAATCCCATAAGATTTAAAAATGGACTTTAGTAAATTTTTAAAAAATATTATTTTTATTGATTTCAGAGAGGAAGGGAGAGGGAGAGGGAGAGAGAGATAGAAACATCAATGATGAGAGAGAATCATTGATCAGCTGCCTCCTGCACAGCCGATCCAGGCCATCCATGCAAATAAGATCCATGCAAAGAACTGGTAATTGACTTTAGTTGAACTTCTCTACTTATCTGATCACTGTGTCTGTTCAGCTGTCCACATGTATTCTTTTGTATCCATAATAGTAATAACAAGAACTGTGGGCCAGTCATTATGCTAACTCTTCTAGGCACTGTTTCTTATTTAATGCTTACAACTATTCCTGTTTTGCAGATAAGAATATTGAGCCTTAGGCTTATTCAGTTTTCTAATTCATATAGTTGATTAAATGACAGAATAGGAACCCATATGCAGATTTGTCTACCTCCAAAGAGCTGCTATACTGCCATTTGCCTTAGCATTTGCATGGCTTTCCATGGAAGCTTCCTGAGGATTTGGACTTGGCTCATCTAACCCACTTTGTTCAGTTATATTAAGTTCTTAGAGTGTCTTGATACTGCTGCTGCTAGAGAATCATTAGGTCTTGTATTACTTTCCTGTGGCTGCTGTAGCAAATAATCACACACCAGGTGGCTTAAGACAGTACAAATTTATTCTCCCGCAGCGCTGGAAGCCAGAAGGCCGAAATCACGGTGTCTGTAGCACTACACCTTGGAGCAGGGGTCCTCAAACTACAGCCCGTGGGCCACATGCGGCCCGCTGAGGACATTTATCCGGCCCGCCGGGTGCCGCTGCCTGTCCTGCTTAGCAGCTGACTCGTCCCGGGCCCACAGTGCGCATAGGAATTTGTTCATAGTTTTTTTTTTAAACTATAGTCCGGCCCTCCAACGGTCTGAGGGACAGTGAACTGGCCCCCTGTTTAAAAAGTTTGAGGACCCCTGCCTTGGAAGCTGTAGGGGAGAACTTTCTTGCCTTCTCCAGCTTCTGGTGGCATTCCTTGTGGCTGCATCACTCCAATCTCTGCATCTATCTTCATGTCGACTCTCTTCTTTTTCTTATAAGGACACTCATCATTGGATTTAGGGTCTACCTGGATAATCCAGGTTGATCTAATCTTAAGACTCTTAATTATACCTTCAAAGACTGTTTTTCCAAATAAGGTCACATTCACAGGTTCTGAGGGTTAGGACAGGAACATAGCTTTTTGGGACCTACCATTCAACCCACTAGAAGTCTGTTAAGAAAAATGACTATAACTAGGAGCAAATGCTGAGGAGTTTGTGACACATTTTTTCTATTCCAGACCACAGGTTAAACATTCTGAAAGGAGTTTGCACTTTGACCTGTCAACCTACAAATAGTGAACATTTATTGTTTTCAGGAGACTAAGGAGTATATGAAGGCATGCTTTAAAGGGCTGATATTATAATATTTCAACAGACCATCATGTTTTAAGACTTAGTCTCTCAGGAAGATCCTGTGCTGCTTTCCCCAGGTGGAGCTGGTTGCTCATTTCTCTTGGCTTTTATAGCATTTTATTTATATCTCTGTTGCTGTATTTATCAAGGTTTATTATAAATTATTCATTAGCGTATTTATCTACCTCAGTGAATTATGAACTCTAGCGAGCATGCCTGTGTCTTATTCATTTCTGCTTAGCAAATGTTACAGAAGTCAGTCGGTGAAGGAATAGACTAAAGGAGTCAAGCCAAGGGAAATGTAGGATCTTCTGTATTTCCCAGATCATCTAATCTGAACTTGGACATGTGAGCAGCCTGTGAGGACCTCTTAACTAGCCTGTGACTGAATCATCATTGTATTATTAGCTTCTTGTGCTGTATTTGGTACATTCAAAGCTCTCAGTAAAATATGTTGTGTTGAATTGAAACTGAAACCAATATTGAAATCTGGGAGCATAAAGAGTGGTAAAATTTGGCCTCTTAAAAAAAATACTGAAAGCGGCCCAAAAAGAGCTAAGTTACTTAATTTGCCATAGAAATTCCTGAAAACAGTCACCCAAATCATTTAATTTTATATTTGACTTGGTGAGTCAGCCCAGTTATAGCAGAAAGAACAACTGTCTTAAAATTAGGTAAACCTGGACCAAAGTCCTGTCTTACACTTTGCTGTTTATATGATCTTGAGCAAATCACTTAGCCCCTCTGAACCTTTCTTCATCTGTAGCCTGTAGGTAATTATGTTGCCTACCTTCCATAGGTTCTATGAGGATTAAATTAGTTTGTTAAAAATACTTTTAAGTGCTTTATAAACAGAAGATGTCAATATTATTGAGATCCTTTCCAACTTTAAATAGAGAAAAACTAGAAAATATATCAAGAGGTGGCTCATTAAAATACAAATCAGTAATCTGATAAACTTTAAGGTTTTGCTATGAGAATGCTGTTAATAATAAAAGCGAACAACAATCTCTTGTATGGTGTTTTGTGTTGGCGATGACCTAGTCTGATACTGTATTTCTCAACCTAGATTTGGCATTGCCTTAGTAAATGATGTAACTTCTTTACTGTAGCTTTGAGGAGCAAGGGAGCTAGGAATAAATCAAGAGAAGAGCTAGTTATAACTGTAGTAACCCAGGAAGGAGATGAAAAAGGGCTTGGGTATGGAGTGGTAAATATTATCTTGCACATTCATGGACCCACACTTGGGAAACACTGTTCCAGTGGGAATCTAAATATTTGACTTCCATGGTGGTTGTATTGTTTATTATAAGACTTAGTGGAACCTATTGCTTAGAGTGGGATACCCCTCCCAGAACAATCTCCAGGATGCCAGCCAGGGCACTGAGGAGTTTCCAAGGACTTAGGCCACTGCACTCCCTCCCTTCCTGGAAAAGAATGCAAAGTGCAGCTTCCATCCCCAGATCCAGCCATATGCTCCATTAAGCATTGGAGGTGCCTTGTCCAGTTTATTTTAATAAACCTGGTTGTGCTCCTCGATTTCCTTTAGAGGGTTCACTGGGCAGGCTAGCACTGGTAGAACCTTGGTTTCCCTCTGGTTGACCTAGGAGCTGTTTGATGAAAGTTCTGCCCATAGTATTAGTGCTGGCTTAGGAAGCTTGGCTTTCTTGCCATTGTAATGGGTGTTGTAACTCCTGGGCTCTGTGGATCAGGCCAACAACAGCAGGATAGAGTTGATGTGGATTTTGAGGGCGTTATGGAGAGATGACATTTCAGGAAGGAATAATTGATTTAAAAGCTATTGCTTTTCTCTTAAAAGCCGGGGGCATGGCAAGACAAAAAGAAAGGGACAATAAGCAGCATTTGTTTTAAAAATGTATCTTCACATTTTTAATGTATCTCTGTCCAAATTTTTATTTCTTTTGTGCTTCATTGATTCTATTCCCACTGTGTTTAAGTAGAATTTAAACAATTTGTATGTAAAGAATTTTAATAAATCTCTCATCAGGCCTTGTGTAGAACCTCTAGGGTTTGTTCACCTTGTAATTTTCCAAGAGAAATAGCGTCTTCAGGTTTCTCTTGAATTTTCAAGCTGTTTAGTTTATGCCATAGTGTTCTTAACGTCATCTGGGAAAAGGCTACCAGGAAGCTCAGGATAATCTTCAAATGCATCGGAAGGAAACAACGCCCCACTCCCCTCTGTTGCCTCACCCATGCGTCAGTAGGAGAAATAGCAGTATCGGAAAAAAAAATTACTGCTGCCTGTGACCACTATACCCACAGAAAAGGAGTGGAAGAGAAAATACCCATGTGATGGACCAAATCATTCCATCCCCTGCCTTGCACTGCCTTTTCTAGGAGCCAACTTTCCTGCTTGGGTCCTTGGGAGATGCTTAATTTTAATTGACTCAGAGGAGTTCTACTTCATGTTTGAAAACTACACAGAAAAGAGAAGTAAGTTAAAGAGTTCCACTACTCCCTACCCCGCAAATCCCCCACTACCCTCTCCAGATATACACAGACAAATCCAAGGTATTCAACAGCTTTAAAACAGAATCTTGGCCTGGCACCAGAGGCCAGGCTTGTGATAGGCTCTGTAATTTCAGCAGGTTCCTCAGAAGTTAAGTGAACCCTACCCACACAGAATGGAATTACGTTGCAAACTTTATCCTTTAAGCAACCCAGTGGAGATGCTCTTCTAAAATGGACTTTTTTTTCTTCATAAATGGTTTCCAAACAAAAGTCATCACCTTAGTGGAGATGATAGAGTATGCAGGAATAGATTTCATTGCTCAGAAATGCTTTTGTTTTCGTGAGGGGATAGGATACTGAATATTTCTCTCAGCTCTGAACAGTTTCCCCGTCACTGGGTTCCATTTTTCATTTGCTGCCCTCCACATCTTTGTGTTTCACAGCCCATGGAATCTTGGCTTCAGAGAAATAAATGGGCCCAAGAGAGAGTTATATTTTAAAAAACAGAATGATGATCGCTCACATTTTAAGCTAATAATAAAATCTGAATGTAATTGTCCAGATCCTCCCAGCAAAGAGTGTGTGTAACCCATCATCTGGCCAACATGAAAGTTTGGCACTCCTGTGGCATAGGATAGGCCACACTCATAGCGCCAGGGGGGAACCACTTAGGACCCTGGGGCCAAGAGCAGATTAAACATTGGGAAAATTCTTTGAGCAGATGGCAGACAAAGGAAGGTGGAAGGAGAATTGAAGAGTTATTTGTAGAACTACGTGAATTGTGGAATGGCAGAGGACATATCTAGCCTGCCTTTAAAAAATGCCCTTTCAACCCAATACCTCTCTAGCTACTGCCCTTCCTCCCTCTTCTTTTTTCATAGCCAAGATTTTGAAGAGTGTACTCTTACTGGTCCCCCTTCTTCACCTTCCACTTGCTCCCCGATCTACTTCTTTTTAGTTTCTAGCTCATTCCCTTCATAAACTGCTATCATCAAGATTACTGATGACTTTCTTGTTCAAAACAAAACAATAGAAACTTTTCGGTTTTATTTAACCTTTAACCATCGTTTGACATGCTTTAATTTCTGTGATACTTTTCTCTCTCTCTTTAATCTTCTTTCTCTGGTTGGTCCTTCTTGGTCTAAGATGCCTTGCTGTTCTTTCCATAGTTTCCTCTTCTTACTACACCTACTCTCTCTAGGGAATCCCAAGTATTTTTGTAGCTACATTATTCATATATCAATAATTCTTAAATCTACATTAGTCCAGTTCTCCTTCCTGAGCTCCAGACCACGTATGTCCTGTCCATATGTCCTGTTTTCTCCTGAATGTTTCCTATTATGTGGAATGTCCCAAAACTCTCAAATTCAATGTGCCCAGTCACCCAAGCTTGCTTCTTCTCCTGTCTAACTCCCCCCCCCCCGCTTTTTTTTGCAAATGGCATCATGATATCCTGAGGCAGTCAAACCAGAAAACTTGGTATTTCCTCATTAATAGCTTCCTTATTGACCTCCTGCTTCCAATATTGTTCTTCTGTACTAGTGGCCGGCAAACTCATTAGTCAACAGAGCCAAATATCAACAGTACAATGATTGAAATTTCTTTTGAGAGCCAAATTTTTTAAACTTAAACTTCTTCTAATGCCACTTCTTCAAAATAGACTCGCCCAGGCCGTGGTATTTTGTGGAAGAGCCACACTCAAGGGGCCAAAGAGCCGCATGTGGCTTGCGAGCCGCAGTTTGCCGACCACTGTTCTATACAAATAACAGCCAGCTTTGGTTTTAAAGAGTAATTCAGATTATATCAATCCTTGCTTAAAAGTTTCCAATGGCTTTTCATGACAAGCAAAATCCAAACCTCTTCCATAGCCCTCCCTGATTTGGCTCCTGTCTTTCTCTCTGCCCCTCTCTCATTGCTACCCCTTTGTTAACTCTGCCTCAGTGACTTTGGCCTTCTTTCCATCCCTCACGCATTTCAGAGCCTTTTGTTGTTTTGTTGCCTAGAATATTCCAATTCCAGATTTTTGCCTTACTGGCTCCTTTTTCTGTGGTTGGTTTGAATGTAACTTTCACAGACAAGTCTCTGCTGATCATCCCTGGGAATTCAGTGTTCTCCCTGCCCACCTGGATTGCTGTTTTGTATTATACAGTGGAATTTTCACTATCTGAAATTATCTTGTTTGTTTATGTTTTCATTGTTTGTTACTCTGCTTAGAACAGAGACTTTGCTTTGTTTATTACTATATCTCTGTTACTTCAGAGAGTGCCTGGAACATAGTGATTAACCAAAAAATATTTTTTTAAGTGAAAAAAAAAAAAAGCACAATATACTTAGATCCTAACTGCTTACAGTTCTCTGCACTACAACATAGTTGCACATTCTGCTTCCTCTACTACTTTGCTCTTCGCTTTTCCCTTTTTTTTTTGGTTCAACTTCTGCTGTCCTTCAGTACGTGACTTTGTTACTTCCTCCAGGAAGCTCTCTTTGATCTTATGAGTTTAACACCTCCAATAGATTCTATAGCACCCTATACATATCCTTTTCAGAGTACATATGCAATTATCAGAAAAATTTTTGTTAGTCCATTAGACTAACTTCTGCTAGGGATGATGTTTTAAGTCAGTGGGAATCTGTAAAAATACACTTGAAAAACTGTACTTAAAGAATTCTTTTGTGGTCCTAACCGGTTTGGCTCAGTGGATAGAGCGTCGGCCTGCGGACTCAAGGGTCCCAGGTTCGATTCCAGTCAAGGGCATGTACCTTGGTTGTGGGCACATACCCAGTAGGGGGTGTGCAGGAGGCAGCTGATAGATGTTTCTCTCTCATCGATGTTTCTAACTCTCTATCCCTCTCTCTTCCTCTCTGTAAAAAAATCAATAAAATATATATATATATATAAAATAATTCTTTTGTGGAATTATTTGCTAAATCATAGAACCCTTTGGTAATGTAAATTAGCAGTCTCTCAAGTTCTTCCACTTGCCCAGTGTTGATTTTTAGACAGTGTGTTTTTTTAAAACATAGGAGCATACACAAACTTACGTATAGAAAAGACTCATATCCTCACTAAAGTTTTCTATAAGAATAATAATAACATTAAATATGGTACCTACAATTGATTATCTATTATATACCATGCATCTCTGACATAGATTATCTTATTCACAAGTAGCTATATTATTCTCATTTTACATCTGTGGAAACTGAGACTCATGTAGTAATCTGTTCAAGCTTCTGTAGCTAGTAAAATAAAGCTGGGATTTGAATCCAGGTCTCTGATTTCTAAGGCCAAGCTCTTTCTACTACACCATGCTGCCCCCTATGGGACAAGCCCACGTTTCAGTGCTGTTCATTAAAAATATCAATTATTATAGTAAGGCTTACAAAATGGGAACTCTTATAAGCTATAGCAGCAGTTTTCAACCAGTAATAGTCAGGTATTGAATGTTTTAAAAATTCTTGTGATACACTGGTTGAAAATTGTTGAACTATAGAATTAAGAAAGATGCTTTGAATGCTGTTATTTGAATTGACTAAAAAAAAAAGGTACTAATTTCAACATGTCCTAGGAAAAAGCATTATATTGCCTTTGACTAGTATGCTTTCTCTCTGTTTATAAGCATAAAGGTTTTTTGTAGAGATTTGTGGTTAGCATTTGCTATGTAAATTAAAACTTGATTCCCAAGAGTAGAGGTGACTTGATAGATATCTCTTCCCGCTTGTTTGTAAGTTGTCTCCTGCTTGCTGTATCCATGGTGGTGCCAATCTACTTATTTGGTCTTAGTCTCCAGATTCTAGTTTATCCAGGCTTTTTCTCTTTTCCACCTCCCACCACAGGACACTGGTGCCATGTGGGTAAGAAGTTTACCCTGAACTCTTAGTCAGGTGGACCTACTTCTGCCT
Source organism: Plecotus auritus (assembly GCF_963455305.1). Classification (NCBI taxonomy): domain Eukaryota; kingdom Metazoa; phylum Chordata; class Mammalia; order Chiroptera; family Vespertilionidae; genus Plecotus; species Plecotus auritus. The sequence goes on from NC_137774.1 coordinate 27,297,856, forward strand.
CATTCTTGTCAGCCCTATTTCCTAGAGGCTGGGCCTGCTCTCCTTCCTTACCTGGTTTTGGTCAGATTCCCTCACTGACTTGGCCTGCACATGGTCCTGCAGCCCTCTCCACTCCATACTTCTGAGGCCTCATCCCTGCTCTGTGTCCTTTTGTATCTCAGAAGCTTGGGATAGAACTGGGCTGAATCTTTCCTACCCTAAATGGCGTTGACCTCAGGTTACTGGCTTTGTTTCCTTTCCCTCCATTGCTCCAGTTTTGTTCCCTCTATGCTTTTAGACTCTTACACTGAGCAGTGTTTCCTATTGCTTAATGGGACCAATGCCTCAGCTCAAAAGAACATCATCAGTGGAGACAGGATTGAGAATATGGTGGACTGAAATAGGTAACTTTAGATCATATTACTTACCACTCACTGCCTTTCTTCTGTGCATCTCCGGGGACGGGGATGGTGATGGAAGACAGTCTATATGTGATGATGTAGAGCTCATCTTCTTTAGGTTCTGCTCATCTGAGGGGTCTATAAGCTTAGTGATGGGTAAGCCCGACATTGATTGTTTGTATCTTGCATACTGTAGAGCATCCATGATCCATCTCATTTCACGCCAAACTTCATCTATTTGCTTTGAAATAAAGTGGTAAAAGACATTGTTATCAAACCAGCATTAAAAAGAAGTTTCCTTGAGGGTCCAAGATGATACATTTTGCACTGTATTGGTTTTGATCAAGAATAAAATATTTTCAACATAGGTTTGCTAAGTTAGAAAATACTTTTTTATAATCACTCATGTCTTGCATACTTACCTAAGAAGCTATATCATTTAGTTCAAATAGCAAAAGACCTGGATTCCATCTGGGATCCACCACTTATTAGCTCTCTAACAACCTTTGCTAAGTCACTTCACCTCTTTGAGCCTTCATTGCCTTATTTGTGAAATGTAGACAAAACATCTCCCCTTTTATACTTCACAAAACCACTAAGATGATTGAGTGAAATGATGAATCTGAAAGTGTTCAGTAAAAAGTACATATGAAGAGTTATTAATTCTCAGCATATAATGAAATATTCCTTATAGGGCCTTAATCTATACTTAAAGAATATTCTTTAAATAATATCCATAAATCTGCTGCATCTGCCCCCTGGTGCTCCCAACAGAGTAGAGTCTGAAACTGTGACAGTCAGCCATGCTCAGAGTGACTAGTTAGTGAACTAGTGAATGGCACTGCATTCTTAGTTCTGTTTCCCCTTGCTTTCTAGTTCTGTTCTGCCCTGGAGTGACAGGACTTGGCTGAGTATTCAGGGCTGGTGATAAGTTTGAGCTTCAGGCTTTGTTACACAGTGAGTTGGGCAGGAGGTTCAGCAATGGGCAGGCCCATGAGGAGGCTCTAAGCATTATAAAGGGGGAAGTCTGAATGAAGTCCATCCAGAGTGGGAATCCCAGACAAGACTCAGACCAGTTTTCTTGATGGAATTGTTGCTTTCTCATCTGGCTTTCATTGGTCCTACCTTATGTAACATACTCTTGTCTCAGTGTTGTTTTAAAAGCACTACGTGACTGTGGACAGTTTTTAGAGTGCCTGCTAAGGCAGGGACTGTGCTTTTGTATCTGTTACTCTTGACCATGCAGAATAAAATAGGTGGGTACTCAATAAATGATTGCTCAGGGAATGAATGAATGAAATGAATGAATGAATGAATTAGTGATTACCTAAAAATTTCTATCATCAAACAGAGTTATTATGAGGATTAAGTAAGATGATGTGGATGAGTGCACTTTATAAACTGTACATGTTATAAAATTTTCAATTGTTGCAATGACAATCATAATTATTGTAATGGGCTGAATGTGGCCTCTCAAGAGATATGTCCATGTTCTAATCCCTGGAATATGTGAATATGGCATACTAGAGGCCGGGTGCAGGGCCAATCGGGGCCATCTCGCCCAGTCCTGATTGGGGCCAGGCCGATCAGGGCCTGCCGGCTAGGGGGAGGGTTGGGAGAGGGACTGCGGGAGGTTGGCCGGCTGGCTAGGAAGTGGGAGGGGCCGTGGGAGGTTGGCCGGCCAGTGCTGATCCGAGCAAATCAGGGCTGGCTGGTGGGGGGATGGGGAGGGACCTGCTGGAGGGAGGGAGGGACCGTGGGAGGTTGGTCGGCAGGGGTGGGGAGGGGTGGGAGGGACTGGGAGGGGTTGGGCAGCCACTGGAGGTTGGCTGTGGGAGTGCAATGACCACCAGGGGGAAGCTCCTGCATTGAGCATCTGCCCCCTGGTGGTCATTGTGCATCATAGCGACCGGACGTTCCACTGTTCGGTCAATTTGCATATTAGCCTTTTATTATATAGGATGATAAAAGAGTAAAAATTACTGTATATGGCAAAAGATATGATTGATTAAGTTAAGGATTTTGAGAGGAGGAGTTTATTGTGGATTATCTGGGTGGGACCTAATTCCAATGATAAATGTCTTCATAAAGACATTCCTACAAGAGTGAGGCAGAGGGAGATTTGTCAGAAGAGAAGGAGGCAATGTGGCTACGCAAGCAGAGGTTGAAGTGATGTGGCCACAAGAAGCTGGGAGAAGCAGAGAGCAGATTGTCCTGTAGAGCCTACCAAGGGCGTGTGGCCCTATCAACACCTTGATTTCAGATTTCTGGCCTTCAGAATGGTGACAATAAGTTTCTCTTATTTTAAGCCATCCTGTTTGTGGGAATTTGTTACAGCAGCCACAGGAAACTAATTACAATTATTAATAGTAACTACTTGTTCTCTTTGGATAAGATTGTTTCTGCCTATTGCTGAGGATGGATAGTGAGATTTAGTGTAGAAAAATTTTAAAATTACTAGTATGTGTAGAAACAATGTTTATTTCTTAAATTTCCTCAGTAATGAAGTGAAGAGGTATTAACTGAAGAAAAATTACAAGCATAGGTACAGAGAAACCTGTAGACTGAATTTAACAGACTTAGCTAAGTAGCTTTAAAAGAAGTACAATTTTCACCCATTTTACCTTATACTGTTGATCTAAAAATAACTGACAACATAATCCCCCTGATTTTAAGGTCCAAATTCAGCTTCTAAAGACTTGCTGACATGTTTTTAAAAAGAAAGACCATAAACTCCCTACGTCTATTGGTTAAAAGTTCTGCATCTATTTCTCACCCTGCCTTTTAAAAATTTTGGTTTTCATCCCATGAATTACACCCCTTTCTCTGTACTCAGGCAAGATAATATTTTTATTAAAATGTAAAGGTGATTGGTTTTCTCAGAGCACAGTTACAAGGTGCTTGAGGGGATGATAGATTGGCTATATTTAATGAGCTGTGTTTCTATTACAGCTTAGGAGCATTTGAAGCATTACAGTATATAAATTATAGCCTAATTGCCCTTTAGGCTTTAGCAGCTCAAACTACGCTGAACTCCAAGTCTCTGCACTTTGACATTTCTGCTGCGTGTGCTGTCTATAAAGCCTGTCTACCTTATCTATGATTTTCTGCACCTTCCTGGTCCAGCACTTCCCCTTTCTGGCCACACTCCTTGGCTTCTTTTCCTTACTGTATTTACATAGACTCCCTTGCTCTTTACAATATTTGGTTTGTGTAATAACTTCAACACTGTCTTAGATGTGGAATCATACAAATGCTCTCGCTGCTGGCGGTTGCCTCTGCAAGTTATGGTGTGTGGTGGGCTGAGCTGTTAATGCCACTGGATGAGTTGCTACAGCTGGTTTTCATTCTGAGAGAGAGAGAGACTGAGAAGCCCCAAATAGATAAGGGGATAGGTAATATCACATTGTCTTCTGTCAGTTAAGGTATCCATGCTATATGGAATGAGGCATCCCACTGAAGGCTAAGGGTGCAAAGAGGTGGTTGGTTTTATCCTGGCCAAGAAGTTTTTTGAACCCTTTGGGAATTGGCTTTTATCCACATCTGTGTGTACCTGGCTGAGTGGAAGGAGTATGTAGAGGGGCTCTCAAGTTACCTACCTGCTTTGGGATACCAGAGCATGCTAGAACTTTGAAGAATTCCTGGCCTGGCCTGCCTTTATCCATCCCACTTAATGGTGCAATGAAAGGGAAGGAGAAAAAGGCAGTGGAGCCCAAAGCTGGGTGACAAAGAAAGGAGCAAGGGTAGTAGCATCAGGGAGTAAGACTGCGGTGTGGAACTCCTGGAGGGGTTTGAGAATGTGACAGCCTGGAGAAATTCAGCCTTCTTGGAGGAACCGACTGAATTCAGGGAGGCTTACGTGGAATAAAGCAGAAACCGAACCTAAGGCATGGTTAAAAAATGATTCTCTAAAAATATTTATGGTGGTTAAAGAAGCTATGAAGTGTTAGAGTCAACCAGGCCCTTAGAAGTCATCTAGTCCAGCTGTCGCCAACCTTTCGGACCTCACGGACCACCAGTGGTCCGCGGACCACTGGTTGGCGACTGCTGATCTAGTCCAATCCTTTCATTTTACATGTGAGGAAATTGAAGCCCCTGGAGATCAAATGAATTGTTCCATACTGAAAGGTTTATCAGAAGATTCCAGACTAAAAATGTATGTTGATTGACTTCTGGTCATTATTCTTATTCTCTTCCACTGTCTTTTATATTAGGTTCAAAAGATAAGCCAGTCTTTCATATTCTCCTTATGCTTCATTCTTCCTTTACCGCCCCCCCCCCCCCCCCCGCACCCCTGTCTGTGTTCCACTTTTACTGGAAATAAAATAAATGATGTAAATGTTTTGAGTTTTAAATGCTACATTCTCAGGTCAAGAGAGCAAGTAACTTCTAAAACGTTTATTTCTTTAGTTTGAGAGGTCACCTGAGATATCTCATTTACAGGGTGAGAGGACTTGGATAGGATTTGCCTGCACACCACTTTGCAAGTATATTACAATATCTTCTTCCTGAGTACTTAATAAATTCCAGGTCTTGCATATTCATATTTCAAAGCATTTTCCGAGTGAATAAATGAATATATAATTTATTAGATACTTATGTGCAGGCATTTTGCTGAGTGCTTTACATGATTATCTTGTTGAATTCTCTCAGTAACATTATGAGCTAGTGTTGTTATTATCATCCATGTTTTACAGATGAGGAGGTTGGGAGTTAGAGAAACTTATTTGCCCAGTGCATAGTATTTTCTCATCTTAGGTCACCATTATTTCTTGCTGGATGGTTCTAATAGCTTTGTATGTGATTTCTCTGCACTTAGTCTTCTCCTTAAATCCAGGAATGATATGCAAATTATGTAGTGAGCATGGCCATTGAGAATGGGTGCTTAATATAAACAGCAAGTATGGCCACACCCCTGCACACGGGAGGACTATCCTGCCGGGCTTGAATCTATCCTCAACATCTATGAGAACCTATAATTTACCTTCTCCAAAACTTTGGCCAGGTCCCTACTGTCTGCAGAATAAAGTGCAAATTTCTTACCCTGGCCTTTAATAAAACCCTTGTAATCTGATCTCATTGCTACTTTTATTCTTTCCCAGTTTCTTACTACCACCCTTCACTCAATTTATGCCCCAACTTATCTTGACTAATCATTCTCAAGTACTGTTTTTCCTGTACTTTCTTCCTTGTCTGTTTATACTTTTTCTTTGGACTCCCCCATCCCCCAAGTCTATTTGTTAGTTTGGGAGGAGCTCAATAGTTTAACCTATCTTCCCTAGGCCCTGCTCAGATCTCAGATATCAGTTACATGCTCTATGGTAACCTCTCTTATACCCACAAATGTAAGTTCATTTTTACTTATTTGTGTTGATACAGAACTTTTTAAAAAATTTCCCTTTTGGCACCTAACTCATTTTACAAATTGTATTTATACACATTTCTTGTCTCCCCTAATGAATTTTAAACACTCTAAGGTTAGGGACCAATTCAACTTTATATTTCCCTTACAGTGCCTGACAACTGGATGTTAAAAAAAATATTTATCATAGTGATATTTATCACAGAGCTATTGTATTCATTTTGTGAATTGGGTAACTATAGGCAGAAAGATCGTAAGATTTGTCCAAGGGATTTAGAGGCAATGTCAAACCAAATTCACATTTTCTTGATGACCAGTTAGTACCTCTAGCACAAGACCCTGAGGTGGTTACTGTAAGGTCTTCCCAGACAAGACCATGGACAGGGAATACACTTTTCTAACCTCTGTAGCTACACATTAAAGTGTCAAAGAAAGTGTCAAAATGCTGTGAGAAAGAAGTTCAAAGCATGAGGAATCTTAAGTCCAATGTGATTTGGGTTAACATAAACTAGTGGATCATTTTCTTCTCTTTTTCTTTGAGGTAAGAGTTAATTAATGTTTCTGTTGGATTTGTCAGTGGGCTACTAGGTAAGAATAATATTCTGATCACTACTTCTTGTGGCAGTGATTTTTCTCTCTCTATGGGAAACCACTGCTACCCGCCACAGTGGCTGATGCAGCTCTTAGCAACACTGTGATTTACCTCTAGCTTTTTCTTAAGCCTTTGTTTCAAAATGCACATTTCCCTGACTTCTGGATTTTCACCAAATCAACAGGCTCCTTGCACACTGTGGTCTTTAAATTAGCCCGGATGGCTGTTCTTTCTCATACGTGTTTCTCATCCCCACCCTGCCTTTTCTTCCTTCCTTTCACCTCAGAAGAAACAAACTATTACCTGAATGAAATCTAAAACTTGCTGGTGTCTTTGTTTGGCAGCTGCAACCTCGCTGTCTGAGATCGCTTCCCTCAGGGACTGTTGGGTATTCAGAGAATCCAGCTCCACAACAGCAGAAAGGCGGCAATACAGACTAATAAATTTCTCCCTGTAGCTGCAAAAGTGAACTGGAAAATGGACAAGCAAAATAAAACATGTTAAGATCTGGTATCAAAATAGAGAAATTCATACCTCAGAGAAAACAAGTTGAATGAAAACATGATTTATTAATCCTATCAGTGGAAAATATTAAGCCATAAATAAATTATAAATGTGCTCTTAAGGAGCCAGTTGTCTGGTTTTAGTCAGACAGTATTCCCTTTTAAGGTTTACCAAGTCCTGGAAAGGTATGGGGAAATGGGGTTGGCTCAAGCTGCAGTTTATGATGCTCAGCCCCTAAAGTTGGGGCTGAAGATATATGCACATATATATGTATATATCATATATAAATTATTTATATATTGGAGAAATGAGTTTGCTTATCACTTTAAAGAAAAAAGCCAAGTAACAATTTGAAATTTAGTTTTGATTCCCATGTCTGATTTCCAGTATGTATTTTGTATGCTTCTCTCCAAGGCCAGAAGTCCCAGAAGATAGGAGTAACGTTTATCTTAGGGCAGTGGTCGGCAAACTCATTAGTCAACAGAGCCAAATATCAACAGTACAACAATTGAAATTTCTTTTGAGAGCCAAATTTTTTAAACTTAAACTTCTTCTAACACCACTTCTTCAAAATAGACTCGTCCAGGCCATGGTATTTTGTGGTAGAGCCACACTCAAGGGGCCAAAGAGCCGCATATGGCTCGCGAGCCGCGGTTTGCCGACCACTGTCTTAGGGTATCTTTTGCCTGGCTGGTAAAGTTCCCTAAGGATATAGTTTTATGGGTTTAATCCTCTTCCTGCCCCTCTGCTCCTCTGGAAGGATGATAAGAGTGGATGCCTTAACAGACCATATTTTTGTTTTCAACAGACAGCCTTCCTCCCTCAAAAGACAGTGGGCCAGAGGCCAGGGTCAACAGTCTAACCTTCATGTCCATCATGGAGGAGGGAGACAGGAGTGTGGGACTCAGCCTGGTGCAGACAGCCTGAGATGGTCAGATTCTCCATACTTCTCTGACTGGCTATGATCACGTAACCATTTTAGATGCCAGTGGAATGAGGAATGCATCCTGATTCAGATAGTGTAGTACCAATGTCTTCCCGGCATTGTTGAATTTGGAGACTCACTCTATAGAAACCTCACTCTGTGTACTTCTGACCTATATCAGTATGTTCCATGCTTTGGAAATAATGTTATAATGCAACATATAGGTGAAACATTTTCATTCTGGCTTTTGGTGAGGAAGTTTAGGAAGAAGATCTAATTACTTTCCTTAGGTCTCTTCACTGTTGGTTCGTGAGACCTAGTAAGGAAGCTAAAAACCACAGGACCTTAAAATGGGGCATCTGGTCATCTCTGCACCTCAGTGAGGAAGCCCTACTTCTCTGCATGTTGAGAAATCTCTCTGACCCTACATTTCCCTTCTTACAGCTGCCTGCTTCCTTGCTTGATTTCCTCTTAGAGTGAATCTCAGGTAGGTGTGAGGGTAACCTGCTCTGTTTGTATTTCCTCAGGTGGAAGTGGAGGAGAAGAATGGGGTGAGGGCTTCAGTGGCCCATTTTTACTCCAGCTGTGCACATTTCAAGGACGTATTTCTTACTCGGGTAGTCTCAGTTTTGGGGGATTGATTTTTCTCTCTAGTGTCAGATCCTTCCTTCCTACTTCCCCTACTCTAGTACTTGTCTTACACACAGAAGAACTGATTTCATATAACCTCTTGGTAAATAACATACTATTTAGCTCCTCCAAAATGATCTACTTTTCCCAGCTTAATGGCCATAGAGCTCCCTCTTGACTTCGGGATCAAATCTAAACATCTAATTGCCATAACGAAAGTTTCTTGCAATCTAGGATTTGAATTTATCTTCAATCTTTCATTTTGCACCACCCTCCATCCCCCACTTCCACTCACATTGACCCTAGACTTTGGTCAGGCTGAGCTTATATAAGTCCTTTTGTACTTATATGCTTTTAAACATGCCTTTTCCTTGTCCTCAAATTCCCTTCTCTAAGTACCTCCGGGTCAGCTTCATCTGATACATGAATGTCTTCTCAGTGAAATCTTCACTGACACCTACCTCTTCCCCTCCAAGCACAATTAGTTTCTTTATCTTTTGTGCTCCTAGAGCACTAGTTTCCAAATGTATCAGGACACTTTATTGTAATTATGTGTTTACTTGACTGCCTTGGTATTAAATTGATTTCTTTGAGGGCAAGAACCAGGCCTCCTATTAATTTCTATTTCCTCAAAACATGGAACATTATAGCGTCTCAATAATTATTGACTGAACAGCAACAAAAAATGCACTGATCTGAAGAGGGCGGACCTTTCCTCCAAAGTCTCTTCTTTCCCTCTCACTGTGCTCTTGATTTTCCTGTTTTAAAAGATGTATTCCAGGTCTGTGGTACTTACTGGCAGTCTTCAGGAAAGAGTCACCGTTACTTTGTAGCTTACTCTTGACACTTGTAGTTCCCTGAAAGTCTCTTTATACCTTTCAAGGAGGGGTTGCATCTTGTTAGTACTTGACAGATGCCCTCTCATTGGCTGGAGAGTGAGGTGTCTCACAGGCTGCCTTTTCAAACCAAGTTGTTAAAAAAAAAAAATCTCTTTTCCCTTCTTTCTGAAATGTGACTTGGAAGATAGGGAGAGGGACTGAAGAATTTCTTTAAAAGAAGCACTATATCAGTTTCATCTAAATTCTGAAACACTAGGGTGTCCACAATTTTCTCTTGTGGTAGGAGTCTTGGATCAGTGGGTGGTCTCAGAGTGCCCACACCACCCGTGCCACTCACCATAGTGACCTATGAGGACATTTCATCTACAATGCTGCACTTTCCTGCCCTAGTGGTTTTTATCCAGAGTCTTTAATGTTACTTTAACATAGTCTTTTGTGGTTTAGCAATGATACATTTGGTAGCCATCACTGAGGAGGGGAAGATAGACGGGAAGCTTCTAATTCTTTTCTAATGTGAATCACATGCATTTTACAGACAAAATGGTGTAAGTGTAAATAATGCATTATCTGGGCCACATTACTAATTTGTTAGTAATTTACAAAGTAAGACTCATTTTCTGTGGTGTTGTCTCTGTCTTTTCTCAATATAAGATAGTGACAGACTATAAAATGCAGTTGGCACCAACACAGGAAGCCAGATTGGAGTATAGTAGTGGAAAGTACTCAGGCTTAGGTATCAGACAGAACTGGGTTTGAATCATTGTTCTGCCGCTCACTACCTGCATGATCATGGGCGTGTAACCTCCGTTTTCTCATATCTAAGTCAGGGATAATAATGCCTCCCTAGGATTAAGTAATATAATATACATAAAGTGCCCAGCACAACATGTGACACATATGAAATAAATGTTTATTCACACCCCTATCCCATCCTTCCTGGAAGAATGAGACATTGGGTAGAGTATTGGAACAGGATTGAGATGAGAATGTTCTCCCTAAAGATCTCTAACTCAATATAAGTTCTAATCAGTCTGGGTCATATAGCCTAGTTTGGAGGCTAAGGAATCAGCAAAATTACCTCCTGGGGTCACTTTTAGTTCCATGATTCTTTGCCAGGATGTCAGAAAGAACTTGGGCACAAGATGACCCTCTAACGATTCCTGGTAGTAAATGAGTTGACAGTTGAAATTCAAGAATGGTATTCTAAATCATGAAAAATGGGCATCAGGAATGAGGGTTGAGGCTGTGCCATTTCTTGTAAGCCTGTGGCCTGGATTCCATTAGGCTCAATGCCTGGATATCCCACAGGCACCTCAAAACTCATCATTTGTCAAACTGAACTCATCATCTCTCTCCTCCCCCAAACCTGTTCCTCCCCTCATAATTCCTATTTTGGTAGATGGCAACATTATCCATCTCAGCACCCTATTCAGACTCTTTGGCTCCTTCATCTTGCTCTTCAACCACATTAAATCAATCACAAAGTCCTATTGATTTTAACTCATAAAATCCTCTTGCCTCTGCTTTCCTCTCTACACCCCTATTGTGGCAACCTTGGTTTGGGTTCTTATCATTGTCCACATGGACAACTCCACTCTCTTAACTGCCTCATTGCCTCTAGTCTCAGCTCTTTGTGTGTGTGTTTTGGTTCTCTTGCAATCCATCCTTCACAGAACTGCTAAAAACCAATAAAATTATATTATTCCTTTTCTTAAATCTCTTAATGACTTCCCATTGCCTATTGGATAAAGTCTAACATCTTTAGGATGGCATCAGTAGCTCTTGGAGATTTGGACCTTTTTAATTTTTAGTTTCATCTCCTGTCACTCTTCAGGTGCCTTAAGCATCTGTCACAATGAGCTACTAAGAATATACTTAGTTGGGCTCCATTTCCCCAGGTCTCCAAGCCTTTGTGCATGCTGTTCCTTCTGCTTAAAGTGATTTTCTGCTCTGCCTTTCTTTCATTTTTCTGGATATTTGTTTATCTTTCAAGGCCTAGTTCATATGTTATCTCTGTAAGAAAGGATTAGGTGTCTTTCCTCTGAAATTCAACAGCCTATCTCTTACAACCGTGCTTTCGTTGCATTGGGACTGTTGGTATAGATGTCTGTAGCCTCTACTGGACTCTAGGCTTCTGATAGGCAGATTGTGTCCTACTAATGTCCTTATGTCCAGCCCCAGCATAGGACTTGGCATAGTGGAAACTCAGTAAATATTTATTGAATGAAGGATGTAGCCAAGCACTGAAGTATGAAATACATACCGGGCTTCAAAAACAAAACAAAACAAAAAAAACAACACCTCACAGTTTTCCAGTTTTTTAATCTTGTTAGCCCAATCAGTATGAATCATAGACCCAAGAAAATCAATAAAAATTAGCTTTCCTAATCATAGGGCTGCTGTCAATGTTGACTGCTCACAGGGTCAAGGCAGGGCAGCCTCCTTAGTGCAGGCTAGGCAAATTCTCAAGAGGCCACATCCCTGGACAGAGTTTCTAAGGGCTCATGATACTCCTTTTCCTTTTGTTTCTGGAACAGTATAAATAGTGACCTTTGTCAGCCCCCAGCACACGCGTTATTACTGCAGAGGAGTGCTATCCTGCTTTTATCCAAAGGATAGGGGAGTGTCAGCCCTCAGGCTGTGGAGGGGGAGTAGGTCTGAACCGTACCTCTTTGCCTCAGCTCAGCCCTGCTCACAGAGATCTCACAATATCCTCCTGTGTAACAGTCTCTTTCCCCCACAATTAACTCTGTGGAGAAACACTTTATGGGTCTGCCCCACTCTAGAGTCTTTACTCCAGGATGCAGAGGGCTAAGCTCTTTATCGTTTTGTCCTTGCTAGATCTATTTAGTGCTGGAATAGGCCCAGATGCAGTTTTCCATAGCTGGTTAGCAAGTTATTTATGATTCACTAAGGCCACTGGCAGAAACATGGTCAGTCTGCCAAATCTCAAATACTTCCATTGGGGCAGGGATGGCTTACACTAGTCAAATTGAGATATAGTGTAATGCTTTATTCTAATTTACATATGTCCATAATTTGCACCTTTTCAAGCTTTGTTTGAGTTTCCCATGTTGTCAATATAGTTTTATAAGTTCCGGTTGAATTTCCAACAACCTTCTCTTTCTCAGAAATGCTTAGTGTATGTGTTGACCTTTTACTTTGGACCTTTCTAGGGAAGAAAGGAGTCCTACTTCTAAGAAAAAAGTAAAAATTGCTTAGCATTTTTCTTAGAAGGGCTTAGGCCCACTATAGCAAGTTCTTAGAAGTAGCTATAGAAGATGTTATTAATGCTCAGTGGGCTGTGATGACCTATCTCTGGGGAAGCTCTGATTACTTGGGGATAAGATTCTTACTAAGGCCCAGCAATATTTTAAAAATTGTTGCTGGTGGTGCTGAAGTACAGTAAGCATTGTCCTAGGGTGCATTAATTTCCTGTTACTGCCAACATTTCCTCCTGATCCCTAGAAAAGACTAATAGATTAGTGTATGCCAATGGAACCAAGCCCAACCAAGTGGTCTTTCCTGGAAGCTTACATGGTGTTCATTAATCAGCTGGATCACCAATGATGTGATAACAAAGGAGGACCAGAAGGGTAAGAAGGTATGTTTTAATATAGGAAAAAACATATTAAAGTTAGGAACTATTGAGACCCAGGGCTTTAATTGGTGGCCTGGTTTTCATAGGTGAAGAATAGTATTTGATGGTCTTACATTGCTTTTAGTATTAAAAGTAAGGCAGGTCAAAGAGATAAGCACTGTTGAATTCTGTTACTGTGCTAACCAAATTCCTAGTTCTGTAAATTCCTAAAATGTCTTTCCCTCTGTGTTCTAGGCAGCACTACTTCAGGTGTGGTGCATGGACTGGCAGTATCAGTGTCAGCTGAGAGCTTGTTAGAAATGAACATTGTCCAGTCCTTTTCCCAGACCTTCCAACTCAGCATCTCTGGAGGGGGGCTTCAGGAATCTGTTTTATTAGCAGGCTCTCCAAGTGATTCTCATGCACATTAAAGTTTGAAAAGCATTGTTCTAGGGCAGTGGTCGGCAAACTCATTAGTCAACAGAGCCAAATATCAACAGTACAACAATTGAAATTTCTTTTGAGAGCCAAATTTTTTAAACTTCTTCTAATGCCACTTCAAAATAGACTCGCCCAGGCCGTGGTATTTTGTGGAAGAGCCACACTCAAGGGGCCAAAAAGCCGCATGTGGCTCGCGAGCCGCAGTTTGCCGACCACAGTTCTAGGGTATCATATCCTAAAAGTGTGTTTTCTGTGGGTTTTTAGTAAGTGCCATGCCAAAAATGGTCCCAGTCATTGTCAAATGAATTTGGAAAATGCTGGGTTAAACATAGTTAAGCTTTTTAATTTTATTTGTGTGTGTGTGGGGGGGGGGGAGGGAGGAGACTACCAGATTTTGCAGAGCTTTTTAATATGTTACTCTACTGCTCACAATTCTCCATTGGATTCCCTGCACACTTAAAGTAAAATCTAAAATTATCATCATGGCCTGTGATGTGTACTACATGGTCTGGCCCCTATTGACTCTAATCTCATTTTCTATCTCTGTTGCTTTTGCTCACTACACTCTGCCTACAATGATCTCCTAGCCGGACACACTCTTTAAGGCCTTTGCACTTGCTGTTCTCAATTGCATGAAAATCTCAGATCTCTGTTCAAATGTATCTTTTGCAAAGAGGCCTTCCCAGGTCATCCTGTACAAAATTGTATCTCCTGTCACTTCACTCCAGTCCCATACCCTGATTTATTTTTCTTTATAGCCTTCACTACTGTATGACATTTACAATACTATTTTTTTGTTGATTGATTTACTATTTGTATACTACACTAGAATGAACACTCCATGAAGAGTCTGTTCAGTGCTGATTCTTCAGTACCTAGAATAGTGCTTGGCACATAGCAAGTTACTTAAGTATTTATTAAAGAACAAATGAATGGAGAGAGTGAACCATAAAATAGAAACAATAGTGGGACAAAGTGTGGCTGCTCAACAGCAGTACATGCGCCTCCCAGAAAACAGAATAGAGAGGAAACTTGCAGGGCTTGGTCATCCAGTGTTTTGGGAATCATATACCGTTATGTTTGATACCAAATCATTGAGTGTTCCCACCAAAGCCATTGAGGCATGGGGAAATGAATTTCATGTATTTTTCCCTGTAATTATGGAACAATAATGATCATTCCACACAGAATGGACTCCTGGTTATCTCTCTAATGAAGTATTTTCCTTAGTTCATTTCCCTGTTAATTATCAATTATCTATCCCTGGGAAATCATTCACTTTCCTGGCTTTAGATGTTATCAATAGATATTGGTCAGTTTCTGTGTTTAGTACCCAACTTCCTTTCCTGTGTTGCTACTGCCAACTGGACGTGTCCACTCAGATACTGAGCTGAAAACATCACTTTTTTTCTTCTCTGACTTCCATACTTCCTGTAATGGCAGCAATAATCTTACAGTCTTTGAAGTTGAAAACCATGGGATACTCTGGAAGTCTCTAGAGTTCACCTTTTCTCATTCAAATAGTTGCCCAATCTTACTGATTACTCCCAGTGTTAATATCCTATGTAATAAAAGACTAATATGCAAGTCGACTGAGCAGGAGAACGACTGGTCGCTATGATGTACACTGACCACCAGGGGACAGACACTCAATGCAGGAGCTGCCCCCTGGTGGTCAGTGCGCTCCCACAGTGGGGAGTGCCGCTCAACTGGCAGCTGGGCTCACAGCTGGCAAGCGCAGGAGTGGTGCTGGGAGCCTCTCCTGCCTCTGCGGCAGTGGGACATCCCCCGAGGGCTCCCAGGCCAGCAGGGATGGAGGCCAGGCTGAGGGACCCCTCCCCCCCCCCCCCGCCGAGTGCACGAATTTTGTACACTGACCTCTAGTATATATTTGGTTTTGTTTGTATCCTAGCACTGGACTTTTATAGTAATATCTGAACTATTCCCCCTCAACCCTGCTTTCAATCCATCTTAAACAGATTCTTCAGCCTGACTCTTAAGATACTGCCCAGTTTGGCCATAACATCCATATAGTTTTATGGCCATGATTTCCTCACTATTTTTCTGATCTAGCCAGACTAGACCACTTGATCTTTTCCTCACTCTTTTTGAGTTCTTATATTCTCATGTATTTGCTCATTCTGCTCCACCTAATAAAGTTTTTTTTCTTATTTTAATATCACTTAATGCTGGTGATTTTGGCGCATTTTACCTCATTCAATAATAATTTGTATTCTTATTTTACTCCTACCACTGAATTAAAAGCCCAGTGAGGGCAGAGCTTTTGTCTTACTAATCTCTGCATCTCCACATTAGGCCCCAGTATATGTACTTAATGATTTGAATTGAAATGCCTTGATCCAAATTATATTTCATAACAGCAATACAATTATATCATGGACTAATGTTCTTTGGGTGAGGAATTCATTAAATAGTTATATTTACATCCAGGTCTCTTGGAAGTGACATGGCCAATCATTTGACACAGAAAGGTACAGAAAGGTTAAGTGATTGTCACTGCCATCCTGCAGACGACCCAGGACTCTCAAGCCCCAGTTTGTAAGTCTGATTCAGCCTTCTCTTAATAACTTTTCCTCCGCTGGAAAAATAACAATTGCTGTTCATCAGCTTTTGAGCCTTTGAACTACTTGGCACAAGGGAAACTGAGAGGCTTAATCCATTCATCCTCAAAGGATAAATTCAGATTCAGATGCCCAAGTCTTAGAACGAGACATCAGGCAGTTGCCTGGTCTGCTTCTAAATCTGGTGGGTCGGGAGCAATCCAAAAAGAGTCTGCCTCCATTCTACCCACGAGTCACTCTTCCATAAATCCTACAATTTATTTGAACCCACGAAACTCTTGCTAATTGCCTCTTATTGGCCTGTTACAAGACGCAGGATAGGGAAGAGACAAAGCCTCCCAATTCACATTCTCAGTGGGCAGCAGGGGTCTCTGCAAAAATAAGGAAACTGGGGCCCAAGCTGTTCATTTCTGAAAGTCAGGACAAGATTTTACACTATTCAGAATCTCACATTATAATTACAGTATTGCCTCCTGGGAGACCCTGTCAGTTTATCAAAAGGTCTATTAGAATTTTAGAGTGTATTTAATATTAGAGTCTATTTAATAAATCAGCACTATTTAAAGTTATAGACTTTTTTCTTCAAAGTGATATACTCTCTACATTTTAATTTCAGTATTTTTTTTCCCAGTTGGAAGGAGGGAGGAAGGGAAGGGGGGGGGGGCGAGAGAGAGAGAGAGAGAGAGAGAGAGAGAGAGAGAGAGAGAGAGAGAAGTGCTTTTCATGAAAACATCAGTTCTTGTATTTATGTTTTAAGAAAGCAAAGGGGAGGCAAGAACTGCAGCCTGATAACTGAACTTTCTGTTTAGAATTCCCTCCTCTCCATTGGGCCTTAGCTGGGTTTCAATAATTATTGCTCAGGCACATAGTCTTGGAGCTTTGCTTTCTCTCAGACTTGTACACAGTTCTAGGAAGGGTTGTTGCCAAAGCCATCATGTGATTTATTGACCCTCCACTGGGACAAGGGGGAACAGATATAACTTTGTGATTTTATTATAAGGAGGTTGGGTTAATATTTCTAGGTGAAACAAGCTACTATACCAAGTTCAAACATCTGAAGAGGGAGGTTAAGAAACCCTGAGTGTGGGGTGTAAGGATTATTCTGTCCTGGGGCTGTACAGACGTCGTCTGAGGCAGGGAGCAGGAGAAGAAAGGACACATTGTGACCCATTTCCAACACCTCCTGTGTGTAGAGGCGGAAGTTCCTTGCCTGCAGAGGGACACGCGCGGAGGAAAAATAGGAGAGTTACAACATGGCACTTACATAAACAACACCAAACTGGCATAAAACATCTAACAAAATTACACGACTTCAAGCTTGGAATTTTTATACAACATAAATATTAGGGTTCAGCCCATTTAATAATGCTATATAAAATCAAGATTTAAGGCAGTAATGTTCCACATAAACTCTGAAAACAACATTTATGCTTCTTATAAAAGTAGAAAATGATTGCATTCTGTGGGCTTTTCAAAATGATGAATATAATTACATGAAGCAACAAAAATGGATTGAATTAAAAATCCACTAGTTTCAATTTAAGTTGGTTAAGGGGGAAAAATGTAGTTTCTGGCCAAGGACTGAGGAAATTTTACAAGAATCCAAAAAAAAAAAAATGTTGTATGCACTCTTAGGCAGTTAAGCAGCCTTCTCCCAACATGTATATGTAGCCCAACAGTCACCAATGAAATATGAGCTGCTTCAAACCTGCTAAGCCTAAGAAACCCTTTAATAGTATCTACTGTCACAAGTAGACCTGGTAGTTTTTTTTTCTCCTCCTGAGTACACGGCCACCCCTGGAATAATTCATTTGCTCCCATAGAGTCTTTATGGCATCTTGTGTAATTTATTCTTTGTCAGTGTTGGCTGTTAGGACTAGCCTTGCAGTATTAGAATCGGAGTAATAACCCAGTGGAAGAACACTCTTGGAGTCTGTACTCTATCCCCCGCCTCTATGGGTCAGAGGCCAATACATGGTTGTCTCTCTGTTATTTAAAAAGAGACAGTTACTGCTGTAATAGTCTTCCTGTTTACAGGGTAAACTTGGTTCATTTTGTGTGTGTGTGTGTGTGTGTGTGTGTGTGTGTGTGTGTGTGTTGGGTGGGAGTAGAAGGTGAAGGTAGGCCAAAAAATAAATAAATAAAAAAGAATAAATAATTCAGTGCTACATCATGTTAACTTATTGGACAGAGCTAATTAAACTTTTACTGTTCTCTTCTACGCCAACAGCTTTTATTGAAATTGCTTGTTAGCAGAGGTTAAAATTAAAGACAATAATTTTGACAGTAAATTCTCTGTGGAAAGTTAACACAGCATAACCTTGGTCATTGCTATAAATTGTACTACCACTGGTCTTCTTAGATAATCATTTGTACATCTAACTGTAGACTTACTTATTTATGTATTTATTTTCTTTGCTTCATGCTATCCTGAAGTTGAAACTTGGTGCCTTTAAAGGTGGGCTAGCCAATGATTTTTCCTTGCTTGACCAGACCATGTAAAGTGGGGTCTAGGAACCTTGGAAGAAGTCAACACAGAGAAGCTAGAGAAAAGGGGCAGAAGTGTAGTCTGTGTCTACGTGTAGGCCTCAAATTCAAAGTGCTTATATGTGCAAAGTGGTCTTAAAATCAATGAAAAATATATATATTTATATATTCCTCTGTGTTTTATGCCACAGTGCAGTTTCCATTCGCCACAAAAGGAAGATAGAATGGTAAAGACTAGTACCTGGTGTAGAGGTATATTGATCTGCTTAAGGAGAGCTTTCACTGCCATCTGGAGCTCGTAGAAGAACAATTGCATGGGGCAGTCAGAAGTATGATCCACACTTTCCATAGATTCAGAGCCAGAAAGCTTTTGGACCCATTCCCACTCCTCTCTGTATGTTGAGTCAAGTTAAAATTAGAAATATAACAAAAGTTCAGAACACAGCTCAGAACGTTTTTAGTGTGTATGTCCAGAACCTGGGTAACCAATTTTTGTTGGTTAAAACTTAATGCAATTTATGCTATTTGAACTTTTAGCCACCCTAATGGAGTTTAAAATGAGCTTTTTCTAATTTCAGCTTAGTTCACCTACCATACCACCTCTACCTCAGGGCAGCAGGTCTAATTTGTATCAGTTTTTTTTATTTTTACTTTTTGATATTGGAGCTTTTAGATATTTTGTCTTTATTTTCCTTCTCCTGAAGAGCCTGTGTAAATTCTAAGACTCTGCATCTTGCCACAGGTTAATTCAGCAATTGAGTAACCACAGGACTCTGGTCCAACTCAGGCAACAAATCACGTGGCACATTTCAAACCTGGCCTGTGGTAATCGCGCGGACTATTTTGGTTTCTTTCCCCTTCCAAAAGCTGGAGGAGATTCACAAACAGGAACACCAGACAATTCTAATAAAAGGAACCAGGGGACACACATCACTGCTTCCATCCCCCTTTCAAATAGTCATACGTGTCTTTATTCTGTATGCTCTAGAATCCTTCCTACTGAACTTTCCCAAATGTCATGCAGAAGGGAAGGGAAAGAATGGTGTGGGAGGAAAGCACATCTGGTTTATCCCCCAAAGGCTCCTCTTCAAAAGGAGCTTGAAAAGATCAAGGTAAATGCCTCTTGGGTAACATTGTTTCCACAGGTATTTTAGTACAAGTCTCTAAACATATTCAGTTGGCTGGGTTTCTTCTTCTAACTCTTCAGGGAACAGTAATATGCTCTCAGGAGCAGGCTAGAGAGGAAAGAAAAGCCCTCCTCTCTGGGGATGGAAAGAGAGGAGGTGCTAACATATGTTCCCACTCCCATGAAAACCCTCTGATGGCTCTCCCCAATGGATTATACCAGCCTGGCCTCCAATCTGTGGGTCAGAAAATGAAATTGATTGTGACATAAGCTTTTCATCAGAAAACACTCTCTTTTAACCAGCTACCCTCTTAGAAAAGTTTCTGTTTTTAAGATATCTGTTTCCTTTCAATTCCCACACTGGAAAAGACTATGGAAAATTTACCCTTTGTCCCAATAAAAGAAAAAACTCAAAATTAAATCCCACTTCAGTCTGGGCATACTGTTGGCTTCATAAATAATTGAAATCTCTGAGAACCTGCTTGGGAACTGTTTCTTTCTCTCATCGCAGATATTGAAAACTAACTGAGGGGGTCTGACTAGCACAAGTATACACAAAACCTGAAGGAGAACATTGCTAAAATAGCATCTATAATCAAATTAGAAAATAAATTACTGGTAGGAATGCCATGAAATATCTAGTGGTTAATCAGTTTAATTGCTAAGGATGAGGGAGATGGAACTGGCAGAATGAAGGATACTGGAATCTCCTGTAAAAATGAAACTTGGGAGTCTTGGAAAGGGGAAAGTAGATGGTATAATAACTAAAAGATAGAGTCTAAACCTTTAAGACACAAATCAAGAAAATGGATGAAAGTATTTGTTGCTGAGTCAACCTACAAATGAGCGTTAAACCTCTTGGGAAGGACTGAGATCACTAATGCTGATTGTAGAAGTGACCACCAGATGGCAGACTTAAAGTCTAGGTGTAGTTGATAAGTGAAGGAAGAGAATATGGCAGCTAGTGAGTTCTTTGAAGAGACCATCATCATCATCATCTTCATTGTGCTCAACTAGTATTTAATAAACATTGTGAGACACTATAGTTAATCAACTTGCCAAAATTTTAAACGACCAAATTAGAGTCACCTTTGGTTAAATAAATCCATAGGTATAATTATAGAGTTTGGGTATCTAACTTGTACTCTGAAGCCTGAAAAACTCTGGAGAGCTCTTTTTCTTATTTATTCTTTCCTTCCCCTTTAAACAATTTTTTTTTCACGTCAAGCACAATTCAGTAGACTTTCAGAGACCTGCTAGAGGCTAGTTGTAAAGCTGAGCCAGATTACCAAGATTGGGCAACCTTCCCAAAACTAACAGGGCAGTTCACCCTGATGCCAAACCATAGAGGAATTTCCAGAAGCTCAGGCCTTGTTACTTCTTTTCTGCCCTAGAGAATCATAAAGAGTATAGAAAAAGTACAGAGTCCCCAGGCCAGAGGGTTAGGGGTGGGGAGACTGATGGTGGAGGGGCAGCCCTTTAAGATTAAGGGGAAATCAATGCTTTATTAGAACCCATTTCCATAGTCATATTAAAAAATAATGGCTTATTAGGTTGTGAAGAAAAGATATTGGAAATAGCAATATTGAAAGTAAAGGACACCTACTCATTAACCAGTTGTGCATCAGTGGTTGTACCATTAATAATATAGAGAGAAAAGTGAAAGGATAGTGCCCCCTTTAGATGGGCTCACTTCTTTCACCAACACCACCAGCCCTCCTTATCCTGATGTTAATATGCAGCTCGGTCTCTGCCCCTGAGTGCTGACTCCTGAGGAAATCTCACTATAGAAACTGTACTGGGAAGTTCAACACTTCCTTTTCCTTCTGACACATCACACCATCACTCAAGCCATTGTTTCACCAGGAGGAAAATCCAAACTCCTCATAACTTACTTGGAAATGTTATGGTTTTCACGGATCTTCACATGGCAGAGAATGTTGGGCAACTTTTGGGTAACAAGAACTTTGATCTGATCCACAGAGCTACACAGCTTTAGATAACCCAGATATAATCCAGGAGAGAGACGTTGATGACTCCTTTTGTGATAGGAGAGAATATCCTGTAGGGTGAAAAAAAAACCAAGCAGAAACAAAAAACTCCTTGAAAGGCAATCTCAAAACCTTTTTCTTTCTTAGGTGCAACATGTCATGAATTAAAGGTGCTGTAGCTAAGAAATTAGGTGAAACACCTCAGAAAGCATCATGAAGGTTGGGGACAGACCATCTTACCTTCAGGAAACTTGTCCTCCAAGTCAGGTAATCAGTTATTAATATATTCTGCATGCTTATTTTCCTCAGATTTCTGAACCAGGGGAGGTGTGAGGGCTGGGATTAGCAGTGTACTGGTAGTAGTGGAGGCAGGTACTAAAGAAAACTAGAATTTATAATCTCTGTCCGTGGAGGGTTTATTGTATAGCTGGGGGAAAACAGAAATTTACAAGTGTAAATGCTGATAAAGCAGTACAGGAAGCCTCATTATTTCAGGGTAATTGGTATCAGGAAAAGTCTATTTTAAATGATACCACTTAAAATAGGATGAAGATTTTATAGTAAGTAGAAGAAAAGATTTAATTGATTATCTTGAAAAATGAAACAATCTAATACAATAGATTTATTTATCTTGTTAAAATTTAAGTTGTAGTTATGTATTCTGAAAATGAAGAGAGAATCAAGTATTGGTTCTTTTTTTGGCATAACTTTTTTAGACTAAATTGTATGATAGCTGAAATGCTGTTTCTTACATTTGACTTTCACAACGAAGAGGATAGTTTTTTCAAGAGTTTGTGTAAGTTTCATATTTTCCCCCCTGGCATTTAAAATATTTGCTGTTTATGTCATTCTCTTATAAAATACTTGTTCCTTTTATGTTCTTCAATTGTTAACTGGTCTGTTGCTGAATTGTAACAGGCTTTGCATGTGATTTGGCTAGTTTTCCACATCATCTTCATCAGCTTCACAAAATTCTGTACCTATACAAGATTTAAAAATTTACCTTATAATAGATTTGCATTGTATTGTCACATCACAATATTCCACAGGCAGCAGAGACTGAATGAAGCTGTTGGTTTGACAGGAAGTACCAGCCTGTTTTAGCACAGAGGGATGTTTGAGTCGAGTCTTGTTTTATATGTTGTAAGTTCTCTAGTGAACTATTTAGAGTGTGACATTAGCTTCCCTATATGACTGAAATAACTGAGATAACGAGTAATTGGAAATACAGTTTCCCTCTCCCCCATTTCAGTAGGTATGACTTTTTAAACATTTGGGCAGCGTGGGAGTTAAAGAGAATTAAGAGTGATGAGTCAGGTAACTGATTATAAAGATTCCTATAGGCCAGAGTTTAGCCTGATTTTCAAAGTGAGTAAAAAAAAGAAAGAATCATTGCTACCACTAAATGTAGGGCAGGTGAAAAAGAAAAGGAAAACAAACGTTATACTTGCATAAAATTCTATATGGAACAGAGAGGTATTGAAGTATCCCTTGGCCACTATACTCAGGAGGATTAATCTTTCCTCTGTAAAATTATCGATTTGCAACACCTAATATATACTATTGTGTATCATCTCCTTTGTCCCATCCTCTACCAAGCATACTGAATTCCAGGCTCTACAGGAGACATTGGGGTTTCAGGTAAGTTGCTATGATCACTACTTTTGAAGATGTCAAGAAGATGAATAAACAATTATCACAATATACTGAAATCAATTTTATAATAGAGACAGTGTTGGCATACAGAGGAAGGCGTACTTAGCTTATATTTTTCTTCTTTTATGCTCTCTCTTTTTTTTTTAACTAGACTATGAAATTAATGGTGTTGCTGTGTTTTTATTGCTTTGTGTCCTTGGTACCTATTGCTAATTCTACATATAATAGGTACTCAACATGTGGAAATCAGGACAGTTCCGTAAAACAGAACAGAGAATAGCAGAAAGGAACAAAATAAGAATGACCACAGTTGGGGTCATAAATGGTCACATAATTAGCGAGTACAGAAAAGGAAAAAACTAAGTAATTTTTATTTTTTTTTATTTTATTTTTTTAAATAAATCTTTATTGTTCAGGTTATTACAGGTGTTCCTCTTTTTTCCCCCCTAGCTCCCCTCCACCTGATTCCCCACCCCACCCCATGCCCTTACCCCCCGCCACTGTCTTCATCCATAGGTGTAAGCTTTTTGTCCAATCTCTTCCCGCACCCCTCACACCCCCTTCCCCCTGAGAATTGTCAGTCCACTCCCTTTCTATGTCCCTGATTCTATTATATTCACCAGTCCATTCTGTTCTTCAGATTTTTTATTCACTTGATTTTTAGATTCACTTGTTGGTAGGTATGTATTTGATGTCATTTTGTTGTTCATAATTTTTATCTTTACCTTTTTCTTCTTCTTCCTCTTCTTAAAGAACACCCTTCAGCATTTCATGTAATCCTGGTTTGGTGGTGATGAACTCCTTTAGCTTTTTCTTGTCTGTGAAGCTCTTTATCTGACCCTCAACTCTGAATGATAGCTTTGCTGGGTCGAGTAATCTTGGTTGTAGGTTCTTGCTGTTCATCACTTTGAATATTTCTTGCCACTCCCTTCTGGCCTGCATAGTTTCTGCCGAGAAATCAGCTGACAGTCGTATGGGTGCTCCCTTGTAGGTAACTAACCGTTTTTCTCTTGCTGCTTTCAAGATTCTCTCTTTGTCTTTTGCCCTTGGCATTTTAATTATGATGTGTCTTGGTGTGGTCCTCTTTGGATTCCTCTTGTATGGGGTTCTGTGTGCTTCCTGAACTTGTAAGTCTATTTCTTTCACCTGGTAGGGAAAGTTTTCTGTCATTATTTCTTCCAATAGGTTTTCAGTATCTTGCTCTCTCTCTTGTTCTGGCACCCCAAAAATTCGGATGTTGGTACGCTTAAAGTTGTCCCAGAGGCTCCTTACACTATCTTCATATTTTTGGATTTTTTCTTTTTGTTTTTCTGGTTGGGTGTTTTTTGTTTCCTCATATTTCAGATCTTTGGTTTGATTCTTGGGGTATGTTGATCTACAGTTGAGTTTCTGTATATTCTTTATTTCAGACAGTGTATGCTTAATTTCTGACTGGTCCTTTTCCATTTTTTTGGCATTCTCATTAAGGTCCTTGAAGGTCTCACTAAGCTCCTCGGAGGTCTCATCAAGTTTCTCGGCGGTTTTTAGAAGATTCTTGAGTAACCTTATAAATGTGGTTCTGAACTCTATGTCGTCCATTAGTTTGCTTTCCTCCATTTCTCTCATTCGTGACATGTTTCTTTGTCTCCGCATTTTGCTGCTTCCTTATGTTGATGGAGTGCCTTTGTGTGGTAGGTGACCTATAGGGGCCAGTAGCTCAGCCTCCCCAATCACCTGAGGTGGACGCCTTTGGTACACCCCTTTGTGGGCTGAGTGCAAAGTCTTGGTGTAGTTAAGCCTTGATTGCTGTTGGTACACTGGGAGGAATCGACCTCCAGGCCAATTGGCTGTGAGGACCCGCTGTGTCTATAATGGAAGAACTGCTGCGCTGGAGACACGCTTATGGTGCAGGACTTGTTTCAGTGGGGCTTTGGTGCTCACTGAGTCTGCCTCTTGAATGTATCACTTATGGATGTGAGGAGTTGAAATCTGGTGTCTCACACTGACCACTAGGTACACTGGCTTCTGGATCTCCAGTGGGGTGCAGGTCAGCTACTGTCTGAGGCCACCCAGCAGGAGCTACAGCAAGAACTACAGTTTTCTCCTCTTTGCTTGGAGTTTGGAGGTTTTGGAGCTGTCTGACCCGGGCTGCAAGTTTGCTAGGTTAAGCTGCAATAGGGCAGACCATTCATATGCTAAAGACGCTGCTTGGAGCTTGGGTGGGTTCGTAGATTGTGCGGGGCTGGGTCTCAGGGCGTCACTAGGCTAGGGCGTGGCAAACAGCAATGACTGCCAGTAAGCCGGCTCTGCAGCTCTGCGTCTCCGACCCTGTCCCCGCGTCCCGCGCCCCAGCACAATAAACAATTGTTCCTGCACGCAGCCCTGCAAGCAAGCCTCCCTCACTTTCCGACCCCACGGCAGACAGTCCAGCTTCTCCCCGTAGGAGTTTGGGTCCCCCGTGTCTCCCCAGAAACGAGTTCGGAGTAATCGGGAGCTTATCTCCCTTCGGGTTGAAAACAGCAGCGCTTTCAGTCACCCTTCGCCAGCCCGATTCGCGCGTCTCCGTACCTCAGCTTTTCAGCGCTTGTGCACCCCTCAATGCTGTTTGCTCTTTCCTTCTAGTTGTAGAACTTCCACTCAGCCAGCTTTCCTGTGGTTCTGGGTGATAGACGTTCTGTCTTTTAGTTGTAGTTTTGAAATTGTTGTGCGAGGCAGCAGTTTAGGTACTTACCTATGCCGCCATCTTCAAAACTAAGTAATTTTTAAGATATTTGGTGAAAAAAGAGACTAGAAAGAAATTTGGTTTCATTTGATCAAGAAGGAAGGCATTCTTATTAAATCAGGAGTTCCATACAGTTTAATGTCTTTTATCCTGTCTCAGAACAGATCACAGGTGAGTAGTTGACTAGAGGAGCTTCAGTCAAGGTGAAATTTTAAGAAATGAATAGGTAATCAAAGAGAGAAATGGTTAATGAGAGGAGGAAGAATGGAAGTGTTCAGATGAATAGAATTTGATGATATGCACCCAAGCGGGTGTACTTGCTGAACAAGCAGATGTGGCCACAAACTCACAGGTCATTATTTTTGAGAAGTGATGGACAACTAGGAAGTCCCTAAAGACTAGAAAAGGGCAAATATGCCTATCTTTGAAACAGGGAGGGGAGAAGCACAGGATGACCCTAGTAATTAAGGACTGCCAACTTATTGATCTGTGGGAGAAATGAAAAAGAACCATCAAACAGTCAATTTGCAGCCAGTCAGGAAATCCTGAGACACTAGATCAGGGAGAAGTCTCCAGTGGAATCTGTTTCACTAGATAATCTGTGAAAAGTAGAGTCTTTACCATATTACTTTTATAAGCTAAATATCTGAGATGAAGATTTGTGAATGATGGAAATGGTGTGGGAATAGTAGACATATTGAGTGATGGACCTATAAAGACTGGCCCTAAGGGCCACTCTTTTCAGCTTATTTATTGACATTCTAGATAAAGAAATAAAAAATGTGTATCAAATTTGTGGGTCCCAAGTTTAGTGTGGTTTTGATTTTCTGGAAAATAGTAATAAAGCTCTGAATGACCCTATGCATTGGAAAAATAAGCTTATCATAATTAGGGTTTAAACTTAATAAGAAAATGTGCTTGTAAAGACCCAAACCCCAGTACAAATATAGGATGGGTATGAGTATAAGAGAAAAAACATGTGGGGGTCAGACTGACCACAGATAGAATGTGAGCTGGAAACATACTGTGGTTATGTAAAAACCAACACCATTCTGGGATGGAGTAATTTACTCTTTCATTCAATTTTTTTTTTTTTTTTTTTACAAAAAAGACTGTTACTGAGCATCTACTATGTGTTTTCCTGTCTTTACATAGTCATTTTATCCTTCATTAGTCAGAATGTTTTGGGCCTGAGAAATGCATAGGAGGAGAAAGAAGCTATCCCATTCACATAATCTGAGGTACACTAGAAAGACCCCCTAAACCAAATCAAATGCCTTTGGGTTTACACTTTGCCTCATTTGACCACTAAACCACATTTCTAGCCTCTGCTTCCACTACAGCCCTTTTTCATCCCTTATCTCCAGCCAAGATGGATCCCTTTTTCATTCCCCATGCATGCCCTAATCTCTTTTATGATTTTTTTTGTTGGTTCATGAATTCACTCATTCTACCAACTTTTATTGAGCACTTACTACACATAAGGCATTGTGCTAGTGTGTTAATGACATCAAGATGAATAAGACATGATCACACGTAAGCAGGTTTTTCTAACCCAAGTGATAAGGGCCATGAGAAAAATGTGTAAGAGTCCTTGTGGACCCAAGGGAGGGTGAGGTTGACTTTTCTAGCTTCTGCCTCATTTCTTTTACCATGCTCTGTATTTAATTCTATTTAATTCCTTCCTTTCCTCTCTTCCACCTTTTTCATTCCCCTTCTCCCTCCATCTTTCCCTCCCCCATCTCTTTCTTTCTCTTTTTTCTCCACCTGGTGAACTTAACTTACCTTCATGGCTCAGCCAACTGTCACCTCTTCTACAACGCCTTCCCTGATATTTCCAGGTAGAATTAATAGCTGCTTTGTCTGTGTTTCCATAGTACGCTGTTTGTGCTGCTATCAGGCTCTCGTTTAATTCTGCCTTGTATTACCTTGATTTGTTTACAAGTCTGTCTGTCTCCCCTGACTGAACTCCTTGAGACCAGGGACCTTGACTTATTCATTTGTTTTTTTCTATAGCACCTAGAAGAGTTCCTGGCACCTACTTGGTGCTGAAAAAATGTTTATTAAATATGAAGTGAGAGGCCAAGAGGGAGTGGGGTCTGGGGCAGGGCCTCTGGGAGAGAATATGCTGTGCTGGTGCAGTAACTAAGAAGAGGTATATATCCAACTGCTCTTCATTGGTCAGATAGCCTAAGAGCTTGTTAGAAGAATGATATATAGTTACTTTTCCAGTAACCACAAGGTTTTTGTTTAGTTGGATAGGGGATGGAAGCAGAATTATCCAGGGATAGCAGAACTCATAAAATGGTGGCTGGTGGTCTTTGTGGGCCAGCCCATGATCATTGAACTACAAAGAATTTAAATTTTCTGAATTATTTTTCTAACTTTTAAAAATAAAGAGATTTTTATTGAAAACTCTGAACTTTTAGCTTTTCTTTAAAAATTGGAAAATATTTCAGTATTGGAACCATTTTCCTCCACTGCAGTTAGCTGAGGCTGAATAAGCCTGTTCTTTAAATGATCTCAAGATTACTGTAATCTCTGTTACTTCTATATTATTTTTTTATTGAGATATAATTCACATACCATAAAATTCAACATTCTAATGTGTGAAATTCAGTGGTGTTACTATATTCACAAGTTTGTGCAGCTATCACCACTATATAATTTCAGACTATTTTCATCACTTAAAAAACACACAGTAACTTTGCTGTCATTCTAATCCTGTCACTCCTTCACCTGTCCCTAGAACCACGGATATACTTTGTATGAATTTGCCTATTCTGGACATCTCATATAAATGGAATCATGCAATATGTAGCATTTCATGTTGGCTTTTTTCACTTAGCATAATGCTTTTAGGCGTCATTCCTGTCATAGCATGGGTCAGTACTTCACTAATTTTTATGGCTGAGTAATATTCCATTCTATGGATATGCCACTTTTGTTTATTCATTCATTAGTTGTTGGGCATTTGGCTACTGTGAATAATTTTTGTTGTAGACATCAGTGAACAAGTTTATGTGTGAAGTCAGTTGTTTCTTATATCCAGCCCGCCTGGCTCATTTTCATTAGTTTCCCGATTTCCAGTAGTTTTTGATCCCCATGTTAGAGGCTGCTTGAAAATGAGCTAGAAAAAAAGCAAAAAAAAAAAAAAAAAGCAGACAAGATAGTAGGTCCTGGGCATCTCAGGTGTAAGAAGATATTGAGTCCCTGGAGTTACCAAAGAATGCCAAAGAGAAGGAAAGCAGAGATGGGAGGAGATAGAAGACAAGTTTCGTTGTAGCTTTTCTAGGATCAAACTTTTTAAAAAGGATCCAGAGAAAGGGAGGGTGAGGGTGTGTAAAGCAGCATGGTAGCATGGGAACACCAGCCTAGGAGTCAGAAGACGTCAGTCTTAGTCCCTTCTATGCTGCTTTTTGGCTGATATGACTCTGGCCAGTTATTTTTCTGAAATCCATAGCTTGATTTATGAATTGGTCACAATAAAATTACCCACTCAACCTCATTGGGTTTTTGTGAGGATTAAATGATATCATAGATGTGACAAAGTGTTATAAACTTGAAAGTATAGGGATTAATATTCAGAGAAAACTTTACCCGTGAGGCTTTCAGTTATTGAAGTGCTCCTGAAAACCATGGTCAGAGTAACTCAACACCTGAGAGGGGCCTCCCTATTGGAAATGCTCTCATTGTCAGTTTGTTCAGAGGGACACTAGCCTGTCTGTAATGACTCTATTCCTTTCCAGGCAAGTATGGGAAGGATTTTTCTCTCTCTCCCAAATATATGAGAGAGGCCTGTTACAAAGTCTGGGACTTGAGAAGGTTGGGCATTTGAGAGGGGTAGACCTGAAGTTTCCCTGGGGCACAAGGGATTAGCAGATTAGTTATGGGCCCAGATTTTGTTAAAGCCCGTATCTGTTTTTGAAATCCCCACTGTGGATCAGTCAGCCTCTACACAACTTTTCCTTAGTTCTTATGAAAAGGTAGAGGAAGGGAGAAAATGCTCGAGGGATAATTGAGCCAGTGCTTGGGGTCTTCTGGGACAATAGGGATGAGGAGATGGACTAAGTGTGCCCTAAGGAGAGCCTAGCATTACTTGGATTTTTTTGAGTAGATAAATAATAAAAATCACTAACATTTATTGAGCAGTCACTTTGTGCTACCCTTCTGATGTTTCATATGTTAACTCATTTACTTTTCATTAGAACTCTATGAAGTAGGTGGTTGTTGTGGGTTTTTTTTTTTTTGCCCAGAGGAGGAACTATAAGAGGTGAGAAATAAGTAACTTGCCCTAGTCATCTATATATATAAAGAGCCGGAGTCTGTCATGTTCAAAAATGACTGAAGGCTCGACAGAACACCAGAAGTCAGTCCTGCAGTCAGTGCTGGGTTGCTGTGGCGACCCAGCACTGACTGCCACTGGTGTGGGCACGGTGACCCAGCACTGACTACCGAGGGGGCTGTGTATCAGGCCCGGAGAGAGGCCTGAAGAGAGAGACAGGATCTGATCCACAGCCTCCGCGGCAGTCAGTGCTGGGTCGCTGCACCCACACTGGCGGCAGTCAGTGCTGGGTTGCCGTGACCCAGCACTGACTGCCGAGGGGGCTGTGGATCAGGCCCAGAGAGAGGCCTGAGAAGAGAGGCAGAGTCTGATCCACAGCCTTTGTGGCAGCTGTTGATCAGCCATTGCCTCTCTCTTTCTCTCCCCGCTTCACCAGCAGATGGGCCTCTGTTTCTCTCTGGGCCTCTGTGGGGGCTGCTAATCAGCCCTGCCTCCATGATCAGGCCTGGAGATGCTGACTGGCATAGAAACCAACCAATCAGAACTAAATTTGGGTGAATTGTGAGGAGCCAATGGCTGCCCAGGAGGCGGAGCTTTTGATGCTGACTGGCATAGAAACCAATCAGAACCAAGTCTGTGTGAATTGCTAGGATCCAATGGCTGCCTAGGAGGCAGAGCTTTTGACGCTGACTGGCATAGAAACTGACCAATCAGAACCAAATCTGGATGAACTGCGAGGAGCCAATAGCTGCCTAGGAGGTGGAGCTTTTGACGTTGATTGGCATAGAAACTGACCAATCAGAACCTACTCTGGGTGAACTGTGAAGGCAGAACCTAAGGTTGGGGCTGAGGAGGGGTTTTAAGGGCAACAGCTATTTGGTGTAAGGTGTAAGAAGGCGATTCAATATTTTAATGACAGGTTTGGCAGTATAGTGCATATGGCTGGCTATCAGTCCAGATATAGGGATTATGTGTTTCTGTCTGCCAAGAGCATCTCATCCTGCTGAAAAAGGCTCCCCCCCATTTAAGCAATCCTATCCTATATAATCTATCTATACTAATAAAAGGGTAATATGCTAATTAGACTGGGTCGATGGGCCATCCTTCAGATGTCCAACTTCCTTCCGGACAAAGCCATGGTGGTGGGGGCTGAGGCAGAGGCAGTTGGGGGTGAGATCAGGCCGACAGGGGAGGGCAGTTGAGGGCGAGATCAGGTCTGCAGGGGAGGGCAGTTGGGGGCGAGATCAGGCTGGCAGAGGAGGGCAGTTAGGTGCGATCAGGCAGGCAGGCAGGCAGAGAGGTTAGGGGAAATCAGGCAGGCAGGGGGGCAAGGTAGGGGTGATCAGGCAGGCAGAGGGGTTAGGGGTGATCAGGCAGGCAGGCAGAGGGGTTAGGGGTGATAAGTCAGGCAGGCAGGTGAGTTGTTAGGAGCCAGTTGTCCCGGATTGAGAGAGGGATGTGTTACTGCCGGTACAGGGATCAGGCCTAAACCAGCAGTCGGACATCCCCCAAGGGGTCAAAGATTGGAGAGGGTGCAGGCCGGGCTGAGGAATGCCCCCTCCGTGCACGAATTTTGTGCACTGGGCCTCTAGTCTATATAATAAAAGCCTAAGTGACCTTTATAGCAAAACGACCAGTCACTATGATGCACACTGACCACCAGGGGGCAGACGCTCAATGCAGGAGCTGCCCCCTGGTGGTTAGTGTGCTCCCACAGTGGGAGCGCCGCTCAGCCAGAAGGCAGACTCATGGCTGGCGAGTGTAGAGGCGGTGGCGGGAGCCTCTTCCGCCTCCACAGCAGCACTAAGGAGCAGCAAGCAGGTGGGCAGTAAGGAGTGAGGGGTCCCAGACTGCGAGAGAGATGTCTGACTGACAGCAGGTGGACATCCCCTGAGGGGTCCCAGACTGAGAGAGGGCACAGGCCGGGCTGAAGACCCTCCCCAGTGCATGAATTTCATGCATCGGACCTCTAGTATAACTAGAAAAGGAGTAAGGAATCATACCCAGTTAACCTGATTCCAAAATTGTGTCTTTGAATGTCATGTGATGTAGCAGAAAGAAGCCTGGGCTTCCAATCAGAAGGCCTGGTGGTCATCCGTCTACTGACCCTGAAAAAAGACAGTGACTTGTGGCCCAGAATTGTGGGAATTACCTAGTCAGCTTTGGGCAACCACCACAACCTATCTTTACTTTCATGTTGAGTTGGTGGGGCCACCTCCTGACATATATAATCTTAAATCTGGGAGTGATTGAATACCAGCCCTAGTAGTTTTATCCCCCATTTCCTCTCCAGTGTAAGACCTATTTGGGAAGGGGGTGAAAGAGAAAAATAGAGGAGGAGAAAGGTAGTGGGGGTGGGCGGGAATGACATCAAGCAGGAATGTGCCAGTCAGCGGGGGTAAATTTTCCACTTGGATCTGGGTGGAAACCTGATCTTGCCTCTATTTTTGGTCTCCTTCTCTAACAACCTTTCGCCAGATTGGAATTTTTCTGCACCTGTAACACATTTTTAATGTAATAAGTCTAGGAGAAACCAGGTATTATATCACGCTGGGGCCTGTGCTGTGTTTCTAGGAGGGAAGGTAGCCCAGACCCCAGTTTATCCCTATAGGGGATTAGTGTATTAGTCACCCTGTAAAAGCTCAATTTATTATGATTTTTAAAATGTTTCTTTTAGCACTTGCTTATAAAAGGTGAAGAGGGGAGCCACGAATGTGTCTGTGTTCCCTGCCTCCACCTTTTCACACACACCCACCCTCTATCAATTTCATATGAACTCAGATTCCATAAAATCAAATCCAGGGGCTTTGACCAATTAGCTTGCCTTTGCTCCTTTGGACTTTGTCCATGTTTGGGCTGGTGCAACTAATGGGAAGGTGAACTTACTGTAGTAGCCACACCTCAGTGGGGAATGGAAATAAGTGGTCTTAGTTGTTTAGGGTGATCATAGGGGGCTGCTGGGCCAAGGCTTGGATTTGGCTTGTTAATGTGGGATTGAGCCCTTTATTTAGCCATTACTACAGATTGGCTTTCTTGTGAATATATGTCATGGGTTGCAGAGGGCTCAAGGTGGATGTTTCTGCCAGCTTTGCCACCTAACTGGACAGTTCTATAGAAGTCATCCCCGTCACTAGATTTAAATAAAGAAAGCAAGCAAGAAAAAGACAGCTTGAAACCCATATTCACATAAGAACATGTGAGGCAGTTTGGTGGCATAGAGAGAGCATTGGACTTGAGCAGATGTGGGAGTGTATCCTGGTTCCGCCATCAAGGTTAAGAGTCCGATCTAAGCTGCTTGAATTTGAATTTTGGTGGTATTCAGTTCTCAGGCAAGTCTCTCATCTTTCATTTTATCTCCCATTCCCCACTCACTGAAATCCTACCTCCTACCCTGGAATATGAAGTAATGTAGCGCAGAGAAGCCTGCTTACAATCAGAAGATCTAAGTTCAAGTGTTGGCTCTATTGTTTTCTAGCTGTGTGCTCAGTGGCAAATCCAAGTTTGGTGGTGCTTAAACCTAATGCAATCTTGGGTTCTTTCCTTAAGGTAAAGAATACACAATTATGAATGTGAAATTGTTAGGATTTCTGCCAGGGCCTTGAAGGGGCTTGTGCAAGTGAAGAGCTGAATGATACAGAACCTTCATTAGCTTCATTAAATCTGCCTGTCACATCATATCATCAGGCCTCAGTTATTTCATTCCTAAAATGGATTTAATCATGGCTGTCTGTCTTGAGTAGTTTAAGGAATAAGCAAGAGTAAATATTATGAGTGTTTTTGTTCAAAGTGATACATACATGCACACACACAAATACATATATAGTCTGTAAATATATTATTATTGTAGTACATTCAGTTATTGGTTTAATGTTTTGATTATACTATCTGTAATCCCTACTCAAATATTTGTCTCATTGTTTCTTTTTGGTTCATTGGGTCAGGGGCATTCTCAAGGTGCCCATACTTGAATTCCAGATTGGGAAAGTGTTAAATAAAATGAAAACAATCTTCTAAGTCTTTCCAATATGTGGGATATAAACCATGACATGTCTCTGGACCCTCTCCACTCCATCATTGCATATGTAAATGGATTTTGGTATATTTCATTAGAGCCTCAATAAGTGTATTTGGAACTTCAAATATATTAGGAAATTGAAAAGACTACATACCTGGATGGTTATCAGTAAAATGTCTAAGGCTGTTGGCTCCTCGGGTGTTGACAGAGACTTCCTCTGGCTTTGCAGCTTTGAGATCTGCATCCATTTGCCATTAAAAAATGAATAGAGCATCTCCACCTCTCTGATGGTGACTATGAGGATGTTTCCATGCCGGTCTTTAATGGGCTCGTAGTAAATTCTTCCCAAATTGTGTGTTCCAAGTAAATTCTAGAAGCAAATAAATTTCTGGTAGCTTATGTGATGTACAAACAAAGCAACGTAACTGCAACAAAAGACACTAAATAATTATCTGATGTTTCTGAGAAGCTGTGTGTTGTTGTTTTTAGCAAACTTACTCCTAGAAAATGTGGCATCATAGAAATGTACTTAACAGAAGCTCAAAGAATGTCTTCACCATAAGCCTGCAAAGATTATAGCAAGAGACACAAAAATTATGTTTTTTAAGCAAATTCAATACCTGTAAATATCTCTTACCCACATAGACACTCAAGCACATAAACCTCAGTCACCGGCACTTGAAGAGAATCCCAGATGTTTTAAAGAAAAATGCCTGATATTTCAAGTATGCTGCTTGTGGAGTTTTCAAGCGATCTACAGTACACTGGTGTGAAGTGGGGTTGTTTAAAATGAAGAAGTGAATTGACAATGTAGCACATTGTACAGGTCCCAAATGACTGCGCATTCCCTTCAAGATACTTTAATTGGGTGATTGGTCTGTTTAACTTACCTGCATTTCAGGGAGTTCTATTTATTTAAAACTTTGTTAAAATTATTCATGAGCTAGGTCAACTGAGGCAGACAATGCTTTCAGAAAGGTAGAAAGGAAAAGGTGCTGCATTAAATGTGGAAGGGCCCAGGTAGATGTTATTAAAATAAACTGCCACAGATATGAGGTTTTTGAAAAGCACTGGGAGGAATAGGATAAAATACCCTTTTACTTTTAATATCTATGCTTTATTAAAATTATAAACCATCTCAGAACTCCTAGCTGTTATTTTTGTGAGCTTATATAAACACTGATGAGATAACCTATTAACCAGAGAGCAGAAGTAGAACTGGAATTTGTAAAAGTAACAAGGATGACCTACCCAGTATCCACATCTTCCAAAATATTGGAATATTCCCTCACAGGTAGGGACTGTGTCTTAATTTTTTTTTTTAATTCACAAGGACAGGACACATAAGAAATTTCACAAATAATTATTGACATTTGAAAATAGAGTTGGCAGGATTACTGTTTTTAACAATGGTCTAATCACTTAGATCAGTGGTTGGCAAACTGCGGCTCGAGAGCCACATGCGGCTCTTTGGCCCCTTGAGTGTGGCTCTTCCACAAAATACCACAGCCTGGGCGAGTCTATTTTGAAGAAGTGGCATTAGAAGAAGTTTAAGTTTAAAAAATTTGGCTCTCAAAAGAAATCTCAATCGTTGTACTGTTGATATTTGGCTCTGTTGACTAATGAGTTTGCCGACCACTGACTTAGATTATTCTTGTTCAATAATTGACTTCCAAATCACAGAGAAGTAACTGGGTAAGGCTTTTTAAGCCTGTCCTCTGTAGTAGTTTGCTGCAAAGTAATACTGGCCAACAGCATTGGTATGCTGGTAAACTGTCTGTATAAAAAACAACTGATTTATAGGATATGCCAATTTCTGTGGTGTAAATACTCCCACCATAAACTGATTTCAAGCTACTACGGTTTGATAACAGGCTTTCAAAATTCCTGAATATTTAACAGTTGGCTTTCCTAAGCCAGTGCAGGTTGGCTCCAGCACACCACTGCTGTTAAGCCTTTAGTTATACTGGTGTTGAATTTCAGGGCTGGCTGCTATTCATTAACTCTTAGACTTCTGAAAAATAGTTTGCTCTCTTTGGCCCCGAGTTTCATCATCTAATATTAAGGCTCCTTACAGCTCAGATATCCCTTATCCTAATCCTTACTTTATAGAGTTTTGGGGGATTACATGAGAAAATATTCTGGAAACTCTCAAGTTTGATACAAGGAAGGTCTAGGCTTTCTTTACTGCTCTAATTGGAATCCCACCCTAGCTTTCATTTAATCATTTTCAAGGCTCAGTCCATGTTTCACCCTCTCTGAAAGGACTTTCCCAACTTTCTCAGGTAGAATTTACCATCTCCTCTTTTGTCCCCTATTGTTTCCTGTACAAACTTGTGTCTTAGCATGACTCTGGTCCCCTTGCATATGGATGGATATATATGTCATGAGATCATGGTGGTTTGTCTCTGTGTCTCAGGGTTCCTTGCATTGTGCCTGGCACATAGTAAGAGCTCAATAACTTTTTGTTGACTGAATTAACATATTATCGTTAGGACACTGGAAAATATAATTTACTTTAAACCAAAGCTGCTGTGTAGATATTGAATGAGATGGTCATTTTTAAAGCAGTTATTATCAGTGGTTCATTATTGGCTTTGGATATGATGACTAATGGGGTAAAAGTCTTCCTGAAATTCTTTATTGGTATCAGATTGGGTTGAATAGCCAACTCTAGGGAGCAACCAATTTAAAAGCAGAATATCCTTGTGAAAATAAATTGCAACTGTTCCAAGGGGGGCAAATTTGAGGTTCTTTAGGACCTAACAGAAAAATAGACCACTTTGGTACCTGTCATGCAATAAACATTAGGAGATTTGAGAACCCTGATGATCCTACAAGATAAGGAGGAATAAAAGCCATCTGATGGCTTATAGGAATGCATCTTGGTTATAACCAGAATAAATCACAGGCCTGTCAATAGCCGTAGACAGATGCACAATATTTAGAGACCTTTGGTCAGTTTGGGGTGACACAGGAAGTTGAGGGAAGTCCAGAGTGGCGATATGAAGGCCTAAAAAAAAAAGAGTAAAATTTTGGGCACACTTTCCTCCAGCTTGAAAAATGAAAAAGGCATAGTATGAATAAATTGTTACCTGGCTTTTACTCACTAACACTCATTTCTAAAAGCTGTGGAGGAGAAAAGTTTAATGTAATCCAATATACATACAGTGTCAGATTATTACTATATTTTGAGAATAAGTAGTTTGGACACCTCTTAATGTAAGAGCAATGTACACTTCTGCCTCTTGGGGCCTCTGTCATTTTCCTAAGAGTAGGAAAAACAATGTGGGGTCATAGCAACTTACAGGCTTTCTCTTTTATTTTTTAAGTCCAAATACTGGTAGATACTTGTCTCTCCTCTTGCCTAGGTAATATTAATCAAATTAAAGTCACTTCTAAATAGCTTCCAAATGATGCAGAATAGAATTTTACTTTGTAATGAAAAATTATAATGTGGTAATATCTTCTATTTGAAATTTTTGTCTGCTTTTGTAAATGAACACATAATAAGATGATGAAGTATTGGAAAGAATGCAGGCTTTGGAGTTATATAGATTTGTATTTGTATCTAGACTCTGTTACTTCCTATTTGTGTGACATTAGGCAAGTTATTTAACCTTCCCAGCCCACAGTTTTATCATCTGTTAAACTAATATCAGTAATAGTACTTTCTCATCAAGGTGTGATGAGATTAAATGAGATATAATTTATAAAACACTTAGCATAGTGCCTGGCACCTGTTCTTTTAAATAAATGAAAGTTGTTGTTTCATGATTATTATTTATTACTAGAGGCCAGGGATGTGGGATAATGGAGATGGTTTTAAATAGTTGGCCTGGCCAGCGCTCATCTGGGCTGTGGGAGGTTGGGTGGGGGGGAGGGGCAGGGACTGTGGGAGGTTGGCCCACCACAGGAGGTTGGCTGTGGGAGTGCACTGACCACCAGGGGGCAGCACCTGTGTTGGGCATCTGCCCCCTGGTGGTCAGTGCGCATTATAGTGACCAGTAATTCAGTCATTCGGTTGTTCAGTCGCTTAGGCATTTATATATATGTAGTAAAGGATCTCACTATAGAGTAGAAACTGGAAAACAAGGCAAGAATACACAGTGGTTGGTAGGCACTGTGATGAAGGCAAGTCAAGGTGCTATGGAAACAAGATGGGGAAAAAGATGGTGATGAAGACCTTTGTGTGCCTTGATAAAATGGGCCATTCTTGGAAGAGTGTGAGTAAGGGAATGGCATGGTCAGAATCTTTTGTCTATGGCTTATGCCAGTGGTCGGCAAACTCATTAGTCAACAGAGCCAAATATCAACAGTACAACGATTGAAATTTCTTTTGAGAGCCAAATTTTTTTAAACTTCTTCTAATGCCACTTCTTCAAAATAGACTCGCCCAGGCTGTGGTATTTTGTGGAAGAGCCACATTCAAGGGGCCAAAGAGCCGCATGTGGCTCACAGTTTGCCGACCACTGGCTTATGCCAACCAAGCTATTTAATAATGCACTTTTACTTTCCTTAAGAACATTCTAAAAAAATGTTAGTAAAGAGACATAAAATATTAAGTGAGCATCAGTTTTCCCCAATATATTTTTCTTGCTCTTTTGAAAAGTTTTTTATGCCTGTAACTGCCCCCTTTGTCAACCCTCAAAACAACAACAACAAAACAATAACAAATCAATTGGCTTCAATACAGGTTGGGGCAAAAGTAGTTTTAAGTTGTTCATATGGAATATAATACAATAATCAATAAACAATAGTACTAAATGGGAAGTGAGGAAGTAAGTGGAGAAGGAGTTTCAAGAACTTTGGGTCTAAGAAAGAGAAGAGAGTTTGGTAATCGAAGAGGTATGTGGGGTTGAGGAAAGGAATTGAGGGGAGGTTAAACTGGAGACAGGAGTTATGTTTAAATAAGAAATGAGAGCATTTGAGGGAGAAGCCTTTGGTAGGAGGAGTGAGACTATTTGTTGGAATAGGAAGGAAGAGAAAGTAGGGTCAATGCAAGGAAGCTTTTAAATTTGGTGATGGAAAATAATTAATTCCCATTTGTTAATGAATTATACAGTGAAGTCATCAGCTGATGTGGGGATGAGTGTGGGGAAGGTGAAGGGATGTGGGATAATGGAGACGGTTTTAAATAGTTGTTTTATAGTTTGGGAAAGTGAATTTAGTAGAGAAATAGAATGTGATCACTAGGTAACATTATATGTTGGAATTGTAGTAGTGAATTTAACATAAAACCAGTCAACTGCCCCCCCATCTTGTTGGTGATTTTTTTCTATAGCAATATACAACTACTCCAGTATAGACATGTTGGATTCATCCAGACTTGGCATTTTTCCAAATAAATAATATGGAAGGAGACAGTGGCCAGAAATTTAGAATATTTTCAAGGGAGTGTTTATGATGGACCAAGGAATATAAGCTAGACAAGGAGGGAAATGCCTCAGAAGGTGGCTGATGTATTCATTATGAAAAGTTGTGGGGCCAAGGAAATCCAAGAGCTATTGCGATGGGTGTAGTTGAGTAGGGAACACTGACCATCACAGCTTCCCTCTAGTTCCTCAGCATCTAACTGCACTGGCTTGTGACAGTCTGATTCTTCCAGTGTTACTGATATCAGATGAAAGTGTTTTAGGAAGCCTTCAATAAACATACAATCAAAAAGCCTCATTTGAAATCCTAAGGTTATTCAGTCTGTGATACAAGCATGTCTGGACTGTATGGTGGGCTAATGAGAGAGTTCATCCAATAAGGGCTCTGAGCCTCCTGGGAAAGAACTTTATCCTAATGAAGGAGCAGTTTGAGGTACAGTGAATTGGCCTAATTCAAGCTGATCAGTGATGAAAGGTAAAGAGTGCTTCACATTGAGCATAGTCATCATGGCCAAGCTCCAAGAACTTTTTCTTGAGTTGAAGGGGAAGATTCTGCAATCAAGAGAGTTGAAATGGAGAGCACTGTTTACTAAAATATCTGAGGCCAGTGAGGACACAAGGCAGTAAACTACTTATGTAATGGAACATAGCACGGAACATTCTTAAAAGTAAGAGTTACTTTGCGGAATTACTTATAATAGCAACACAATAATTATTATTATTGCAGGAAGTTGAATTATTGCGTGGATCAAGAAATGAAATTCCTGTAATTGCAGGTGGTGGTGGAGCTGTAGAATTTTTTTTTGTTTTTTATTATGACCCTATTTTTATGCCTTGGCTAGGATAGCCTGGCCAAACACAGCTTACATAGATTCCTGTTATGCATATTTCTGGGGTTGATGTAACTGATAGCTTTGTAGGTAGATGCTCATTACTGTTAAAGGCTCAGAGATCTCTTAAAGACTCCAGTTCCATGTAGCAGATTTTTTTTCTGTTTTAGGAACCACAAATTCAGAAAACAGTGAAAGGAAAACCCAGAAGAGCTTGGTTAGAACTCAAACTCTAGGAGGGACTCTGTAACCTACAAAGATTCTTGTAGGGATTAGAGACCTGATCTGATTAGGTTAATAGTACAGAAGGATGAATACATTCATGGTTATAAGTAAGCTTTTAAGAGGTTTTATTTGTTTGTTTTGCTTTAAGCAAGCAAAAATGTATGCAAATACCTGTGTTTTACCAAAAGCATCAAGCCAAGAAACAACTCAAAATATCTTCTTGGTCTCTTTCTCCATCTCCATACACTCATAAAGGCACAGGATGCCAGAGCAGCAAAGGCTCTTCAAGTGATCTACTCAAACTCCTCTTATTTTGCAAATGATAAAACTGAGGCCCAGAATGGAGAAATGAGTTGACTTATTAATATCAAATCCAGAACTCAAGTCTTCTCACTTTTGTTTGAGGGTCATTCCTAGACTCTTCAAAAGAGACCCCTACTCCTCTTCCAAGAGACTGCTACATGAGCAGGTGTGCAACAGCTCAAACTGAGAGTCCTTCATATGCTTCATAGGGTTCTGAAAGAGAAAGGATCCCACCATTTCCTTTCAGGGTCAGATTGGAACGGAATTGACCAAGTTTTTCTCAGATTTCTGTCAAGGTCTGGGTTGAAACCTGGCCCCTCACCTGTAGCTGGGCTGTTGCTGCAAGCATCTTCTGCCGAGTTTGCAGTACTGTGGATGAGGACATGGAGATAGGCACACTTTGCCTTAACCACCTTATATCTTCCCACATACAAGACAGCTGCAAAAGAAGTCACGAGGTCATATCATCATCCAAGCCAGTACATGATTTAGGTTGTGGCATCAAAGCACAGCAGGGAGAAGGAAATCTGACTCCTGATGTTTGTTCTCCAGTCCATTTTCAGATATGGGTGAAATAACTTTTTGATCTCTGTCCAATTGGAAAAAGATCTGAATGTTAATGAAACAGTCAGATCCACAGTTTAGTCTTTGCCAAACGATCCCATAACTCAGAATAGTGGAGACACAATCTGACAGGATGCAAGCTTCTTTGCTTTGAAAATGTAGCATAGACACTGTTTTTGGCATTTTGTATGACATAGGGCATATCAGAACTGAAAAACCTTTGAGGAAATATACTCCTACCCCAATACTTTGATCACTGGAGACCCCTTAACTAAGGTTTCAGAGATTTGTGTGCAGTAACATTGGTGCAAAGTGGGAGTAAATAAAATCAAACTCAATATACCTTTGTGAACCACAGAAAATCTTGTGAGATGGAACTGGTGTGAGAGTCATCTATTTCAACGATCGGTATTTGATCTTCATTGGTGACTAACATATTGTCTTTGTAATAAAATATAACGGCTATGTAGAGTCCCCTAAAAAGAAAAGGCAAAATAAAAATTGTCTTCCACCATTTTCCTCTACCAAGCCTGAATCATGGTAAACTTTTTTTGGACATGAAAAGGATAATTTAAAATATACCTATGAGCATATTCTTGCTAAGAATCTTAAGTTCACTGATCAGAACTCAGATAAATTACTATCTTGTTCAAATTCTCAGGAGAAAAGTGAACTTCATATTCTTTTTAAAAAAATGTGATAGATATATTTATTAAAAATTAAAATATGGTAAACATACAATGAGCTTCTGGTATATAACATAGTTATTCAATATTTATATAACTTATGAAGTGATCATCATGATT
This sequence comes from Plecotus auritus, assembly GCF_963455305.1. Lineage (NCBI taxonomy): Eukaryota > Metazoa > Chordata > Mammalia > Chiroptera > Vespertilionidae > Plecotus > Plecotus auritus. The sequence goes on from NC_137774.1 coordinate 27,340,055, forward strand.
TAAAAAAAAGAAAAATCTTGCCATTTGCGACAGCATGGATGGACCTAGAGGGTTATATGCTAAGTGAAATAAGTCAGACAGAGAAGGACAAATACCGAATGATTTCACTTTATGTGGAATCTAATAAAAGTGAACAAAACAAAACAGCAACAGACTCATAGAAAGAGATCAAACTGATAATTGCCAGATCGGTGGCAGTAGGGTGGAAGGATGGGTGAAAAAGGTGGAGGGAAAAAGGAGGTATGAACTTCATATTCTTTTAATAACAAAAAAGTAATTTCAACTTAGTTTCTACTCAGAACCAAAACCAGCTGATTCCTGAGAAGTTAAAACTTTCTGAAAAAACAAAAACAAAAAACAAACTATAGTACCCACCGTTTCAAGGTCTTCACAAACTTGTTTGAGGAATGGAATAGGTGTTTCAGGCTCCTTGAGACTGACTGCTTGCGGCCTGTGGTTTGTAATTTTGAACTTTCTGGAACACAGAAAAAAAACACAGTGTAAATTCCATTGGCAGAAAACACTCCCAGTACCTTCTTTCCACCTTCCTGCCTTCTACTCCCCTGTCTCCTCAGTGTTATCCTCAGTCTCATGTAGGGATTCAGCTCATTCATTCCTACAAGAAACTTTTGTATCTTGAGATGCCAGTGGTTAACTCAATGAACAGATCCTCAAAAATGTTGGCCATGAGTAACATAACTCCAGGGGAAACCACTGGGGTGTTTTGTTTATCCTCTCTGTATCAGCGGTTTATTATAAGGTGGGATAGTCAATTAAATTTTTTTTCTTTATAAAATTTATATAGGTATATTTCAGAAAATGTGGAGAATAGAAAATAAAGAACAAAATTCCACCCATATCATCCTGCCACTTTACTATAACCACTGCTAGCATTCTGGGAAGGTTTTTTTCCAGCATATGTGAGGGTTACAAACATAGTTGTAGGCTTAGGTATGATGATTATTCTTATTCAGGAGAAAAATTGAGACAGAAAGGTTACGTGAGTTGTCCAAGATAAAAAAGCCAATACCCAGAAAAACGGAGACATTCATTCACTGAATAAGTATTTGTTGGGACACTGCTGTGTGCAAGGTTTTGTGGCTACAGTGGTGAGCAAATCACCCGTGCATCTGTTCAGCTCTTCTATTCACAACCTGGAGCTCTCCCTGACAAAAGCAGTAGAGTTATTTGCAAACAGGCTCTATGGAGCTGAATGAGATGATCACTGATTCTAATCCTTATCTTAAATGTAATGAAGGGAAGCTGAGGTTGGGCCATCATCAAACTTGTGACAGATCTGTCAGTGGGTATGAGAATATGCTCCATATTGGTGCTGTTAGACATGGAATCCTGGGCGATGGCCCATGGCGGAGGCCCAGTGTGATTCTGCCCATGATCCTATAGGAGCAGTTGGGAGTGAGCTGACACAAACATTCATGCCAGCTTCAAGCTTGAGCTGGAAACAGTTATTCCTGGCAGAACAAAGCAAAAACATTTTTTTCTAACTTGAACATGAATTCAGCTTGTTATATCCTGCTTGAAAATGATGCTGATGGGACTTCCGGTTAAAGCAGCATATTGAATGTATTCATTACATACCGCTCTCTCCCCAAACCTCACAAAAAGCAGAGCAAAAAGATTGTAAAAATCTATAAAGACAAAGACATAAATCTATAAAGACAATGAGATGGGACAGGAGACAAAAGCAAGTGAATTTTGGTAGCTGGAAAGCAGATGGACAGATGGATTCAGCAGACTTGAGAAAGATGAATCCTAAGCCAGCAGTGGGGAAAGATGAGAAGTAACTTGACTCACCCTGTGGGCACTATGTACTGCTGGAAGTTGGGGGTGAACATGGAGCTAAAATCAGGGGGATGTGTTTAAGTCTGTTTAGTAAGTAGTTAGAGTTCTAGATATCCTCTGCTACACTGTTTTGGTAGACAGACACCCCTTCCCCTCTCTAGAAAAAAGAGGCATATTCTCTAGAAAGCACAAAAACAGGTCTTTAGAGTGGGAAACACAGGGTACAGTTAAAAATGGGGGGAGGAGGTGTTTCGTACTAAAAAACAGGTGGATTAAATGAAAGTTTCTATACAGAATACAGTATTTCCCCATTGGGCTCTTGGAACACTGGTACTCAAACTTATTTCCCCCAGGCAGGATACTGGAAAGAAACTTCTCTGGAGACTGACTGGCCAAAGAGAACATACCTAAAGATCCTGACATTGGCTTCACTGCTTTCCTAAAGATAAGGCCATGCTAGATCACCTTACAGTGAAGCCTGTCAGTAAAGAGCCTTAGTGCTCCGAGCTTCCCAATAGCTATTGAGTCCCCTTCTGTTAAATCTGAGGTCTAAGGATCACCAGGTAGTTGCAAAGAACAGGTTAACAGGAAAGACAGAGGCCAAACCCAGAGAAATAAAAGAGCATTTTAGAGGAGAGTCTATGCTGAAAAAAAAAAAAATAAAATGAAACAAAGCCTATCATTAATAGCCTGAGAAATAAGAAAAGACATTGCCTCATAAAAACGATGGGAATCTGGAAGAGAAACATTCAGAGAATAAAACAGAGCATTGGTAATTAAAAATATTTTATCAAAGTCCTGGCTGGATAGCTCAGTTGGGTTAGAGCATTGTCCTGATACACCAAGATTGCATGTTCGATCCCTGGTCAGGGAACATACAAGAATCAACCAATGAATGCATAAATAAGTGGAACAGCAAATTGATGTTTTTCCTCTCTTTTCTCCCCCTTCTCTCTTCCTTCCTCTCTCTCTCTAAAAAAAAAATACATGTTATAGAAGTCTGAAAGACATAATAGAAAGCCTAGAAAATAAAGTTGGGGAAATTTAAAAGCACATGGGATGGAAAGGAGGAGAGGGAGGGGGAAAAAGGAAAAAAAAAAAAGGGCTGGTCTCTGAGGTTTAGCATCTGAATAAGAGTTCTTGTAGAGAGAATGAAGAAAAGGGAGGGAAAGAAACAAATAATTTAAGAAAATATCCCCAAATTGAAGGTGCCTTCCATATATAAAAGGGCTTGCCAAGTGTGCAACACAACAGACAACAATAGAGCCACACAAAGGCACATAATAGTGAAATTTTAGAATACCGAATTTAAAAAGAAAACTTAAAACCTTAGCAGAAAAAAAAATAGGTGTTCTACAAAACTTCTGCAATCAGACAGAGAGCTAGAAGACAGTGAGGTCTGAAGGAAAATTATTTCAACGGCGAATTCCATACTTACCCAAATCCTTAAATAAATGTTAAGTAGAATAAATAGAATAAATCTTTAGACATTCAGTGTATCCAAAAGTTAGCTCCCAAGTATCCTCTCAGGAAGCTGCCAGAGAAAAGGCTTCCCAAAATGAGAGACTAACCCAAGAAAAAGAAAGACATGGGATAAAAAAAAAAAAAGAGAAGAAATCTAATCTTGAAGAGTGGCATGAAGAGTCCTCAATATGGTGGTAAAAGGAGATCTTAGGGTGACAGCTGCGCACCAGACACAGAGGCAGCCAGTAACCAGTCTAGATTTGAGGAGGTCAGAGGGCTCCATGAGGAGTTTCTTTAAGAAGGTGCAGTTGAAACAATAGTAATGTTATCTGATTGTATTGAGAGAAAATTGATACAACTGGAGAATAGCTGAGCATCCTATAGGACCACTGTTCTTTGGAATGCACTTTGGGTACTGTTTAAGTATCCAGAGCATATCCTATATAATAAAAGCCCAGTGACTGAATGGCAGAACAACCGCAGCCCCTTGCCCCAGCCAGTCCCACCCCCGATTGGCCCCCATCGGGGTGGGCTGACTGGACCTCACCAGAGCACGAATTCGTGCACCGGGCCTCTAGTTTCAATATAAAAAATAATCCTCCTTTTTGGGAAGTTCTACTTTATGTCTTAATCAGTCTTTCCGATAGTCCACATATATTTACATCCATGTGAGGAAATGCATGCACATGATAAAAGTTGATGGAAACCCTAGAAATAATTGGGCTGTTTAGACAATCATTTCTTGACCACTGGATAGTAATCCAATAGTAATGGGGAGAGCATCTAAATCCTTAGTAATACAAACAATATTTCCTTATCTTCATGAGTAGTTTTATCTTTTCCCCTCTGATAAAGATCCAACAAAATGTGGCTTATGAATTGCAAATAATTATCTATTCCATTGCTTTATTACCTTTGCCTGCCATATTGGAACCAATGGGCAGGAGAATGATGAAGAGGCAGGAAAGGAGAAAGTGAAGTAAGAAATCATAGATTCTTGTTTTAACCCTTCAGAAAAGATTTCCCTCTGCTTCCTCAGGGATGCTCACAGAGTTTTCTTGAAACTAAGAGATGCTAACTAGGTTTTAAGTAGGTGTTAAGATGATCATACTTAGCATGAGTGCACCTTGCGTAGGGTGGAATATTGAAGGCTCTGATCTGGGTAAAGTTTTCCTAGAGTTCTGGGAATGAATTCCCTCTGGGGTTTCCTTCTCAAGCTTCTTCCATGCATATTTACCTCTCCTAATGAACCATTCATTAGAACAATATTATTTTCTTGCAAACGCGTGTCCTCATTTCTAGTTATAGCCAAAATTTCTACAGTTTCATAGTTATACAGTAATTGGGAATAACATTTTGTTTATACCTCATCATAACTCAGCTAGCATTTCTTCATCTCAACCACTGATTTTTTTACCTCCCAGGTCCAGCAGTGCCCTGAATCTAGGGAGTGCAATGTGGTTGGCAATCTGGTGGGTGAAGGAGCATGGAAAATGAAAACTTTATGGAGGCTTTAATTCTCCAAATAAAACTAAGTGCCTGTTCCACGAATCATTACACAGATCAGAAACCTAACCCTGTCCCATTGGAACAGTCCAAGTAGAAGAGAAGCTTTCAAAAGCTCCTTGAGAGATATTCTGGGTGTAGTTGGCAGGTCTGTGGAAGGTATGCTCTACTTTGTCTTGAGCAGTAGTAGGGAAGATTAAAATTCAGGGTGAGGTTAAAGTCCAGGGCCCAATCCTGATGTAAGGATGGGAGACCAAAATGAGGTGGGACGACAATGAGGCTGGACTTGGAGACAGAAAACCTCAGTTGCTATCTTGATTTTATCTTTTCCTAGCATTGTGACCTTGGTCAAGTAACTTAGCCTCAGTGGTTATAGCCAAAATGAGGATGGAAAAGAGATATTGGATGTGAAATTGCATGTAAACTTTATTGGAAGTATACACAAAGGTTTACTATTTTTGTTGCTGCTATAAATGGTTGTGCTTCTTCAGGGATGCTCACAGAGTTTTCTTTGGAGGTGAAACTTTTTAGGGTGAATATCCTCAAGACCCAGCACACTGAGGAGTTTTGCGAAGGGACAGTTCAAAGGGAAGGGAACTAATGGCAGCTGCTGTTTTTCTTGTGCTTGTTTTCAAACTATTCTTATAAAGAGAGGGTAAGAGAGAAAGGGAGGAAGGAGAGGGAAATCTTTTCTGAAGGGTTAAAGCAAGATAGTGCTGTAAAGTGATTCCAGATGTACAAATATTAATATCTCTCTCTCCCTGATGAATGAGAAGGTATGACCCAGTTAGGAAACTGCTAAAATTACCGGCGCCACCGAGACCTCAGTCCATGGCCCAGTGCAGATTTTTATCCTTACCTCGGCAACTATAATGCTGATGAAGGGCTCGGACCTGCTGCAGCAGACCTTCCAAAACTTCACTCTGTCCCTTGTGTCTGGGCTCTCTGTCGTCATAGTCTTTCCAGTCTATTGAACAAAAGAAACAAACAGAGTGAAATTTTAAAGCAGGGGAGGCCTCCCCCCAGCCCTGCCTCAGGAGCTGAGTTTTGCTCATGCTGCCCACAGACTCTATGGATAAGCACCCAGCATTTGCACAGCTAGGAAGCAGTGCCAAGGGTTTGGAGGCTGCCATTGTTCAGGGCCCTGTGCAAAACAGTAATTGTGGTTGGTTTCTCATGTTGGGCAGTTTTAGGGCAAAAGAAAATGGTAACGGAAAGCCAAAAGAAAATGGGGAATTTGGGAATCCAGTTTCCCCTCCCCCAGCTCCTTATCCTCCTTTTCAGCACCCAGTGTCCTAATCAGTTCCCCTGCCATCTCTCTACTTAGCACCCCAGGTCTCAACTGGATTTCCACAGTAGGAAAGAAAGGGGTGGGAACGTGCAGACTAGATGAAATCTACAGTCCCAATGCTTTTATTGTAGGTTTCACACTTTTGGCCAAATTGACATTTCTTTCCAAGGAAAGAGCCCATGTCAGATGCCAAGAAATGGAAATCTACATTTTGCTCTAATGAATGTCTGCTTTGGTTAGCTGGCACGGCAACTCCTGCACATACTCTGAGCCACCAACCACCCTGTCTGCTCAGTCTCTAAATATACAGTATTAGCTTACATGGCAAATTTAAATTGCAATACCCACTGAGATTTTTCTCCTCCTTCTATTTTCATTCTATTTGGCAATAATGATATCAAGAGTAATAAGCAGCATGGGACTAATGTCAAGTCTGTAATTCTGCTGTCTCCAACTCTGGATTTTTTTTTTAAGCAGGTCAGTCAGTCATTTTATAGTCCATCCCTTCTCTTTGTTTTCCTTTCCCCAGTTTTACTTTCTGAACCTTTCAGAAACAAACAATTGAAGGTGCTTCTTAGTTAAAATCTTTTTTTCTAAAATGCTAGACTTTTTTTTCTCTCATAGAAAAGTTAGTTTGTTCATAAGTATATTGGAGGCTTAAATTCTAGTTGAATGATTTTCAAATTCCCTTCCCCTAGTTTTATTTTAAAATATGGAATCTCCCTTGTTTAGATGCCATGACAGTTAAAGTTAGGTAGAAGTTCTTCTACACTGGTCCATCCAAGGCCAAGTAGTACAGCACATTTAGAAAGAACACAGGCAGGTCCTGGAGGCAGATAGACTTGGATGTGAATCCTGGCCCTTCTGATTCCTAGCTTAGTGACTGTAACTGAAGTAAGTTACTTACACTCACAGGGTCTCTACTCTGTAACATGAGAAAGGAGCATAGTGTCTACCTTGAAGTATTTTGTGAGGATTAAATAAGAGGACTATGAGATATCCAGCACAATGTTACATAGAAGGCATTGTGTAAGTAATAACTTAAAAAGAAGGGTATTTATTGGTGGGGAGTTAACTCCCAGAGTAGCAAGTATGTAAACATTCTTACCTTATCAGATGATCCCCTATGAAGAAGGAGGCCTCAGAGATATCCTAATCCTTCCCCTTTCCCATGTACCCTTCTCCATTTTACCTCTCACAAGATGGAGACCAACAGATACCCATTCCAGTTCTACATTACTCAACTCTTGGTGGCATGGCCAGGACTGTCACATAGTCTTATGACCCTCCCTATCATGCTCATTTCCTTATACCATGCACATGTTTGTTTTTTCTTTTGGGAAGGAGGGTCAGAGCTTGGTTGGCATCTGTGTGGTGTGGTTAGTTATGGTCAACTCTGGAGACAGGGAATTGGCATAGGTGCTTTCTGTAGACTCTGTTCCTTGCGGACAGGAACCGTGACTTAATTTCTCTTTGTCTCAGGTTTCTTCTCTGTAAAGTGAATTTTTGAGTCTCTTTTTATCTGAGAGTTCAAAGAAGTAATGAAAGAGATTGGTTCCCTTATTATCTTTGGGCACATAGGAGACACTCATTAAATGTTGGTGAGGCATTGTGAGTTAGCTGTGTGAAGGTGTTCAAGTAGGATGGACTAGGAAAGGGCTTTTATTGGGAAATTTGGAAATGTTTGAGGAAATTAACTCCAAGTACTATTTGTAGTGTCCCTGTTATCTGGTCACAGTGAGAATAAACATTATTCTCATGGATTTCCAAAGGTCATTATGAGTTTGTTCCCCTAGCTCAGTGGTCGGCAAACTCATTAATCGACAGAGCCAAATATCAACAGTACAATGATTGAAATTTCTTTTGAGAGCCAAATTTTTTAAACTTAAACTTCTGCTAATGCCACTTCTTCAAAATAGACTCGCCCAGGCCGTGGTATAGCCGCGGTTTGCCGACCACTGCCCTAGCTGAATAAATATATCTGATGAGCAACGTAGTTTACTTGAGTAAGACTCCTGGGTGGCTGAATTACTGCCTGGCCCTGAACATGCTAATACATTCTAATGAGTGTTAATACTGCTGTCAATGCAAGGGGAGATGAAATGGACCTGGCTCTTTCAGCCGAGTCCTATTACATCAGAGTCGAGCTCAAGCTGATGACTTTATGATACATTAGAAAATTGCTAATGCTAAATTGCAGCCCAAGTGAACGCTGGACACGATGCCAAGGTTTTTGGAAAGAATGAGTTTTTCTCATAGATGTTTGGAAGGTTCTGACGACTACATAAAATAAGAGACTTTAGGGATGAGGGAGAAAATTGAAAATATATTCAGAAATCAGGAACCTGACAGGAATAAACTTGGTGTGGTAAGAAAAGAGCAGATTGTGCCACATAATACAGTTCACTGTTCTGGTAATGAGACACTTCAATTGCAACACAATGCAGAGCTTACATTCGCTGGCGATATCAGGGCTTTCCTGATCATAACTCAGACAAGCCTGTCTGGGTCCTTTTCTCTTATTATGTACCCTACCATATAACATAAGTCTATAAAAACACATTAAGGCCTTTTGTAAAAATATTAAAAAAAGTTTTATAGCTTACTGGAACATATTACCCAATTTCCAATTACTCTGTCATGTTAGAATACATTGTCTTCTGGTAAATATTTGAATACTGATACATGTTACATCACAATGTCATACTCTGTTTGTAAATAGAACCAGAGTGTTTTTATATTGTTCTTTCCAAGTGATATGGCATGTCTGCAGCAACTGTAATGACATGTTTGCATTTTAGCTCTTTGCCAGATACCCCTACTAATCCATTGTGCTGTTTTTGAAAGCACTGCCATTTTGCTATGTTAATTAGCAAGCAATAAGTGAATCTTCCAGTCTTGGACAACTGTTCTTGTCATTTTGGAGAGAGCTCTTCACATGAGCTGTGAGGAAGAGTGTCTGAATAAAATTTGTTTATAGAACCAGACATGTGATGTTTATAAGTAAACGCATCCACATGCAGATCTGAATTTGCACGGGGTGTGCATTTGGAGTGGGTTTCCCACTGCCCTTCCTTCAAGTGAGCTGAGGCTAGTTTTTTTTTTTTTTTCTTTTCTATCCCTCCATTTCCAATAATACATACCCATTTCCTTTTCTTCTTTGAAAGAGATTGGTTCCCTTCTTATCTTAATATTTCAATATTTCCAGTTTGTATTTCTGACAAGTCTTCAATAAGAAAGATGTCTAAATAAGACTGGAATACTTAAATCATTAAATGCTAGGGGATTTAGGAGCCTTATAGAATCTCTGGTATCAGTAATCTAAGGCTCTGTGTGACCTGGATTATCTGTCTGAATCCACCAGAGATGGGAGTCAGGAATGGTTGGCTGGCTCTTAGTTGGTTTGTCTGCCTGATAGTGGGGCACTAGTTACCCCTGGTCTAGATAGCGGGTCTTGAGCTATTTGGGCATTGGGTCCTGGCTTAGCCACATACCAGAGTTATAACCTTGAGTAAGGCAACATCCTCTCTGAATCATTATTTCCTTATTATTAGAGGAGAAGGAGGGTTTGGACCTGACTTTAGTGCTTGCTAGTTTGGTGATGCGGGGCTCTGTGTGTGTATTTGCCTCTCTATGTTAATAGTTCTCTCATCAGTAAAATGGGTCTAAGAATAAAATTCAACTCAGTAGGTTTGTTATAAAGTTTAAAAGAGTTAACCCATGATAAATTCTTAGATTAACACACAGCATATAATGAGTCTTATAAATGTTAGCTCTGATGCTGCTAGTGATGTTGATGATGCTGCTGATGCTGCTTATCCACAAGACGGAACAGTAATGACTGATTGCTGTCCTTACGTGAGATGCTGAATGGGAAATCCCATAATATACCACTGATTTGTGATTGGTCCTGGGTAAAGAGTTATCATAATACTCAAAAAATATATAAATATAAAAAAGAAAACTCATAACATCCACAATTAAATTTAGAGTTCTATGCAGACACACCTATCCTTCCTATATGATAAAGAGGTAATATGCAAATTGACCGTCACTCCAACACACAAGATGGCCGCCCCATGTGGACACAAGATGGCCAGCAGGGGAGGGCAGTTGGGGGCAATCAGGGCTGCAGGGGAGGGCAGTTAGGGGCGACCGGGCCAGCAGAGGAGGGCAATTGGGGGTGACCAGGCCTGCAGGGGAGGGCAGTTGGGGGGGGACCAGGCTAGCAGGGGAGGGCAGTTAGGGGCAACCAGGCTGGCAAGGGAGGGAAGTTAGGGGTGACTGGGACAGCAGGGGAGGGCAGTTGGGGGTGACCAGGCTGGCAGGGGAGTGGTTAGGCGTTGATCAGGCTGGCAGGGGAGTGGTTAGGGGGTGATCAGGCTGGCAGGCAGAAGCTGTTAGGGGCAATCAGGCAGGCAGGCAGGTGAGCGGTTGGGAGCTAGCAGTCCTGGATTGTGAGAGGGATGTCCAACTGCCTGTTTAGGCCCGATCCCATCAGGATCAGGCCTAAAAGGGGTCTCAGATTGGAGAGGGTGCAGTCTGGGCTGAGGGACCCCACCCACGTGCATGAATTTTGTGCACCGGGCCTCTAGTATAATTATAGTCAAACTCACAGTTTAAATGTTATATAAGAATCTTGCATTTTTTTTTACACAAAGCTTATACTGTAAGAATTTCTTCAACACAATGAATGTTTTGTAAAATACCATCTTGTTCTGTAGTATAGATACTATATCATACTTTATTTAACCATTAAGTTAATATAGAATACCAGAGGCCCGGTGCATGAAATTCGTGCCAGGGGGGAGGGTGTCCCTCAGCCCAGCCTGCACCCTCTCCAATCTGGGACCCCTTGAGGGATGTCCGACTGTCTGTTTAGGCCCGATCCCACCAGGATCGGGCAAAACGGGCAGTCAGACATCCCTCTCACAATCCAGGACTGCTAGCTCCCAACTGCTCGCCTGTTGCTGCCTCATTGCCCCTAACCGCTTCTGTCTGCCAGCCTGATCACCCCCTAACCACTCTACTGCCAGCCTGATCGATGCCTAACTGCTCCCCGGCCAGCCCAATTGCCCCTAACTGCCCTCCCCTACTGGCCTGGTCACCCCTAACTGCCCTCCCCTGCAGGCCTGGTCCCCCCAACTTCCCTCCCTTGCAGGCCTGGGTCCCCCCTAACTGCCCTCCCTTGCTTGCCTGGCCTCCCCCAACTGCCCTCCTCTGCCGGCGTGGTCAGCCCCAAGTGCCCACAACTGCCCTCCCCTGCCAGCCATCTTGTGGCGGCCATCTTGTGTCCACATGGGGCAGCCATCTTTGACCACATTGGGGCGGCCATCTTGTGTCTTGGAGTGATGGTCAATTTGCATATTACGCTTTTATTAGATAGGATATAGGATTTGTTCTCTCCACCACACATGATATTTCACCATATCAATATGTTGCTGCACTGCACATCTTTGTCCATAATTGTTTGTCTGCATCTGTTTCTTAGGTTAGATTCCTAGGTGTGTAATTATGGGTTAGAAAGAAATGAATGTTCTTATGATAGTTTATATAGATGGCAAATTGTGTTCCAAAAAGGAGGTAGCAGTTTGCACTCACAGGAAGCTTATTATACCATTTTTAACTATCACATTCGTGAAGATCCAAAAAAATTTATAATATAATTTAGAGCAATAGGCTCATTATGCAGAAAAATATATGATATGTTTGGAGATTTTTTTTTCTGGTTAACAAAGAGTTACCAAATATACCAGGGCATAATGATTAATCTTCAAATAATTAGAGGAGGCTTTGCTGGGTTTTTCAGCCACCACAGCAGATAGTATCAGTTATATTTGTGGCAGAGTGCAGCAGAGTGCCGTAAGAAAGTTTTTCTTCTGACGGAATGTAAGATTTGCTAGGTTCCCATCACGAAAGGGGTGAAAAGAGCTAAAATGGACTCTGTGTATTGTGGGCCAGCCAGTGCCACGGTGTCCTTTCACTATATCCCCACAAAAGCCTTGGGTAAGGCTATGATCAGACCTATTCTATAGATGTTGAGTTGAGACTTCAAGCGTTCCTTTGAAGGCCATACGGTTAATGGGCACCAAATTTACTCTTGGTGGTTACATATTCTCTCTCCTTTCATTCCACTGAGTTGCTTCCCAGGGGAGCATTTCTGCAGATGAATCATTCATTATGTGGCCCACATGCTGCCCTGAGTTAGTCCCCTGCAGTGGAGAGAAAGAATGAATGCCAATGGCATCCTGAGGATAGAGTGGGAGTTGGAGCCTGCTGCCAGGCTTGAGGGAGTTCACTACCACCACCTACTAGAAGGAGAGGCACATGTTGGCGTCGTGGTCTGAGCAGGTCCCCATCCTTTCATGTTATAAGCCGAGACTTGAACAAAGTACTGTTGGCCCTGCAAAGTATCGAAATAGAAGAATGCATCGGGAATTTTATTTAGTCACTTTTACCCTAGAAGTAGATTTTCATGTCTGATGAACTTCTTTATCCCTTGAGAGCAAACTACTCCACCACCCATACTGTAGCTTTCTAGCTTTTCTTGACTATTATGTTTACGTATGATAAATATTTTGGGGGTGTCCTTTTGCTTTCTTTATGCTTTCTTCTTTCCCAAGAAGTACAATATCATAAATTACTTTTTCTGGCCCCTCCAAAACACATAAACACCAATTTTTAAAATACACAGTTTTATAAGGTTTACCAAAAAAGAGTACTTTTTTACCCTCACTTTTTCCTCATCTTCCCCTCCCCCAGAGACGACCACCATCACCATTTTAGCTGATCAACTTGCTTTATGAAACTAACAAGTTTTAATGAATATCTTTTCAGATTAGTCATTAAAGATCTGCTTCATTCTTTTAGTTGCTGCATTGTACTTTTCTGTGGGGCAAAATACAGCCATTTATTTAACCAGTCTCCACTGGTGCATGTTTGGATTATTTCCACACATTAGGCCACAATAAACAATGCTACAATAAACATCCTCAACTCACCTATCAAAACTTTAAAAAAGTTAATTATTTGATATTACTTCCACTTTAAAACTGTTATTAAAACAATGACATATTCTTTAATGTCTTCAGGTATTATGAGTTAAGGAGTTATTTTTGTTTGCTTATAATCTTTTAAAATGTTTTGTATGGCTTTATGTTTTTGCTTTGAGGAGTTTGTTTTTTCCCCAGTGAACCCAAAGGGGCATTTAGAAGCCAGGATTTGATGAACCATTGATTGCAAAAATTGTAAAATGGTGTTTGTAGTTAAAAAAAAAAGCAATCTCTGAAGAGCCTTTGCTAGGGGTTTAATAATATTGGGTTTACTCTAATATAAAGTTAAAATTTTCTTAACATTAAAAATGGGTTTCTCTAAAAATGGATTTCTCTGTACCTCAAGGTTATGGAGACTCTATAGAAGTGTAAATCTACTTCTACACTTTTATGTGATTAGGATACTGTCTGCATTGTTCTCATTGGATGACCAAGTGGAAAAACTTAATTCCTATAAAAATTAGTTCAAATATTAGAGAAATTCTCTGTGGAGAGCTTTCCATTTTTACCACCATAACACTTTTTCTTTTCAAGCAATGGAAATTCCCTAGGGTTCTCTATTGCCCTCTTCCATCATGTGAGCTATAGGGTTGGGACTCAGTTGTGTCTGCAAGCTGCCATCTGCTGATAGCATCTCTGGGGGCCACCCACTCGTGTTTGTTTTTTAGGGTAATCCACAGTTTTGGCCTCTGGTGTAGACGTGTGATTAGAACTAAAAGTCAGGATTCTGTGGTGGTGACCCAACCACCAAGCATTTTGTTAGAATGAGCTGGTTCAAACTCAAAGACATGTACCCTGGTGCACCTTCTTAACGTTGGGTTTCAGGATTGTACTTTACATAGAACTGTTTTAATTGACTAACTTTTTAGAGAAACAACAATAACAACAACAAAATTCTCCTTCTACCTCTCACATGTGAAGGTCCTAAGGTATTATTTAAATTGTGCCCCTCTCCCCCGGCCCCCAAAAAATTACAGATTGGATTTAAGTTTATTAAAAAAAAATTCTTTTTTCCCATTAAAAAAAAGATTTTGGTGATCCAGTTTTGTTGCATTTTAATTGTTAGAGGAAATATAGGGTTTGTTTCCGTCTGAACTGATTTGCTAGGTGTTTTTATATTTTGCATTTTGTATGCTTATATGATTTATAGTTCTATAAATAATTAACATTTAAGTTTAGATTGGTTGAACAAATAAGCACAGTTTGTTCCAGTTTTTCATTCACAGTTTAAATTGGTTCAGGTTACTGAGAAATGTAGCGCCACCATATATAGCTTCTTTTTTGAGAGAGCTGATTTTTTTTTTTTTTTTAATCAGTGAAAAGGATTTTTCTCAGGAAATTGTGTGACTCCAATTGATGACTGATCTCAACCAGGCTGTGGGGGTGAGGGTTAGATGAGGCTGTTATTTTTACCATCAGAGAGGGAGTCAAAATTGGATCTCTTGGAGCCTTTGATCCCCCCTGAAGATTAGACTGAGATCCAGAAAGCAGCAGCTTTCAAGGCTTGTGTGAGGCCAGTCTTTTTCTGATCTCTGTAGAACATGGCAGCTTACAAAGTGGTTCATGCTGTCTGCTCACTCCGTTGTGGGGTTCAGATTATGGATACCAGACATATCACGCTTAACGAATGGCAGTTGTTGCCAGACGACTGGGTGTTGCCTGTTGCTTCCAGAGTAAGGCATTTGCTACCAAAATCCCTGCACAAACATCAGGGGCAGGGGAATGGGAAGTTTAAGGGGGAAGATTTGGCATTTACCGTTGTAAGCCCTGTAATTGTGCATCTCAGGGTCTGTAGGTCCTCCATGATGATTTCTCCAGCCAAAGGACAGAAGTCTTTAGACATACTCCATTCCACTGGGAGGGAGAGAAGGAGGGAAGGAGAGGAAGAGAGGAAGAGGGAGAGGGAGAGGAAGAGAGAATGAATGAAATTGTCATTAAGAAATACAGACACTAGTACAGAATCTCTCTTAAAAAGAGTAAGTTTACCCTCTTTTTCTTATATTGACACATCTAACATTCTCCTCAACATAAGTCAGTTTCCAAGTTCACAATTATATGTTTTAAAATGAGCAAAAACAGTAATTTTTTAACAATGATCAATATACCTTAAATACTTGTGTGTGGTGTGTTATAGACACACATTTGCTCAGGCACATTACATGTACAAGTTTACTGTATATAGAAGGTAACGTATTTTATTATATGTGAGAAGGCTTCATTATGACACTGCATTCTATTTATTCCCCAGGTCTGGTTTCTGCTTCACTATTCTACTGAAAATGCTATTTCAAGGTCCCATTCTCATTCAAAATAAAGAAGCCTCCTTTCATTTCCTCCCATAAAACCTGACACCTTCTCCTGGAATCATTCTCTTTCTTGAGTGTCTCATACACCATTCCCTGCTTTCCTTCTACTTCCTGATATTATCTCCCAGGATTTGGGATTTGTGGCTGATCTCTTCAGTGCTCCCCTCACACGTGACATCCTCAAACTGGGTGTTCATTCAGGGTTAAATCAACACCCCAATTCTAATACTCCATTTTACTGTGAGACAATGTTCTTTCATAACATTTTCCACTGGTTGAAAAAACCATGATCAGGAAAGATAAATTTTGTATCATTGATAAAAAGTGGCTTTAGGGACAGTTCACATATGGCAGGGTTTAAGGCAATCCTAAATGAAGCAGGCGATTAAGTCACATGGGAGACAAGGCCTGCATGTTTCTAAACCTCATGATGACAAACTATAGACTTTAAGATTTAAATTACATTCGCTATGGCACTTAAATACTTCAAAATTAAGCCAAGCTATTCCTAAATTCTGTTGCTTCCCCAGAGTCACAGATCTCTCTGCTTTAGTTGCAGCCCCTCTACCTCTTTTCATTATTCTCCTGAGAGTCTGCCTTGCTCTCTCCACTCTCTCAAAATTGCTCTCCTAAAATTACGAGTGTTCTGATCATCCACAAAACCTCTTCTTAGGAAATTTTGCCACAATGGCCTCCCTTATTTTTTTTTTTTTTTACAACCTTCTTTCCCATTGGTTTTAGTTGCACACTCTCTTCTGCTTCTCTCTCCCGATTTCCACATTCCAGGCTCTCCCAGGGTTCCCCTTTTCTTCTTCCTTTGATGTACTATTCCTTGGGGGTTTGGCTCTTCTTTTTACTTCTCATACTTGCCACAGGTAATGACCTTAGCCACTGTTATGGCTCCAGCTGTGCCTCTTGGAACTGTAATTCTAGGTATAACCCCTTTCTGAAGCTTTAAATTCCTCCTGTAAGTCTCCATTCCACTTGAGTATCCCGTAAGTACTTGCCAAGATATGTTTCTCCTCTTGTTTCCTCAATTTTAGCTCATGGTACTGACACATATCCAATCCCCCAATCTCAAATCTCAGAGCATCCTTGCCTCCTCTCCCCTCGCACCCCCCCGCCCCTGATTCCTTACAATGAGTAAGTTACTAAACCCAGTAGGTTCTAAATTTTCCCTCTTCCCCTCACACTGAAATTACTGTGGAACAGGCCTTTATAATCATGAGCATCAGCTCAGCAGTTGATTTTTTTATAGGCCTGATAGATCAACTGATCAGCTCTCCTAATTTATTTTTCTGTTCATCTTTTCATCCTCATATACAATCCTCTTACTATATAGCCTGAATTATAGTTTTAAAATGCAGATCTATTTATTTCATTCCTCCACTTAAAATCTTTCATAGTGCTTTCAAAATAAAATGAATTTTTATCAAGGCATTCAAGGACTTTCATAATCTGGTCCCAACCTTACTCTCCTGTCTTCATCTTCTTCCATTTCCCAAAGCAAATTTATTGTTATGTAAGTCTCAGTTACCTGATTATTGTGTGTATTTTTCTGCCTCTGTGTCTTTTGCTCATCTTCCAGCTTTTGCTTGGTGAAACCCTACTAATCCTTTAAGAACTAGCAAAGCCAACTCTTAATTCCTGTGCAATAATTAATTAAACATCTGTTTTTGTGCTCGTAGAGTTCTTTATTCATATAAAAACAACGTTTATTAAGTACATATTATGCTTTATTGTGTCTCTTTTTCTTATTAGATCTTGAGAAACTTGAGAATAGGAAAACTGTCACTTTTTTTCCTCTCTGGTATGTGGATCTGTGTATGTAGTACATAGATGGTGCCTACTAAATATTTTACACACACACACACACACACACACACACTGGAATAGACTGCTTTTTTCCAACATGGAGATAGTTTCTTCTTCTCTAGTCTCTTGCCCTTTGAAGCTTTCAGGCATATTGTAAAATCCATTAAAATCAAATGATTACAGTTATATGTTAACTTTCAAATCGAGAGTTATAGCTCTCTATCTCATTATAAGTATGTATGCTAAAACACACATATATATGTTTTTATATATGTTACATATGCATGTGAATAATTGTTTTCAAAATGTTTTATTCTGCTTATGAGCTACTAGCTCTTGAAGAAGTCATCTCTGAAAGTCAATTGGAGTGGGTTTGAAATCAGAATAATCTTGAATGTAATTTTAACTAAAGGAAAAAAAGAAATCATTGAGGGAGTTAGTTATCACAAACAAAACAGAATGAAAATTAGTAGCAAATGTATAAAGACATCTAGAAAGAGCAAAGAAAATTCTCGAAACACAAATATCCTTGATTGCCATTGAACATGCTTGATTGACTGATGTGGTGGAGCTCCAAGTTCAAGGCTGAGAATTAAGAGCTTCTGATTCCAGGCTAAGGATTCAGGGTAGCATCCCAAAGAAGAGTTAGGGATTAGGGGGAATGATACCAGATTATTTGGCAAGTGATTAATGAGAAGTTGCTCAAAGATAACAATCTTTAAGATTTCTGAAGAAACACAATTTATTTTTGAATAAGAACTGTTTATGTTCTATTGAATATGTTTTACAGAGCATGTTCCAGGTGGAAAAGAGGGCCTGGCTTCTTGAAAGTCAGAATAAAAACATAGAAGCAGGCTTGTCAGGATGTGTGTGTGGTCCTGCTTTTATAGTTAATAGAATGTTTTAAGCATTTACGTCTAATTAGATCTTATAACACATACTAGAGGCCCAGTGCATGAATTTGTGCACGGGTGGGGTCCAGCTGGCCTGGCCCCAATTGGGCGAATCAGGACTGAGCCTGTCAGGAGGAGGAGATGGTGGGGGGTTGTCCAGCCAGCCCACCCCAATTGGGGCCCGATAAGGGCCAGGCTGGCTGGGGGAAGGGGCCGAGGGTGATTGGCCGGCGGGCCCTGCTATAGGGAGGGGCTGTAAGTGGTGTGCCGGCCCCATCCCTGAATGGAGTAAGAGGTGCCAATTGGGGGGGTCTGCGGCCTGGGGGAGGCACCACAGGTGGTTGGCCGGCCTGCTGGCCAGCCCTGCCCCTGGGGGGGGGCGATCTGGGGTGGGGCCGGGTGGGAGGGAGGGGCTGCAGGAGGTTGGCGGGCTGGCCCCGCCCCCTATTGGGGTCGGGTGCAATCAGGGGCAGGCTGGCTGGGGGGGAAGGGCCACAAGGTTGGCCAGCCAGCCCCATCCCCTGATTGGGCTGGTTCGCTGGCCCACAGTGGGCGTCCTAGTGACTGGTCATTATGGCTGTTATGGTTGCTGGCTTTTTATATATATAGATGGATTTCAAATGGGGAAGGGACTAGGAAAAGATAAGATTCACTTGGAAAGAAAAAAATTATCCATGTTGGAATGGCCAACCTATTCTGGGATAACCAATAGTCATTTTCCTCTATGTATTTTCCTGGGTTCGTGGACTCTTCTGACATGTAAAAAGGAGCTTCTGATAATTTAAGAATGAAGAGGGAACAGAGTAAGCAGGAGCCACTTTGAGAGCCAACTGGGAATTCTAGGAAGGCAAGTTAGCATGGTCTCTCTGGAAAGTTATGTGTAGGTCGTTTAAAGACTTAATATTAAAGCCATGAGAAAATCACATAAAGCCTGCTCTAAATCCCTGGAGGGCTGGAGCCATGTATATGAAGTTTAAAGCTATTTAAGACTTATAATCTCTATTATAAAAACCCCTTGGTGGTGATGCTGTCACGTTGTAACAATCAAAGACTGGTCACCAGGAGGCTGAGTGTGCGGGCACTGGCAGGGACTTGACGCCAGTGTGGGTGGGTGGGGCTGCACACGTGGGTGGGCGGGGCCGTGCAATTTCGAATGCTGGGCTTCTGTTTTTAAGATAAAGATCAGGCAACTGTTTCTATTTAGGTCTGGGAAATAGAATCAGGGCTTAATCATTCAATGGCTCATAGCAGTTGAACATGAGCAAGAAAGGTACCAGACAAAACCTAGGTGTTAGTATTTCTTAAAATTTGGCTCTGGCTCGAAGTGTGATGTACTATATTTAAATCAAATAACTATGGATATTTTAAATGTGACACTGTTATTTTAACAAATATTTCATTTTTATCTAAGCTTTACAAATGTAGAATCATTTGGGCAGGAGAGTTCTAGCTGAACATGACCATTTTCCTGATGGCAGCTATGTAAACCGAAGTTCAAAAGCATAAGATGAAAAAGAACTCCTGAAGATCTGGGCTTGTCACCTATACTGTGAGGGGAAATGTCACAGACTCAAGAAAGGCAGGGAACTCAGAACTAGAAGTGTTAGGTTGTACAAGCTGAGAACTTAGTCTAACGTACAGGCAAATAACAAGTCTCCTGTTGTAGACTGTGTGATTAATATACCCTGCTCTCTCTGGAACACTTTTTAAGTTTCAGGCCAGTTTTTTGAGATGTGATAACTATGTATACTAAAGGTGTAAAGAAATAACATTGCTACAACGTCCAGTTAATTTCATCTGATTAAAAAATAAACCCCAAACCTGTTATTATCCAGGTTCTCCCTAAAATCTCTAATGCCTCAAAGCCCACAGTTGTATCATGTTTGTACACTGGGAGGAGTACACAGTAAAAGTTATCCTCTCGCCTCTTGCCCAGGCCCCACCCACACCCTCCATTCCAGCCTTACCCATCAGTCACTGGGCCTCAGACCCATTGCTTATGCCATTTTCTTTTTTGGTTTGCTACCCTCTGTCCCCAAATCTCCTTCCTCTTCATTCAAACAGACCTGGTTCAAGGACCTTTCCATTCAATAGCTTCTCCTGGGCTTCCAAGGGAAGCTCCTTTGCCAGTTTTTCTATAGCAACTTTAATGTTTTACATTGACTCACTTTATTGTTTTGTATTTAATTTTTAAGACATCTGTCTCCTCTGTAGTCTATATACTCTTTGAGGGCAAGGACATGTCAAATTAATACCGGTATCCAAAGCACCTATCATAGCACCCAGCCTATTCCAGGTGGCTCAGTAAATGCTGGGTAAATTGAGTGCTCAATTCTGTACTTTCAAATACTTAAAGTCTAAGGTAGACAGAAATCTGATGCTGGTACATAAAAAGTAAGAAAACAGTGTCAAAAACAAAACAAAAACGTAGTCAAAAGAAAGCAGAAGTTGCTTGAGCTGCCCAGTAAGTGGTTGAGATGGAGATTAACTACTGGCCTCTAGATTCCCAGCATCTCAGACTCTTCACTTGCCCAAACTGTCTCTCAGGAACCCCAAAAATAAAAGTTTATTTCCTATTCCCTATCAACATTTCTATGGAACCAAAACAGCATTCTTACTGGCCACACTCACCCTGGCGCCTTAGCTAATGAACGGAATTTGGCTAGACTGCCTAGCCCAGCACCAGAGCATTTTGAAATCTTCCCCCGATCCATCTAATTGTGCAGTTTCTAACCTTCCAGGCCAACCATAGCACAAGAGGAAGAAAGGGAGAGAGGGACGTGCCCAGAAACCCAAAATACAGTCATTTCTAGCGATGAGAAGATGTGCCTTGAGGAAGCTTGAGCCCGCTCAACACTTGTGGGTTTTAAATTGGGAACTGACGTGAAAACTCTGGATCTGAGAATTCTGTTTTAGCTCGGGCAAAATAGGAGGTCAGAGCTGCTTGCATTTTTTATTTTAAATTCCCTTGGTAGTCCTAGGATCAGGAGCATGCATTACATTCAAACAAAAATCTTTATTGTTTGCATAGCACACGGTCTTCTAGTTAATTAGAAAAACATTTTCCCCCCCAAATTAAATTTCTCTAGAAAAACAATGATTTAAATTAAGGGCAAAAGGCTTTTTTTTTTTTTGGACACTAGTAAAGCCTTTCTGACCCACGACTCCTAGAAGATTAAAAGCAAAGTTGGAATTGGAAGGTTGTATTCAATTACTTATTGTCAGATTCTGCCACCCCACAAATAATAAGTGCCCATCTGTATATATTGTATACTGTTTTAGTTTTGCCTGCCATATGCTAGAGTGACACACAGATACAGACAGGAAGCAGGGATGTCTAAATATTCAGGTTTTGAGAAGTACATAAAGCGCTACAAGTAACCACAGAAACCTCCCCAGTTGGATCCATTTGCTTCTTTATGTCCCTCCTAATACTTCATCCTATATGTCTCTTACCTAAAAGTATTCTTTCTCTTGATCCCATTGGTTTTTTAAATGAAAGGCATCATCATTTATATGGTTCTTACTATTACTAGTAGGGCTTTCTTTCTTTCCAAGCCTAGCATCAATGTTTGTTGAATGAATACCAGTCTTCAGAGGCCCAGTTGCTGCCAGCCTCATGTCTCCAATGAGATCCATGGTATTTTATCTCTCATTACTTATCTGGTCACTTAGATAGGAGAACTAGGAATGTCTTCAAACAAAATTCCCTCAGTAATGCTGATAGTTTGGGGATGAGAGAATCTGAATGATCTGCACTAGTTGAGTTATTGGGAGCATAAATAATCCACAAACCCTAGGTCATATAGGGGTCACTATTTTCTTACATTTATAGGATATCTGTCCTTAGTAGACTCATTCACTGGTTTGGGGAAGGTGTCAGATTTATCTCAAAGAAGTGTACAAAAATCCACTTCTTGTGTCACATCTGAGACCAGGTGGTATGATAGGGTGGCTTTCAGAGGAAGCACAAATAGGGAAAGGGAGGAAGTCAGAGCTTGGCCTTGCTCCACATTTATATGCAATAAATGCAACAGGGTGCTGGAGTTGACCCATATAGCTCACAAGAGCTGAATGTTAAAATTTCAGAATTCTGCAAACTGGTGGTTAATACAGCCATCATGAAAAATTAAATTGTATAAACTTAAAGAAATTATATTAAATTATATTAAAGACAAATACAGTAAGTACCTAAAACGCATCTCTATTTTTATGGCATTTTATTATTAATTATGCCCTTGGGCTTATTGATATCTATTGTATCTGTATGGTATAAATAGCATGTAATGGTGTACTACTGAATATCTCTTCCCAATCTACTTAGTGACGTCACGTTGGTAGCTTGAAATTGGCCATGGTGGGAATATTTACACCATAGAAATCAGCAAATACTATAAACCAGGGCTTGATTTTTCATTTTGTGGACTGTCTAGACCAGGTATCAGCAAACTACAGTTCCATGAACCAAATTTGGCCTGAGATTTTGTATGGCCCAGGAGCTAAGAATGGTTTTGGTTTTTACATTTTTGAAGGACTGTAAAAAAAAAAAAAAAATACACACACACACACACACACACACACACACAATGAAAAATATGTGACAGAGACTATATATAGCTCATGAAGCCTAATGTATTTACTCTCTGGCCCTTTATAGGAGAAATTTGCTGACCACTGGTCTAGACTTAAGAAAGTGATGGAAAAAATGTTGATAAAGCAGATTAAAGTTAAAAGTTTCTGTGGCTATTAAATAATGAGTAGCACAAAAAAATTGAAGAAAAATTTGTCTAGTGCTTGAAAACTGTTATTTGATTCAACAAAGAATGTCATTGACAAACGAGTGAAGTTCCAACATAAGTTTTGTTGTTTCATTTTTATTTTACATCCTTAAAGTAAATGAAAATACCAAGCAACATTTACATTGGAACTACACTCATTGTTACTTGCAGCTATAGGTTGACTATGGATTCAAGAGTTTGATAAAAATAAACATTTTGGGAGAATCAATAGGCTACAAGGAATTTACCAAAAAAAGTATATATATTTTCTTATTATTTGTAAATTGTGTGCTGCATGTATTTTCTGTCAGTGAAATTTATAAAAGACGTGTATGTATATGTATGCTTATATATACATATAGACCCCCCCCCCCCATAGAGTCAATTGTTAAATAGTTACCACTAGATAAATGCTTGATGACTGTCAGATGGACTCTAAGGGTGAGTGTATCCTGACCAGCTGGGTATAATGTTTAAGGAGTGTAGATTATTTGGGTATAATTTAGGTAGCATTCTGTTACCAGGACACAAGAATGAGGTATGTGCCACTCATTTAGGAGGCAGGAGTGGCACAGTGAAGGAATCTGGGGGCAGAATTTCAGTTACCAAGCAGGCACTTAGTACAGGTGCCCAGGTTCCTACATAAGTCAGTTCTTTTTACCTAAGCCACTCTGGCAGAGCACAGAGCCTGCAGGGTGGGAATCCATAAACTTGACTGCAACAAAAGGATGGCAGAGTCAGGGGCCAACCAATAGGAACCCGAGTGTTGATTGCATGGATGGCAGGACATACCAGTCCCTTACCCCTGATGCAGTGAAAGAGCGCTGCACCTAACCAGGATTCTCTGTACCTCATCATTACTATATGCTTTATTATGTTTTATTATACACTAGAGGCTCGGTGCATGAAATTCGTGCACAGGGGGGAGGGAGGGAAGAGTGTCCCTCAGCCCAGCCTGCACTCTCTCTAATCTGGGACCCCTCAAGGGATGTCCCACTGCCCATTTAAGGGAAGTTGGACATCCCTCTCACAATCCAGGACTGCTGCTCCCAATTGCTTGCCTGCCTGCCTTCCTGATTGCCCCTAACTGCTTCTGCATGCCAGCCTGATCACCCCCTAACCACTTCCCTGCCAGCCTGATTGATGCCTAACTGCTCCCCTGCCAGCCTGTTTGCCCCTAACTGCCCTCCCCTGCAGGCTTGGTCCCCCCCCACAACTGCTCTCCCCAGCAGGCCTGGGTCCATCCCAACTGCCCTTCCCTGCAGGCCCGGTCACCCCCAACTTCCCTCCTCTGCCGGCCTGGTCACCCCTAACTGCCCTCCCCTGCTGGCCTGATTGCCCACAACTGCCCTCCTCTGCAGGCCTGGTTCCTCCCAACTGCCCTCCCCTGCTGGCCATCTTGTGTCCACATGGGGGCAGCCATCTTTGACCACATGGGGGCAGCCATCTTGTGTGTTGGAGTGATGGTCAATTTGCATATTACTCTTTTATTAGATAGGATTACTAGAGACCCGTTGCACAAAGAGATTCATGCAATAGGCCTTCCTTCCCTTGGCTTCCAGCACCAGTTTACCTCCGGCATCTGGGACCCAGGCCTTCGCTCTGGCCAGAGTCTGCCTTCTTCATCTTCACTGCAGACTCAGGCCGGAGTCTGCCATCTTTGTCTTTGCTGCAGACTCCAGAGTCTGCAGTCTTGTCTTCGCTGGGGCACTCCGCTCCTGTAGATCCCTTTGCCCCCCACCCTCCCTCTCATAGCAGGTGTCCTGCCCCGCCTGGCCACTCCTGTGCCTGGAGCAGCTGGGCTGCCGCCATCTTTGGCCTTCTAATTTGCATACTCACTCTGATTGGCTGTGGGCATAACTGAGGTATGGTCATTTTACATGTTTGTCTATTATTAGGTAAGATTATATTTGATTTTATGATTATCTGGGCTTTATGAATGGCCACCTTTAGGACACCGTGGACTGAAAATAAAGACTTTAGTCATTAGTTTAGAAAAACTTCTTAATTTTCCTTGGAACATTGCCATATCCTTGGACTATAAGTTGTCCAGACAAATTTTTATTTGCTTTAGACTACTTTTTAAGAGAAAGTATCCAGATAATAATATTTGTTCATTATAGATGTACAAGCTTTTTAAAAGCTGCAATGGATAAAGTTGAACAATAGCAGGGACTTAAACCAAGTGACAGAGATCTGAAGGCTGGAACTCCCACCTACCACTCCCCTGAGACTACACAGCATCTGACATCTTTTCAGTGGGATAAGAGTTCTTCTCCTGGCAAAGCTTCCTGGGATGCTGAGATTTTTGTTTTGTTTTGTTTTGTTCCCAGCAGACGGATGCCCTTCTTGTCTGCTGGGAGAGAGCTCCAGCAAGCAATTTTACATTTCTAAAGAATACCAGGCAGGGGATCACAGGATCAGCTATTTGATTTATATACACAAGGTCCAAGACATGTGGCCAATTTACAGCTTTCTGAATCCTATTGGGCCCTCATGGAATTAAAATAACCAGCCACAGGGGCAGAAGCAAAAACATTCCAACTTTCCTGCCAGATGAGAAGCCTTCACTCAGAGAAAGCACTCGATTTGGCTTTTCTTTCATTCTCTTACTGTACCCATTTTTAACATACCATTTTCCTCATTACAATTTTAACAGATTAAACTCCTTGAGGACAGGACCCATGCCATGTTGATCTTTGGAGACCCACCCCACTCTCTTGGAGAGTATGGAGGAGGGGCTCAGATAGAGTGGGTTTGATTTATGTGTGGGTCCTGATGGTGCGGATGACAATCCTCAGCCATTTTGCTCCCTGTGATCTACAAATTAAGGACTCCTTAGCTGGGCATTTAACCTCATTTCTGAGCCTTATTTCCCACTACTGTCAGCATTTAACTTGTGCTTCAAGGAAGGAAAATTGACACTTAATGAAAACCAATCAGGTTCTTTTACAGATAAATTCCTCATTTATTTCTCACAATATTCCTACAAGATAGGCTAAGTCATTTATTCAATAATTCCACCAGTTTAAAAAGTGAATAAACTGGGAATTAAAGCCAGGTCTGTGTGAACCCAAAGCTCACCTATAACTTCTTATTGAGTTTGAGATAAAATCCTCAATCCTTATCCTGGCCCAGCAGTGTCTAGATGACCTGGCCTTCTCTACCTCTTGCTTCAGTTTCAGAGTGCCCACTGTTCTCTTTCTCTCTCCAATTTTTACGTCCTTGAACATGTCAGGCTCCTTCCTTTCTCACACGTGGTGTTCATTTTGCCAAAAATGTTATTACTCCTCCTTTCTCATTGTCATTCCATTAATTATCCCTTCCTTTTCCCTTCTGCACACAAGCCTTCTCTGATCCCAGGGTAACATCAAGTCCCTATTATATCTCTTGGAATACCAAATATTATTCCTTTGTAGCACAGTAATAACTATTAGTGAATTACCTTTTTAATCCTGTGAACTCTATAAGTACAGTGAATATGTATGTAGATTCCCCAATACCACATGCCATAGCATATAGTAGGTCAGTAAATACTCATTGAGTTGGTTCAGATTATTGATCAGCTAGGTTCTGGGATATGGAGAGGCAAGTGATGTGGTCCCTGGTCTCAAGAAGCTTGCAGTTTACTATTATGGTTCTTTTTTACAGATGATAGATGAGGACAGGAGATTTAGAAAGGCCAAGTCTATCGCAGACCAAAGTTCTTTTCCCATCACCATGCAGACTTTCAAGAAGTAAGTCATCTTTCCAGCCTAATGCCTCAACTGTCTCTTCTTGTCAAAAACCTACTCAGTGGGGGGGAAAAAAAACCCCAAAAATAGACCTACTTGGATGAAAGGTTTAGTGTCCTTCAACTCCAGGTCATTCTCTCTGATTTCCCAGAATAATTAAATCTGTCATTTTTTCTGGCATTTATACTCTGTATTTTGTAGTATAATGATTCATGCACATGTATTTTCAACTCCACCTGCACAATATATTGCAAATTGATCTCCTTTTAATTATTTAAAAACACCATTACTCTCACACTTGTCCAAGCTGCCATTGTTTCACATTGGTATTCCTACAATAGTTTCAGAGCTAAGCTAGTCTCTGTGACTCTGTTCATACCCCCACAGATCCACTGAAGCCAGAACAATCTCGTCAAAGCAAAAGTCACATCACAATACTTTCCTTCATGGAAACCTCATAAGTGCACTTGGAATACAATCCACACTCGTTACCTTACTATAGTGTACAGAAGGGGCTGGAAAACTGAGGTCTGTTGCCCAAATCCAGCCTACCTTCTGTTTTTGTACAGCCTGTGAGCTAAGAATGATTTTTACACTGAAGAAAAAAAATCAAAATATTTGGTGATGTGAAAATTATATGAAATTCCAATTTCAGTGTCCACAAATAAACTTTATTGGAACACAGCCTACTTATTTTTTACGTGTTGTCTCAATGGCAGAACAGAATAGTTGCAATAGAGACCATATGGCCTAGAAAGCCTAAGATATTTATTATCTGACCCTTTATAGCAGTGGTTCTCAACCTTTCTAATGCCGCGACCCTTTAATACAGTTCCTCATGTTGTGGTGACGCCCAACCATAAAATTATTTTCGTTGCTACTTCATAACTGTAATTTTGCTACTGTTATGAATCGTAATGTAAATATCTGTGTTTTCCGACGGTCTTAGGCTCTACAGCAGCGGTTCTCAACCACTACTTTATAGAAAGAATTTGCAGCCCTAACCAGTTTGGCTCAGTGGATAGAGCGTCAGCCTGCGGACTGAAGGGTCCCAGGTTCGATTCCGGTCAAGGGCATGTACCTGGGTTGCGGGCACATCCCCAGTAGGGGGCGTGCAGGAGGCAGCTGATCAATGTCTCTCTCTCATTGATGTTTCTAACTCTCTATCCCTCTCTCTTCCTCTCTGTAAAAAATCAATAAAATATATTAAAAAAAAAAAAAAAGAAAGAAAGAGTTTGCAGATTCCTAGTCTATGAGGAGTCATGATCTGGCTCCTGCTTGCTTCTTTGTAACCCCTGCCCTATTCGACACATTTTGCTTTATCTGTACTTTCTGTTTCTCTAACATAGCAAGTTATTTGTACCAAACTCATCCTTTTTTTCAATTATTCTATTACTTTAATTTTAACATTTATTATCTATAATTATTTATTTATTAGTTTACTTGTTTATCCAAGAAAATGTAAGTTCCATGAGTTTATTTTCCCCCCCATCATATTCTCAGGGCCTAGAAAAGTATCTGCACATTGTAGACACTTAAAGAAAATCTGTGTTAATTGAGCATTTCATCTTCCTTATAATATTTATTGGGCACTGTGCTTTACTTCCAAGTATTTTATTATTCATCCTCATAACACATAACAGTCCCATAGGGTAGGTAGTATTTTTCTCATTTTACACATGAGGAAACTGAGACTCAAAACTTTTAAATAACTCAAGGCCACACAGCTTATTAATGCAGAATATGGACTTGAACCCATGGGTGTTTTGTCTGCCTCCCGAATTCAGTTCTTCAGGGCAGACACTGTGTCTGACTCACTTTTGCATCCCCCACAGTTGGCCAAGATCATGCCTTGAATGGAGTAATAGTTCAAAAAATAAATGTTGAATGACTATAATGCCATTCACTTCCTCTTCCTCCTGAGACACTGATTGTCAACTGGATTCCAAGAAACAATAGTGTGTTTTTTCACCTCATCTACACTCTATTGTTTATGAGTACATCTTAAGGAGAGGCCATGGATTCTGCCATATTCTTCAAAGAAAAGTGGCTATGGGTACCTCATGTGCCCATAAAGGGTATTACTAGTTGATGCAGAGTTAAACCAGGTGTTTTCTGATAATAGGAAAAAAGAACTATTGGTCAAGGGTGGGGTTGGCAGTTTTTCCTAAGAAAATTGCTCCAGTTATTTTTCAAAAAGATTATAGATTACCTTTTAAAATATGGCATGTATATTTGACCCAGTAATACCACTTCTAGGAATATATCCCAAGAAACAGAAACACCCATCAGAAAGGATATATGCACTCCTATGTTCATAGCAGCACAATTTACAATAGCTAAGATTTGGAAACAGCCTAAGTGCCCGTCAGCAGACGAGTGGATTAGAAAACTATGGTATATATACACAATGGAATACTATGCTGCTATAAAAAAGGAATTCTTACCATTTGCAGCAGCATGGATGGAACTGGAGAGCATTCTGCTAAGTGAAATAAGTCAGTGAAAGAAAAATACCACATGATCTCACTCACTTATGGGTAATAAAGAACATTATAACCTGATGAACAAAAAGATAGATACAGAGGCAGAGAAGCATCGAACAGACTGTCAAATTACAACAGGAAGCCTGGGGAGGGTTGCGGGCCGGGGGAGGGAGGTAAGAGATCAACCGAAGGACTTGTATGCATGCATATAAGCATAACCAATGGACTCAAGACACTGGGGGGGTCGGGTGAGGGCATGTGCTGGGGGGTAGAGGAGGCTGGGGAAAGTCAATGGGGGGGAAAAAAGGAGACGTATGTATTACTATTTGTAATATGTTAAACAATAAAATAAAATTTAAAAAATAAAAATGAAATAAAATATGGCATGTGTAAAATATTACCAAAAAAAGGGGGGGGGGCTAAAAAAGAAAATCCTGAATTAAACACAAACAGATAATGGTTTCTAGGAAATTCTTAGTGGTCTTTGGAGGACATTAAGAAAATATCTATTAATATTTATTGGGCACTGTGCTTTACTTCCAAATATTTTACTTCATCTTCATAACAGTCCCATAGGGTAGGTAGTATTTTCATCATTTTCTAGATGAGGAAACTAAGACTCAAAACTTTTAAATAACTAGCTCAAGGCCACACAGCTTATGGACTTGAACCCATGGGTATTTTGTCTGCCTCCGGAGCCCATGTGGGGAGAAAGTGATAAATGGACTAGTAGCCATGTTGAGGTCTTTTAAGCTTGAGAGAGCTCCAACTGTGAAAAGGTTGCAGAAAGTATTTTTAACATTTGAGTTGTACTGAGGGAACCTAAGGCCAGGCTCCTGGTTGGCACCTCTGTCCCCTTTCCCCAAGGACCAGAGTTGTCTCCAATACTGTGATTTCCTTGTTGTGGTTTCAAAGGGGAGAGAGGGCTGGGGATAGTGACCATTGTGCAGAACAGAAGATTGTACTGATGCTGGGGGCCTGGGAGTCTCATGAAGGTGTTCTGTATTTTGATGTCAGCGACATGGGCTCTGGTGGCCAAGATAAGTACTGATGTAAAAACAAACAGCAGTGTGAACAGTCACAGAAGACTTGTGTAAACTGCTGGCATATAATTTGAGCCTGGTTCGTGTTATGTAAATAACCTCACTGATGCTGTGTTCCTCCTCCTCCTCTCTCTCCAATAGCCTACTCCCAGCCCTCCCCAGGCCTGAATAAGACTTACATCTTTTTTCCCCACTTGTTTCTCTCTCCTCTGGTTGGAGACACTTAAGCTGAGGTGAGAGATAGGATGGACAACCTGGGAACAAACCAACTCCAAAGCAAGAGTGGTTCCCCAGGATCCATCGGAATTTGTGAGAGAAAGGAGAAAGAGAGAGAGAGAGAGAGAGAGAGAGAGAGAGAGAGAGAGAGAGAGAGAGAGAGAGAGAAAGGACGAAGGAGACCACCTTGGGAGCAGCCAGCCACAGTCCTCTCTTTGTGTCTTACCAAGGGGAATGTTCTGTTTGGGGTGCGTCTCTTCTGTAGTTGCTTTCACATTCTACTGTAAATTACTCAACAAGGGTGCCTTATTGATCCTGAAAAACCCAATCTTTAGATTTTCCCATCAAGGCAAGAAGAAGCCTTCCAGAGATTCCCAGGGACACAAAGAGCCCTGTCTTCTGCTCCCAGGCTCAGCTTCTGCTTCTGTGTGGATGATCAGACTGGCTGATGTAGAGAGCACAAACCTCAACATGTTCATGTAATATGTTCTTTGCCCGGGGTCCAGGAATCCCAAATGAGCTTCTGGGGATCAGGAAAATCCCTTCATATTGTAAGCAACATACATGTATGCTTTTCGAGATCCCAATGAAAAATTACACATCATAGTGTACAATGTATATCCTAGCTGGAGCTATTTGAAGGGTCTAATTACTTTTCTTAGGATAGTGCTATAGTTATCTGTATTTTGTTTGTTGCCTTTGGTGTATACTTACATATGATGTCTCTATATTTGCAACATTTACAAAACACATTTTAATCAGTAGCTTGGATCTAAAATGTCTAATGTTGAGCATTTTTCAGCTCATCTGTTCAAACTGACAGAATACCCCATGCCCTTTATCTTGGTCCATGGGAACAACGGGCACAAAGTAGGTGTCAATAAAGATGTCTTAAGTGAATGAATGTAGCAATTCATTTAATAAAGAAGACTTTGTTAATTCACAGTTAAAAAGAAAGAACCTGGCTTCTATATATCTATATATATTTAATTTTAAAAGCGTTTATTTGAACGAAACTGATGACATTTGCTGGGAAATAAGATCTCGAATGCTCCCAACCAGGCTGCTGTTTTATAAACATTCTAGAAAGGTCACCCAATGTGGGGAAGATGGGGAAAAGGAGCTCTTAAGATTTTGTAAAGTCTTTTATTTATTATAAGATAACAAGGTAGAGCAAGAAAGTAATAGGCAATATTTAAATCTTGGGAGTAAGGTACTTGGTCCATAGACTGTAAGAAAAAGAATTATGTGGGCTTATTGGAGGGGAATACATATAATAGGTTCTCAAGTAAAGATAATTGAATTTATTGAATTTTGTATCTGTTGGTCCAGTATCCAACCCAAACTAATTGCTGGTATATTTAGGATAAGAAATCAGATCCAACTTTAAATCTAGCACTGATTGGCTGATTGATTTATTAGACTTGTCACTTATATCTTACCAGAGACCCAATGCTGTTGGGATGCAAATATGAATAAAGCCCAATCCTAGCCCTCTAGACAAACACTGTCTTATGGAAGAGACAAATCATTACAAGGTTATAATGCAATATTACTGCTATGATAGAAGCAGGCTAAGTCTGGGGAGAAGGTGGTCAGGGATAGCTTTCTGGACAAGCTGGCTCTTGGCAGAGTCCTAAAGGATGTGTAGGTCTGCCATGGGAAGAGAGTGGCCAAAGGCATTCCAGACAGAGGTTGCTGCTTCTGCAAAGGGATTTCTGGTGTGGTCAGGGAACTGCAAGGGACAAGAAGATTATGGGGACCGGGGAATAGGTGAGGTGAGATGGGAAGGTGACTTTAATCACAGATGAAATTCAATAGGGAAGCAGGAGTTCAGGGTCAAGCTAATAAGGGTCAACAGTTTGAAGTTCTTTTGTTGCTACTCAATGATCAGGCCATTAAGTGATCAAATTTGCATTTTAGAAAGATCAGTATAATGGAGAAAAACTACAGAGGGCAAGGCTGTAGTCAGGGAGACCAGAAAAATACTAGTGCCATGATCCATGGGAGATAGGATACCAGATCAGGGTTGGCACTATCTTCACCCTTTGTGAGTAGGAGGAAATGGCCTGACTTCCTATTACCCACCAAGAGACAGCTTTTCCTATTCATTGAGGCATTTGTGAGCCAAATTTTTATGTAAACCCAAATATTTGGCATCTCAAGCTCTCATAGGAACTGGTGAATACTGGAGTTCAACTACATTTTTTAAAAAAACTAAGAGCTATTAGCAACACTGTATACTTAAAAATTTCCAAATCAAATATCGTGGTCATATCAAAAACCATGCTCTCTCTCCAGGTGTATGTAACTGGTCTCAGCTTTACTCCAAGTTCAATTGCAAACAGTAATGAAAACATTGACATCTCATTTCTCATTTAATATTTATGTAGCTGTCACCATCTCAATTTTACACATGCAAAACCTCAGAGTTGGTTGGATTTGAGGTGAGCTAAAATCCCCTTTGACAGTAAGTTTTTTTGGGGATGCTTTCATCCTTAAGTAACTTTCAAAACAACACTCAGATAGTGGCAAGAGATCAAAGAAATGCTCTGTTACCACAGGGGCTGCTGAAACTGTTATTTCCCCCACAAAAGTTCTCCCTTTATGGAGGAGAAATAGATCAGCCTTATTAGGGATTAGAGCAAACCTCTATGCAAAAGCAGACCCAAGCCCAGTCAGATGTACGTTTGTACTGTGGTCCCTCTGCAAGGGAATCTAGGTGAAAGAAATGGGGAAAGGAGTAATAAAGGAAGGCGTGACTGTGGCTGGTACTTGTCTACTTCTCATCATGGGAATAACATCTTACAGTTTTATAACATTTTTAGTTTGCAATACTTTCTCCCACATTTTCTTATTTGCTTTTCACAACAACCCTGTTATGCATTTTTCTTATTTTTAGAGGTGAGGTCACTGGCTCTGTAAGACTGAGTGCGCTGTCCAAGGCCACACACTGGGAATGAATGAGAGGGTCATATTTCAAACTCATGTCTGTCTGGGCTCAAAGTCTAGTGCCTCTTTCCTTCATAGTTAAGTGACACTATGAGTTTGGGAGAATCACTGGCCACATTTGTGGGTTTTAAATTGGGAAAACAGGGGAGCCAGGGTCACGCAGCTTGTACTAAAAGGCGAGGAAAACAGTAGCTGTAGACAAGGAATCATAGTGGTACACAGATTTATAAGATTTGATTTTGAGAAAGTCTGAGAGATGATCTTTCTGAATCTTCAATAGCCATCAGATGAAGGTATAGTTCCATGGACCAGCTCTGTCCCATAACGAAGGGTACGGTGTTATGCCTTGTAATGCCAAGGGGCCCACCCCCTGGTATACCCACCAGTTCCCCTTGCAGGGCCCTGGAAAAAAAATGTAGTATCTAGATTTTAAAAGGTTGTGAGATTCATTCCTTTAAATTTCAAATTCTCCTTATTGCTCAGGTTCTTCACCTTTAATGACAATAATTACTACATTTTAATGAGACTTCTAGTTTAAAAACACCTTCATGTAGTTCCATTTCCATATATGAGCCAGTACTTTTTTGAGCATCTTTAAGATCGGAAGGCACAGTGCTGGATGATGGAGATGTAAACATGAATAAGACATCATCTTTGCCCTAGAACTTACAGACCAGCAGGCAGGTGAGCAAAGTGTTGTTGAAGTTCCAAAGGCCAACAAAATTAGGAGAGGGACAGGATAAGGAAAGGGTCTGATTTAGAAGATTTCATAGGATTTTACACAGAGCAGGACTTTCCGGGGAGAGAGACTGAGGGTTGAAAACATTGGACATAATAAAGTAAAGATGGGATGCTTTCAGTAGAGGAAGCAGGATGTGGAGGCTGAGGGATGGATGATATGTGAAAGTCCTTGAATGCAATGCTAAAGGGTTTTATCTTGTGGGAGCCAGTGAAGGTTTATGAACAGAATGACATGCTCAGTTCATGTTTTAATTTGATGACCAGTGTTGGTATAAGGAGGATCATGGGAGACATTTAAATTTCACTAGCTGTGCTAGGTTAGTTCTTACTCTTATATTTCTGGTAAGGGTGCTGAGTCCTAGAGTGTTTAGTGACTTCCCAACAGCTAGAAGGTGCAGGTATCATAATTCAGCTGTATATTTCCTGACTTCAACCACCTGCCTTTGTGACACCTGGTGCAAAACCTTTGTTTTCTGTAGATCCTATGATTTATAATATTTGGGGTGGTCTGCCTAGCTCATTCACCACCAACATTGTACACAGATAACTTAGATTTCCCATGAAGGTCTGAAAATAGTGACCTTTCTATACTTACTTGCTTTTTTTAAATCTTACTTTAACCTAGTCACCAAGATGAATCTCCTGAGAGTAATTGCTGGATGGTGTCGACAAATGCTTGAATCACATCACCTGACTGCTGACAGCAGACCCCAGGGAGCTCTGCTGCATGGACCCACTATTGCTTTAACTCTCCTAGAACAGGGCCAGGACTCTGGGAATCTGGGCAACTCCAGTTCTAGACCTGGAACGTGGTCTCTTTAACTGCAGAAAACCTAGAGGATTCTTCTTAAAGTTCACCTGTCATTGAGCTCCAGCAGTGAATGAAAGCAAAAGCTAGAGTCCAGGCAGAAGCTGTCCTCTTTACGAATAGTCTAGTTTCTATCAAAAACTAGAAAACCTACTAGAGTTGGGTCATGACTGAAATTGAGCATTTCCAGCCTCTTAATAGTCACCACTCAATAATTTTTTAAAAATTGTTTTGAAAGAGAAGGTCTCACATCAGTATGTTCACCGTCCTCATTGTTTACAAATGTCCTTACTATTCGTTATTTCTTTAAGCCTCAAAATAGAAAAGTAATGAACATCTCAGTCTTCAGCGTTTTGATTTTTAAAAAGCATGTACAAATAATAGTACTGATCAGTTAACTAAAATTTTTAGTAGCATACAAAGAGAAGAAATAGTTGAAAATGTGTGTGTATATGGAGATAAGGAGGTGCGGCTAAATGCTCTCTGGGACTGGAGAATGAAAAAGTAAAAGTTTATTTTAGTATTTACTGTGACAAAAAATCTGCAAAGTCCAATAATTCTGCTGAAAATAAAACTGCAAAGTCCAATAATTCTGCTGAAAATAAAACTGCAAAGTCCAATAATTCTGCTGAAAATAAATTTGCAAGTAAAAAACCAAGGAGACCCAATAAACCATTTAATTGTTACAAATATAAATACCATATATTAGCAAGATGTAATCTCATTATGCTACAAAGAAATTTACTTTTAAAACGTATAATTTGACCATAAATTATCTGACTAGTATTAAGACACTAAATATTTTTAAATGGTATGTGAATTTGTTTAAAAAGATTTCATTTTTCAGAAGATGTTGGAAATATCTGAATTTTCTAATTGCATCCATTATTTCATCCATTGAAAGGGATAAAATTCAGGTTTAAAAGTAGCAGATCTGATATCTTTCTTTTAAAAAAAGTGACATCACGTATGGAAAATATATGAACATTACAAAAGGTTATCTCCCCTTTGGTTGCTTCCCAGAGGCAACTGCTGATATCAGTTTTTGAATCTTCTTCCAGATATTTTCCATTGAGATAAAAATAGAGAATATACTCTGACAAACCAGGCTGACATTGTTTCCTCATGAGGAAGATATGAGAGGTACCTGGCTAATTAGGTTGTTAAATGACATAATGGCATGAAAAATACTTGACAAACTTTGGAAGGATCAGCAAATATTAATTGGTCACAGGGTCCTTAGCCTAGAATTCATGGACTTCTATGAACTCTAAGGCTTGGCTTCAGAGTGTCTATAAAAGTCCTGTAGTTGTAGATAAGATATACTGGGTAGGTGCATAAATGCATTTTTTTTTTTTTTGGTTTATTTTGCTATGTGTTTTTCCTGGGCAGGCAGAGGCATTGTGACCATGAGCTATTCAAAGGGAGAACGATACCAAAGTGGTTTAGAACCAGTGTTCGGAATTCCATTGTCTTGGAGTTGTGCCTTATTCATTGAATGTGTACCACATGAATGAGTGGAGGAAGATTGTGAAGCAGTTAAGAGTTATTTGTGGGACCTTCTAACTCCTTTTATCTGTGTCTCTCTCTCTTGCTCTGGCCTTCACCCAGAACAGGGTCTACATGTTCCTCACTGAGTTACCCCATTCCTCTGAATAAGCCTACCTTTTTACACCATTGTGCCAAGTTTCCAGATGATCTCCCTGCCTTCTTTTATTATCAAAACACTGAACCCAGCTGTCACAGAGGAAAGTTAAACTTCTAATTAAAAACTAAAGACATATCTAATGGTAAGTGATGTCAAAGTATGAATGATGGCTAATTGCATAAAGACATGCCCTAAGACTATTTATTTATATTTATGTATTTAATTTAGTTGTTTTTCCCCCTAAGGCATTTTAATTTAAGAAGTCAGAAGATGCAACATAGGATATTACTTTCTACTATAGTGTTTCCAAGCTTGTTTCCTTTACTGCAAACATTATCCTCCTATCTAATAAAGAGGGAATATGCTAATTGACCCTCATGCCGTCGCAAAGATGGCGGTGCCCACAGCCACAAGATGGTGGTGCCCAGTCCTCTCAGCCCCGCTAGGGCGCCTGCCTCTGGAGTCCCCCAGTCCTCTCAGCTCCCCAGCCGCCCAGGGCTGACCCTAGGCGCAAGCAAGCCTCGGATGGCAGCTGCCCAGCCGACGCCCGAGGCGCAGGCAAGCCTCAGATGTCAGCTGCCTAGCCGCCCATGGCCACCTGAGGTTCAGGTAACCAGGGCCGGCCGAGGCTTGCGCTACCAGCAGTGGCAGCAGCAGAGGTGTGATGGGGCATTGCCTTCCCCTGATCGCCGGGTTGCCTCCCACCCCTGAGGGCTCCCGGATTATGAGAGGGGGCAGGTGGGCTGAGGGACCCCCCCCTCCAATGCATGAATTTTCATGCATCAGGCCTCTAGTCTATAATAATAAAAGCATAATATGCTAATTAGACCGACGTCTTCCGGATGAAGCCGGGACTGCAAGGGAAGCCCAGGTCCCGGGTGCCTGCTGGCTGCTGGAGGGAAGCTTGGGTCCTGGGTGCCAGAAGGAAGCTGATGCCGGCAGCTGGAGTAAGGAAGGCCTACTCTTGCATGAATTTTGTGTATCGGACCTCTAAGTAGGTGATAAATTCCCATATATGATGCACATTGATGAATCCAGGGTCATGCACAATTACCTGAACCCTAGGTATAATCTCACCTATTTTGTACTCAAAATTTATCAAAATACAAGTGAGAGAGATTAATAGTACATGGATGACCTTGAGCTCCCCATAACACTAAAAAAAAAAAAAGAATTTTCTGACAACTTCACTACTCCAACTTCGGTATCATAATCATTATTTAGACTTTGCTGCATACCTGGTAGCTGATCATCACAACACTGGTGTTCAACAAGAAGATGAGACTACTTAAAGAGGAGAGGCTGAATTTTCATTCTTTGGGAGCTGGAGCTGCTTTAGGATACTATTCTTCAAATTATAGTGTATTTGTTCATTCCCTCATTAATTTTTCATCCATCCATTAATCCAGCCAGCTATTTATTTGTCCAGCCTAGGTATTGGGAGAAGGTGGAATGGCCTGTCATACAGAGGGAACAACATGTACATGGGTATGAAGGCATGACATTACAGTATATGATAAGTCCAAGGTATGAGATTATTTGCTACATCCAAGGTTTTAGCCTTAGGATGCAAGATAGCAATTGGTGATAGATAAAGCTGGAAGGGTATGTTGGGGCCAGTATGTGAAAGATTTTGTGCATGTTAAAGTGGATGGAGCCTTATAGTCATT
Source organism: Plecotus auritus (assembly GCF_963455305.1). Lineage (NCBI taxonomy): Eukaryota > Metazoa > Chordata > Mammalia > Chiroptera > Vespertilionidae > Plecotus > Plecotus auritus. The sequence goes on from NC_137774.1 coordinate 27,378,261, forward strand.
ACCATATAAATCTGGTTATGCCTAAAGGGAATCCACATAAAGAGTAAAATCAGACTCTTGAAGTTATGTGTCTTAAAATCATGACCAGAGTCCTGGAGAAGGAGGGACAATGGGCTACTCCCACGCTCTGTTGGTTCCCATGATCCACCTCAGTTAGGAATGCAGGGATCTGAGACTGAGGTGTGAACCTCTGATGTCAGCAGAAGTAGCAAGGATCTAAAATGCCCTCAGCATGTTACTCTAATCCCAGGGAGATCAGAGTTGAACAAGCTCCTCTTGTTGAGAATTCTCAACTTCTGCAAACTCAAGAAATCTCACCTCAGTTCTACAAATTGCTCAGATTATGGGCTAGGTGCATTAACCCTAGCCTAGGCTTTAGGTCTCTAGTTTCCAGTGATTTTTTTTTCTTGGGAAGTAGTGTGCTTTTGTGGAGATAATAGTGAATTGGGAGCAGGCATATATATTTTTATCTCAGCTCTGTCAAATAGTTTTATGACATTGAGCAAGTTCCTTCACCTGTTTTGGTCTTGGTTTCCTCAGTTTTAAAAGAATAGGTTGAACCAGATGATCTTTGCTTTTCTTTGGTTGTTAACTTCCAGAATCCTGGGGTTTTCTTTGATTAATTATACATATTTTACATGACTCTTAGTGTTTTATGATTTCGGTTCTTGCTTTTTAGATCTCATCACATCACCATTTTAAATAAAACTCTTTTCTAAAATTTATTTTTTTATATAGGGTGCCCCCTCAAAATATATACACACTTTGAATAATTATACAGTGTTTATTAAAAAAACATTTTATTTTCAAAATTGAGCTATCAGCTGTTAAAGTGTGTATAATTTTTTTTGTATTTTAAAAATATAATTTTTTAAAAAAGGTCTAACCCTCTTATTTTTTAGTACCCTTTTTTATTTACCCTTAACATTTTAGAACGAAGGGCCATTCTTAAGACCATTTTAAAAATCCCAATTCTTTTGTTAATTTTTACTGGGTTTTGATTTTCCAGAATTAGATAAATTGGATTCCCTTCCTCTGACTAACAAAGCAAACAGAATACAGGGGTATATTTTGATTCATTGAAATAGCCATGTAGGAAAGATAAAGCCTCTAGGAAGTGCATGGCTGAAACTATCTTAAACCCTACTCATTGGAGAAGGAAAATAACATGGACTTGGGAGAATTCTAGTAGGTTCCTAGTTATGGTAAGATGTCTCAGGACAAAGGAAAAGGAAAGTCTTTCGTTTGGGGCTTCAATTCTCAAAACTGGCCCTGCTTTTCCCTGCTTAATGGTTATTATACTCTCAGTTATTTTAAATTATACAAGTATATTATTGAAGTAACCGTGGATTCATTTTTATGATTCTGAAAACAGCAGAAACTTTGCCTTCTTATTTTAGGAAGTAACTGAGGTCCGAGGGGGTAAGTACTTGCTCAAGGTCAGGCAGCTGATAAGTAGAGGAACTGGGAACAAATTGAAATGAATGAGGAAGGCAATTGTGATTGCTTGTGTTTAAAAAATAGTATCTGTTCTTCCTTTATTAATTTTAATGTTTTATAAGAAAATTAGACATAATAAGAGTATTAAGGTTATTTAGTGATTTGGGGATAACTTGGCTTAATGAAGAGGAACAAAGGTCATAAAGGCTATTTGGGTCTCATTTAAAGAGCTGCTGCTGAACTTCTGTAGGCTCTCCTCATCATGGATCAGGATTTATTCAGCTAGGAACAGGCTTTTAAATAAATGAGACTTTAAAATAAATTCTTCTTCCCATGGGCACCTCTAAAATTATAGGCATTCCCCAAATAATTTTATAATCATTATGTATGGAAATCATTCCATTCACAGGCTTTTTATTTGAAGAAAAAATTTATTTTAAAAATGAGAAACACAACATTAACAGAGACAAAAATAAAATGAAAAATTTGCTAATGATCAGTGGTACCAACAAATTTAATAGGTTTGCATTTTATATTCTCTCTTCCACATTTAAGTCCATGATCTACTTTGCATGAATTTTTGGACAAGGTTTGAAATTTAGGGTAAAGGTCCTTTTTTTTTTTTTTTTTTTTGCCTCTGGATATCCAATTGCTCCTGCACCATTTGTTGAAGAGCTTATCTGTCCTCAGTTGAATTGCTTTTGCATCTTTTTCCAAAATCAGTTGGCATATTTGTGTTACTCTAATTCTGGGATTTCTTCTGTTTCACTGATAGGTAATATCTAACTTTTCACCAATACTACACAGTCTTTATTACAATAGCTGTACAGTAAGTCTTAAAATTGGGTAGACTAATTCCCCCCCACTTTATTCTGCTGTTTTAGAATTATTGTAGTTATTTTAGTTTCTTTGCCTTTCAATATAAAGTTTAAAAAGCCTGCCTATATCTACAAAAAATCTTGCTTCCACTTTGATAGGTAATTTTACTGGGTATAGGATTTCAGGTTGGGTTGACAATTATTTTCTTTTAGCACTTGGAAAATATTCTACTTCTGCCTGCACCGCAGGTTTTCTGATGAGAAATGCACTATCATTTGAATTGTTTTTCTCCTGTAGGTCAGGTGTTGTTTTTTTCATGTTGCATTAAAATATTTTTTTCCTTAGTTTTCAGCAATTTGACTATGTTGTGTTTTGGTGTGGGTTTCTTTAGTTTGATCCTGTTAGTGGTTTGCTCAGCTATCTGCATCTGTAGGTTTATGTCTTTTGCGAATATTGGGAAGTTTTCAGTCATTATTTTTTTAGGTACTTTTTCAGCACTGCCCTCTTTCTCCACTCTTTTGGGTACTCTAATGATATGAATATTAGATCTTTTGTTATCATCTCACTGGTCCCTGGGGCTCTATTTATTTTCTTAGTCTATATTCTCTGTTTTTCAAATTGGGTAATTTCTATTGCTCTATCTTTTAGTTCACTAATTTTTTTCTTCCATCCCTTCATTTTGTTTTAAACACTTCCACTGAGCATTGTATTTTGGTTACTGCATTTTTCAGTTGTACAGTTTGCATTTAGTTTTTCTTTATACTTCTGTTTCTTTGCTAAGGTGTTCTATTACTTTGCTTAGGCTTTTTATTTTTTCATTTGTTCCAAGCAGGTTTGTAATTGCCTGTTGAAATATTTTTACCACAGCTGCTATAAACTCTTGTTGGAAAGTTCTAACATCTCTGTTATCCTAATGTTGACATCTATTGTTTGTCTTCTTTCATTCAGTTTGGAGTCATCCTGGTTTTAAATGGAAAGCTGGACATTTTCATATTATTTTATGAGACTCAGGATATTTTTTAAACCTTCTGTGTGAGCTAGCTTTCTCTTACACCGCTCCAGTGTTTTCAGTTGTATTTAGCAGGAGGAATAGGAAAAAGTATGTCTACTCCATCTTCCTATAAATTTAAGTTGTCTTTTGGTGAGATTTTAAGATTATTGCAATCCATCTACTTTCTTGAAGTCTCATAGGATGGAGAAACAAATTATAAGATGCAGATTTAAAAAACAATTCTTAAAAACATTTACCTTTTTGTATTTTTAAGTAACATGATCTCATGACATCCTCCTATCTCTCTATTAGTCATTTTTTATTCCTATAGTGAAACCCAGTCTGAAGGGGGAGGAGAAGCTTTTGTTTTTGTGTCTATTTAACCATTTCCACAGAATCAGCTACACTGATCTTTCAGGAGTTGGTTTACCTCTGTAACTAAGAAGGATACCAGTACTATAGGCTGCATCATAGTTTAGTTCTCTATTTTTTACCTGGCATAAGTATTTGTGAAATGTTTAACAGAAATGAAAGCTTTCACTAATCATATAATCTAACCTTAATACATGTGACTTCTTCTGTTTCTTTTTTTTTTACAAAATCTGAGTTGAATGTAGTTTTTGAAAATAAAGAATCTGATTGGTCTTTTTCTCCACCACAAAGATAATACAAGAGAATATCCCTGCTGGATCCACATAAAAGCTCCCATCATTTTCACAGATATCTTCATCCTAATCCACTAGCAATTTATACCTCTGTTAATTCAAAATAGGAATCCAGGTTTAACTATAATGTCTCAAAGAAAAAAATTGGAGGAAATTTGGTTGACAAACATACATCTATACTAATAAAAGGATAATATGCTAATTAGACTGGACATCTTCCAGACGTCCTTCTGGACAAAGCCACGGTGGTGGGGCCGAGGCAGAGGTGGTTAGGGGCGAACAGGCTGGCAGGGGAGGGCAGTTAGGGGCAATCAGGCTGGCAGGGGAGCAGTTAGGGGGCAATCAGGCCAGCAGGGGAGCAGTTAGGGGGCAATCAGGTGGGCAGGCAGAGGTGGTTAGGGGCAATCAGGCAGGTGAGCGGTTAGGAGCCAGCAGTCCCAGATTGTGAGAGGGATGCTCAGCAGTCGGACATCCCCTGAGGGGTCCCGGATTGGAGAGGGTGCAGGCCAGGCTAAGGGACACCCCCCTCCTGTGCACAAATTTCATGCACTGGGCCTCTAGTAGGAAGATAAAACTCCTTTAACATCTATGATAATTTTCATAAAGAGACCCAGAATATTATGATGGGCCAACTACTTTACCAATATAAGGAACTTAAATGTGTAGCTATTTATGCTTACTAAAATAATCTTCTAGGAGGTTCATATTATAATTAAAGAGAAAAGCATTGAAGAAAGCATCTAGACATTTTGTTGAAATCTGGCTCTGAGATTATTCCAGTTTAACTTATTTCTGATATAGACTTGGGGCTAAAATGATCTATAGTAAATATAGCTTAAACTTCTTGTAAAAGTGTTCTAAATTACTTTCCATCTTGCTTTTAGTCCTCTGATACTTCAGCATTCTGAGCTGGGAGTGGTTGGATTCCCTTAATTCAAGCTTATGTTTTAGAAGCCATAACCAAATCTAAAGAACCTATTGATCATAAGTGAGCTCTGACCCAATACTGTAGAATAATAAAAGCCTGAATATGTTTTAACATAAGTGGAGGTCTAATATGATGTCCTGAGTATGCACTTTGAAGGAATATATATCCTGGCTCTATCACTTTCTAGCTGTGTAACTTGGGCAACTTTTTAATTTCCCTTCTCTAAAAAATGAAGAGAAGAATAGACCCTGTCTTGTAAGATTGTTGAAAGAATTAAATGAGATTAAAATCCACAAAACATTTAGCTTGGCACATACTGAGAGCTCAGAAATACTTGCTACCATTGCTGCTACCACTAATATATAGTACATTTGTCTCATAAACCAGTATAAGGGATTCTGCTTTGTTCAAAATACCTTGTTTGGCAGACTGTTTTTATAAGATACAAATTTTCTTTAACAGAATAATCAAACGCTTTCCAGATTTCATGCCCATGTACAGGTTTGAAGGCAGATACTATGAGACACCATTAGCCCATCAAATGTTTATTTTTGGAACCCTTGAGCTACAGAATCATCCACCTTTTCTCCCTTTTTTTCCTTGCCATATTTATTTGGTCCCATGCCAGAAACTTCTTGGGGGTAATTCAAATTAGCATCCATTCCAGATCAATCTAGAAAATGTTGGTTATTTATCGTCAGGCAAATACATGAACCTTGGCAGTTTCAGAAACCAGAGCTAAAGTGATATTATAAAGTTCCAGTTAAATCAACACAGTGATGTGCTAGTCTTATGATGACTTTCATGAAATTACCTCTGAAATGCTAAGTATTTTCCCACTCAGAACCTCATTTTAACTCTATAACTTACACCAAAGATCACACTGTAGCTGCTCTTAGCCTTATAAGTCTTACAAAAGCCGTTGGCCAAAAGCAATAAAATTTGACCTGACCTAATCCCAGAGTCGCAATGGATAATGTGTGTATTTTTCGTTCAATAATTTAATGTGCAAATTAACTGCATGTGTCACATATTCCCCATCTCAACGAGAGAGCTTTTATGGTTCTAGTGTTACACAAAAATTAAATATGTAAACACTCTTGTCATTTAAGACTCTTCAGTTTGCTGATAGCTTAAATAAGCACCACAAAAGGCTCCTTTAGAGAAATGTGTTATTTCATATAGTATGAGAGTCTGCCCTATGAAATTCACCCTCTATGGTCACAGAAATGATAGCAACAGATACTTTTTTCTTTCTCACTGAAAGATTTGAAATAATTTGCCCACTTTAGCTTACTGTATTATTCTCTCCTGTCTGTCAATACAGGGAAAACACTGGAAATGTACCGAAAATTTTTGTTCTTCTTTCAGATGTACCCTTCTTAGGCATTTTCTGCTCCTGGGCATGGGATGAAAAGTGTCTCTCTACATGTCCTTACTTCTTCTGCTATTCCTTCATAATAGTCTTCTGTTTGATATGCCTCCTTCCATTGCATTTTCTTCTCTTGACTCATTCTATTTCCTCTGTATCCTATGAACTTTACTTTTCCTTTTGATCCTTTTATTAAATTTAATGTTTTGAATAGATCCACATGGTTCATAAACCATGAGGTAATAAAAACGAGACTGCTATAAGTCTCCCTCAATTCCTTGTCTGCCACCTTCCCAGTTCCTAGCTTTGCTCTCTAACCACAGGTACCCACTATTCTTAGTGTCTTATGTATCTTTCCAGGATTTCTTTATTAGACTCAAGCAAACATATAGATCCCCCCATTTTGCACAAAAGGTAACATACCAGTATTATATGTACTCTTTCAAACTTTTTTTGAAAATTTATCTTGGTGATCTCTCCATATGATGAGATTTCACATTCTTATTGCTGCTGTGTACAGATGTGTGTGAACAATTTATTTAACTAGTTCGCCACTAATAGATATTCTGCTCTTAACAACTGCATGTGATGCAATTTACTCTTAAAAACCATGCTGATATGAATAGTCTTGTGCATATTTTATTTTATACAGCTGTAAGTATATCTGTAGGGTAAATACCCATAATAAAGATTGCCAGGTTATTTGCATTTGTAATTTTTTACTAAAATATGTTATTGATTTCAGAGAGAGGAAAGGAGAGGAGAGTGGGATAGAAACATCAATGATGAGAGAGAATCATTGATTGGCTGCCTCCTGCACACCCCCTACTGGGAATTGAGCCCACAACCAGGGCCATGTGCGCTGACTGGTAATTGAACTGTGATCTCCTGGTTCATGGGTCAACACTCAACTATTGAGCCACACCAGCTGGGCTGCATTTTTAGTTTTGATACATATTGCCAAACTACCCTCCTAGTGGTCATAAAAATTTATTCTTCTGTCAACATTACATGAGAGGGACTGTTTCCTAGAGACTAAACTCTTGAGTGTACCGGTATGTTAAAACTTGTGTTTTCACCATTTTGAAAGGTGAAAAGTGGTATCTCAGGTTAGTTTTAAGTTGTATTTGCTTATGAGAGAATATGAACTTCTTTTATATGCTGTGTTTCTCTATGAACAACCATTTCCTCACTTTTATAGATTTCAAAAGCTATTACTAGTATATATTAGAAAGAGGAACCTATGACTATTGTATGAAATTTATATCTTTTTTTAAATTGCTTATACAGTTGTTTTTGCTGAAGATATATATATATATTTAAAATGAGGTTGAATTCATTCTAGGTAATTTTTAGAAAATAGTTCATCTTATTTTCCTTGAATAGTTCATCAATTACTGTACTGAAGGGAGGGATGAACTTCCCTAAACCGTGTGCACAATTTTAGAATTTAAAGTACTTTGTAGAATAGCCTAAATCCTTCATCAATGGGCAGCTTTTCTTTGGCAGTGAACAGTTTGATCTAAGTTGTCCTATGAATTGTTTGTATTCATCAATGTAGTCCTGAGCACACACTTCATTAGAAGTGAAAGTGGTTGATTAGGAGAGATACAGCCCCATCCATTTATTTAGATTTGGTTCATGTGTAGTAGCCCTTCTGTGTGGTGTGCACTGTGTTCATCATTCATGGCTGTGTTCCCATTGAACACGTAGGGAAAGGAATGATGGATCTTCAACCTGTTTAGATGCCATTTCTCATTAAACTTAGAGCTCCGTGACCCAGTATACTTCCCCCACTTTTCTTAATTTTTCTTTTCTTTGGGGGTGGAGTGATAGAATTGGATAATTTTAATATTACTTTCCATGTCCACATTTATCTGTTTACAACTTTGACTTGACATGATAGAAAAGCGAAGACTGATTTTAAAATGGGAATAAAATCTAGTAGAACTGTCATTTAAAGAAATATTATAAAATGCAGGAAAACTCTTAAATACTGAGATGTTCATGGCAGCAGCTTTTATAACAGTAAAAAATTAAAAGCAACTTGAATAGCCAATAATCAAGAAACAGTAAAATGCATATTAATATAGTCCATGTAATATTATGTATGGATTGAAACAGTGCTTCAAATTAAAGTCAAAACATAGGGTTGTAAAGTGGAAAAGAAGGTAGTACAGCATACTCATTAAGAATAGAGGCTCTGCGCCGAAACCGGTTTGGCTCAGTGGATAGAGCATCGGCCTGCGGACTGAAGGGTCCCAGGTTCGATTCCGGTCAAGGGCATGTACCTTGGTTGCGGGCACATCCTCAGTGGGAGGTGTGCAGGAGGCAGCTGATCGATGTTTCTCTCTCATCGATGTTTCTAGCTCTCTATCCCTCTCCCTTCCTCTCTGTGAAATATCAATAAAATATATTAAAAAAAAAAAGAAAAGAATAGAGGCTCTGGGATCAATAACTGGTTGGCATGCCCATAGTAAGTTCCTCTTTTGCCTTAGAGTCCTCATTCACGAGGAGAGGATAACAACCTACCTATCCTGTAGGGCTGCTTGATATTTTGAAGAAGCAGTGCTCGTAATGCCTTGACCCAATGCCTGGAGTGGTATGGCCTTGACAAGTGTTCACCATTGTTATTAAATACTAGAGGCCCAGTGCACGAAATTCGTGCACGGGGGTGTGTGTCCCTCAGCCCAGCCTGCACCCTCTCCAATCTGGGACCCCTCGAGGGATGTCCGACTGCCCATTTAGGCCCGATCCCACCAGGATCGGGCTTAAACGGGCAGTCGGACATTCCTCTCACAATTCAGGACTGCTGGCTCCCAACTGCTCACCTGCATGCCTTCCTGATTGCCCCTAACCGCTTCTGCCTGCCAGCCTGATCACCCCCTAACCACTCCCCTGACAGCCTGATTGATGCCTAACTGCTCCCCTGCCAGCCTGTTTTCCCCTAACTTCCCTCCTCTGCTGGCTTGGTCACCCCTAACTGCCCTCCCCTGCAGGCTTGATCGCCCCCAACTGCCCTCCCTTGCATGCCTGGTCCCTCCCAACTGCCTTCCCCTGCTGGCCTGATCACCTACAACTGCCCTCCCTTGCAGGCCTGGTCCCTCCCAACTGCCCTCCCCTGCTGGCCATCTTGTGGTGGCCATCTTGTGTCCACATGGGGGCAGCCATCTTGTGTGTTGGAGTGATGGTCAATCTGCATATTACTCTTTTATTAGATAGGATAGAGGCCTGGTGCACGGGTGGGGGCCAGCTGGTTTGCCCTGAAGGGTGTCCCAGATCAGGGTGGGGGTTCCCTTGGGGCATGGGGCGTCCTGGGCGAGGGGCCTGTGGTAGTTTGCAGGCTGGCCATGCCCCCTGGCAACCCAAGCGGAGGCCCTGGTATCTGGGGTATATTTATCTTCTACAATTGAAACTTTGTAGCCTGGAGCGGAGCCAAGCCTTCTGCTTGCTCCGTGGTGGCAGCCATTTCTGTTGGAATTTATGTATCTTCTATAATTGAAACTTTGTAGCCTTAAGCGAGGCCTGGGCTGGCCAGGGTGTGCGGAAAGCTTGGCTTCCTCCATCGCGGTGGGCCGGGCAACCCTAGCCTCCTGCTCTTTCCAGCTCTGTGGCTGCCACCATTTCTGTTTGGGTTTATGTATCTTCTATCACTGAAACTTTGTAGCACTGAGTGGAGGCCTAGGCCAGCAAGGGCAGGCGGAAAGCTTGGCTTCCTCCATTGCCGGGGAAACCCAAGCCTCCCTCCTGCTCTCTCTGGCTGTAGCCATCTTGGTTGGGTTTATTTGCATATTCACTCCTGATGGACTGGTGGGCGTGGCTGGTGGGTGTAGTGGAGTGATGGTTAATTTGCATATTACTCTTTTATTAGATAGGATGTGATCTCTACTATGGATATGTCAAAATCTACCTTCTTGCGGTAGATTCCTTTGGGATGTAAGACTAAGGGTGAATCATTTGTTTCTGTTTAACAATTCTATTCTTTGCAATGTTCTATAATTATTATACTAGTTTTTTTGTTGTTGTTGTTCCTCTATCCTTTTTCACCTCCAGAAAATGTTTTGTCCTTTGCTATCCTGCTCTGTGTCTCTAGGACACCCTTATGGACTGCATCATTCAAGGCCCCTTGCCCTTGGGCTTCTAGTTGGATTTAGACAGTGCCTCTGTATAGTGGTGGGTGTGTTATTTCACAAGGCAACTCCTGACTGGTTCCCCTACCCCAGCCTTTACCCCTCTTTCTTTCCAACATAGGGATAATGACAGCCTCCCAAAGTTACCAGTCCTGTATGTCTTGCTATCCCTTGCACAATCTGTAAATAAGCCTTTCATTAAGTTTTCTTGACAACTTAAGCTGAGTGTGCTTCTGTTTTCTGCTGGGACCCTGGCTGATAGAAGGGGTGTACATTATTTTTATAATTGGAAAAATTTTATTTAAGAATCACAGAGGACCACCATAGCCTCCCACCTCCCAAAAGAAAGCACTCTTCACAGCATGGAGAGGCCCCCCAGCTTCCAGACTTGAGAGTGATTATTTTTGTTTCATTTTTGAGCCCTCACATGAAATTAGGCTTCAGGCTAGAACACCTATTTCTTAGAAAAACACACTTTCTCCTGGAGAGAAATTCTAGAAAGCAGTCGCGGACTATTGACAAACTATAATGCTGCAAAGGGTTCTGGCCAAAAAGGAATCGAGAAAATCTCTGAGGGGAGAAGGTGGCCCAGAAAGTGGTGCATCATCTGCAGTCCCAGCCTTGTGCCCAGTCAGGCAGCCACAGACAGAGCTGCTCCTTGAGCGGAGACCTGCCTCTGTGGCCACTGGAAACTCACCAGCCCCTGTGGCGTCTGGCCTCAGCAACTGCCAGTCTCCCAGGGGGTAAGTGATACAGTTTGTTCAGTCTGGGGGTGGGATGGTGGTGTGAGGTGGTGATGGGGATGGTAGTGGGGGGTAGTATGAGGGGGGCTTGGCACGTCACCATGCACTGCTCCACTGTTAAATCTCGATTGGCAGGCTGACTTTTCCCCAGGAGGAAGTGTAGGGAGGAATCTCACAGTTGCATGGCAATAAAGAGCTGCCTGGTGGGCCTCCCTCTCCGCCAAGAGGCTTCATGGCTCCAAAGTTCCGGAGGGGTGTGTGAGGGGGAGGAGGAAGAAATAAGCTGCTCTACTCAGCACTGATGTGATCACCTTTGCAGAAACTTTCCAGTGGCAACTGTGTTAAAGACAGCGGGCTTTGGGGGAGCCAGCATAGTGCAGAGGATGAAACTGAAAGTGAGAGGAGGGGGTCCGGGAAGAGAACTAGGGACTACTTAAAAAGGAAAGGGATGAGAGGTGAGATTCAATAAAAGAGGGTGTTGGACAAAGCCTGTGAAAAACTCCAGCCTCAACACTTTGAGTCAATGACAGGCCTTACTTTCCTCATACTGTGAAGTGAATTTTATGTTGGTGAGCTTTGATTTCCCCACTAACCTCCAAGTCCCATAAACAAGGGGACTGTGTTTATTATGACTCACAATGAAATAATTGAGTACTTACTATGTATATGTTGAGCCCTGTGCCAAGTACTAGTAATACAGAGATGAACTAAAAGTCCCTGCTCACCTGAGACTTACAGTCTGATGGGAGGGACAGATACTAGAACCACGACAGCGCATTCACAGCCTAGTTGAGTGTTAGAGTCACTGAGTAGTTCTTGAAAAAATATCTCTGCTTGGGTCCCCACCCTGCAGAGACTCATATTTGATTGATCTTGGAAGGGTTTGATTGGAATGGATTCTAAAGTGATTGGAACATGCAGCTTAGTTTGAGAATCCCTGTTTTAAAATATTCTCAGGGTTCCATGAAACATTATTCCCGTGAAACATCCAGTGATAGTCAAATAATTAAATTTGAGAAATAACTTATTGGATATATTAGATATTAAAGACTGAGAAGTTCTATAATAAATCTATTTCAACTTAAAGAAATAAATATATGTTTGCAGGTTGTGAACCTTACTTGGAAGAAAAGTTGAAAAGCACAATGAAACTTAGACTTGATTGGTATTTAATAATAAGAAAATGCTTCTTTGAAGAAAAGAGTTTAATAGAAACCTGAACAATCTGTGGGCAGGGAATGGGGGAGGCAGTGCTCCTGGCAGAGGGATCATTGTGTGCAAGGGTCATGCGACAGGGAAAATGTTTTTAGAACAGAAAGAAAGGCTGTGCTCCTGGAACGAAGGTGGTGAGGTGAAAAAATGGAAAAGACAAGATTTTTGCCTTCAAGGAACTCATACCATAGGGAAAAACTCACATATTCCAAATAGTCCTTATTACTTTATGGATCTGTGATTTTCCCAAATATAACAGGAAGAAAAAGAAATCAGTGTCAGGAATAATCTTTCACCAGCTGATACAAAAACCCAGTTTCATGTTTGTCCCTAGGTAACTTACGCAATTTTTTTAAGCAGCAGATATGCTTTCATAAGTATGTTGGCTTAGGCTAATATTAGCATGAGGTCATGTTTACTGAGCATACAGTCTGGGAAAAAAAGGAGAAGTGACTTGGAGATTGGATCAAGATGCTAAACTGACACACATGCTTGCCACCCTTTTTCTCTCCAAATCCTTCAAAAAGTAAAGTATTTTAAAATATATCCATTAGCTAGAAAACAAAAAAGTGAGTCCTAAATACCCATTTCCCTCCTTGTTTCCTTCTTAATCTCTAATAACCACTAATCTGTTCTTTATTTCCATATAATTTTGTTATTTTAAGAGTGTATATGTGGAATAAAGCCCCATGTAGTCTTTTTGGATTGGCTTTTTCACTCAGCGTAATTCTCTAGAGATTTATCCAGGTTGTTATGTGTGTAATTTGTTCCTTTTGATTGCTGTGTAGTATTCCAGTGTGAGAATTTACCCAGTTTGTTTAATTATTTACCAATTCAAGGATATCTAAATTGTTTCCAGACTTTGGTCATTACAATTAAGGCTGCTGTTAACATTTGTTTTCATTTTGCTGGGATAAATACTCAGTAGCGTAATTGGTAGGATGTATGGTAACTGCATGTTTAGTGTTTAAAGCAAATGTCAAACTTTTTCTGAGAACCTGTATTATTTTGCATTTCCACTAGCAGTGTATGAGTGACATCATACTCATTAATAAAATATTAGATGCATGTTGACAAAAGAAGGTAAGAGAGAAGGATACCTACTATCCCAGTTACTATTCACAGTGTAGTAGGAACTAGAATTCACAATGATTCTAGTTAAAGTGAGATACAAAAAAGAAAACTATTAGAAAGGAAGGGACAAAATGACACTTTAAGTTAATAAGGGGAAAAATTCATGAGATATAAGACATTCTACTAGGGGGAAAAAAACTACTAAGAGAGTAAAGTAAAACAACCCACTAAAGATTTTTTAAAAAGTAGGAATAAACCCATAATAGCCAATAGTAGAATATCTTAAAAAGAAAGTTCACTCATGATAGTAACAAAAACTGTAAAATATATCTGTCATGAAACTTAACAGGAAGTGTAGAAGACCCATGTAAAGAAAATTATTAAATTTTCTTGAATATGTAAAATTCAGCTTGGTTAGGAAGATGTGATGAATGGGGAGCTTCACCAAATTTAGGAATATGATAGCCCAATAAAATTTTTAAAATTAAACTTGACAAGCCAATTCTAAAATTCATTTAGAAAAGAACATGTGCAAATAACAGACATTTTGGACAAGATTACTGTGGGGAGGGACTTGCCCTACCAGATGTTAAAATGTAAAGTTATTATATGGGATTATCACCGGTGTAGACAGATCAGTAAGACAGAGTATGTGAATGCACAAATCTTTCCACTTCTATTTAACAATCCTAGAAAAAACACACATATTCTGGGATTGTTAACTAGAAGTGGAAAGACTTGTGCATTCACATAGAGACACATATAGGCATACCTTGTTTTATTGCACTTTGCTTTATTGCACTTCTGAGATACTGCCTTTTTTTACAAATTGAAGGTTTGTAGCATCTTTACACTGAGCAAGCTTATTGATGCCAGTTTTCTAAAGGCATTTACTTGCTTTATGTCTCTGTGTCACATTTTGGTAATTCTCCCAGTACTTTGGACTTTTACCATTATTATTATATTTGTTATGGTGATCTGTGGTCAGTGATTTTTTATATTGTTTTAATTGTTTTGGGGCATCATGAACTGCAGGCCCAAATAAGACCGTGAATTTAAAATATGTTCATTATGACTGGTCCATGGACTTGCCGTTCCTCCATCTCTCTCCCTCTCCTTGGGCCTCCCTATTCTCTAAGACACAATGTTGAAATTAGGCCAGTTAACTACCCTACAGTGGCCTCTATTAGTAAGTGTCCAACTAAATGGAAGAGTCACATCTCTTACTTTAAACCAAAAGGTAGGAATAATTAAGTTTGTGAGGAAGAAATGTTGAAAGCTGAGATAAGGCCAAAAGCTAGGCCTATAGCACAAAACTGTTAACAAGTTTTGAATGCAAAGGAAAAGTTCTTGAAGGAAATTAAAAGTACTACTCTAGTGAACACACGAATGATAAGAAAGCAGAACAGTTATTGCTGATCTGGAGAAAGTTTTAGTGGTCTGGATACAAGATCAAACAAGCCACAACATTCCCTTAAACCAAAGCCTAATCCAGAACAAGGGCCTATCTCTCGATCCTGTAAACCTGAGAGAGGCGAGGAAGCAGCAGATGAAACGTTTGGAGGTAGCAGAGGTTGTCTCATAAGATTTAAGGAAAGAAGTCGTCTTCATAATATAAAAGTGCACGGTGAGGGAGCAAAGTGCGGATATAGAAGCTTCAGCAAATTATCCAGGTGATCTAGCTGAAATAATGAAGTTAGCTACACTAAACAACAGATTTTAAATGTAGACAAAACCACCTTACAATGGAAGAAGATGCCATCCAGCACTTTCATAGCTAGAGAGGAGAAATCAATGCCTGGCTTCAAAGCGTTGAAGGACAAGCTGACTCTCTTGTTAGGGGCGAATGCAGCTATTATCTTTAAGTTGAACCCAATGCTCATTTACCATTCTAAAAATCCTAAGGTCCTTAAGAATTAATGCTAAATCTACTGTGCCTGTGCCCTATAAATGGAACAATGCCTGGATGAAAGCACATCTGTTTATAATGTGGTTTACAGAATATTTTAAACTCACTGTTAGGACCTACTGTTCAGAATAAAAGATTCCATGCAAAATACCAGGTGTACCGGTTAATAATGCAGATGTTGTAATCAAAGAAAACATGATAATTTCAAGAGAAACATCAAAAGTGCTTTATTCAAAGTAATGTCCATCAATAGCTGCACATTTCCCCCATCTTTCAGGTAATTTGTGGATACCGTCCCAATAGAATTTTTATTTTGAGGCAAACCATTCAGAGACCCAACTTTCTACTTCTTCATACGTTTTGGAGTGCTGCTCAGAAAGTGCGTGTGCCATCGATCAGAACTAGTGGTAATCTGAAGGAGCAAGGTCTGGTGAATACAACAGGTGGGTTACTACTTCCCAGGCAAGACCTTTTAACGTGCCTTTAACTGGTTTTGAAGTGTGTGATGGTGCGTCATCATGAAACAAAATTACTTTGCCGTGTCTTCTGGCACATTCTGGTTGTTTCACGATCAAAGCATGGCTCAAATTGATTATTTGTTGTCAATAGCGATCAGTATTAATGGTTTCACCTGATTTTAGAAGCTCATAATACACCACACCTTCCTGATCCCACCAAACATAGAGCATTGCCTTCTTTCCAAAGCGATTTGGCCTTGCAGTTGATGTTGATGGTTGACTGGGATCAACCCATGATTTTGTGCATTTGGGATTCTCAAAATAAATCCACTTTTCATCGCTAGTCACAATTCGATGCAAAAAAGACTTTCATGCCATTGAAGCAACATTTTACTGATGACTTTTCGGTTTTCCATTTGTCTTTCGTTTAGTTGACGTGGCACCGATTTTCCTTCCTTTAAAATCTTCCCCATTGCTTGTAAGTGATCGCAAATTGTTTGCTGAGCAACAATGAATCTTTCTGCAAGTTGTTTTTGAGTTTGACACACATCTTCATCCAATTGTTGGTCTTCAAACTTTTTCCGTTGACCTGGACGTTCCTTGTCTTTCTCATTGAAATCATCACTTTTAAAGCGTTTAAACCAGCGGTCACAAGTATCTTGAGATGGAGCATGTTCACCATAAGCTTCCCGAAGTATACAATAACTTTTTCTTCAAAATAATGAATTAAAACTTCCTGCAAAAGCTTTTTTTGTCACAAAATTTGACGTTTTTAAGTGTAAAAATATCTATGATATTAACACCTTCAGAAAATTAGACATACGAAGTTTTGAAGCTTGCTGTAAATACAACAAAATAGCATACATATCAGATATATATATCAACAGATGTGTAACTTCATCTATTGAAAAAAATCCACATTATTAACCAGTACACCTGGTATTACTGCTCATTAACAGTGTGCCAGGTTACTCAAAAGCTCTAATAGAGATGTACACTAAGATTAAAGTTTTCATGCCTGCTAGCACATCTATTCTGCAGCCTATGGATCAAGGAGTAATTTTGATTTTCAGGTCTTATTATTTAAGAAATACATAAAGCTATAGATAATGATTCCTCTGATGGATCTGGAAAAAATAAAATGAAAACCTCTGGAAAGGATTTACCATTCTAGAGGCCATTAAGAGCATTCCGGTTTCATGGAAATTGGTCAGAATATCAACATTATAAGGAGTTTGGAAGAAGTTGATTCCAACCCTCATGGATGATTTTGATGGGTTTAAGACTTCAGTGGAGGAAGGAATTGCGTATGTGGTGGAAATAGCAAGAGAACTAGAATTAGAAGTGGAGCCTTGAAGATGTGACTGAATTGCTGCAGTATCATGCTAGAACTTTTAACTGATCAGGAGTTGCTTCTTATGGATGAGCAAAGAATGTGTTCTGGAGATGGAAGCTACTCCCAGTGAAGATGCTATGAAGATTATTGAAATGACAAAAACAGATTTAGAAAATGCATAAACTTAGTTGATAAAGCAGTGGCAGGGTTTGAGAGGATTGACTTCAATTTCAAAAGAAGTTCTATGATAGCTAAAATGCTATCAAACAGTGTTGTATGCTTGCTATAGAGAAATCGTTTATGAAAGGAAGAGTCAGTTGATGTGGCAGACTTCATTGCTGTCTTATTTTAAGAAATTGCCACAGCCACCCCATCCTTTAGCAGCCATCAACAGTGAGACAAGACTCTCTACCAACAAAGGGATTCTTAGAAAGCTCAGATGATGGTTATAGTCTTTTTTTTAGCAATATAGTATTTTTAAATTAGGATATGTACATTGTCTTTTTAGACATATTGCTATTGAACACTTAATAGACTGTAGCATAGTGTAAACTTAACTTTTATATGTACTGGGAGACCAAAAAATTTGGGTGACTTGCTTTATTGTGATAATATTTCCTTTATTGCAGTGGTCTAGTACCGAACCTGTAATATCTCCAAGGTATGACTATACAAGGATTGAGACATCATTTAATAAGGAAAAAAAGTGAGAAAACTGCCCTCGCTGGTGTTTCTCACTGGTTAGAGAATTGGCTTGCACACTAGAGGGTCTTGAGTTTGATTTGGGGTCAAGGGCACGTACCTGGGTTGCAGGTCGATCGTTGGCCCCAATTGGGGTGTGTGCTAGAGGCAACCAATTGATGTGTCTCTCTCACATCAATGTTTCTCTCTCTATCTCCTCTCTCTTTCTCCTTTCCCCCTCCCTTTCACTCTCTTTTTTAAAAATATCAATGGAAAAAATATCCTTGGGTGAGGATTAACAGCACCAAAAAAGTAAAACAACCTATGTTAACGAGTAGAAAAATGATTAAATAATTATGGTGCCTCTATCTAGGGCAGTGGTTCTCGACCTTTCTAATGCCGCGACCCTTTAATACGTTTCCTCATGTTGTGGTGACCCCCAACCATAAAATTATTTTCATTGCTACTTCATAACTGTAATTTTGCTTCTGTTATGAATTGAATGTAAATATCTGTGTTTTCCAATGGTCTTAGGCGACCCTGCTAGCGGTTCTCAACCTGTGGGTCGCGACGCACAGGTTGAGAACCGCTAGTAGGGTCGCCTAAGACCATTGGAAAACACAGATATTTACATTACAATTCATAACAGTAGCAAAATTACAGTTATGAAGTAGCAATGAAAGTAATTTTATGGTTGTGGGTCACCACAACATGAGGAAACGTATTAAAGGGTCGCGGCATTAGAAAGTTTGAGAACCACTGATCTAGGGAGTAAGAATACTCTACAACTATTAAAAAGAGTGAAGATTAAACACTGTACATGGTTTATTGAGTTGAAAAAAATCTAGTTCTATGATTAGACAGTGTGATAATATTCATATTAGAGTTTACACAAACAAAGCTGTATTTTTATAGGCATATACCTATAGTATATGTGTATATGCATCAAGAAAGGATTTGTAAGGAAATACATGAAACTCATAACAGAAATGAACTTGGTGGTTAGGGATGAGACATTGGGGGAAGGCTAAATTTTTTAAAAAATAAATCTTTATTGTTCAGATTATTACAATTATTCCTCTTTTTTCCCCCCATAGCTCCCCTCCACCCAGTTCCCACCCCACCCTCTGCTCTTACCCCCCACACTGTCCTCATCCATAGGTGTACGATTTTTGTCCAGTCTCTTCCCACACCCCCCAAACCCCTTTCCCCCCGAGAATTGTCAGTCCACTCCCTTTCTATGCCCCTGATTCTATTATATTCATCAATTTATTCTGTTCCCCAGATTTTTAATTCACTTAATTTTTAGGTTCACTTGTTCATAGATATGTATTTGTTGTTCATAATTTTTATCTTTACCTTTTTCTTCTTCTTCCTCTTCTTAAAGAATAACTTTCAGCATTTCATATAATACTGGTTTGGCATGATGAACTCCTTTAGCTTTTTCTTATCTGTGAAGCTCTTTATCTGACCTTCAATTCTGAATGATAGCTTTGCTGGGTAGAGTAGTCTTGGTTGTAGGTTCTTTCTATTCATCACTAGGAATATTTCTTGCCACTCCCGTCTGGCCTGCGTAGTTTCTGTTGAGAAATCAGCTGACAGTCGTATGGGTGCTCCCTTGTAGGTAACTAACTGTTTTCTCTTGCTGCTTTTAATATTCTCTCTTTGTCTTTTGCTCTTGGCATTTTAATTATGATGTGTCTTGATGTGGTCCTCTTTGGATTCCTTTTGTTTGGGGTTCTGTGCGCTTCCTGGACTTGTAAGTCTATTTCTTTCACCAGGTAGGGGAATTTTTCGGTCATTATTTCTTCAAATAGTTTTTCAGTATCTTGCTTTCTCTCTCTTCTTCTGGCACCCCCATAATTCTGATGTTGGTATGCTTGAAGTTGTCCCAGAGACTCCTTACACTATCTTCCAATTTTTGGATTCTTTTTTCTTTTCCGGTTGGGTGTTTTTTGCTTCTTTGTATTTCAAATCTTTGACTTGATTCTTGCGATCCTCCAGTCTGCTGTTAGGTCTCTGTGTTTTATTTTTTTATTTCAGTCAGTGTATGCTTAATTTCTAGTTGGTCCTCTTTCATATCCTCAAGGGTCTCGCTAAATTTATCGGCCTTTTCTAGGAAATTCTTGAAAAACCTTATAACCATGGTTTTGAACTCTATATCCAGTCATTTGCTTTCCTCCATTTTGTTCATTTGTGACCTGTTTGTCTCTGCATTTTGGCTGCTTCCCTGAGTTGATAGAGTGGCTTTGTGTGCTAGGTGTCCAATATGGCCCAGTGGCTCAGCCTCCCCAGTTACCTGAAGTGGACACTCTTGGTGCACCCCTTTGTGGGCTGTGTGCACAGTCTTGTTGTAGTTAAGCCTTGATTGTTGTTGGTATCTCTGGGAGGAATTGACCTCCAGGCCAATTGGCTGTGAGGATCAGCTGTGTCTACGATGGGAAAACTTCTGTGCTGGATACACCCTTATGAGACAAGACTTGCTTCAATGGGGCTTTGGTGCTCACTGAGTCTGCCCCCTGAGTGTTTCCCTTATGGATCTGAGGAGTTGTAATCTGGATGGTCCCACTCTGACCCCTGGGTACACTGGCTCTTGGATCTCCAAGGAGGTGCTAATTTAGCCTCTGCCTGAGGTCACCCAGCAGGAGGTACGGATAGATCTGCAGATTCCTCTTCTTTGTTTGGGTTTTGGAGGTGCCCAGATGAGACCCAGCTGTGAAGCAGTGCAAGCTGTTGTGGGGCCTTGGGCCTTCTTTTGGATGTTCTGGGTCTCACTGACTCAGCTGCAGTTTGTTAGGTTAGTTTAGAATTCAAAGAACCAGACCATTCATATGCAAAAGCCTCTGTGCTCAGCTTGGATGGGGCTGAGTCTCAGGGTGGAGCAAACAGCAATGGCTTCCCGTCAGCCCTGCCCTAAGAGGCCCCTGGGTCTCAGTGTCCCATGGTAATCACTGCAAGTACCTCTGAGAGAAAGCCACCCTTGAGTTTTGCCCGCTGCCAGACAGTCCAGTTTCTCCCATATGAGTCTGGGTCCCCAGAGTCTGGCCCAGAACTGGAGTTCAGAGCAGCCAGGAGCTTCAGTCTCCCTCCCACTTGAGAAAGCCAGCCACGTACTCAGTTGCCAGCCCTCTCTGTGCATGCGGGTGCGCGCCTCCGTACCGCTGCCTTCTGCAGCTCCTCTGAGTCTCAGTGTGCTTTTCTCTTTCCTTCTAGTTGTAGAATTTTTACTCAGCCAGCCTTCCTGTGGTTCTGGATGATGTCCGTTTTGTCTTTTAGTTATAGTTTTGAAATTGTTGTGTGAGGCAGCAGTTCAGGTGTTTACCTATGCCACCATCTTGGTTTCTCCTGGAAGGTTAAATCTTGACATTTTCTTTTAGATAACCCTATACTGTATTGTTTGTGGGTTAAATTTTTTCTCTAAATGAAGAATATGAAAAAAAAAAAGCTGTGTTTTACAACATATCTTATTGGTGGAAAGTTTTAAGGTGGTTCACAAGATGAGAAGAGAGGTGGGGAAGGGCACCATTGAACCAAGAGCACCATTCACTGGAGCACTTATTGCAGCATCTCAAAATTGGCAAACCCCCAAATGGGACTACTTCAGGGCACACTCTTAAAAAGTAGAAAATAATTTATCCTGTGGATAGAAAACAGATGCTGTACTGCACCTGTTATAGGATACTGTTCTATCCACCCTGCAAAGAGCAGCAAAATCACTTTTAAAAGTGTTTTCTACTTTGGGCCTGCAGAGAAAAGACATATCTTCAGCAAATGAGAGCGTCAGGCAGGTTACCCAAGGCAGCAAGGAGAAAATGTGGAGCAAAGTTCTGGCAATTCTCCAAAGCATCTGAAGTAGTTCTAGCTGTACTCTGCAAACTATGAAAATTGGTGAGGTGGGACCAAAGGATGCAAAGGCTCTTTGAATCTAAGAAGAAACATCCTGAAACAGTAGTCCTCTTAGCCCTCTTAGAAGAGCTGCAGGGAGAAAAATGCTGTGGGTTTCACTCAAAACTGTTTCCGGGGTTTTAAGCTGAATTTGACAGCTTTCATGTCCAAGTAGTGATGGCAATGGGCCTGGCGCATGGCCCCCAGGATTTGAAGGAGGCTTATAAAGAACTGCTCTTAAAAAGATTTCTAGATATCAACAAACTCTTTAAAAAACCCAGCATGTTGATGAGTTGAGGGTCAAGAAGTGAGAAACAGAAGCATCAAATCTTCCTTCAAACACTGGCTTAAGCACAAATGGGGAAAACATCCAGTTATCAAAATAGGCTTGAGGTTTTTTACTGAGACCAGAAATTCTGGGGAGCAGTGTGAGATGTTTTTGCGAAACCTTAAATACTGCAGGGGTAAGACTTCCTTCTAACCAATTAGATAATTGCCTTTTCATTCTGTGGATTTCTCATTGTTTCTTCTTCTTCTTAAAGCAAACAAAATAATTAGCCTTGTCTTAGGATAATTTTGCTTATATTTCCATAATGAAATAATTACTTCAGCCCTGAATTAAACACTGTCCTTCTCTGGGTACAGTAGGCCACCAGCTGTTTTAAATAACCCCTGAGAGGGTCAGGTTAAGGACTCAGTTTATGACCTTATAAATTAACATAAAGAAACCTACTCCATAATGCAACAGACAATCTATTTATAATGCTTAATTAATCTCCTCCAGTCACTAACAGAGCCTACTTGTGACCTTTTGTTTCAACTTCACCAAATGTAAGTCTCCTGAGATGAGAGGTGTTAATATGTGAATGCTGATAGAATTTGCTGGCATCGTGGCCAAGTATTAAAGAGCTGACAGTTTGGATAAATTAGCTCCTGATAGCTTACTAATCAAGTGGAAGAAGCAAATGTCAAGTTGGGCAGCACTGATGAAACCCTTCATCAAACCCTGAGCAGGAGAAATACAGAAAGAGAGGAAAATGGCCATGTCTGACACTGCTGGCCAAACTTTGAATTTCATGCAGACTTGGCAGATGAGAGAAAATGTCAGAATTGTATCAAAAGATGGTTGTGGGAAGTCATTCTGGGTGGCTGCCTTTAGCTGTTGTTGCTAGTACTCCCAGGCTGCAATTTTCAAACTGTGTGCCCAAACGATGTGCCACAACCATTTGTAAAACTTGCAATACCTGACTAATCAGGGGCACTGATCTCTTTTACCACATTGTAAAAAAAAAAAAAAAAAAAAAAGACAACAGCCAACACAATAGCTGTCTGGTGTGAATGGATCAAAATTAGACCTTTTTTTTGGGTCAGATTTGCAAAAGATATATTTTTTGGTGTGCTGCAGACTTTTAGTAATTAGTTTATGTGTGCCATGAGCTGAGAAAAGTTGAAAATCACTGTCTTAGAATGATACAAAAAATCCAAAGTGATAACCAATTCAATGCTGTCTTAAGGAAGATACTACAGACAGAGTGGAATTATCTAGAAGTTCCTCAGAAGCTATAGGGTGTGGGGAGAGCAATGTTTGCAGACATGGGAACGGCCTGGGAAGGAGAAAGGAAATACATATGCCACTTGAACATTTCTGTGGCCCAAAGCGAGCAACAGTGACCTGACCACAGAAATTCTGCCTTGTGGCCTGGCATCTTGGAGTATGCGTGGAAGGCTTTGTCAGGTTTTAGAACTGTCCAGGGTGTTTCCGTATGTCTTTATCAGTCAGGGAACTAGATTTCTTTATGTCTACCACATTCAAGCACCAGTGTAAGAGATACATCTGGCTCTGCTGTGAGCCTTAGGCGGGTTCCTTAACCTCATTGCCTCCGTTTTCTCATCTGCAGAGTGAGAATCTTAATAGTACCTACCTCATAGGGTTGTTGTGAAGATTAAATAGAGTTAATACATATAAAGGCTTTAAACAGTGTCTCACATATAGTAGGCACTATGTAAGCCTGGACTGTTTTGATGGTAGCATCTCTGTAATATCTTTCTCCTTTGGGCTCTCCTTTCCTGGTGCTGCTATAGCAGTCAGCTCAGACTGTTATGACCTCTTTCCTGAGTAGCTTCCTAATTAATTTTCTTCTAAATTCATCTCTTCCAGTACTTCATACATTGTATTGCCACTGAAATCTTTCAGTCTCTGATCTTGTCTTTATCTTATTCAGTGATCTGCAGAGTTCAACAAATAAAGTCCAAACACCTTCATCTTGCTTTCTAGCCTCATCCCACCCTTACCTCCTGACCCTAGTTTCACACTATAATTTGACATTTCACTGCACCTTGTTAGGAACCCTCTGCTCCCCTGGAACCATGCTATTTTCTATGCCTTACTCTCCTTCACTTGTCCCGGCATGTTTTCGCTTTTGTACCTGTGCTCATTGTTCTCTCCACTTGGAGTTTATCTTCTGCTTCAAATCCTAGCCATCCTTGAAAGACAGGCCCAAATGCCACCTGCACCCTGGGGCCTTTCTGAGCCTGTCATTTCCCCATCCCTTTTCCGAGCTCCAGTGATCTTTATTTATTACTAGAGGCCCAGTGCATGAAATTCGTGCACTGGTAGGGTCCCTAGCGGCTTCCGGCTGCCAGCCAGGTACTCCCTTCCTTCCCCTGGCTGCTTGCCGCTGCTGGGCCTCCCTCCCTTCCACCCCGCTGGTCCTGCCCCTCATTGAACTCCCGGACAACTCCCGGTCAAGGGGACAATTTGCATACTACACTTTTATTACATAGGATTGGTTTTTTTAGTCCTCAACCCTAGTTACCTGTCATTATAGCTATCAGTTTATATGTCCTCTATTTAGTATGTTATACATCTCAGCCTCTAAGTACCTTGGAGCCAGGCTCATTCTTTAGTATGTCCTCCTCAGACCTGTCCCTAACCCTATGCTATGCACACAGCAGGTCCTCTGCAAACAGGATTGGAATATTAATTGAGAATCCTGGAATGACAGCCTGGTCTTTCTGTGACTTATTCTCAGTCACCTTATTGTTCTGTATGTGGAAATATTTCAACTCCACTTGGAATGAATAAAATAGCCCATCAGCAGGAAAACAAACACAAAATGCACAACTGGTCCTCAAACAATGGATTGTTTTTTTAAGAAGGAGTAATGAAAAACAATCTGAGTTCAATACCTTTATATCTGGTCACTACAGCTGCATTGACACTAAGAGGCTCTTGGAAGCTGACGGTGAGTGATGTGCTGCTGGTTACCATGAGGCAGACATTGGTTGGCACCTCAGGGGCTCCTGGGACAGAAGGAAAAACACAAGGATCTTAACATAACAAATCCTTTTCAATGTTCTTGCCTCTTCAAAGAATACCCAGAAACACACACTATGGAAACATTTGTTTGTAGAGCCTAATAGCTTTTGCTTTTGAACATTTTCATTAGAAGTCTCAATGGCCTTTATTTGTTGCCATCTTGGTCTTATTTGATCATTAAAACATTGTCTGAAGGGGTAAATAATACCAGTTAAGCCTTCCCAAAGTATCCTGGAAACATAACAGGAGGTTAGCTGGACCAGCGGAGAGGAGGCTTGAAAGTGTTAGCAGGAACTATTACATTTCATTAAGTACTTTTGTGTAAATCATCTCAGGGGAGACTTTTGCAACCCTGTTGGGTAGAAAGGGCAAGTAACAGCATTCCCTCTTTTTGGGTGAGGAAGCTGCAGTCCAAAGAGGCCAAATGACTTGTTCAAGGACATATGGCTTTGGATGACCAATTCTGGACTCTTCCCAACATGGGATGTTAACTCACCTTGCTCTCATTCTGCTATTACACGGTTGAATTTTACTAGGAAAGAATTCACATGCAAATGTCATATCTACTAATAGATTTATGATGGTGTTAGGTATTCCTTCTAGGTGTTTTGTGATTTAGAAAATTAAAAATTGGTATCAAGTCTAAAAACATGATTTCTTCTAATATTAATTTGTCCTGAATGAAGCACAATAGCAAGTGTATTCAATAAAACAATGGCTGGATTTTTTTTTAAAGAAGAGCAAACATATCAGCATTGCTTAAGAGATTGTTAATAATAAAAGCAACCTTTCATTCACGTCAGTTATTTGCTTCAAGAGAAAGGATTAGGCCTCGTTTGGGGCTTAGTATTCAGTACTACTACAAAAATCAAGACTTTCACTGCCTTGGTCTTTATCACAGCTAAGGTTACTGGAGCAGAGGCATATAATTCCCACACTAACGAACTGACCTTTTCCTTATATTTAAATTTTCAATATATTTCTAATTTTTTTGCTGTTTGAATAAGATTTTATTTTGGAATTAAAGTTTAATATTTTACAAGTTTGAGTTTGAATTACATACATATTCTTTTATATCAGAGGCTGCACAAAGCAGTACCTTCTGGTGCTAGTATTATCCAGAAACAAGACTTGTTTAAACTAGCAAAAAGGACTGGTAATAGAGAATGGACGTGCAGACAAAAGCATAATTCATGGGTTGATTGACTGTCCTCTGCAGCCTGTATTCACTGAAGGTCAGTTTACATAAGTGCTATATAAAAAATGCAGTAGAGAGTCGAAAACAACTTACACTTGAGCCTGAAGCAGAAACTGGACAAATAGGCAAACAAATATTTTTCCACCTCTGCATCCCAAAATATAGTCACTTAGGGCATCAGACCATCCAGGTCATTAGGCATTGGGGCGTAACGGGTGGAAAGTGCTAGATGAGTGTGACATGGTGGAGGAAGGCCAGCAGCACTGAAGCCTCATGGCTGTGGCCAGAGAACCTATCAGGAGCCAGAAAATCAAGCAAGACAAAAGATCCTTTTACAACCTCCCAGAACCCTTGCTCCAAACAGGCTGACAACGGCCATCTATGACCCTATAATGTTACAGAAAAATCAGTAAAGGAAGGCCTGGCTGTCTCAAACCAAGGTTTGGTCCAGTTAAATGTAGAGGTCCTCTGCTTATACTCACTGGCATGCTCGAAGCCTGTTTTCATGCGTCTGTAGAGCCGGTACCTCCACTCCCAAGCTTTCAGCTGTTTCTCTTTCTCTGTGTTGTCCAGACTGAATCCTTCATTCTCCACCTGAATAGACAGTTCACTCACCCTCTCCTGGGCTTCCTGCACCAGTGTGTTGAGGTGCATCGCTCGACTTTCCAGGCTGACAACTAAACAGAAAGAAATGGGTGACTCCTTTTTCTTGCTGGGAAAATGCTGCTTCACTGGCAAGAGATCTGAGAGTCCACGATTATAGTATTAGAAAAATTTACAGTTTATATTCACTATTATTCTGTATTAGTTCCAGGTTTTAAAAAATGCCCAGCAGAAGTGGGGTCCATCCATATTTGTTACTAACGTTTTGTTATGATAAGGTCTAATTAGTGACATTTACAACTAGATTAAACGGTAAGTCCATCCATTTAAGATATTCCCATTGCCCTCTGGCCCTCTTGTGACATGCACCCCATACAGCTGCTTAGCAGTTAATTAGAATTCCACTGTCAAGTGCCTATGAGGACTGCTTCTCATCCAGTTTGCACACGTTTCCATGCTCTTCGGAGGACAAACACTTAGGAGCTAAAGCTCTGTAGGGCCAGGAAGGCCCTAGGAAAAGTCATTGATGAGTCAAGCTACATTCTGCCAGAGTTGTTTGTCCTTTATTTTTTTAGAACTTGATTCAGATTTTTTGCTCTTACCACTTTCTGCCCAGCTCATAGATACTTTTGTATGCATATCCTAGTGGCATAATCCTGTTAGTATTATTCAATTTATTTATTGCTAACAAAGTGTTCTGCTGCTGCCACAATAGGTCTAGTGAATTCTGATAGCTGACTTGAGTGTGATCAGACATTGATCTTTGATTGTGGTCTGATTGTAGGTATGGTCTCTGGAGATGCCCATGCCCAAGAGAGAAAGCTGTCCTAGCTTTTCTTGCTGAGAGAACTTACACAGCTTGATAGTTCTATTTTACTCAATGCATGATAGTCTTTATTTGATTCATATCATGTTGTTGACCCAATCTGCTCTCATGTGAGTGAATGTTCATGTCCATGATGTTTCACATTCTATGTCAGGCTAGGAGGCTGCTTCTTGTGGTGGCTCTCCCGCATGTGAGGGTCTGCCTCGTTGGTCACTTCTGATTTGGGCATCAGTAGTAGGGGATCTACAGAAGTGGTAGGGTATCAGATCATGAAACAGATCAGAATCAAGTTTGGCAGTTCTGTTACCCACCCATTGAACACTCTCTGTGACCAAAACAGTATTTTCCCCCAGGTGGGTGGGGAAGAAATCCAACTATTTCATTCTTCTAATGAAGGGAGAAAATATGATGAAGATAACTCAAGTGAAAATTTGTTAGGTGTATTTTGAAATGGAAACTAGGTGGTTATATATTCATATTCTCTGTGTTCATAGGCATGTTTGCATTAATTATAGGAAATGAATACTAATTTATTATTGCCCCTGCTCACTATCAGTCTAAATTTATTTACCGATGAGGTCAATGAAAAATGAGTTGAGTCCTTTTTTCCTTTTTCTTTCTTCTTTCTTTTTAACATTGCTATTTAGAACACTTGAGACTGTGTTTTGCTGCAGATTTGTCATGGTTAATGAATGTTGCTGTAGCAGTCAATCATGTACTCTAAATACTGTCACGCTTTTTTTTTTAAAGCCTCAGTCATGAGCCATGACAGAAAAATAAACAAATAAATATAAAGCTAAAAAACTCTTTCACTGAGCAGCTACCCTACGCAAAATCCCCTGGGAAGGCTAAAGGAGGCCAGAATAAATGATAATATAAGTGCTGTGGACCTAGGGAAGCAATGATGGGGTATGAACAGGAGGTTCTGGAGAAAAAAAATACACATATACACACATGGGCGCATACTCCAGTGGAAAAATTGGCAATATTAGTGGCCTCAAGGTGCAATTTCCTGGAGCAGTGAGATTGACAAGTCAGTACTAAATGCTGTTAATTTAACTAACTTCAGATTAATGGTAGAGTCTGCTATGACTGAAGCCCTCAAACACAGTCTCATTATAGCCTTGCTGGGAAGGTCCTAAATATAGGCATTGACAGTTTAAAACAAATTCGTATACATTTGTGTATTTTTAGACATAGGTTAGGCGTCAGAGTTTGTGTCACAGTTTTCAGGTTGATTAATTGACCCAGTAACTGCACCCTGTACCCAATCCCCCCTCCTTCTTCCACTCCAAATTATAGAGAAAATGGGGGAATTGTCCTTGCTAAGTCATTCAGTGAGCTTTTTATTGTAAGCCTGATGTTTGAATTGCATGCATGCGTCAACACTTGGGTGATAGACACATGATTTATAAAAATAAATTTTTCTAATACTATAAAATCCCCCCTATTAATTTTTATATTCACAACAGTTATTACGGGTGTGAATTCCAGGTGGCATTTCAGATGGACAGCTTCTCTTGAGCTGTGTTTGGCTCCCCTGATATTTTTCCTGCTTTCCCTAGTACAACACGCTTTGTTTCCAGACTTTCCCTCTCCTCCCAGGTTGTAGACATGATGTTATTTGACTTATAGGGGTAAAGGGATTCTATATCTTCAAGATAAAGCACTTTGCTTTTTCATAAGTTAACAAGGGAGATCCATAGAATTTGATGACTAGGTAAGTTTTCCAAACTCATCTAGATCCCCGTGCTTCTTTCTCAAACTGGGGTACCTAAACCATAGCCTGATGCCCCAGAATGAATAGGATCATTCCTGCATCTTCCTGGATCACCAAATTTCCTGTGTAGGTTTTGGTGAAAGCATTTTATTTAGAAATTAAAATGAACACTTTTGTTATGGAGGAGAAGGAAAAATTTCCCTCAAAATTGGATTTTTTTTTTAAGGGAAACTTTATAGAAGGCCTCCTCTTCTCCCCCATCCCAGGTTAAATCTCCAGGTACCCCTGGGAATATGCGCACTTGCCTCTGTTGTTAGAGGTAATCCCATGCATGAGTGGGAGAGGCACTGACTGAGCCAGAAGTTTCACCAAGCAAATCCTTTTTTCCCCCTATGGACTTTTTAATGGCTTAATAAAACACTCTCTTTTGAAAGATTTTCTTTATTGACTCCCAAATCAGCTGACTCATAAATTAATCATTTTCTCCCTATTATTAATGACCTATATAAATGCCAATAGAAGCATCTGTTCAGTAGGAGATAACCAACCTAACAAAATGGGTTAATACATTTTAAGCAAAAGTAAGTAAAAATGATAATTATCTTAAACTGTGTAGTTTTATCTTAAGTACTCATGTGGTAGGTTAGGTATTAGATCCTGCTGGGAATCGCATTCCTGTTTCTGCCTCCCCAGGATCAGAACCTTTGCAACTTCCTTAAGGCAGTGGTCGGCAAACTCATTAGTCAGCAGAGCCAAATATCAACAGTACAACGATTGAAATTTCTTTTGAGAGCCAAATTTTTTAAACTTAAACTTCTTCTAACGCCACTTCTTCAAAATAGACTCGCCCAGGCCGTGGTATTTTGTGGAAGAGCCACACTCAAGGGGCCAAAGAGCCGCATGTGGCTCGCGAGCTGCAGTGTGCCGACCATTGTTTTAAGGTGAAGAAACTTAGACCCAGGGAGGTGGAATGATTATCCAAGATTTTCTTAAAAACTCAGTGAACTTCCTCTAAACTAAATGGAATGCAAATTAATCTATTATTTATGTATTGCCATTTTCTAACAGCTACCTGTTTGTCATGAGATTGGTGAATTCATTTTGGTTGATTGGTTGACATAGAAACTAGAAAGGCTGTGTCTATTTTATGATTGATTTTCCTGCCCATCCACTTCTCTTATTCTTGGATCCATTCTCCCTTCGCTTCCACCCTCTGAATATTTCCCTCTTGAGTCCAGAGCTCCTGAATCTGTTTGCAAGCTTGGGCCTTTTCTCTCTTACTGCTGTAGATACCTTCTCCAGCCAAGCAGCTATCACTCTGCACTGCCATAGCCAGCACAATAGAGGGTCTGTGAGTGTGTGGGGAGCTGTCCGGCTGGGGCAGGACCACTTGGAGGCTCTTGAAATAGGCTCCTTGCTATTGTGGTGTTTAATTATCAACAGCATTTCTACCACCCAGTGTTTCTGAGTGGGTATTTGTTATAAGACCTGCCCAGCTAATTAACTACTGGGTAAGAGTAGGGGGAGGGGCAGGCACTTGGTATTCAAAGAATACAATTACGATTACTGTTTAAACCCTGAGATAAATAGTGATCAGACACCGTCAGAATCTAAACTATAGATCACTAACTACTTCCTTGCCTTGCTAGTTCTTAATTTCGCCTTTGCCCTGCAATTAGTAAATTTGGTTCTGATTGATAATTGTTAAAAGCTTGAAAATATAATGAGGGTAAAATGTAAAGTAATTTCAGTTTTTTAGGTATGAAAGTGAATATATTTTTAATTAAAAATTTTTTTTCAATTACAGTTTATATTCAATATTATTCTGTATTAATTCCAGGTTAAATAATCATGTACCTTACAAAGTGGTTCCCCAATATTTCTAGAACCCACCTGCCACCATATATAGTTATTACAATACTAGAGGCCCAGTGCACGAAATTTGTGTACTTTGTGGGGCTTGGGAAGGGGGTCCCACAGCCCAGCCTGTGCCCTCTTACAGTCTGGGAGCCCTTGGGAGATGTCTGACTGATGGCTTAGGCCTGCTCCCTGTGACTATTTTGTGACTACCAATTTGTAGTACTTAATCCCTTCATCTCTTTCACCCATCCTCCCTAACCCCGCCCATCTGGCAACCATCAGTGTGTCCTCTGTATTTGAGTCTGTTTCTGTTTTTTTTTTTTTTTTCTCTAGATTTCACATATAAGTGAAATCATATGGAATTTGTCTTTCTCTGTCTGACTTAGCATAATAACCCTCTAGGTCCATCCATGTTGTCACAAATGGTAAGATTTCATTCTCTTTTTTTTTTTGGCCAAATAATATTCCATTGCATATATGTACCACTTCTTCTTTATCCAATCTTGTATCATTCACTGTAATGTTATTTACAATAACCAAGATATGGAAACAACCTAATTGATCACTAATTTAATTTTTTAATTGAGACTTTTAGGGAACAACTCATTTGGCTTGCTTGAAAAAAAAAATACATTTGCCCACTACTAATGATATGCCATCTTTCAATTTAGCACTAATTTTTCTATTATTAGCATTTTCCTTGTTTTTATTGTTCTAAGATAGGCATTTAGTCTAGTGCTCAAAAGATCCTTACAACTAGCTTTAGTTGCCTTTTCCTATAGTCCCTTGGCCCTATATGATTTCCTTTGTGAGGAGAAGTCATCAAGGTAACCTAGTCCTTTTCACTTTTTTTCTTTTTTTAAAAAATTTAATAAGTCTTTATTGTTCAGATTATTACAATTGTTCCTCTTTTTTCCCCCCATAGCTCCCCTCCACCAGGTTCCCACCCCACCCTCTGCCCTTACCTCCCCCTCATTGTCCTCATTCATAGGTGTACGATTTTTGTCCAGTCTCTTCCCACACCCCCCAAACCCCTTTCCCCCCGAGAATTGTCAGTCCACTCCCTTTCTATGCCTCTGATTCTAATATGTTCACCAGTTTATTCTGTTCATCAGATTTTTTATTCATTTGATTTTTAGATTCACTTGTTGATAGATATGTATTTGTTGTTCATAATTTTTATCTTTACCTTTTTCTTCTTCTTCCTCTTCTTAAAGAATACCTTTCAGCATTTCATATAATACTGGTTTGGTGGTGATGAACTCCTTTAGCTTTTTCTTATCTGTGAAGCTCTTTATCTGACCTTCAATTCTGAATGATAGCTTTGCTGGGTAGAGTAATCTTGGTTGTAGGTTCTTGCTATTCATCACTTGGAATATTTCTTGCCACTCCCGTCTGGCCTGCATAATTTCTGTTGAGAAATCAGCTGACAATCATATGGGTGCTCCCTTGTAGGTAATTAACTGTTTTTCTCTTGCTGCTTTTAATATTCTCTCTTTGTCTTTTGCTCTTGGCATTTTAATTATGATGTGTCTTGATGTGGTCCTCTTTGGATTCCTTTTGTTTGGGGTTCTGTGCGCTTCCTGGACTTGTAAGTCTATTTCTTTCACCATGTGGGGGAAGTTTTCAATCATTATTTCTTCAAATAGTTTTTCAGTATCTTGCTTTCTCTCTCTTCTTCTGGCACCCCCATAATTCTGATGTTGGTACGCTTGAAGTTGTCCCAGAGACTCCTTACACTATCTTCCAATTTTTGGATTCTTTTTTCTTTTCCGGTTGGGTGTTTTTTGCTTCTTTGTATTTCAAATCTTTGACTTGATTCTTGCGATCCTCCAGTCTGCTGTTAGGTCTCTGTGTTTTATTTTTTTATTTCAGTCAGTGTATGCTTAATTTCTAGTTGGTCCTTTTTCATATCCTCAAGAGTCTCGCTAATTTTATCGGCCTTTTCTAGGAAATTCTTGGAAAACCTTATAACCGTGGTTTTGAACTCTATATCCAGTCATTTGCTTTCCTCCATTTCTTTCATTTGTGATCTGTTTCTTTGTCTCCGCATTTTGGCTGCTTCCCTGAGTTGATAGAGTGGCTTTGTGTGCTAGGTGTCCTATAGGGCCCAGTGGCTCAGCCTCCCCAGTTATCTGAAGTGGACACTCTTGGTGCACCCCTTTGTGCGCTGTGTGCACAGCCTTGTTGTAGTTAAGTCTTGATTGTTGTTGGTATCACTGGGAGGAATTGACCTCCAGGCCAATTGGCTGTGAGGATCAGCTTTGTCTATGCTGGGAGAACTTCTGTGCTGGAGACACCCTAATGAGATAAGACTTGCAAAATTGCAAAAGCCTCTATGCGCAGCTTGGATGGGGCGGAGTCTCAGGGCGGAGCAGACAGCCTTGGCTTCCCGTCAGCCCTGCCCTATGAGGCTCCTGGGTCTCAGTGTCCCTCGGTAATCGCTGCAAGCACCTCTGAGAGAAAGCCACCCTCGAGTTTCACCTGCCTGCGGGCCAGATCCGGCCCGTTCGGCTGTTCTATCCGGCCTGCGGAGCCGAAAGAGTGGAGGGTTCTCTTGCTCTCCCCTCCGCTCCTTTACTTTGAATTTATATTAGTTCACACAAACACTCCATCCATGCTTTTGTTCCGGCCCTCTGGTCCAGTTTAAGAACCCATTGTGGCCCTCGAGTCAAAAAGTTTGCCCACCCCTGTGCTAGACAGTCCAGTTTCTCCCCAAATGGGTCTGGGTTCCTAGATTCTCGCCCAGAACTGGAGTTCAGCGCAGTCAGGAGCTTCAGTCTCACCCCGCTTGAGAAAACCAGCGGCGCACTCAGCAGTCAGTCCTCTTCGTTCACGCTCGCGCCTCCAGACTTCTGCCTTTCGCAGCTCCCCTGAGTCTCCATGTGCTTTTCTCTTTTCCTGACAGTCCAGATTCCCGCCATATGAGTCTGGGTCCCCAGGGTCTCGCCCGGAACTGGAGTTCAGCGCAGTCAGGAGCTTCAGTCTCCACCCCCCCGGCTTGAGAAAGCCAGCCAGGCACGCAGTCGCCCATCTTCTCCACGCTCGCGTGTCTCCGTACCTCAGCCTTTTGCAGCTCTTCTGAGTCTTTGTGAGCTTTTCTCTTTCCTTCTAGTTGTAGAATTTCCACTCAGCCAGCTTTCTTGTGGTTCTGGATGATGTCCATTTTGTCTTTTAGTTATAGTTTTGAAATCGTTGTGCGAGGCAGCAGTTTAGGTGTTCACTTTTAACATTAACTTAAAGAGTTTAGTTTAGTTTTAAAGAGTTTCCTTATCCTGAGCTGGTTAAAACGCTATAGGGTCCCTATACCACTGCCCCTTATGAATATATGACCCTAACCAGTTATGCCAACATCTGGAGCCCGTGTCTCATCACTAAAAGTAGAATAATGGCACCCCTCTCATAAGTTGTGATAAGTTAGTGATAATTTACAGAAAAGACTTAATTAGAAGAGGCTTGTATTTTATTATTATACCCATTGGTATATGTTATACTTTTTTAGAGGCACACAAAAATAAATACTTGTTTTTATAAAATAGCTTTATGTTCTTACATTAAAAAGAAACCCCTCTTTATCCAGATAAAAATTTTCTGTTTAGTTACCATTCAGAAATATGTTATATAGTAAGTGGTATCAGTTTCAACGCTATCTGTTGTTTCAAAGTATAAAACAAGGTTACTTAGGTATAAACCTTGCATTGTAAGCCAGTATCCTCTGGGCAAACAAGAATAGGAAGTTAATAAAATTTATCTTTGCTGATCGTAAGTGACAACCTTCTAACAACCTCACAGCTGACTTATTTTCAGGTAGGAACATCAAAAGAAAGAATATAGAGGTAGTCCAATAATTGAACATCTTTAAATTCAAATATTCTCATATCAGAAGCACTCATACCATAAGTTTTAATTTACCCATCTTGCTAAGGTTCAGGACTCAAAATTCATTTTGGCTTTACTTATTTTCAGGTTTTCCCAAGGACTTTGAGAGTGGTTCCAAAAATGTTTTACAGATTTGGAGGTTAAAATTTTCATTTTAATTACCATAGAATTTTCTTCTCTTAGAACTCATTATACCCTGGACATGAGGTCTGGAGTGTTTCTCTCTGCTACTTTCCAGCACAATGTATATTCACAAAGTCCATATTATATAGTTTAGGTTGCAATTGTAGTTCTTTAAGAAGCCAGGGCCAATGACACAGAGAGGGACTCCTGCCAAGTATCCCAAGGGGCAAATGGACATTTTCTCTTAAAACAAATACACAAAACACTTGAAGAACTTATTTAGGAAATACAAAGCATATTACCCAATGATGTTCAGAGGGAGCTTAAATATGAAAGATGATAATTATATCTTATAATTAATTTTTTAGTGCTACCCAATAGAAATATAGTGTGGGCCATATCCTTTTAAATTTCCTAATAGTGACATTAAAAAACAAAAAGAAATAGATGAAATTATTCTTAATATATTTTAGTTAGCTCAGTAGAGCAAAAGTATTATTTTAACATGTAATCAATATAAAATTATTAATGAGATATATTCAGTGTAAAATTGTCATTTAAAACACGGTTTGGACTGGATACATTTCAAGTACTCAGTAGTTATAGTGGCTAGTAGCTCTTGTGTTGGCCAGTGTAGTTTTGGAACATAAAATTCTATAAACTTTAAAAAGTGCTTTTTTGTTGAGCAATGTTTTCACAGCACAAACTATACAACAGATGGATAAAATATTTAAATACTAGAAACTCTTGCGTGTTTTGTTTTTGTTTTTTTTTGAGCGTTATACTGGCTACTAATGTTTTTGACCATTTATAACGTGCCAGGGAAATGTTTTAAAGTTATTATTACATTTAATTCTCATCAATCCTAGACAGGTAGTGGGGTATCCAGTTTCCAAGAGGGCTTCAAAAATCTTTGTCTCCTGGTGTTCACACGCTCCTACACTGTACCAGGGTTGGTCTGTGTGGTCAATAAGATTAAGGAGAAATGAAAATTGATCATTTTTGAGGTTAAGTTATAAAAGACACTGTTGCTTCCATTTTGGTTTCTCTGTCTCCAATCATTTGCTCTGTGGGAAGCCAGCTGCCATGTCAGAGAGCAGCTTTATGGAAAGGGAGAGGCCCACGCAGAAAGGAACACAAGTCTCTTGTCAATAGTCACTCTGAGTAAGCTTGGAAATGGGCCTTCTAGATCAGCGGTCGCCAACCGGTGGTCCAAAAGGTTGGTGACTGCTGTCTAGATCAAGCCTCAAGAGGATAGGAATGATTATGTTGCACGAATTTAAGGATGGGAACCTAGACTGTGAGTGTGTGCATATACACACTCATATGGTCAAAGATATTTTCTAACGTTATATTTTAGTTTGTGATGAGGAGAATATATTCTGTATATATTTAAAAATGAAAAGCAAAAGCATGAAAAGACAATTTAAGAGCAAACTATAGCTCAGGCTGTGGCCACCTGATATCTAAATAATTATTTGGAAACATAAAGATCAATTCACTTCATATTCAGTGAAATCACTGCCTTAAAGATAAATAATATATTCACACCCTTAACTGGAAGTAGCCTTGGGATTCATTCAATTAAACACATTTATTGAGTGCCTACTGTTTTGCTAGGGATATTGTGATGGATGAGATAGATAATTTCTGCTCATGTGGAGTTTACATTTTAATGAAGGAGAGAGAAAATATCAAATAAAAACAGAGAGAGACATAGCATATAGTGATAAGTGCTATGCAGAAAATTAAAGTGATGTGATTAAATAAAAATGAAAATAAAGTGACTTTAGCCTTTGGACTTGGTGGTCAGAGAAAGCTTCTCTTGAAGATGTTATGTTTAAACTGGAATGTTAAGAAGGAGTTGAGCATGTGATGATAAGATTTAAAGCCTTCCCAACATAGGAAATAGCAAATCTGAAGGCCCTCTGGTATGATAGTATGGCACATTGAAGGGATGGAATGGAGTCTGGTGGGTCTGGTGTATCATGGGAGAGGGGTGAGCAGTATGAGATGAGGTTCAAGGAAGTTTGTATGTCAGGGGGAGGAGTTAGCCACCTATTTTATTATTTTTGCCTGGGGCAACAAGTTCTGAAGACATGTTTTAATCATTTTTAAAACACAAAGATTTCTGTAATACCTAACATTTGCACCTGGGTTTCTTTATTAAATCATACCGGAGGCCCGGTGCACAAAATTTGTACACTTGGGGGGGGGGGGGGCCGGTCCCTCAACCTGGCCTGCGCCCTCTACAGTCCGGGGATGTCTGACTGATGGCTTAGGCCCGCACCCCGGCAAAGCCAGAAGTTGGACATACTTAGAACTGTTGCGGAGCCGGGAGAGGCTCCCGCCACTACCACTGTGCTCGCCAGCTGTGAGACCAGCTTCTGGTTGAGCAGCTCCCCCTGTGGGAGTGCACTGACCACCAGGGGGCAGCTCCTGCATTGAGCTAGATTGGGCTGAAACCAGCTCTCCAACATCCCCCAAGGGGTCCCGGATTGCAAGAGGGCGCAGGCCAGGCCAAGGGACCCCACCGGTGCACTATCGGGGCTGGGAAGGGACCACAGGAGGGCTCCAGGGCATGTCCAGCCCATCTTGCTCAGTCCCAATCGGCTGGACCCCAGCAGCAAGCTAAAGTACCAGTCAGAATGTCTGCCCCCTGGTGGTCAGTGCACGACAAGTGAGCGGTTGAGCAGCCTTAGCATATCATTAGCATATTATGCTTTGATTGGTTGAATGGACGACGGGACACTTAGCATATTAGGCTTTTATTATATAGGAGGATATTTAGCCATGGAGTCCATACCAAGAGATTATATGCTATGTTCTACTTGATCCTATCAAATTTACTGTCCACATACTTTAATGAAGCAGATGAAAATATTTTAGGACTCATTCTAGAGATGTGCCTAAGGCTAGTTCTTTACATATTCTTAATGGTTGCAAATCTTTGTCCTTTGAGGGCAGATTTGATTTCAGGAAAACTCTAAATCAAGTCTGGTGAACATGGAGGGTGATGACGTTGGGCAGTGCTGTTTTGGAACAAAAATCAGGTGTGACTTTAAGCAACGAGTCAAATTTTCTCATAAACTGGCTCTGAGGACAAATCCAAACGTGTTCAGAGCAATGGCAGCACTGTTGGAGCAAGTGTGGGGTCTCCCATGAGGACCATGTTGAAGGATAACATTCGTTTAGGTTGTAGACTTTCTGGTGTGTTTGTTTACATAAAGCTGGCCTCATTAGTTTATAGTCACACCTTTTAGACGTGCCCTGAACCAGTCCCAGCACGAACCCCCAACTACCGCAGAAATGAGGGGTGCATCCTGACAAGTCTGCCAAAATTGTAACACCGGTGTCTGTGTCCTACTCAAATGACAGTTACTATGCAGTTGCATTTTATGAAGTAACTGAACATAACTCATTCTGGGAGACATTTCCTAGTCCCATTTACAGTATCCAAGAGAAAGCAAGAGAGAGGAGTTCATAAAGCAATGCAGAGAGGGGAGAGGGTTTGAAGAGGAGGGAGAATGCTTACCCTAGGAAAGGGCAGAAAGACTAAGAGTGAGGAACATTCCACCATTCTTACCTTCATATTATTAAACTGTGTAAAAAGAAAGACAATCAGGCTACATCTACAGCCAAATTCTGCAACAGGTACCCCAAATATAAATTACTGGAAAACTTAAAGGTTTTCTCCATACATTTATAAATATCACACACACAGTGTATTTGTGTGTATGTGCTAAAATTCGATACCTGTACTTCCCAGCAGCATATGACAGGGCTTAAAATTACAACTGAAAATTTCTGAATACCTACTATGTGCCAGGTACTCGGATTAAAAGGTGAGACAAAATCCATGTGAGTGATGGGATTTGCACATGGTAGATATGCCAAAAGATAACAACACCTGGCTTCGTTATGATTAGCTATTTACAGAGCCTAAATGATGCCAAATAAATAGCAGCCTCAGAAAGGCTAGGACCTCATTGATGATTCAGCAGATTCCTCTGGAGACTGTTGGACTGTGATTTGAGGGTATGAGTTGGTGAGGATAAGGGAGGGTTTATGACTAGGGACTTTCCCATGCAGAGACAAGTCTTTCTCAGATACCGCTGTTCAGTTGAACATGAGTAGTCATGGACACTGGGACACTGAATGGATGAACTATCAAAGGCACAGCCTCCAGGTATCCTGAAGAGGATCTGCACATTAGCTTTCCGATTCTGTTTCCTGAACTCAGCACACTTGGGATGCTATTATAATAGTGAAATGAAGTTTTCTTCTAGAAGGAATAAGTATTACTTTGTGCTGCTTGCCTAAAGGTGAGATGAACAGAAAAGAGTCACCAAGTAAAGATAGTAGAGTCATCTAATGAGCAGGTGGGAGTTCTAAATACATTTAACCTTGGCAGTGTACAAGTTTGGATGGCCACTTCTGGGACTTTCCCTGTGAATAAGAAAATGTACATGGTTGAGTTTCAAGCTGTGTTTATAAAGAACACCTCTCTATAGTTCTATGATTGAGGCACTAAAGACTGGGCCACACCAATGGTTAGGAGTTAAGTCCCTAAACTCCTCTCTGTCCTTGTGATTCCTGTTATGAAATGGGGAGAATTACAGAGGACTTTCTTCTGAGTTGTGCTGGTTTCCTGATTGGCATAGTAGAAAGAGTACTGGGCTAGTTTTCAGAAGGGAACACACAGGGGGAGAAGACAGAAAAGTAACCCTATTAAAAACCCTGCACTCTGCTTTGAAATACTTGACAAGCATTAGAAGAGGAACAGGTGGAGAATCAGGGAAGGAAGGAATTGAGCATCTATGGTGTAATAACAAGAGTGTTAAGCTTTTCCACAAATACCAAAGAATTGAATACTTAAAGACCTGGCTTCAAATCATGCCTTCACCACTTATTAGTTTTGTAGCATTGGGTGAATTATTTGACTTATCTTATTCCAGTTTTCTCATTGAGATGGGAGTTAGTTTCCTCATTTTAGCCAGCAAAAACATTTTTGAAATATGTAAAACACTCTAGGAACTTAGACTTCATTTTTATTTTTCTTCTCTTATACCCTGTCTCTGTAGTTACTGGGGAACAATTTGTAGCAGGTATTTGCTATTTGGTTCTGGCTGGCAAACTGGTTTTTCTCGTGGGCTGTCTCATACTCATGCACAATAGCACTTTCTTTTGTATTTGGTATATGAAATGAATTAGAAATTCCTGAAAACAGACTGTGTTCTTTTATCCTGCCTTTCTCCTACAGGAATGGCACCTTTTAGTGCATAGAACAGGATTTTAGCACACTCGGAGAGATGCAGGGTCCAATGGCCACAGCTTTCGGTTGTTTGGAAAGGCAGTAAATTTGCATCAAGGGATCTCAGGCATTGGTGTCCCACAGACTTGGGGTTGAGTTTTTGGCATCCTTGGGTCAGTCATTTAGCCTTTCAGCATAAAAATTCCCTCTTTGAACTGGAGTTAATAACACTATCCTGAAGGGCTAGAGCAGCCGTGGGCAAACTACGGCCAGCGGGCCGGATCCGGCTGTTCTATCCGGTTCTCTTGCTCTCCCCTCCGCTCCTTTACTTTGAATTTATATTAGTTCACACAAACACTCCATCCATGCTTTTGTTCCGGCCCTCCGGTCCAGTTTAAGAACCCATTGTGGCCCTCGAGTCAAAAAGTTTGCCCACCCCTGGGCTAGAGTGAAAAGTGGAGAGAGATACGTGGAGACTTCATAGATAGATACTCAGTCAAGATTTCTTTGCCGTTTTTACACCTGTGGGAGTCTATACCACTATGTCTTTGACTTGTTGGGTGGCCAAGATGACTTAGGTGTCATATTTCCCAGAGGCTAAAACCTGGGTTGATCTCTCACTGTCCTTTCCAACTTTGTGGTTATCATTCTCAAGGGAGTGAGTAAAAACCAGGGATCTTTGAACACATTTTCTTTTGGTTTAACAAGATATTTAGTACTTGGATTCTTTTATAGAGATTTAATTATGCACAAAGAGGCTTGGGGAGAGTTGGGAGTCTTACTAGTTTAATGAAAATGGAATGGAGAATTCTTTGTAGCGTCTTAGGTAAGTAGGACTAATATTTCATCCAGCCCAGTGCAAGCAACATCTGAATGAATGGTC
The DNA here is from genome assembly GCF_963455305.1 of Plecotus auritus. NCBI lineage: Eukaryota > Metazoa > Chordata > Mammalia > Chiroptera > Vespertilionidae > Plecotus > Plecotus auritus. The sequence goes on from NC_137774.1 coordinate 27,419,569, forward strand.
TCCTTGTTCCTACAGAATGGGGCTCAGTCTGCATTCTCTATGTTCAGACCCTCTGATTCGTCCTCCACTGCTCTCTCACTGGATCTTCGGGTCAGATGTTATTGCAACATAAATTGGACAGTAGCAAATAAGCCCTTTTGATTTCTTCGATCCTTATTTGCCCATCCCTGCAAATTCTCCAGTCCACTAAAAGGAAGCAGCACTTTGATGATGTGCTCTTACTGAAGATGAAGAGCCCTGATCCTGTGGAACCCAAACCCTCACACTCTTTGACATGGATGTGGTGAGCTTAGCATTTTTAAAATAAAGGGTTTTCTGATACAGGGATCTGTCTCTGGACCTAGTCTTTGGGTGGCAGGGGTTTATGAAATTTAGAGCCAGAGACGTGACCTCTAATTACATATTTGCTTGCTTCTCTTTCAGCCTCTGGGTCTCACCACTTGGAAGTAAGTGAATCAGCATTAGTGAAACTAACAGTTTGATGAGTTTACTTTTTTCTTTTAGGAAACATAAAAACTGTGGCTCAGAGCCATTGTGGTCACTGGGTCAGAGAGTTTGCACCAAAGGGAATGTGAGTGCCTACCCCAGAATGTTGCTGTGAGGATTAAAGGAGTGAATACACATAAAGTGCTCAGAATAGTGCCTGGCACAGGGGTAGGGTTGTGTGATTTTATCCCATCCACTCCTGGGCAGGGTCTGCCATTGACCCCAGAGCAGCTCCCTTTGGCCAGTATCCTCAGCTCGACTCCAGAAAGAAGCCAATCACAAAAGACCACATATTATATGATTCCATTGATATAAAATGCCCAGAATAGGCAAATGTATGGAAACAGAAAGTAGATTGGTTGCCCAGGGCTGGGAGCAATGAGAGGTTAAGGTGATAACTAATGGTTTTGTTTTTTTGAGGGGTTGGGGATGCTGATGACAATGGTCTAAAATTGTGATGATAAGTTTCACAATTCTGTGCATATACTAAAAACCAGTGAATTATATCTGAATAAAGCTGTTAAGAAATACATCGAGAATTCCACCCCTTCTTACCATCAGTGTCATTAGCATGCTAGTCCAAACAACTGGCACCTGTCTTTTGGACCACTAAAAATAGACTCCTAACTGTTCTTCATAATTACCTCACCACTGTCTATTCTCCACAGAGCACTGTAGTGATCTTTGAAAATGTAAAGCAGACTATCATTCACCTGCTTCAACTGCCCCGTTGTCTCTTCATCACACAATCAAAATGAAGAATCTCACCATGGCCTGAATGATCTGGTTCTGGTGACTTCTTCCTCAGCGATCCACCTCTCCTGTGTTCATTTTGCTTTAGCCACATCAGCCTTCTTGTTCTTCAAATATGGCAATCTCATTCCTGCCTGCCTCTGCATCTTCTATTTGACATTCAGTCTACCTAGAATTTGATCCCACACCTCATTTTTTGATGTTGTCCAGGACTAGGCTCAAATGTCATTCCATCAGAGAGGCTTTTTTGACCAACCCTATTTAAAATAGTTCCCACTCCATCAACCTTTAGCCACTCATTCATTTTATTTTCTTCATAGTATTTATCACTGTTTGAGTTTATATTTTAATTTAGCTTTTTAATTGCTTATTAGAAGTCCCCTGTACTAATTATGTAAGTTCTATGAGAATCGAGATTTTTGTCTTTCTCACCACTGCGATCTTAGTACCTAGAACAGTGCCGTCCTCAGTGTTTGTTGAATCAGTGAAGCCAGCATACTGATTATGAAAATAAAGACAGTATCACACACATACTTGCTCTTTTTCTATGCATATTTCCTGTCCTATAGCCTCACTTGGAGTATTTCACAGTTATATTCTTAGGAGGATGTTCCCTTGAGGTTCTTTTTCAATACCATTCAGCGTATTCTATTTAGAATGTAACCTGATGCCTAGACTGATCAATAGTTGCATGAAAGTCCATAAAAACATGCCAAGTATTTCAGAACCTATGTTAGTCAATCATTCGTACTCCAGAGATCAGCAATGGCTATTTCAGTGGGGTCTAGCCTTAAAAGAACATGTTTTAATTTTCAGGTTTACTTACAGTGTGGACTTTCTCTAGCTCCTGTCCTCAGGAGAATCCTAGCAATGGGCACATTGTTGGTCATGATGGCAATATCCAGAGGCGTCAACCCCTCACTGTTAGGAGTATTGAGATCTAGTTCTTCTGCTGTGTATTGATACAGAAGGATCTGCACAGCATCCATGTCCTGCTGTTCGACTGCTTCAAACATGGCTTCGTTGCCCTGGAAGTTCTGGAGAAGAACAAAAGCAGATTAGTACAATTTCATAGACTAGTGTATCTTAGTAGCTTAACTGTCTTGAATTTTGGGACTACTTCAGTGACTTCATTCCCACTTGTAAGTTATATAATTTTAATTTATCCCAAGGTCTCCAATGTAAACACTGTGTTGGATCTTCCTTCCATCATTTCTAAGGGACATTGAACAGACATGCACATTTAGATGCACTGATGCAATACAGTAGAGCATGGATAGTCTACAGATAAGAGCAAACATCAGCTTTCTCAACCCAGTCTTCAGTGGAACACTTGTTTGATAGACCCTTAAAAAGTGTTCTATGAAGAAAGGAGCATGTGGTCAAATAAATTTGGTAAAAATTGGATTAAGCCAAGTTACCCCATTATTTTACTCTAAGACCTCTCAGGACCTTTAATTTAACATATGATTATGACTCTCCAGTAGGTGGGAAATATGACCTGTTTCAACTATTTGTTCATAGAATGTATTTTTAATTGCATTTGTTTGAACTGCTCCTGGAATAATGTTATACAGAATCCAGTTTGGGAAATGCTGGCAGAGAGAACATAGCAATGGTAGTTTAAATTGTGACTAGCTTGGAATTGAGAGTACACTTTCTCTGTTTCAATCTCAGCCCCTCTCTTTCCACCCCATATCTCTACTATTGCTCAGACCATCATCATCCCTTGCTTGGATCATGGTAATGTGACCTGCCTGTTGCAGTCTTAGTCTCCTCCAGCCCATCACTGATACAAGAGTAGTAATCTTTCTAAAATTTACATGACATGTTCATTCCCTATTTATAATCTCTAATAGCTCCACACTGCCTGCAGGCTGGTTCCCCAACTCATACACTACTTTGTACTACCCTCTACTCTTTCTCAACCCATAGCCCCAACCATTGAATACCTGGCATTTCTGAGCCCTCAGGGGAGGGTGGCTCAAAATAAGAGGTATCCAGGGAGCGTTTCCAGGGCTGGGTGGCAAATTGCTTTGGGACCATAGAGAACCAAAAGTTTAATACAATACCCATAATGACAACATGGTTCCTTTGAAAAGTTCTTTCAGATACATATTTCTATAGCTCATGGGAGAAGAGCGACCCATCTTCTCTAGACATTTACACATCTATCTGGTATCTTTTCCAAGAGTAGCTCGGTCTTTAAAATACTGAAATATCATTGGTCTTGACCTAGCATAGGAGTCATGTAATTAAAATGTGTAAGGTCCTCAGTGACCAAGTATTTAGATTGGCAGGATTTATTTTTAGTCTCATCAAAAAATGATTCTCCCTATCAAAGGCTGCAGGTCTGCTTAGCTGAGTACATAACACATGACTGAAGAAAATACAAAGCAATTATGCAAATACTCGTTTTGACAGTGGGCATCCAGGGAATAGAGTTGTTTTGGCATGCAGTTCTCAGGACTATCTGCTGAATGGAAAAGGGTTTTGGCATGCAGTTCTCAGGACTATCTGCTGAATGGAAAAGGGTTTTGTCAACAATGAGCCTCTGAGACTTAGGCCATAACTCAGCCACAACCAAGCCCTCCCAGAAGATGAGTTTGAAATGGGAAAACAAATGAGTGCAAAGTTAAAATGCTGCCCTGTCCACAGTTGTGCATTTGTGATTCTTAGTATGTCTCATTTCTCATGTGCCATATTTGCTCTCACTCTTAAGTCATTTCCTCCCCCATGCTTTTGCTGGCAAACTCTAGTATGCTTCTATCTGGAAAGGCTAGGGCTCATTTCTGTTTTAAACTCAAACAAATGGTGCCATTACCCCCTGCAGAAATACCCTTGCTGAGCATGTTAATGTTATGCCCTCAGCTTTTACTGAGGGCCAATATAAGAAACTACTACATGAGAATGTTTGTAACATCACCAATACTATTTTTTATTCTCCATTACATAATTCACCATGACAGCTTATAAAGGCCAGAGGATTTAGCAACAGAAAAATATTAAAGTCTCCTTATAGACTGATTTACTTTCAGCTATCAGCTAATGGGATGCTATAACCATTGTTTCCCTTTCTGCTATGACTGTATAGGTATTCAGAGATAAATGTAATGATAAAATTTAGGTACTGTATTTGCCTAGGTTTTTGGTATATCTATTTCTCTTTCCATCCCCACCAGTTTCTTTTTCTATTTTCTTTTTTATCCTTCCATCCTTCACTTCCTCTCTCCATCTTTCTTTCTCTTCATTTTCTCACTGTCTCCCTCTATCTCTTTCTGTCTTGTTATTTCCCATTATATAACGCATATGCATTTTTTTTTGCTTGAATTCTGTCTCGAATGCCGTTGGAAAGCATATGGAGTATACAATATAAATAAATAAAATATTGTTTATTGGTCATTCAATATTTAAATGAGCAATGAAGCTATCAGAAAGCTACTTAATCTCATACTCCCTATTTGCTGCTTTTGGTATATTTTAGAATGGAAAAGGGGGAAAATTAAGAAGGAGAAAGGGGAAATCTCACAATCACTCATACTTCAGCTAACAACATAGATATGTGCAGCTCCTGTCTTACCTGACACCCAGCATCTCTAACATTGCAAACATGAAGTTCTGAGGTAAATGTGGATCATATTAGCATTCCCTTAAATCCAAACACAACTGCATAAATCATACTGAGGCAAGAATATAAAGAGTTTTCTTACCACCGAGGTCTTTCTGAGACTCAGCCGGTCAGTCCTTGCTCTAAAGTAGGCCTCATCAAACGAAGAGTGGCTTCCCTTCAGTTTCTCAGAGAGGTTCCTGTACAGGCGTTTGGCAGCATTGGGAGATGATGGGGCGCTATGTTTTTTTGACTGAGAAAGATGTAAACTCTGCATTTGTTGGGTCATTTTCACACGACAGTTCCTAAGAGGAGGAAAAGATAATGTATCATTTACACAACATAATTATAAATAGACACAGAATTTTATCTTCTCTAGTAACCATCTGAAATCCTAATAAAACATTATAGCTGGAAGAGACCTTCAAAGTCATCAAACCAGCCTTCATGTTATAGGTGAGAAAGCTGAAACTCAGGGAAAGGAAGAAGCTTGTTTATGGCCACATAGCTAATTACTGGCAGAAAGGAAATGATCTCTCTTTACTATGTGAACATCTACATCTACATACAAACATAGATATGACATGAGCCTCTGCTTCACATCTTTTTGTCTCTATCTCATTTGGAGGAAGCATCTCAATTCTATAACCTAGGGAGTCTGTTCAGTTCTTCTTGGGTATATGTAATTGGTTTCGTTCTGCTTACCTCCTTCTAGATGCTGCTCTCTGTTGGCTGTATAAGAAAATGTGGTATTCCCTGCAGAGTCCCCTTCTCTCGAGGTTTTAATTATGCTTGGTTTTTTGAGATCTGGTGAACCAACTCAGTGCCCAGAGGTTTGGGCGGTTTATCCCAGAGGCTGGTCCCTGCTCACCCCAGTTACTACTCACTACCAGCATTTTCTAAGTAGTACTTGACTGCTGTTCCATAAATCTTTACACAGATCCCAATGTCGTACTTGAAGTCAGTTTCCAGGTGAGCCAAGCCATTTCAAAAGCCACCCACCATTATGTTGGATACTGCTATTGAAATATCTGTGTTACCAAGGCTAAGGCTGCTGGCATGCATACACATATTGGATGAACAAATACATAAATGAAATTACTAGTCAAGGCAGTAATATGTAAAGTGTTCCCACCCCTGATGCAGCCTTTGGTGCCTTGGGCCCGGGCCTATCTAGAGCATGCTGCTGTATTCCCACCACCTCCCTTCAAATCTCCAGTCCTTGAATTTTTATAGCCTTATGGATCACACAATATAATAACATGTAGAACCTCTTTTATTGAACTGTTCACAGGACTGACTTTAATATTTCCCAATTCCTACAGGATGAAATCTAAATTCTTTAACCTCATATATACTGCTTCTCTCTCAAGTATCATCTCCTACTATACCTCTACATTTTATATTTCAGTCTTTATGACTTCTTGGGGTTTCCTAAGTAGTTTAAACTTTTTCCTGCTTCTGGGTCTTTGTATGCACTACTTTGTACATATTGGAATTCTATCTGTGTCTTTATAACTAAGAACAATAGCTGATGCGTAAAGTCTGTGCTCAAATGGTCTCTCACATCCCCAGGCAAAACTATGTAATTCTTTACTCATTCACTTAGTATATGCTTGTTATAACAGATATTTTCTTGTATCACAACTGTTTTTTTTTTTTTTTGGTTTTCTGTCTTCTGACTAGTCTATATGCATCTCAAGATAAGCACTGCCAAATATCCCTAGCACCTAAAATGTGCCTTCCTCGGAACATAATACATATTAGGATATGAATTATTACTCTTCCACCTACTATGTGAACTTGGTCAAGTTACTTAACATGTCTGAATCTCATTTTTATCATTTATAAAATAGGGATAATAATAACATCCACATATTTTAGTTGTGAGGATTTGATGAGATAATGCATGTAAAGAGTTTAAAGTATAGGGTAGTTCATGGCAGCTGTTATTTTTGTTATAGAAGATAATAGATACCTTAGAATAAATGAAGGCACATATGAGACTGTTACATATAATATATCAAGGGGATACCCAGAAAGCTAATTTCCTCCTCAAGCCTCTGAATTGGGTTCCATGTCTACTAGCACCAACTAACCTTGATTAACTTACACTTTCACAAATGGAGGTCCATCTTCGCTACATTGTTAAATGTCTTTAGGCACTTTTTATGTCTTGCTTGTATTTCCTCCAACACAAAAAGACTTTCTAGTGCCTTCTAAGTTCTAAGGTGGTCAGACCTATTCAGAATTAGTCATGCCCAGTCTTACCTAATAGTCTCATTTAAATTTGGGAGGATGATATAAAGCACTGTCTGTAGTGTGCATATATGTGCGAATGTGTTTTCATAAATCTTTAATAATCTTTTAATTTACACAAAAGCAAAAATGGAAAGATTAGGTTATTTGACATCTTTTTCCATTTACAAATCCTTTACTTTTGATTTAATAGCAACTATAGTGATTCCTCTATATCTTTTTAGTCCTACAAAAATTCCAGATTGATATGCAAGCTGGCTCACAAGGGGACTGCCTTAAACACTTTCTTTCTGCCCTCTGTCTGTAGCCTTTCCTTTCAAAATTAATGCCCCAGTTAGTGCCATCTGTCTTGTCTACATCGTTATCATTCCCAAAATAACTCTACACTTTTTTGTATCTGACACAGTGCCCAGGAGTCCAGTAAATAAGTTCTTTTCGATTGATCAGATTCCAGCTACTTGCTCTACAACTGATGACACCTACCCACTGGCCCCTTTTGTCTTTGCTCATGTCCCATCTGTTCTTTTTAGTCAAAATAGATTTACTTTCTCTGTCTCTTTGACTTCCTTATCATACTCCCCAGCTGTCCCTTCCTTCCAGGCTATCCTTCAGCATATTTTTATTCTTCTAGATGTTATCTGTTATTATCCTTCAGCATATTTTTCTTCCTCTATATTTAAAATTTTGTCTGGTTAGAAATACTGAGAAAGACAACTTCCTATTATCTGTTCTCATAAACATGCATGCCCCTTTTAACTAACTGTGCTCTTAATTTTTTACCCTTATGGAAAGGAACAAGCATTTGAGAAGCATTATAGCTTTGGTTCTGATTATTTGGCAGACCCAAGCGTGAATCCTGATATTGTAATCTATAATCTGTGTTACTTTGGACAGTCACATAAAAATGTAAATTATTTGAGTTTGTTTAATCACAGTAGCCACTCAATAAATAAAAGCAATTATTAAAATTACCTCAAATCTTCCCAAAAACAGAGACACGAAAGTATATTGCAACAATTTAAATAGCTTTCTTGTTTTAAACATTGTTTTGAAATCTGACTTTATGTATTTATTATACTATTTAGTTTTTATTTGGTCAGTTTAAATATTTTAATATGTGTTTTTAGTAACTTATAGTAAAATAGGAAGAGCAAGTAGAACTTCAAACTATTAAAGGGAAGAGAGAATTAAAGATAAAAATTATAAAACAAAGAAGTGATATAATAAGAAAACATAATAAATACACATGTAAAGTAATGGGGTTAAGATTAAATATCTGTGAGCACAATACATTCACATGGTTTACTTTTTCTAATAAAAGACGAAACTGTCAATTGAGATTTTAAAAAAGCCATTTATAAGCCATACACCTAAATAAACAGAAATTTGATAAATAGAATAATAGTATGACAGTGGAAATAGCAAACTAAGGACCTCTAAAAATTCTCTCCTCCACAAAAGCAATGAGAACACTACTAAAATTGGTCAGAATTAACTTTTTCAGAACCATAGAAATTAACAAAAATTTTGCAGCAATCCAGGAAGTGTTTATTCAAGAAGAGTGGGTAAATTCAGTAAGAATAGTAAGCTTAATGGCATTTTTACCTTGCTTAATTTCCATATTCCCCATCTCTCTGGTGACCTTGAAGACCAACAGCCTATATTCATGGTAAAACAAAACAAAAGTTTTTAAAAAGTAGCCTGGCAGCCACTGGTGGTGCAGAATGGTGATGGAGTTTCTTCAAAACCCCATTTTCAGAGAACTGTCATTATTTGACCTGTTTGGTGGTTCCTTGGAAGAGCCCACTCACAGGGCTTTTCTTTATTTGCCCTGACTTTGAGCTTACCAAGTGCAAATAACCTTTTCCTCTGGGTATCTGTAAAAAACAACCATCAGCAACTGTTTAACATCACAGCTGCCTGAGGTGGTGGATAAGAGTGGGGCAAACAATAGACTAACCAAAAAGCTTAAAGGAAAAGCTTAAATGTAATGTACATGAAATACTTTGAAAAGCTCTGACACATTCCTGGGGCTCTATCAGACCTCATGCATGCTCAGGGTTGGGAGCATTCCCATGCAACACCTGAGAAGGTCCTAAGCTCTCATATCTGTCTGACTTTTAGGCTCTGTACAAGCAGGAAGTAAAGGCTAAGGCAAAGCTGTCAACTGCCTAATGAGTATTGAAGGTGTGCCCACAAATGCACACAGATCCCCTCTGCAATGACTGGGAAACTTATTAGTTCCAGGCACTTAACATTTTTGTTCAATCATTAGCTGACCACTAAACTAACCAAGAAGAGACTTAGTAGCCACATATGACAATAAATACAGACTTTACAGATAGTTCTAAAAAAAAAAATCACTAAACAATAAACCTTGAGGAAGGGGGATAATCTGATTTCTAGAGTTGCTGTGTTATGTTATTTAAGATGTGTTTTCAACAAACAACAACAAAGTAAGGCATGTGAAGAAACAAAAATATTTTCCATTCACAAAGTAAAGCAGTCACTAAGCAAGGCCAGATGCTGGATTTATTAGACAAAGACTTTAAGTTTCATATCTTAAATATTTTCAAGGACCTAAAGAACCATGTCCAAAGAAATAAAGGAAATTATGAGAACGATATCTCACAAAATGTTCTAAAGAAAGATGTTTTTCTTCTAAAGAGAAGGGGACAGATATGTTAAAGGTGGGCTGATCTCTGCAACATGACTATAGGATCAGACTTTAGGATATAGTTAGCCAGGGAAAGATATTCTATGGGAAAGTTATTTCTAGTTTTATATTTTCTTTTTTTGCATCTTAATAATTTTTTTAATTCCCAGATCTTTAACGAAAGTCATGTTAAATGTTACAGCCTGCCAAACATTTAAGGAAGAAATAGTACCAATTCTACACAAAACTCTTCCAAAAATTTGGCTTCATTTTGAGGCTATAGCAAAGTAAAAAAAAAAAAAAAAAGGCATTTCAAGGAAAAGCTATCACCCAATGTCTCTCATGAGCAGAGGGAAAAAAAATCTCAACGAAACGTTAGCAAATAAAATCCAGCAATACACAAAAAGGATAATACGTCATGATCAAGCATGGTTTACTCCAGGAAAGCAAGGTTGGTTTAATATTCAAACATCCATTGATGTAATCACTACATTAACACACTAAAGGAAAAAAATATGGATATCTTAATAGATGCAGAAAAGCAGCATTTGACAATATTCAACACCCAATCATGATTAAAAAAAACAAACAACTTTCAGAAATAAAAGGCATCTCCTAAACCTGATAAAGGAAGTCTACAAAAAGTTATAGTCAACACTGTATTTAATGATTAAAGACCAAATGCTTCCTTTTGGGTCAGATTCAAGGCCAAAATGCCTACTCCTACCTTTTCTAATATACTGGGCATTTAGCCAGTGAAATAAGGCAAGCAAAATAAAGGAGTATAGATTGGAAAGAAAGAAGCAAGACAGTCTTCATTTGCAGGTAACAGGAAAGTTTTGTAGAATAATTTAAATCTTCTTAGGAATAAATACAACAAAATATATGCAAACCACATATACTTAAAATTGCATGGCATTTATGAGTGAAATTAAAGAATACCTAAATAAATGGAGAGATATACCTTGCTCATGCATTGGATCAGAAGAATTAGTAGTATTAGCATTGAAAGAAGAATTCAAACCTTGCCTCAGACTATTCCAAAAAAATTCAAGAGGAAGGCACACATCCAAGCTCTTGCTATGAAGCCAACATTACCCTAAACCCCAAACCAGATAAAGACACCACAAAGAAAGATAATTACAGACCAATATGCCTGATAAACATAGATGCTAAAATCCTCAGTGAAATTCTAGCAAATCGGATCCAGCATTACATTAGAAAGATCATACACCATGACCAAGAGGGATTTATTCCGGGGATGCAAGGCTGGTACAATATCTGCAAATCAATAAACGTGATACATCACATAAATTGCTCTCAAAAATCACATCAATTGATGCAGAAAAAGCATTTGACAAAATCCAACACCCATTCCTGATAAAATCTCTCAGCAAAGTGGGAATAGAGGGATCATACTTCAACATAATAAAAGCCTTATATGACAAACCTACAGCCAACATCATACTCAATGGGCTAAAACTAAAACCATTTCCCCTAAGAACAGGAACAAGACAGGGATGCCCATTTTTACCACTCCTGTTCAACATAGTACTGAAGTGCTAGCCATAGTGATCAGATCAGAAGAAGAAATAAAAAGGCATCCAAACTGGAAAGGAAGTAAAATTGTCTTTATTTTCAGGTGACATGATGCTGTACTAGAAAATCCTAAAGACTCTGTCAAAAAACCCAAGACTTAATAAATGAATTTGGCAATGTAGCAGGATACAAAATTAACACCCAGAAATCTATGGCTTTTTTATATACCATAATGAACTCACAGAAAGAGAAACTAAAAAAATATATCATTTAACATTGCACCAAAAAAAAAATTAAGATAACTAGGAATAAACTTAATTGAGGAGGTAAAAGACCTGTACTTGGAAAACCATAGGACGTGCAAAATAAGAGATAGAGGAAGGCATAAACAAATGAAAGAATATATTGTGTTCATGGCTTGGTAGAATCAACAGCATTAAAATGTCCATACTACCCAAAGCAATTTATAGATTCAGTGCAATCCCCATTAAAATAGCAGTGGCATATTTCACAGACCAAAACTCTCCAAAAATTCATATGGAATAAAACAACAACAACAACAATCCGAATAGCCACAGCAATCCTGAGAAAGAAGAACAAAGTTGGAGGGATCACAATACCAGATATCAAGCTATATTACAAAGCCACTGTTCTCAAAACTGCCTGGTACTGGCACAAAAACAGACATATAGACCAATGGAACAGAACAGAGAACCCAGAAATCGACCCAAACCATTAAGCTCAATTAATATTTGACAAAGGAGGCAAGAGCATACAATGGAGTCAAAATAGTCTCTTCAATAAATGGTGTTGGGAAAATTGGACAGATACATGCAAAAAAATGAGACTAGACCACCAACTTACACCATACACAAAAATAAATTCAAAATAGATAAAGGAGTTAAACATAAGACGGGAAACCATAAAAATCTTAGAAGAATCCATAGGCAGCAAAATATCAGATATATGTCATAGCAATATCTTTTTTACTAATCAGCTCCTAGGACAGTGGAAACTAAGGACAAAATAAACAAATGGGACTACATCAAAATAAGCTTCTGCACAGCAAAAGAAACCAACAAAACAACAAGAAAGCCCACTGCATGGGAGAACACATTTGCCAATGTTATCTCTGATAAGGGTTTAATCTCCAATATTTACAGGGAACTCATACAACTTAACAAAAGGAAGATAAACAATCCAATCCAAAAATGGGCAAAGGACCTAAATAGACACTTATCGAAAGAGAACATACAGAAGGCCAAGAAACATATGTAAACATGCTCATAGTCACTAATCATCCAAGAGATGCAAATCAAAACATCAAGAGGTACCATCTCACACCCGTCAGAATGGCTATCATCAACAAAGGACAAGTGCTGGCAAGGATGTGGAGAAAAAGGAATCCTCGTGCACTGCTGGTGGGAATGCAGACTGGTACAGCCACTGTGGAAAACAGTATGGAATTTCCTCAAAAAATTAAAAAATGGAACTCCCATTTGACCCAGTAATCCCACTTCTAGGAGTATATCCCAAAGAATCAGAAACCAACCAGAAAGGATATATGCACCCCTATGTTCATAGCAGCACAATTTACAATAGCTAAGATTTGGAAACAGCCTAAGTGCCCATCAGCAGATGAGTGGATTAAAAAACCGGTACAGGGAGGAACCAAGATGGCGGCATAGGTAAACACCTATACTTGCTGTCTCTCACAACCACATCAAAATTACAACTAAAAGAACAGCTACATCCAGAACTGCAGGAAAGCTGGCTGAATGGAAGTTCTACAACTAGAGAGGTGAAGAAAGCGCATTGAGACTGGTAGGAGGTGCGGAGGCGAGGAACGGGCTGGCACCCGGGTGTGCTGCTTTTTTAATCGGGAGGGAGATACAAGCTCCAGCTTGCTCTGAACTCCAGTTCCGGGTGAGACTCTGGGGGACCCAGATACATCCAGGGAGAAACTGGACTGTTTGGCATTGGGAGAGGAACGTGAGGGCGGCTTTCTTTCAGACAGAGGTGCACGCAGTGATCATTGTTCCTGCATTGGGACCTCTCTGGTGCAGGGCTGACTGGCAGCCATTGCTGTTTGCTCTGCCCTGGTGATTACCTGAGACCCCACCCAAGCTGTGTGCAGCGGCTTTTGCATATGAATGGTCTGTCCTTTCTCAGCTTAAACCTGTCAAACAGGCAGCAGCTGGGTCAGGGAGCCCCAAAGCAATCAATCCAGCAGCAGCAGCCTATCTTGCTACACAGCCAGGTCTTGTCTGGGCACCTCCAAACCTGATACAAAGAGGAGGAATCTGCAGATATCTCTGTAGCTCCTGCTTGAGGCCCCTGCCAGTGGCTGACTTTGTACCTCCTTGGAGATCCAAGAGCCAGTATACCCAGTGGTCAGTGTGAGACCATACCAGATTACAACTCTTCACATCCATAAGTGGCACACTCAAGGGGCAGACTCAGCACCAAAGCCCCATTGAAGCAAGTCCTGCCCCATAAGGGTGTCTCCTGCACAGAAGCTCTTCCAGTGTAGACACAGCTGGTCCTCACAGCCAATTGGCCTGGAGGTCAATTCCCCCCAGTGATACCAACAGCAATCAAGGCTTAACTACAACAAGACTGTGCACACAGTCCACAAGGGGTGCACCAAGAGTGTCCACCTCAGGTGACTGGGGAGGCTGAACCACTGGGCCCTATAGGCCACCTACCACACAAGGCCACTCTATCAACTCAAGGAGACTTAGCAGCTACCCAATACATAGAAACAAACACAGGGAAGCAGACAAAGAAACTTGTCACAAATGAAAGAAATGGATGAAAGCAAAATACTGGATACAGAGTTCAAAACCACAGTTATAAGGTTACTCAAGAATCTTCTAGAAACCTCCAAGGAACTTAGTGAGACCTTCAAGGATCTTAGTGAGAATGCCAAAAAAATGGAAAAGGACCACTTAGAAATTAAGCATATACTGACTGAAATAAAGAATAATATACAGAGATTCAACAGTAGACTAGAGGATCCCAAGAATCAAGTCAAAGATTTAAAATATGAGGAAGTAAAAAACACCCAACTGGAAGAGCAAGAAGAAAAAAAGAATCCCAAAATATGAAGATAATGTAAGGAGCCTCTGGGACAACTTCAAGCATACCAATATCCGAATTATGGGGGTGCCAGAAGAAGAGAGAGAACAAGATATTGAAAACCTATTTGAAGAAATAATGACAGAAAACTTCCCCTACCTTGTGAAAGAAATAGACTTACAAGTCCAGGAAGCACGGAGAACCCTAAACAAGAGGAATCCAAAGAGGACCACACCAAGACACATCATAATTAAAATGCCAAGGGCAAAAGACAAAGAGAATCTTAAAAGCAGCATGAGAAAAACAGTTACCTAAAGGGAGTACACATACAACTGCCAGCTGATTTCTCAGCAGGCCAGAAGGGAGTGGCAAGAAATATTCAAAGTGATGAATAGCAAGAACCTACAACCAACATTACTCTACCCAGCAAAGCTGTCATTTAAAATTGAAGGTCAGATAAAGAGCTTCACAGACAAGAAAAAGCTAAAGGAGTTCACCACCACCAAACCAGTATTATATGAAATGCTGAAAGGTATTCTTTAAGAAGAGGAAGAAGAAGAAAAAGGTAAAGATAAAAATTATGAACAACAAAGTGACAACAAATACATATCTATGAACAAGTGAATCTAAAAATCAAATGAATAAAAAATCTGATGAACAGAACAAACTGGTGAATGTAATAGAATTGGGCATGGAAAGGGAGCGGGCTGACAATTCTGGGGGTGGGGGGAAGGGATGTTGTGGGTACAGGAAGAGATTGGACAAAGAGCTTACACTTATGGATGAGGACAGTGGAGCGGGGGAGACGAGGGCCTGGGGTGGGGTGGGAACCAGGAGGAGGGTAGCTATGGGTGAAAAAAGAGGAACATCTGTAATAATCTGAACAATGAAGATTAATTTAAAAAAACCTGTGGTACATCTATGCAATGGAATACTATGCTGCTGTAAAAAAGAAGGAACTCTTAACCATTTGCAACAGCATGGATGGACCTGGAGAGCATTATGCTAAGCGAAATAAGCCAACTGGAGAAAGATAAATATCACATGATCTCACTTATTTGTGGAATATAATGAACAAAAATAGATCCAGAGACACAGAAGCATCAAACCGACTGTTCAACCTCAGAGGGAAGGTCGGCGGGGGGGGGGGGGGGGGGGGGGGCGTGGTAAGAGAGCAACCAAAGGACTTGTATGCATGCATATAAGCATAACCCATGGACACAGACGGAGGGTGGGTGGGGTTGGCAGGGGAATGGTGAGGGCATGTTCTGGGGGGTGAGAGTGGCTGGGGAGAGGTCAATGGGGGGGAGGGAAGGAGACATATGTAATGCTTTAAACAATAAAGAATTAAAAAAAAAACTAGTATTGTTAAGTTGTTAATTCTTCCAAATTGAGAGTCAATGCAATTTCAATCAAAATTCTAGCTAGCAGGATTTTTTTTAAAATTAAGCTGATTCTAAAATTTTTATAAAAATAGGAAGTATCTAAAATTTTTAGTCAAAACAACTGGGAAAAAAAAGAACAAAGTTGGAAGACTTACATTACCTAACTTCAATAGCAGCTTTAAAGTTATAGAGATCAATACGTGCTATATTGGTGTAAAGATAGCAACAGAGATAAAGACAGTGACATAAAGTTAGATGAATGAAACAGAGCCCAGAAATAGCCTGCACATAGATGATCCATTGGTTTTTGACAGAGATGTCAAGGTAATCCAATAGGGAAAAATAAATTTTTCAACATGTGGTGGAACATTAGGATGTTTATATGCAACCCTCCCCTCATCCCCCCCCCCCCAAAAAAAAAAAAAAACGCTCAACCACTACTTTACATCATGTATAAAAATTAATTTGAAATGAAAATAACTGCAAAAGCTAAAACTATAGAACTTCTAGAAAAAACATAGCAGAATATCTTTGTGAACTTGAATAAGAATGATTTCTTAGAGGAGGCACAAAAAGCATAAATTAGAAAACAAATAGATAAATAGGACTTTATGAAAATTAAGTATTTTGTTTTTTGATCTCAGCTACCCTGTTGGAAGACCTTGAATACACCTGGAGCCAAGCTGTAAGGAAAGAGTGATAGTATCCTGGAGCGGCAGTCGCCAACCTTTCGGACCTTACAGACCACCAGTGGTCCAAGGACCACTGGTGGGTGACCGCTGTCGTGGAGAATCCAGGTCCAAAATGGCAACATAACCTGTGAATGTGGAGCCTCCTTAGGTTTACTTCAAAACCACCTGGTCGGCGGGCCTTGGCTGCTTGCTCAGATAGAAAGTAAGACTCGGCTGCTGCCCTTATCCTTTCTCCTACCACCACCAGCTGTTCAAGTGAATAAAAAATGGCCTCCATCATGATTGTGGTGACAGTAGCTCTGACCCAGCCAGACCCATTGAGGGAGGCTACCGCTTCACTAATGGCTACCCTGAGGGACTGGGTAACATGATCTAGAAATGGGAAAAACTGGACCAATAAGAGACAGGAGACTGGAAGTAGCCAAGAGGTAATTCTTCATTCCTCTCCTGTGGACTGTTTTGAGGACTTCTTGGAAGCAATCACATACGGACAACCAGATGTGTTTGCTTGTGAAGCCTTGCTAATTCATTGCACTTCAGCCTATACTTATTTTTCCTCCTTCCTTCACTCATTTCCCCTTTTCCTTCCCTCCTGATGCCCTGAAGTTGTATAGCCCAATAACCAATAGAACATTCACAATCAGCTTTGCTTCTGGCTTTGTTTTCACAGGCTAAGATAAATCTAATAAAACCATTTGAGAAAGTCAGTCTATTACTATATTCTCATTTTACAAAGAAGGAAACTGAGGTCCAGGGGGATTAGGTAACTTGTCCAAGATCCTATAGGTAGTAAATAGAGGAGGCAGGATTTGAACTCTGACTTCAAAGCCCATGCTCTCAGCAACTCTGATGTTATTCTGCCTGAGGGTCTGGCTGCCTGTCAGTTTCTTCTTCTAGACCTTGATTCTGAAGACAAGATCTTGCCCTCATGAGTTCTGGCATGTCCAAGGTCCCTGTTTCATAGAGATTACTTGTGGAACTTTCTCATTGCATTTGTACTGTGGAAAATTATCTGAGCCACTTTGGAGGAGGAGCTGTTGTAAGACAAAGCATATTATAAACAGGAGCTCTAGGCACTTCTGACAGCTGGGTAGACAGATACATTCAGTGAAGGGGACATTCTGACTGGGACAAGATTGCTTTTCAGGCTGTGGTGTGAACTAGGGACCTTCAGACTTCAACCTGCCTGTGACTACACAGAAAAGAAAGCATGACTCCTCCATCTAACTCCCCCCCTGCTGTTAATATGACAGATATGTCTTTGATTGCTAGAGGGTGGCCAATGCTATTACACTGATATACAACAGGTGGAAGCATCCTTTCAGGTTCCTGTGCATTTAAAAATATGTATTCAGTTATTCAGTGACAACTTTTAAAAAGTCACTGTGACTTCACAGCAAGACTAGATTTTGAAGTTTGAAAGCATGTTTATGAGGAAGAAAGTAGAAAAACAATACTGACTTTATAGGTCAATAAACTCTTATGGATGTTCTACTTTGTAACTTATATATCCTATATAGACCCTGGGGATTCAAAGGTGAATGAGATAGGATTCCTCATAGTATGACAAACTGTCTTAGTTTGCCCAGGACTGAGGGGACTCCCAGAATGCAGAACTTACAGTGCAAAAACTGGGAAAGTCCTGGACAAATTGAAACAAATTGATTATGCAACCTTGCCCCAAGGAGCTCATAGGATAAAAGGGAAGACAGTATTCAAGTGTCGCTATGAAATAGTGTGACATGTACAATTATGGAGTAACTAGAGGCCTGGTGCACAAAATTTGTGCACTGGGGTGAGGGGGTCCCTTAGCCCGGCTTGCCCCCTCTCACAGTTTTGGAGCCCTCAGGGGATGTCCTACTGATGGCTTAAGTAGGGAGTCCTACTGATGGCTCCCATGGGGAGCGGGCCTAAGCCACAGTTTGGCCTCCCTCTGTGGGAGGTGATCGGGCTGATCAGGGGAAGGCACCACCCCCATCACCCTGTGGCTGCTGCCACTGTTGGCCGCTGCAGCCGTTTTCATCAACGTGGATTCCAGTCCCTTCACCACGAGAAAATGACAACTTTCTTTAGGCATTTTCAAGATGTGTCTTTCATAGGATATGACATTTCTTTTCTTTTTTTTTTTTTTATCCTCACCTGAGGATATGTTTCCATTGATTTTTAGAGAGCATGGAAGAGAGAGGGAAAGAGAGAGAGAAACATCAATGTGAGAGGGATACTTCGATTGGTTGCCTCCTGCATGAGCCCTGACCTGGGCCCTGGCCAGGGAGGAGCCTACAACCTAGGTACATGCCCTTGATCAGAATCGAACCTGGACCCTGCAGTCGGCAGGCCAAGGCTCTATCCACTGAGCCAAACTGGCTAGGGCAGGATATGACATTTCTTAGCCCCTCCAGCAGCAGACCTTAGTTTTTTCCTCCAGGAGTGAGGTGGAAAAATCCTAGATCACCTTCTTGGATTCTTATTACCCAAATTACCAAGAACACTGCAAGTGGCAGCATACAGGGAGCTTAGCCAATGAGCCATCAGAAAAGGTGTTTCCTCTGCAGCTCACGCACAAAGGCCCCCCCTGTGTGTGTCCGCTGGGGTGGGGGTGTGCTCTGAGCCGCGCCAGTTGTGACTGTAAAGGCATCCCAGACAAATTTGCATATTACCTCTTTATATATATAGATAATAATAGCTTTTACATCTATAGCACTCTATGTGAGCCAGGAACTATTTAGAATAATGCATTTATGTATATCGGCTCCCTGCATCCCATTATAGCCCTGTGAAGGAAGGACTACTGTCATCCCCATTTTACATAGTCAGAAATAGAGGCATGGTAGAGGGCAGATTTGGGATTCAAACCCCAGGAAATATGGGTCTAGGTCTGAGATCTTAACCTTTAAACACTGCTCTCAAATGCCTAAGGCAAAGAAGTAGCTCGTGGGGATGAGTGATTAACTTTGTGGGTAACAGAGCTGGTCATGGGAGAAGGCGGTGTGAGGAAATGAGTTAGAGAAGGTGGTCTCTGAGCAGGATTTGGAATAGGAAGTGAGGGATCAATTAGCAGGAAGGAAAGAAAAAGGCATCCGGGTACAACATCTTAGGTGAGGACATAGAGATGTGAAATGCCATTGTGTGGCTGGTAGGTCAGTGTCCACAGTGGTGCGTTTCATCCACTGTTCCAAGACCTTGGGAAAGCAGCCTGGAGAGGTAGCAGGGCCTGGCCATCAAACTTTGTATGCATGATTAATATAGACTTCTGCCGGTTCACAAAAGGGAAGCACTAGGGAACTTTAAGCAAAATCTGAGATACTCATTTTCAGAGAATTACTCTGATAGCACCTGGTGGGTTATTTGAACGGGAGGTGGGTATAGTGGAACCAGTGATGTTTCAGCCAAGTATGAAGCTCTTGAAAAAGTCCCTGTGACTTCAAATGCAGCATATGACAATGGGGATAGAGAGGGTGGAACAGATTTTTAAAAAGGAAAGAAGCAAAAAGGACCAAATTTGGTTAGTGATTAGATGGAGGGGCTAAAGGAGTCAGGGAATCTGAAAATAACTTCTGTGAGCTTTGCTTGGTTGACAGGTGCATAATGTTCCACCAATAATTGAAAGGGGTGGGGAGGCATATAGGAGGAAGAGAGGATTTAAAAGGGGGAAGATAGTGAGTTCAGCTTTCCCTACTGTGACTCCCAAGGGTCTAGAGGAAATTTAGATGGTATTGTCTAATCCAAGTATTCCATAAAAAGAAGGAGGTTGCTTTTTCTAAAGGCTAGTTTTTTGACTAAGAGTGAAACAATTATGAGGGTAGTTCTTGGAGAAAGTTATGAAATAAATAGGAAGCAATAGAATTAATATAATATTAATGCAACATTGGGTTTCCACTGAGATGGAAACATTTTAATACATTCATTTATGGTAAGGCATCAGTGGCTTAATTATTCTTTCTCCTAAGAATATTTGTACTTTATAAAAGACAGCAGTACTTAAGTGAATTCCTGATGAAAGAATTTCGGGTACCTTAATCCTAGAGATGGGGCAATTTCTTCCTCTCTCTCTCTCTCTCTCTCTCTCTCTCTCTCTCTCTCTCCCCGCCCCCCCCCCCCCCCCCCAGAACTCTTCCAGTCATAGTGCATTTATATCTGCAATTCCATGTATAATGGTATGGGGGTAATTTGAACAACTGAAAGTAGTCATAAGTTCTAGACATGAATTCTACTCATTCATGAACTAAGCCCCAGATATTTGCATGTTTGTTTCAAAACATTTAAGATCTTTTGGATCTTGGCATCATGAGGATAGAAAATCAGTTATTATTGATCAATATTGAAAAATTATTTACATGACTTATTTGTTTGAATTTGAAGCTATTTTAATGCTATTTTCCAGCTCTGTTCTCCCCTTCTAATCCCTTATGTGTGATCACGCTTCCTTCAGTGTGCTGTATATCCCTTGCATGGGGAAGGGGCATGCCTCTCCTCTTCCCCACATACCCACTCATCTGTGGGTTTCTGATGCATGTCTCAGTGTGTATACAATGGTCTTGGTTATCTGTTGCACCCTTTAACAAGAAAGCTTTTAAGAAGCATCTCATGGATACATTAATTGAGGTTAGCATGTCTTCTTTGAAACTATTAGGAGTGGAGGTCCAGGGAGAATACAACCATTTTCCAAAGACACAGGCTGCTATCCTGACATCTCTAGCCACTAGAAAACTCTATCTCCTTCCTGTTAGAATGTCAAAGCATGGGAGAATCACCCTGCTCTTGTGATGGAGTGGCCTGAGGTTACTTTCTACTAGGCAAAACGTCACCCATCTCTCAGATTTCCTAACTTTGGTTTTTATTTAGAGAAGCATGCTGCTCACTGTTCCAACATCATCCATCTTTGTCAGCATCCAATACCACAACTTCATCTGAATGGCCAGTGATATATTGCAGATAGAGTGCACCAAAGACATTAAACCATGTATGACATTTATATGGACTCTGAGCCCACCAGAGATGGATTGATGCTGCCATAAAGTCTTGTAGTAGCCAAGCAAACAAAAGACTAAGGAGATGTGGTGGTGGTGGTAGGAAAGCAATAGCTTTCTCCATTCAGATTCCCCCTCTATAGAGGTTGGCTTACATCTGACTTAGGAAATGAAGAGGATCAAGTGAAAATAGGGGTTTGGGTGGCCCCAAATAGGAAAAAACAACCTTGATTATCAGTGGTACTTCTAGCAGACTTGGCTGGGCTAATGACCAGCACAGGTAATGGGACACTTGGAACAACTCACTTCGAACCTAGTGCACACTGACTACCATATATCTTCATAGAATGAAGAAAGGATTTAAGGAACATGGGTGCAGAAGTGCAGTGGGTCAAGGGAGGATTGGCATGCAGCATGTCCACTGAATCCCCTTGGCAGGTATCCTCAACATCACAGTCATTATGTCATTTATGGGCACGCTGATCCAGGATGGACAGGAGGCTGCCTTCTACTCTGTCCAGGCTATAAGCTGCATTAAAGATAGCAATATGTCTGGGTTTGTACCCATGATTATCAGCATGATGGGATCCATCTTTACCTGATCCAACAGGTATTTCGTAGGTACTCAGGCACCTGCTTAGAAAATGATCTTATGCAACGAGAGAGTAATTTATTTTTCATAGCTAATGCTAATCGGTTATGCAAGCACATGATGTCTTTAAGCTTGCTGCAAACAAAATGCTCAGTGATCAGAAGTGGGGGCTTCCCCACCCCCAACCTTGCCTCTCCACATGGACGTGTGTGCAGTGTTATGGACCACTCTGTGCTCATGTGCATTCTTCATGGACCACCTGCAGCTAAGTTTGGAAGATGCAAATTTTTTATATCATGGAACCGCAGCAACATATACACATTTAAAAATTAACCAGTGACTAAGAAAGCCCACATTCACACGGAGAAAGACAACAATAAATTTGACTTACCAGTTTAGGTTGTTCGAGGCAGCAGAGGAGCAAGTTGCTGGTGATTGTCCAGTGCTTTCATTCAATAAATCACATTGACTTTGCCTTGTCCTGTGGCTCAGCCTCTGCACAAAGCAAGCGAACCTCCTTCCTATTCTGTGTAAGGAATAAAATGTGAACAGGATCACTACAGGCAAGAGCTGAAGTCCATGATCACTAAGCTACTCTTAGTGCGAAATGAAAGAGCAAATGATGCACAGAGAGGAGGGGAGAGGGAGACAGCTTGGCTCAGAAACTAAATGTATTTCGGGACTGCAGCCTCGGGAAGGCTTGATTTCTCAAGCTCTTGTGCATGTAGTAAAAGGATGCCATGCCTTCAGTGTGTCTTAGCCTATTGTATCTGGGTGGTTCTTTAGGAATAGAATGCAGGGACAACAAGCTTAATGGCAAATAAGACTGAGTAGGAACCAGCTGTCACGCAAGGATGAGCTGTGGGGCAGCGAGGCAGCCAGTTAGCTTTGCACTACATCAATTGCAGGGAAAGAAATACTGGCTGGCTTTCGAGAGCCTGTCCATCAATCGGACTGCAAGTGAACTGCAGCTCTCTGGGGCCAATCACCCCCTTATTCCCACAGCTGCCAGACTAGAAGCACCCAGGTGGCAGTCAAACCCCCACCTCAAGGCCCCTGTGCAATCCTTGACCAGCTCCCGCAGAAGCAAGGGACAGCTTAAGAAAGCTCCCAATCTAGTCGGGGCTACTCAACCAAGCTCGACCTTTTGTCGGAGCAGGTTCTGAGCAAGAAGTCCGCAGACAGGGGCATAGGATATGGAGAGCCTCAGTATTAAGAGGAAGATTCCAGCACTTCCTACAGGCAAGCCATCTATGGGTGCACCTGGCTCCTTTCACAGCAGTATGCGTTACATGACTAAAAAGACACAGAATGAATTTCCTAGAAAGCCACTAATGTAGGCATTTTTAAATGTTTCTCTCTAAAGTAAAATGGCAAGAGACTTTCACAGGCTGCTTATTGCGTTAGGGAGACATTGCAGATTGAGAGCACATATGAATACTCCCCCTCCCCCACCACGTCCCTAGCAACAGCTTTAAGACTCTTTCTAAAGCTCTATTCAGATCTCTGTCTGCCAAATGAAAGCTTAGCTGCTGGGATGACTTCAGAAATAATTTTGGACCCTTCTACTAGGTAGCGACTCTGGGCTGTTATTTATACCTGGAGTGGAATCAACTCCCCAACTTTGAATGTGACTCTGTGGATAATCAGTTTCTTGGTTATAAACAGGAGGTGGAGCACTCACCTTTGTCCAGGTTAACTAATTAGAATCCTGGGCATGGCAGGCTGTATTCCTGAAATCTCCCTTTTCTAGGGATAGCATCTCACCTGGCAGCTCACTGGTCCCCGCCAGGTGCTGTTCTGGAATCTGAGCAAGACCGAGTGACTCCTAAAACCCCATGTCCAAAGGAAGAGCTCAGTTTAGCTTTTCACAAGGGTCTTACTTTTTTTCCCATTAGAAAGTCAACATCTTCCTCTGAAACACTTTTTTCTCTCTCTTTCGACTTATTCAGCATTGCTACAAATTATCAAATTTGGGACTATTCATGTCCTTGAGGTTCAGAAGGCTGTTTTTTTTTTTTTTTTTTTTTTTACCCCCATCAAGTGTTAAGGAGGAGTCAGGCTACACTTTCTCAGCTTAGCCTAATGATCACCAGGTAACACTTTACCCTTATCTGTAAAAAACCTTTGACTTTAATGCAGGTTTACTTAAAAGCCCTCTGCTGGGGTAAGGCAGGTGACTGAGTAATTCTTCTGAGGTAAGGGGCAACCTCACAGGGGTCAGGAGTTCATTATACTCGGCAAACCTAAGGGGACGATGCTCCCTGTAATTGCTTGTTGGAGCAAATGCTCAAGTCTGAGTTATTTTATAAGCCCTCATCCTTTGCAAAGGAGATCCATCCATTCATGCATCCATCCATTCATTCATTCATCCACTCTTCAGACATTAAGTATTTACTAGGTTAGATACACTGAGCCAAATACTTTAATGTTACCAAAAGCCTATTGATGAAATATAAACTCTATGATATATTCTAGCAAAATTCTTCATAACCTGGCTCTGCCTACCTCTTGCTTAATTTCTTTTTAAAAAAAATATATTTTATTGATTTTTTACAGA
This sequence comes from Plecotus auritus, assembly GCF_963455305.1. Taxonomy (NCBI): domain Eukaryota; kingdom Metazoa; phylum Chordata; class Mammalia; order Chiroptera; family Vespertilionidae; genus Plecotus; species Plecotus auritus. The sequence goes on from NC_137774.1 coordinate 27,444,146, forward strand.
GAGAGAGGGAGAGTCAGAAACATCGATGAGAGAGAAACATCAATCAGTTGCCTCCTGCACACCCCCCACCGGGGATGTGCTCGCAACCAAGGCACATGCCCTTGATCGGAATCGAACCCGGGACCCTTGAGTCTGCAGGCCGACGCAGTCTAGCCACTAAGCCAAACTGGTGAGGGCTTGCATAATTTCTTGCTGCCCCTCTTACTTAACCTCCATGCTGTCTCTTTGAATGTCTTTCAGTTCCTTGGATACACCATACTCTCCTAACTCTAAATTTCCGCATATGAGATTCTCCTTCCTGAATGCTCTGTTCCTTTTGTCCAACTAATTCATGTGCAGCCTTGGAGTCTTGGCTTAAACATCACCTCTCAGGGATATTTTCCTAGCCCTTGGGCTGTGACGTTCCCTGCTTTGTGGTCCTGCAGCACCTTATACCTTCCCATCATTATTTTGTTGCAACAAAATACTGTAGGAGTTTTTTGACACTCTTAAGAGTTCAAGTGCAAAGTCCCTCATTCACAGCTCTGTTTCCAGTGCCTCGTAGAGTTCCTGGCACACAGAACGCATTCAATAAATATTTAATGACTGTTTTGTTGAAGTGCTTAGCATGTATTTGTTGAATGAACCAACCACCTCAAAGAATAAATGGAGTCTGAGAATTGAAAGGAACCCTAAAGTTCACTGAGTACATCTAATTTCTCTTGCCAAATGGCCATCCGTTGGAGGCTTGCCTGGTCTGATTATTCCTTCTTGATTAACCATACTGATTACACACTTGCTTGTCCCCCACCTCCCAGCATTTTTACAGCATGTTCTTGTTTTTTGTTCTCCAGCTGTTTCCTGGAGTCTGTCTCATCTCTTACAAACTGATTTTCTCCACAATTCCTAGCATAAGCCTGCAATTATTTGATGCTTGATTCATTCGACAGCAAACATTTGAACAGGGAGTTAAGTGATCAGAGACTTGCTTTAGGAAGATTACTCTGGTATTAGGGAAAGATGGGTTCATTGGCCAGAGGGAGACAGGACTCTAATAATGACCAGAGCAGAGAGAGGATTTAAAAGCAGCCTTGCCTTTTCTTCCCCTTTACTCCTCCCCCATCACCCCACCCTCCATATCATAACACCAGTGTTCTCCTTTGGAACACTTGAGAATGTTCCATACTCAGCACTTCCCCTTCACCCAGTTCCACCCCCCACAATCAGTTTACTTGTTTAGGTTCTTCCTGAACATGTCTCACTATAGCTCCCCCGAAGAGAAGGCTTGCTTTTTAATTATTTTGTATCTTCCTCCTCCAGCCCTTAGAGTTTGTATCATGCAGATAGTAAGTGCTCAGTAAATATCAAGAAAGAAAAGCACTTGATGAAGCACTCTGGTGAGGAGTGGGTACAGAGAGGAATGAGGCACCTTTTCAAAGGTAAAAGAGATCCATTTCATGAGAGAGATGAAACTTATAGTATGGGACGGAATTAAATAAGTGCCATAAAAGTATGAGCTTTTTGTGCTGAGGGAGCACAAAAAAACAATTCCTTCTGGGATGGTTAGGAGAGATGCACAGAAGTGGTTGCATCTGAACTGGATGTGGAGGAATGAAGACCTCCAGGGGTTGAAAAGAGGGAATGGAATAATGCAGAGTTCCTGGAATATTTGGGAAAGGACAGTGGTCCAGTTGAGATGGAGTAAATGGTGATGGGGATGGTGGGGCTACTGGAATCTAGATTCCAAAAGTGGGCAGGGGCTAGGCTGGGGAGTGCTCTGATGCTCTGCCGAAGAGTTCAGACTTTATCCTGTAGGTGACCGGGATTTGAGCAGAAGTCACTGTAGCCGATTAGATCTCTCTGTCCAAGCCACTGTGGACCATGAACTGAAGTGGTGAGAACCTGGAAGCAGGAAGACCTTGATGGTGAGAGCATGTGGAAATGTAAGTTAGGAGGTGAACATGGGAGGTGGTCTATGGTGCAGGTGAGAGGAGGGGAGGAAATGATAAAATGTCTTCACCTTTTGAAGACAGAGAAAAGAGCAGGAGGCTGAGCCCTGGGAGACACGTGCATGTGCCTAATCTGCTTTGAGGAAGCCATTCAGTAGCAGCTGAAGAAGTCATTTCAGGCTGTGACAGATGAACTACCTCAAGAAACATGCAGGGCCATTGGCGGGGTGGGAGGGGGGGGCGGGCACGCAGTTGTGGTTTCCTTAGAAAGGGGACTCCTGGATTAAATGGGAGGGTTTGCAGTTTCTCACCTTGGAACTGGTTAGCTCAGGGGAAAAGAAGCCCAGTTTGAGATGGGGGTTTGAGCTTGAGTCCTCAAGCTGCCCCTCACCAGCTATGTGACCTTGGGCAAATGACTGTCTATCCTGAGGTCTCAGTTTTCCCACTTGTAAGATGAGGGAGTTGGGCCAGTGAAATTCAAAGGTTCCTTTTATTTTACTGTCCTCTGATTTGTGAAGTGCAACATTTAGAATTTCAGAAGACCTGTGATATTAGGCCAAAGCCCACCAACGACTAACGTTCGCCCTCTCCTGCAAAGTCATGCCCATATTTTGAGACTGTCCATATATCATTGCAAATGTATGTCTGCCCTGCGGTTAGTTCCATGTGGTTTGTTTGTAAGACATAAATTTAAATTGATCACTTTTTGATGACCATTTTTCTAATAATTTTTCACTTTTTTTTTTTTCAGGAAATTTTTTTTTTTTTTAGGGGTTACCTTTTCATTGGCGTTTCAGAATTAAATTATGGGAAGAAAGCAGCAGTCCCTTACTGTGGTCAGCAGAGTCTGGCCAGCCTACTTCCGCTCCCTAATCTCCTGACCTTCCTTAGGGCGCGGCTGCTCTGTAAGGGCTCTGATTCTTTTTTCAAAAATAAAATGTGCTACTTATTGAAAGCTGCTAAAAAGAAGACAAAAAATAGGAAAAGAAAACTATAACACCCCAGGGTGTATCTGAATATGCTTATTATGTGTGAAGTTGTTAGTAATGAATGTGAAACTCTTCCTCCTCCTCCCTCCATTTCTAAGCCCCAAAGAAAAAAGAAAAAGGGGTTGGGGAGGGCATGGGCTATTCAGTCCCAAAGCAGACCTTTTCAAAAGGTGCAGTCTGTTCATGGGCAGGGTATTTCTTGATTATTTTGTTTAAAGCACCAGTTGACCTTTCAAACTAAAAGTAAAGGTCCCAAAATATCCGGAGAAACCCTCTTTTGGATTTCCCCCCTCTAAGTCTTGGAGACTAGACTCATGACATTCATAAAGACTCTTCGAAAAGAGATGGTTTGCACGACTGCTGGCGTGATTTGATGACAGAGTGTTTACGAACCATGTGAGACTTTCCAGCGGTGCATTTTTGAGAAATGGAATTCTCTTAAGGAGCTTACAAACACTTCACTGACGGCTTTCCAAGAACGGCCTCACACCGCCTCTCGGCAGCCTCTCGCTGCAGCACCGATGTGATAATCAGGGTCCCTGTTTCTGAAAAGTCTTCTTGTTCTGCCTGCCACCCTCCTTTCAGTCATCATTAGAATTCTCAAGCTATGAATCCCCTATTGTCTGTGCGAGCCTGGGATCCCCCACACCATGCCGAGGGAGGAATGTGAACCTCCTAGGTCTGGCTCTAAGTCTCAACCTTCTCCAGCAGGTCACAAAGCCCCATTTATACACAGCTCCAAAGTTTTATCATAATTCTTTATCTGCTCAGCCCCATATATCCTCTAGGGCAGTCAGGAGACATTTGGTAATGAAGCCCATTTATCCTCATTTTCTCAATTGGCACACTTAAAGTTCTAATATTTATGTTCACACTGTCCTAATTTTGTACGTCAAAGCTACTACACGAGACAAGTAGCATTGCTGAAGGGTAACTGAACAGCACAGAACAGTCCACCAGAGTCTGACCCATGGTGTGGTTTGTCATATTATCTACCAGTCATGACATCACAAATCATTACTTGTAATGGCTCTGTGGAAAAATAATCACAAATGTTGCCACTTATCAAACACCTCCTGTGTGCTGTGCAGCCATACCACTGAGCTCTCACACCCTACAAAGAAGAGTATCCACTTTTTATTGATGAGGGAGCTAAGGTTCAGAGAGATTAATTAACTTGTTTATGTGCACTAAGGGCCCGAGCTGAGACTCAAACCCAGATCACTGTCTGCAAAGCTCAAGACAGTTGTGCCTCTATCCTTTGCCTCTTACCAGAAATACAATTTGTGAATTCTTATAAATTACTATAAAATACATATTTTTCATTACAAGCATATGAAGAACTATGAACTTAGGGCTGTTAAAATGTTTTGGCCAACACAGAGATCCGCTCTGATAAGCATCAACAATCTCAGGGCAGAGTAAGAATTTGTGGCATATATTTCACCTATCAATAGGTGGCAGTATTCACCTAAATCTCTCCAGGAGGAATTAGCACAGGTCACTTCTTACAGCCATCCCCAAGGCCATCTACATTCTTTGATGCACTGGGTTTTATCATAAAGAATAGCACTTAAAATAAATGGGTTGCTAACTGGATCTTGATTGTGCCTCTGTGTAGTGATAATTGGACTGAGGGTGTGTGGGGGAGGAGGATGAGCCATTGAAGAGACGTTGGGATGACCTTCATTTTGGCCATTTTCCTGGGGAGGACTTTTGCAGTTCAAAGCCCAAGATGATTTTTGCATCTTCAAGAAAGTCAGATTTCTCAAATAACTTAAAATGAAATTATTAATGCTTAGGATTTGAACATTCATACATTCATAATTCAGAGGAAGAGTCTACTCAGATCAGAACAATAAAGCAATTGGCAGACTGCATGGTTTCAACACAGTGTCAAAACCCTTTGCACAAGTAACCATCAAACCATATGAATCTTTACCAGGAAGCATGAAAACTGAAGTCAAAGTGGTCAAGCTGATGAATTGAAATACTGAAGGATAAATGATTGCTGAATTTTCAGCAGACTCTTCTTCCTCTGCCTCCTATTCCTGTGTATTCTCTTCCTTTTTTTGTGGAAAAAATTTAATATCAAAAATATCTCTTGTTAAATGTATTAGCACAGAATCTATTTTCTAGCCTCCAATAAGAGTCTGTCTAGGGAGGATATACTTTCATAAAGTCAAGAAAGCAGATGCAGCCCTAACCGGTTTGGCTCAGTGGATAGAGCGTCGGCCTGCGGACTGAAGGGTCCTAGGTTCGATTCCGGTCAAGGGCATGTACCTGGGTTGCGGGCACATCCCCAGTAGGGGGCGTGCAGGAGGCAGCTGATCGATGTCTCGCTCATCGATGTTTCTAACTTTCTATCCCTCTCTCTTCCTCTCTGTAAAAAATCAATAAAAAGTATATTAAAAAAAAAAAAGAAAGCAGATGCAGTGGTAGATACAAGGATAAGCTGAAAGATTCGTAGATCGATCTTAATGTTGACCTTCCCATTTTCATTTGGAATACTTGGAACTGATCCTTACCAATGATGACCAAGAAGCACTTAGAAATCAGATCAGATGGGGAGTCCTAACTCTCAGAACTAAGAAGTGGACTCAAGTAAGATTCTTAGGAGACCAGTTTCTCTCAAAAGAATTTAGATGGGTGAAGGTAGAAGTCTTTGGAGATTGCAATATTAACTTTCTCTTTTATGCTCCCAATAGAAGGAGCATCTTCTCTCATTGTAGAATTTGTAACTTCCTTAGAGCTATGTGGGGCTCCAATTTCATTACTGGATTGAGATATCCATGAGGGCAGGACTCAGGTCTTGCCAACCTTTGACTCTGCCTCTCAGCTCAAGAATTGGAGTCCATGCATAGTAGATGATGTTCAATAAGTGTATGCTTTAAATTAGTACAACATATTTACTTCTCACACTTAAATGAATTAAAGAGAACTCAGAGGGATGTATTTTATACTTTTGTTCCTAGGTTTAAAGAAAAATTGCAGCTTAGATATTGGATACTACAGACAGGTCACATTTCTTGCTCTCATCTAGTTCCTCTATTTTAAGACAGCATTGCCAAAGGCCACCTCACCCCCCCGGACCATTAATTAACTGCTTTTACATCCTTGGCTCCTTGTTTTGTAGGATGCCTTGGCCATATGAAGGTTAAATGCAGAGGCAGGCAAAAAAGCTGTTACAAGGGACATTCAGTTACAAGGGACATGGTCATTTTTTTAAATGACCATGACAATAAGGAGGGTGAGTTGAGATTATAGTCCTCCAAACATTTCACAATGGGCTTCCTTGGCCTTCATTAACTTCAAAATAAGCAGCTGTCCAGCAAGCAAGCTTTAACTACGTGGGTGGATTTTACACCTTCCCTATGAGTCAGAGAAGAAGACAGGCTGAGCCAATTCTTTTGGCAGAATAATCTGAGTGACATGTAGTGTCTCTTGACATCAACTAGAATCTTCTCAAAATTCTCCTGGCTTTAAAACAATACTTTTAGCTTTCTGTCCTTTAATTGAGGGGGTCAAACTGGATCTTGAAGGCCACTTCCAGCTCTAACATGCTGGCATCAAAAGGCTACAAAAACACGTAGCTCAGAGAAGAGTATCTCTGTCACAAAGACAAGATGTTCTATTTCCACCCAGCTAATTGGTTTGTATTGGAAATTTCTGATACTTCAGAACCAGCATATGTGACTTTTCTTTCCTTAGAGTACATGGAAATCTACTTGAAACATGTGCTATTTATCAGGAATGTTTGCTTTAAAAAAAAACAAAACTATTGTAGACGTGCCTTACTCATTAACAGACTTTGGATAAACCCAAGAAGATTTTTCCTGTAGTGGGACTGTTTTTTTTCTACACGCTTACCATAGTGCATGGGAGCATTGGTTCTTTGATTACCCAAGTAGCCCCACTGCGTGGGTAGTGATTTGCATGAGTAATCTGGGTAGTGTTGGTGGTCAGTCAAGACATAGAGTACATTCTCCTCTTTCCACTCTCATTTTTTTTCCCCTCCTATCAGCCAAACTGAATTTTCATAAACTCTTTGAGGGGTTTGAGTCCAAGTCCAAGTTAAATTCTAGACCCTAAGACTAAATTTCAGAAAAGGTGCTGTCATCATCGGTTAACCGATGAGTAAATAAATCTCTAAAGAGGCCTTCCATCTTTCCCAGGTTTTCTTTTTCCATTAACTTTGTGGCCGAGAGTCCCTTAGATGACATTTGTGTGGCGGGCTTGGGATCCAGTCTCCTGCCAAATGCTCACCTTCCTACCTCCGCAATTGGACCAATGGTTTAATCTCGGTAACTTCATGACATCAAATCTTAGTACAGAAGAGAGAATTCTTTGTAATTGATCACAGTGAGAATTCAGCATGCCAAGGTAAAGGGCATGTGAGGAAGCTACTTGCATTGGCACACTCAGACATAATCATGGAGACCTGTGCCTGTGTGATAGGACCCGGCAATTAAAAAGGCAGTCTACCTTGTCGCTTTAACACTGAACTGCAAATGCCATTTTAACCATTAATATCACTCTCAGCTGCAAGAAAAAGCTTCTTCCTCTTTCTCCTAAAAATGCCAGATCAAGACTGCTGTACAAATGTCAGGAACATCTGACCAAAAGCAAACAGCAAGAGGCATTGAGTGAATTGGAGAAGAAAGAAAAACAGAGTGAGAAATAAGGAAGTTAAAGAAGCTATACTAATACTTTTTAAGAAGGCTCTGGAGATTCATCTGGTTGAATCTGAGCCTCGCCTCTGTTATTCCATTCTTACTCGGGCAGACACCTGTCACAGCCCTCTTACTTCTGGCCCAGCTCTTCTGTTCAGACTTCTGTCCCACTTCCCTTTCTTCACTCTGCTCCAGACTCTGAACTCCCCTGAAAGCAGGCCTGGGACAGGCTGAATGGGGTGCTCTGGCCACTTTGTCAGACTGCTCAGCAGAGCTTTTTCAAGAACTGCATATGCCAAGTACTCAGTGTAATTCTTCTATGGCATTGTCAGACCTACCGGATGCACCTCGCAGGAGAGCAGAGGCATTGAATGGAATTAGAAGCTCAATGGCTTATTCACTTCATTCATTATTGAGGGTGGGGAGTGTCGGGGGGTGGGGGAATCCAAGAGTTTGCTCAGAGGGGATTAAAAGGACTGCAATAGGCGCCTTCCGTCTGGGCCGCCAGTCCAAGGAGTTTAGGCTCCTCTTGGTTTGAAAAGGAGGTCACACAGTTTCACTTGGTTCTTAGATCCTCAACACTCAAACTCAGTGTTCCAAACACAGCCAGAGCTAGTTATTCATTCTCACTGCTCCTCCAGTGATTTACCTTCAGCATCAAGGAAAAGGAGGGATTTTTCCATGACAGTCCAATTCCAAAATACATTTATTTCTCAAACTTGGGAAAAAAAATCACCAAACACACACTATATATTCATCGTCTCCTCCAGAAAAATGAGAGAAAATCCAGCACTTAGGAGCATTTACACTTCATCAACCAAATATTAATTTAGTGCAATGTGGCATATGGACAGGAGAAATTGTGGTTATTTTAACTGATTGAATTAGGACCAAATAGGCTGAAGGCAGTTTCATGTAGCCCAGTAAAACACATTTGCCCTTGAACAAGAAGAGTTTATTTTGAGCTTGGCAGCGTTGAGTAGTTAAGAGTGAGAATAGATTCCTGTCTGAGATGGCATCAGGCATCACACAGGACCCCAGAGTTAGAGTGAAATGGTTTGGAGTTCTGCTTGAAAAAAAGAATCACTGATATTTTCAGTTAACCCAAATTCATTACCTATCCTCTTTCTCCACATCTACTCATTTCCATCACATAAAAAATCCTCCCTATTGCCATTTTATAACCACACCCACTTTCTTACCACTCCCACTCCTCCCTTAACCCCTGACAACCACTAATCTCTAATCCATTTCTATAAATTAGCATTTCAAAAATGTTACATAAAAAAAATAATATAGTATGTATCCTTTTAAGATTGGCTTTTTTACTCAGCATAATTCGGAATTCATCAGGGTTATGATGTGTATCAAAAGTCTGTTCCTAGAGAACCAAGATGGCAGCGTAGGTAAACACCTGTACTCGCTGCCTCCCACAACCACATCAAAATTACAATTAATATACAGAACAACCATCATTCAGAACCACCTGAAAGCTGGCTGAGTGGAAGTCCTACAACTACAGAAGTAAACAAGGCAGCACAGTGAGACTGGTAGGAGGGGAGCCCACAATGAGAGGGTTGGTCCAACATCCACATGTTCGGCTTTTTTAATGGTGGGGGGGAGATCGTCTCTGTGGAGGACGTCAGAGAGGAGAAAGGGGTCCCAGACCCACACCAGATCCATAGCCCAGGGTTCCAGAGTGGGAAGAGAAGTCCCCATAACTTCGGCCTATAAAAACCAGCAGGAATTGTGGCTGAGAGACACGGAGGCTGCTGGAATCCCAGGTGTTCCTTTTAAAGGGCCTGTGCATTAAGTTACTTGGACTTGATACCTCTGAGACCCAGCACCAGGTGGCTCTGGGGGACCCAGACTCATGTGGGGAGGAACTGGACTGTCTGGCATTGGGGCAGGAACCCAAGGGTGGCTTTCTCCCAGTCAGGGGTGCTCTCAAGGGTCATTGTTCCTGGACTGGGACCTCCTCTGTCACAGAGCTGACTGGCAGCCATGTCAGCGTAGCCCACACTATTTGCTTCACCCTGGTGATTCCCTGAGACCCCACCCCATCCAATTTGCAGTTCAAATGAAGCAGTTTGCAGCAGCTTTTCCAAATGAATGGCCTGTCCTGGCTCAGGCTTTGCTAAAATCTCTCAAACAAGTTGCAGCTGTTGATAGCATGCTCCAAACCTATCAATAAAAGGCTCAAGACCTGGCACTAGAACAAGCCTGCCTTGCTTCACAGCTGGGCCTCCAATTCTGCACAGCAGCCCTCCCACTGTAGTCACAGCTGGTTATTACAGTTAGTGAGGCTGGAGGTCAACCACTCCCATAGACACCAACAGCAAACAAGGCTCAACTATAAGACTGTGCACAGAGCCCACACAGGGGTGCCCCTAGAGTGCCCAGTTCAGGTGACTGGGGAGGCTGAGCCTCCCCAGGACACCTACTACACAAGACCATTCTACCAATTCCAGGAGACATTGCAGCTCTACCTAATACATAGAGTTTTACTCTACCCAGAAAAGCTCTCATTCAGAATTGAGGGTCAGATAAAGAGCTTCACAAACAAGGGAAGCAGCCAAAATGTGGAGACAAACATGTCAGAAATGAAAGAGATGGATACAAGCAAACTACTGGATACAGAGTTCAAAACCATGGTTATAAGATTACTCAAGGATCTTGATGAGACTTTCAAGGATCTTAGTGAGAATGTCAAAGACATGAAAAAGGACCAGTCAGAAATTAAGCATACACTAACTGAAATAAAGAACACTTTCCAGGGATTCAACAGTAGAGCAGAGGAGTCAGAGTCAAATCAACCACTTGGAATATGAAGAGGCAAAAACACCCAATCAGAAGAGCAAAAATAAAGAATTTAAAAAATGAAGAAAGTGTAAGGAGCCTCTAGAACAACTTCAACCATACCAACATCTTCATTATAGGGGTACCAGAAGGAGAAGAAGGGGAGCAAGGCATTGAAAACCTATTTGAAGAAATCATGACAGAAAACTTCCCCTACCTGGTGAAAGAAACAGACCTACAAGTCCAGGAAGCGCAGAGTCTTAAATACCAGGAACCCAAAGAGGCCCACACCAAGACACATAATTAAAATGCCAAGACATAATTAAAAAGACAAAGAGAGAACCTTAAAAGCACAAGAGAAAAGCAGTTAGTTACGTACAGGGTGTGCCCATTTAACTGTCAGCTGATTTCTCAACAGCTGCAGGCCAGAAGGGAGAAGCAAGAAATATTCAAAGTGATGAATACTAAGGACCTACAACCAAGATTACTGTACCCAGCAAAGCTCTCATTTAGAATTGAGGGTCAGATAAAGAGCTTCACAAATAAGAAGAAGCTAAAGGAGTTCATCACCACCAAACAAATATTATATGAATTGTTAGAGGGTATTTGTTAATAAAAGGAAGAAGAAGGAGGAGGAGGAGAAATATGAATAATACAAAGGCAACAAATACATATCAACAATTGAATCTAAAAATAAAAATAAATGAACAAGAAATCTAATGAACAAAATAAATGGGTGAATAAAATGGAATCAGAGGCATGGAAGCATGGAACAGACTGATGAATCTCAGAGGAAAGGGGTGAGGGGAAACAGGAAGAAATTAACCATAAGGTTAATTTATGGACACAAGGTGGTGAAGGCCTGGAATGGGGCAGGAACCGGGTGGAGGGGCATAATGAGGGGGGGAAAAAAGGAGATATCTGTAATACTCTCAACAATAAAAGATTTTTTTTAAAAAGTCTGTTCCTTATTATTAATGAGTAGTATTCCATGGTACAGGTATACCATGGTTTCTTTAACCATTGACTCTATCGAAAGATATCTAGGTGGTTTCCACTTGAGGCTATTATGAATAAAGCTCCTATAAACATTTGTGTACAAGTGTTTATGACCAAACTAGTCTTCATTTCTCCGAGATAAATGTCTAGTAGTGTAATTGCTGGAACATATGTTAGTTGCATGTAGAGTTTAAGAAACTCACACAATTATCCAGAGTGATTATACCATTTTACATTCCCACCAGCCTGGGCTTTAGAGTTTGACAGAATGGTGTCTGAATTCTAGCACTTCCATTAGCTATGCAAGCTTGGACAAGTTGCTCAATCTCCCCAGTAAGTAATGTTAGGAGCACCAGTTTCTGCATCTGTAAAATGGGGATAATGATACTCAGCTTATTATGAAGTTATCTGAATTCAGTAAGGTGATATAAACATTTGATCCAGGGCCTGGCTGAAAGCAGGTAAAATAGAGTATATTTATGTACTGTTGGCACTGCCTAGACTGTTGAAGAGTAGATTAGTAGATTTCTGACTTGTGCACCTGCTTATGACTTACCAATCCTGTAAATCATTGATGTCCACCATGCCCCATGGACTCAATGGATTTCCAAGACTGGCCACTTTCTATCACTTGTTTTCTGTTATCATCCGAGATCCAAAATAAAAGTGATACACCATCTCACTACCCCGGTCTGGTGTTCATGTTCTATAGAAACATATCTGGGAAGGATGTGAACTCACTAAGCTTGGAGGCATGCCATCTTTACAAAGCATTGTGGGAACACTTCTGTGGCAGTTAACATGGGCCTGCTGACTCTGGTTTTCTTCTCCAGGGATGATGTGGAAAACTAGATTAGAAAATACTTATTGTATTTTAGAATTAGTGGTCTCAATTCTTTTAAACTTAATATGTGCATGAACTTCTGGGGCTGAATGTCAGGACTTAACTAAGGTGAAGGGACCCACTTCTCAGGAGCAGATCTCCCAATAAGAAGCTCAGAGGGGAGAGAGGCTCTTGACCTGGTGGGTGCACAATCAAATATTTGAGGACTCTATTCCAACACATTGCCATGTGACATCGCCCTTTCTCCCACCCCCCAGAGCCTGCAGGAACAGCAGTGGGAGATGCTGCTGTCGCCAATGCACAGCTCCTTGAGCTTGTGTGTCTGACCCACCAATACTGACCTTGAGGCTTTTGGTTTGATTCATTTTCTTTAAACACACACACACACACACACACACACACACACAATTTCCTGTGTCTAAGGGAGGGGAGGAAGGTTAAAAAATATCATAAAGGCTCCAAAGATTTTTTTGGGACATCAAATTGCTCTGACAAGCCATTTTTATGAGTTAAGTGTAAAGGAAACAGAAACATACGGATTAAATTTCCCTTAAAATACACATGGGCTTAAAAATTAAGGGGGAGAGGAGGGCTTGGCAATGTGGGCTTCAGGCTTTGCCAAACCCCAGCTCCTGAGGAATAACTTGAGATGCTTGACAAACCCAAAAAGCAGCTGGTTTTGCCCTATGCCCTCATTGAGCGACATCTAGAGTGCCGGGTGATTGGAGGCTCTGTAAGTGAAATATGCTAATCTGCAAACTCATGCTCTGATTCTTCAGGTTGCCCCATACAGTCCCTGCTTATAAACTTCTCCCTAAAGGCCTAGTCCTCCTGGAGTTCTTGCATCCAGGCAAAATCATAGTTCAGCATTGTAATTCCCACATCGAAAACATGGAGTTTGATGAAGTATGAAACTAGATGGTTCATGGCAACTTCCTTGAGACAGAAAATTTACCCAGATATACCCAACACCTGCCTTGAGAATAAAACAGAATCATTGGCTCATTAAGTTCTGTAATAGATTAACAGATGGCAAGTATACACTCCCCATGAAGCACTGAGAATTCAGAGGGATGTGTATGAACTTAGCTATAGTATTTATTCATTCATGCATTCAATAAACAAATGCTTATAGAGCATAAATGTACTATTGCAACTGCAATGGAGAATAAAAATGAAAGGAACTAACATTTATTGGGATTTACTATATGCTGGATTTTGTGCGAACCCCCTACCATGCAGTGCACAGAGACTTCCCATTTAATGCTCACTTGAATTCTAAGAGGTTGGTATTATAACTATCTCCATTTTACAGAGGAGGCGGGAGCAGAGGGACAGAATTTATTTAGCATTGGCTAGAAAGGACAGATCTAGGATTCAAAGCCAAGACTGATGTTAAAGACACTGCTGCCTTCAAGAACCTTAGAGTGTCCTGAGCAAGCTCAGCCATATTCAAATGCAAGCATAATCAAGAATGATCAATGTCCCAGAGACATTCATAGCATGGGGGGATTACTTTCTACTGAGATTAGAAAGGCTTTGTGTAGGAGGCAACTTTTGCATAAGAATTTAAAGGATGAGTAAGATCTGAATACCAAGGGAGAGGTCAGTCATTTCTTACTGGAGAACATTCCAGAGAGGCCCTGAGAGAAGGAAGCCTAGGGAATAGCAGAAGATACTGTGAGGTACAGTGAAATCATACCAAATGCACTTTGTATCAGGCAGAGGCAATTATGTGCCACCAACCAAAGCAAAAGCAAACAAACCCTCCAAAATAGTTTAAATAGTTCAGGCAATTTCATCTGCATTGCCTAGAAAATGAGTATAAGCTAGGAGGAGTCTGTTATTTTTTCAGTTGGTTCTGACTCAGAACCTGTCACAGATCTAAGTGATTCTAGAGATGTAAGGTGTACATTAGTGCATAACACGGCCCCTAACTGTGTAAGCTAGTATTCAGGCAAAGCCTGTTCCACAGCTGGAGCAAGAAGCAGACTATGCTGGCGTTGCTGAGATGTACTCATTTTGACCTACATGATTGTTACCCTATTTGCTGACTTTAGAACTTAAACCTCCTTTATACATGCAAATCCATTATATCTGCTTATTTTGCAAATGAACCCTTGAAATTAGAAGGGTCATGTTGTTTAAAATGCTTTGAGTCGATGTAGTAAAAAGGAAATTCCAACGAATTGTAGCCCGGCTGGTGTGCCTCAGTGGTTGAGCGTTGACATGTGAACCAGGAGGTCATGGTTCCATTCCTGGTCAGGGCACATGCCTGGGTTGCGGGCTCAATCTCCCGTGTGGGGCATGCAGGAAGCAGCTGATCAGTGATTCTCTCTCATCATTGATGGTTTTTTTTCTCTCTCTCTCCCTTCTTCTATAAAAATCAATAAAAAATATATTTTTTTAAATGGAAATTGTGCATGGAAATATAATGCAGAAGTTAAAATTTTAACTGAAGTTAAAATCAGCTGATTCAAGATATTTTACTGAGAAATCAGCCCTAATTCAAGTTAAAATACATGAAAATGTATTTTTGTATGCATATAATTTACATATTCACATTAAATATATCCAAAAGGAAATATGCCTTAAAAAACAACAACTATTTATTCACTTATGACAAACCAAGCATAGAGACTTGACAGTTTCCAAAATTCTATTATTAATAGCAGGGGCTTCCAGACGCAAGGGAGGGAGAGTCAGTCCTCAAGCAGTGAGGCTGAGAAGATTTATAAAAGATGTAGGAAGGTTGACTTGTAAGAATAAAAAACTGAAGAACACCGAAGGGGCATGAATAATTAAATCTTCAAGAAAGTGTAACGTGGTACGCATTGACACGATACACGTGTGTTAGAAATATCGGATAACACTAAATACCAAGCAAGATATGCTCATTTTGGAAAAAGTAGATGATATAAAAAACACAAAATATAAACAAGGAAGAGCAAAACATCATCCATAATCCTATCACAGGGAGAATCCCTTTATCTTTTTGTGTATTTTTTCCATATGCATATAAATTACATATTTACATTGATTTATGCCCTATACCCATGACGCTCAAACTTTAACATACATCAGGTTCACCAGGCTATTAAAACACACACTGCTGTGGGCTTACTCCCAAGTCTCTGATTCAGTGGGTCTGGTGGGGCCGAAGGGCTGGGTGGGGCCTGGGATCGACATTTCTGCCGCGTTTACAGATGCTGCTGCTGGTCCAGGGACTGCCCACTGAGACCCACACTGCTTTATGGAAGGTTTTGATTCTTGCCATTTTCACTTCACATTGCATCAGAAGCATCACACTGATTTGAAAATATCTCTTTTCACTGCTGCAAAATATTTTAGTACATGATTTGTTGAGCACGCCTTTACTGTTGAACAGTTTTCCCATACCCATGAATTGGAGGATGTATTTCTTTTAGAAAACACTGCTAAGATGTGTATGATGCACCTCTAGCCTTGAGACGGATCAGGCACACCCAAGGCTGTGCCATAGAAATGGACTTTACATGCTTATGGTTACTTTGGGCTCTAGAAGGTCGTAATGCCCACATCACCAATAGGCATAGTCCTGGCTCAATCATTTCAGGTGGGCAGTGAGGACCCAGTAAGCCACACCAGCTGTCACTCACGCCAGGCAGTTCTCACCGCCTTCTGAAATGGGCCAAATGGTTCTTTTGAAATCTGTAGGAGAGAACCAAGTCACGAGTCTAGGCAACTGACATTTTGATATGCACCCAGCTAAAAATCTCGTTTCAGAAGCCGCTTGATAAGTTTATGGTTCCAAAGAAACCTTTGACGCTCTTGGTGAGCGGGCTCTGACCACAAACAGAATCGCAGTGTGGAATGTCCTGGCCCTCCTGCCTTTTTCTCAGCCTCGGCAATGAGCAACAGAAACAGTTAAACTGCCAGCAGCTCCAAACAGTGGTTTCCGCCCTCAGCGACTGCCAGCCCCTCAGGCTCACCACACGCAGCCTCAGAGGTCTGGCTCCCGAGCGCCTCTCTGCCCAGACGCCATAACAATGAGCAAGGAAAACTCGGCCACCACAGAGCCTTGGAGGCCAAGGAGGCATGGCAGCCTCCACCCTGCAGCGGTTCCCCTCCCCCATGCCTGTGCCTCACTCCTCATCCTTCCCTTGCCCGAAACATGCACAAAAATCTAGCACCCTCTTTCTCCTTCATTGTCTCACAGTGTCCCTGAAGAAGAATTCCAAAGAGATGCTATGAAGCTACATGTCATGGTGAGAAACCTCGGGACACTTTGGTGCTGTTCCCTGTGGGTGAACCCAGTGAAAGAATAGTAACTGTGAGACCACATGTTGCTTGAGCATTTGCTATAGGTGTGTATTATCTAATTCAATCCTCACATTGGCCTTAGGACCTCAGTACTATCACCCTTCCCATTTTACCAGTGAAGAAATGAATGGAGGGCCAGTGGTTAAATCACCTGCCCAATGCCACTCAGCTGGCATGTGGTGGAGACAGACTTACACCCAAATCTGACTCCAAAGCCCATGTTCCTTACCACCATTCTAATCAGTTTCTTTTAAGAAGATACCTACTATTTGTTAACTATGTTCATCAGACTCATCTAACTGCCAAAGAAGGCATTACTAATTATATATATATTTAGTAACTAAGAAGATTGTTTTGGTAATCAAATCTCAGAGTAAAAAGAGACTCTAAATCCAGGGTCAGAAGCATATATCTAAGAGAACTAAGATGGCAATGTAGGTAAACACCTGTGCTTGCCGCCTCCCACAACCACATCAAAATTACAACTAAAATACAGAACCACCATCATTCAGAACTGCCTGAAAACTGAATGGAAATCTTGCAACTAGAGAAGTAAAGAAGAAAGCACACTGAGACCGGTAGGGAGATAGGGGCGCCGAGCGGGCTGCTCTGGCACCCACATGCGCCAGTTTTTAAATTGGGAGGGAGATTGTCTCTGCAGGGGCAGCCTGGAGGAGAAAGGGGTCCTGGCCCCACACCAGCCCCCTCTCCCCCCAGCCCAGGGTCCCAGAGCTGGGAAGAGAAGTCCCCATAACTATGGGCTGTAAAAACCAGCAGGAATTGTGGCTGAGACACACAAAGGCTGCTGGAGCCCCAGCTGTTCCTTTTGGAAAGGGCTCGCACACAAACTTACATGGTCCAGATTCTTCTAAGCTCCAGCGCCGGGGGACCCAGACACATAAGGGGAGGAACTGGGCTGTCTGGCACCAAGGTAGGAACTCAGGGGCAGCTTTCTCCCAGACAGGGGGTGCTCACAGGGGTCATTGTTCCTGGGCTGGGACCTCCCCTGTTGCAGAGCTGACTGGCAGCCATGTCTGTTTCCATCAGCGTGGCCCACACTGTTTGCTCCGCCCTAGTGATTCCCTGAGACCCTGCCCCATCCAATTTGTAGCCTCAGATAAGCTGCAGGTGGGTCAGCATGCCTCAAACCTATCAATAAAAGGCCCAAGACTCAGCACTAGCACGAGCCTGCCTTGCTTCACAGCTGGGCCCCATCTGGGCCCCTCCAAGCCCAATACAAATAGCTCCTGCTGGGTGGCTCAGGCAGTGGCTGACTTTGCATCTCCCTAGAGGCCCTAGGGCCAGTGCACCTGGTGGACAGCTTCAGACCATAGCAGATTACAACTCTACACATCCACGAGCAACACACTCAAGAGGCAGACTCAGTTAGCACCCAAGCCCCACTGAAGCAAGTACTGCTCCATAGGGATGTTTCTGGCACAGCAGCTCTCCCACTGTAGCTGTAGCTGATCCTCACAGCCAATTGGCCTGGAGGTCAACTCCTCCCAGAGATACCATACAAGGGCACACCTAGAGTGTCCAGCTCAGGTGACTGGGGAGGCTAAGCCACTGGGCCCTACAGGACACCTACTACACAAGGCCACTCTACCAATCCCAGGAGACACAGCAGTCTACCTAATACATAGAAACAAACAGAGGGAAGCAGCCAAAATGTGAAGACAAAGAAACATGTCACAAATGAAAGAAATGGAAGCAAACAAACTATTGGATACAGAGTTCAAAACCATGGTTATAAGATTACTCAAGGATCTTAGTGAAAATGTCAAAGACATGAAAAAGGACCAGTCAGAAATTAAGCATATGCTAACTGAAATAAAGAATAATTTACAGGGATTCAACAGTAGAGTAGAGGATTCTGAGAATCAAATCAATGATTTGGAATATGAGGAAGCAGAACACACCCACACAGAAGAGCAAAAAGTAAAAAGAATAAAAAAATATGAAGATAGTGTAAGGTGCCTCTGGGACAACTTCAAGGGTACCAACATTTGTATTATGGGGGGGCCAGAAGGAAAAGAGAGAGAGCAAGATATTGAAAAATATTTGAAGAAATAATGACAGAAAACTTCCCCTACCTGGTGAAAGAAATAGACTTACAAGTCCAGGAAGCACAGAAAGTCTCAAATAAGGAACCCAAAGAGGCCCACACCAAGACACATAATTAAAATGCCAAGGGTTAAAGACAAAGAGAGAATCTTTTTTTATTTTATTTTATTTTATTGATATTTTACAGAGAGGAAGGGAGAGGGATAGAGAGCTAGAAACATCGATGAGAGAGAAACATCGATCAGCTGCCTCCTGCACACCTCCCACTGGGGATGTGCCCGCAACCAAGGTACATGCCCTTGACCGGAATCGAACCCAGGACCCTTCAGTCCGCAGGCCGACGCTCTATCCACTGAGCCAAACCGGCTTCGGCAAAAGAGAGAATCTTAAAAGCAGCAAGAGAAAAGCAGTTAGTTACCTACAAGGGCATGCCCATTTGACTGTTAGCTGATTTTTCAACAGAGACTTTGCAGGCCAGAAGGGAGTGGCAAGAAATATTCAAAGTGATGAATAGTAAGGACCTATAACCAAGATTACTCTACCCAGCAAAGCTCTCATTTAGAACTGAGGGTCAGATAAAGAACTTTACAAATAAGAAAAAGCTAAAGGAGTTCATCACCACTAAACCAGTATTACATAAAAGGTTGAAGGGTATTCTTTAATAAGAGGAAGAGGAAGAGGAAGAGGAAGAGGTGGAGGAGGAGGAGGAGGAAGAAGAAGAAGAAGAAGAAGAAGAAGAAGAAGAAGAAGAAGAAGGAGGAGGAGGAGGAGGAGGAGGAGGAGGAGGAGGAGGAGGGGAGGAGGAGGAGGAGGAGGAGGGGGAGGAGGAGGAGGAGGAGAAGGAGGAGGAGGAGGAGGAGGAGAAGGAGGAAGAGGAGGAGGAGGAAGAGGAGGAGGAGGAGGAGAAGGAGGAAGAGGAGGAGGAGGAGGAGAAGAAGGAGGAGGAGGAGGAGGAGAAGGAGAAGAAGAAAGAGAAGAAATAAAAAATATGAACAATACAATGGCAACAAATACATATTGATCAACAATTGAATCTAAAAATCAAAATAAATGAACACGAAATCTAATGAACAAAATGAACTGATAAATAAAATAGAATCAGAAGCATTGAAGCATGGGACAGACTGAGGAATCTTAGAGGGAAGGAGGTGGGGGACGGGAAGAGATTAACCAAAGATCTTACGTATGGACACCGACAGTAGGCTGGTGGAAGCCTGGGACTGGGTGGAACCAGGTGGAGGGGAGCAATGAGGGCAAAAAGGGGGACATCTGTAATATTCTCAACAATAAAGTTTTTTTTTTTTTAATAATCGTGTTAAGAGTAGAAAATAATAAAATGGGCATAAAGAAGGAGAAGACTGGAAAATTGATTGGCCTCAACCCAATTCCTGTTGGACATTGCTGGTGAGTAGTTTCATCATGCACCGTTTCTATTAAATGGCATTTTCTCCTGTAGATTTACAGTGAAGGATAGTGAAATGAAAGGAGGTGCTTATAAACAAAGTTGTCCCTCTAAGAGCAGTAAGAACACAAGATTTATTTGTACTGACTAGTAATAGAAGATATACCGCTTATTATGTGGTTATTTCATTGCTTGATACAGAAAGGATAATTGAATGAGACATGTCACCATTGTACTCATGAAAAACTTCTGCAATGATTTTTCCACTGGTATTTGATCTCAGGGAAGAAACATCTTAAAACCCATAGGTGCCCAAAGGGAAGAATAAAATTTGGATTTTAATATCTATTCAATGTTATATAGAAAAGGAGAATTAAGCCTTATTTGAAAAGGTGGAGCTCAGCATTAAACCCAAGGAAGAAGATCTTTAAGAAGTCTTTTGACTGTAATCACCTTGCCATGAATGGAAGCTTGCCATTCCATGACAGTCTGCAGTCACTCTTGGTTGTTAAAGCTACAACTCTTGCAATTGATATGATGGGAGATTTATAATAAAAAAGTACCAAACGTAGAGGTCACAAAGTTCTCCTATCAGATACCCTGAAAAAGTTCAACATTCTATAAAAAAAGATAGTAATACCAAATGACTTAATCTATTGTAGCTACCATTTTTAAAGTGACACACCAATAAAAAAACCATAACTATATATATAATAATATATATTTTTTTTTTTTACAAGGAGGGTGCTGTGTATTCAGTTCAGGCACATTTCACAACCATACGTGGAAGAAGGTTTATTTTTTACTTCCCCAAATCCATGTAAACTTTGCTTTGAGATTCTGGAGATGTCTGAACTATCTCCTGAAAGGCAAGAAATAGTTTCTTCCCTCCTTCTCTGGACAAATACGTAGTGAGCATCTACTAAAGGCCAGGCACTATTCTTCTAGGCTCTAGGGGCTGGGGGTGAACAGGACACAGCAGCTCTGCTCTTGTTGACCTTATATTCCAGTTGTGATGTGTTCAATAAATAAGTAAATAAGGTCAATTCAGATAATGGTAAATCCTTTGATAAAAATAATACAGTTTGATTGGATAGTGTTCAAATTGTTGAAACTCAGAGGGTGATCCTGCTACTGCTGGCCTGGGGAGCACCTCTGAGAATGGGGAGAAGAGAATCTGCCCGGCTTCACCCTACAGAGAGAGAAGCCTTTGCCATGATATTTTAAGGATACTGCCTTTCTTCCTTGAATTCCTGCCAACTTGCCTTTCTGCTGAAATGATAGAGTCATGATGAGACCAGAGAGAATGGCCACCTGGAGAACTGGGCTCACTTCACACCGGGCCGGCCTCACACTGGGCCCACTTCACACTGAGCCCACTTTGCACATATGGTGACACGGGAGTTTCCCAGTGGATGGCTAGACACTTAAGTCCCAGGGGAGGTCATTAACAGATAAAAGCTGGAGGAAGTGGATATTTTCCAATGGTCTCCTCTCCATCAATAACGGGAAAAGATGTTGGCTTCTTGGTTACTAGGTGTATTTTAGAGATGGTGCAAACAAGCTCGGTCATTTTCTGTAGCCAGCCCAGGAACTGGACCTCCTCCTGCTGCAGGAAAGACCAGGCTCCCTTGCTAAAACTGTGACTGCTTTCTCAGATCCCCCCACCAAAGCGCCTTGTGATCTGCTCCCCAGGCCCCTGGAGGCTCCAGCCTTGTCCTGTGTGCATGGCTTTGGGAAGTTTCTCAGCATATCAGATTAGGGGGAGCTTAGAATCAGTGTTCACGCAGTAATATTTTCATCTAAATGAATGGGGTGAATTCTGTGGCAGAAACTGCTTCCGTTTCTGCCAGACTTGGGCTGTCCCTGGATGACACAGCCAGGAACAAGCAGGTCAGGCCCTTGCTCCCGCTTGAAATTCTCTGTCTTGAGCTTTTTGCTAACTAACGCAAGGCAGCGTGCACAGTGCTGTACAAGGCCGCCCTTGCTGTACTATCACAGAATCAAATTCTCAAGCGTCTGCGCTCTCTCCGCAGGATGGAGAAAGCCAGGCTCACTTCCAGCCTCGCATTCTCAGAGCAGACCGGAGGCCCATAAAATGTCAGTCTGCTTTCTTCTTTGATAAGCTTCCTTGGCAAAGTGTGTGGACCTGAATGACCGTGTGGCTCCTGAGAATCTTGACGTGGGCTCTGCCTCCCCTGCCTCCAGCCCCTCTTCAGGCAGCAGCGTCTGGGCCTCAGGGCTGTGATGGATCACTCGTTTCCAGGGGCGATCATGCATTGTCTCTATGATTATGGGTGCGACTGGGGGAGGGAAACAGCCACAGATAACCCCAAACAGAGCTCACCCAGAAGCCAATTCCACTGTTTGCTTTGGGAAAGCATCATTTGTTTTTTTTGTGTGTGTGTGTGTTTTTTTTAAATATAGCTATTTTGCCTTTCTAGACAAGAGTGAAATAAATTTTTGTTCCCTGAGTACATAAAGGCCTCAGGGTGGGAGAGGTAGACCAGCAATTTGCTAATCAGGGAAGAAAACAAAGCCAGAGTTTAGGGAAAAGACTACTGAAGGTGCCTTTAGGGGATGCTCCCCTTGCCCAGAGACCTTGCCAGGCGGCTAAACCACAGGGGCAAGATGTTTCTGCCGAGAAGGCTGAGAAGGGAGCTTGGCGAGCCTCCTGTACCAAGGCCTTCACACAGCTCCCGGAGCCCTGGAATGGGATGGCGCACTGGGACAAGAGAGGTAAGACCCAGCTCTTCCCCTCCAGGAGCCCAAGTTTCAACAAGTGGCCTAATGCACATTCAGTCATCCATTTGATGAGTATTTATTTTTTTAAAAAAATACTTTTATTAATTTCAGAGAGGAAGGGAGAGGGAGTGTGAGATGATGAAAGAGAATCACTGATCGGCTGCCTCCTGTACGCCCCCTACTGGGGATTGAGCCTGCAACCTGGGCATGTGCCCCTGACCGGAATCGAACCCGGGACCCTTTAGTCCAAAGATCGACGCTCTATCCACTGAGTCAAACCAGCTAGGGCAATTTGACAAGTATTTCTTGAACATTTAGAATGTGCAAGATTGTTTTGGTAAACAAATCTCAGAGTAGAAAGAGACTCCAGATAAGGGACCAGAAGTCTCTCCTGTGCTGTCCTTGGCAGATCCTTTCCCACCCTCTGACCACATCGAGACAGGAAGCTAAACCCTGTGCAGCAGCTTGTCCCATTGCTCCACATGATCGTGGCTCAGAGGTTCACCTTGTGTTGCACCGAGTCTGTTATCTGCCGCCTTATATCTCACCTCGAATGAAGCGACTAACTCAACAACCCTGCCCACCCAGCTGAGGCCCACTCTCCTTTCCCCCTAAAATAACCACAGAAATGCATGCATGCAGAACCCTGACAGTTGTTGGATTTGTCTTTGGTTCTGTTCTTGGCAGTGGTGGTGGTATATGTGTGATACACTGAGTTAAGAAGGTAGAGAAGAAGATGGGATGAATGTTTGACCCAATGCCTAACACACAGCCCCTGGCACACAGCAGGGCTTCAGCAAATATTTGTCAAAGGAATGAGTGATAGGTGAGTGACTAGATGAGTGACGGGAGTATGAATAACTAAACGAACTATACATTTTTCATGTTTGGACTATGTCTCGTACACCTAGTACCAAAGACAGTACTCAGCCCATAGTAGGGGTTCAAGAAGAAAGAATTGCTTGCCCAGTTGGTGTAGCTCAGTGGCTAAGTGTTGACCTATGTACCAAGAAGTCACGGTTCAATTCCAGGTCAAGGCACATGCCTGGGTTACGGGCTCAACCTCCAGTGTGGGATGTGCAGAAGGCAGCCAATCAATGATTCTCTCTCATCATTGATGTTTCTATCTCTCTCTCCCTCTCCCTTCCTCTCTGAAATCAACAAAGAATAATTTAAAAAAATCAAGAACTTCTGAATAAATGGGTGGATGCATGAAAATAAAAACCACTGAAATATAAGTGGGTACTAAATAAATGTTTGTGTCAGAACAAATAAAGAAATGAATGAATAAATGAAGGAATGTGGAAGCCCAGGAGCCATGCTTCACTAGGGACAATTATTCTGCTTCAACCGGAGGGACAGCACAGTTGCAGTGGAGGTGAGAAAGCATGACTCTTTAATAGGGCTGCTGGTTGCCTTTTCAGCATGAGAGGCTCTTTCCTACTGTTGACTCAGCAGCCCAGGCAGTGTGCCGTGATCCTGCGGTCTTTTCTGACACGCTGGGGTGAGCTAGGTGAGATGGCAGTGTTTTGTTTTGCTTTTTAATTACACTCTGCTTTCACTAGAGATTCGACATTTATTTGGTTTGCTTTCCAGTTGCTTAAGGGAATATGGATGTTAAACTAGAAATGGTTACAGATGCTAACAGAGAAGCTGTCTAATCTGGTAACAGAGAAAAGAAACGTCTGGAGAAAATGAACAACACATACTAATGTCTGGGCCCTGGACCTCCTAGAACTGCCCGGAGACCTATTGCAGACATAGAAGAAGAGTAGATGCTCCATTTCTCCCAAACGGTCTCCTCTGGGACCCAGCACACTCCAGTAGAGCAAGTCTATCTCCCCCAGGCACAGGCCTTAGCTTTTCACAGCCAACTCCATGAAGATGAGACCTCGTGTTGCTTTTGATCCCATCACCTCTGTTCCCTGGAAGGCAGCCCTAAGATGATACAAGATTGAGAGTACTGAACTCTGGTTCATTTTCCCTCCTGCAACTGTTAGATCCTTGGCCTCTGAGTCACTCCAGTTGTACTGCCCAGGAAACCAAGTTTTACTTTGTCCCTGCAGGAATCTGACTCAGCCTCTGCCTCTTTGGAAAGCACGTTGGTTTTCATGCCAGCGATGAAAAGGAAAAGCAGGTACAAGGGATGCCCACTACTTAGTAGTGTGCGTTCCCAGCCACATGCTCTGAGATGCCACCTGAAGAACAAAACCCGGGCAGCGGCTCTAAAGGAGATAAAGAACTTGTCATAAGTTGTAGGAGAATTCCAGGGAGCTATGTGACCTCTTAAGCGAATTAGCTCCTGGTTCTTTGTTAAATTGAGGTCGTTTGTCAAGTAATTTTAAAGGCAAGTATTTGTCACTAAGAAGATATTTAAAGAAATAGGTGAATAGACTAAAGAAGTTCAGCAGATGCCTCTGGACCAAGTGTCAGAAGTCACAGCCCTTCCTTGCTTCAAAGGAATGCAGGAGAGTTTCTGAATCGCCCCAGGGAAGGGCCAGTAGCATGCTGGGTGGCCACACCATCTGGCCCCTCTATTTCATTCCAAGCCCTCCAGCAAAGGACTCTAGGCCAAGTTGGGCAAGAAGGGAAGGCTACCCAAGGCCACTCTAACAGGCAGCTGTCCAGTGTTCAGGTCAGCCCAGTTACATGAAGCCAAGGTGAAATTAGCTGGAATAAAATCAGGACCAGTACGATTAGGCCCTTCAATGTGCTTTGGGCTATTCCATATCTAGGCAGCAGAAGGTCAGTTCTATCCAGTAGGAGAGCCCATGTCCATTGACATGGTCTTGATCTGCCTTACTTGGACCTTATTGGTCACTTCAAGCAGGCACTTCCCAATCATCCGAGTTTCCTGAGAGTGAGTCCTCTCAAAATAGAAAATCCTATGCATCCACTCAGTTAATAAATGAAAACACCAAACACTACAGAGGGTAAATCAGACTAGCAATTTAGGGAGACCTAGAACAGATTCGGAAGAAATATTGGAATGGGACCAAAATACACAGAGACCCTTGAAATCATCCAGGGACATTCTCATATAAACATTTGCCCCCAAGGAATTATTGGCAGTCTCATCAGGGTTCTCTGGGTTCTGGTCCTTTCTCAGGATGGAATGTGCTGAAATGATCCCGACTCTTATTTACAAATTGGACCAACAGCTTTTAAGAGTGGAGGGGTATGGTTTTGAGATATTACCTTTCCATGTTTCTGTAAAGTAGGTTGGAGGCATTTAAATCCTCATATTGAGTCAAGGTTCTCTAAGCATTACAGCCCTCACTCAGAGTTTGGAGACTGGAGACAGGCACTGGGAAAGCTTGTCTTCTTATCATTCATTTTCACGGGAGGAGAGGGGAGGAGATGAGATCAGCCATTGTTCAGAGAGCAATTTCGATAGTTAGATATTCCTGCAAACATCTGCCAATCAATAGAAATTGAGGGAGAGGAGCTATTAGAAGGCGTGGTGCAGTGACTAATGAGACTAGTTACCATCTGCCTCCGCTGGGCTGCGAGGGGAAAATAGAACAGCTTTGCTTTGAATTGCTAAGATATCCTTATGCAGAGGGCCCGCCAGACGCAGCTCTTGACTGGACCGTTTGACTATTTCGTTTGTGTGTCTCCCCAAGTAGGAAGGATGTGTGGGTGGGGAGAAAGCTCCAGGTTAGGCTGCAACTCAAATGTTCCAAGAGAACCTAGCTCCAAATTCTAAAAAGAGAAAATAAAAGTTGCTACATCCAGGCACATATAAATATTTTTTCAATTCTTACTCGAATATATGTTTATTGATTTTTAGAGAGCGAGGAAAGGAAAGAGAGAGAGAGAGAAACATCGATGTGAGAGAGAAACATTGATTGGTTGCCTCCCATATGTGCCCTGATTGGGAATCAAACCTGCAACCTTTTGGTGTACTGGACAATAGTCCAACCAACTGAGCCACCTGGCCAGCGCCAGGCATACATAAATTTGATCTAAAGAGATAAAGGTTGTATGTAGCTCCTAAATCAATGTCATGGGCGCCACTGGCCTTTAAGAATCCTTTCACACTGACCTTGTAGTTATCCACATGACATCCTTATTTCATAGATGCAGAAGATGAGCTGTCCTGAAAGCTGATTAAGTTCCTATTTAAATTGCTGGGTTAATGGTGAAGCTGGTGCTATAATCCTACAGTGTTCAAAGACTGCCCAAATCTCAGCCTTCTCATCTGTGAAATTGGACTAGTTCCATCTGCCCTGCCTTTCGCACAGGGTTCCCCAGGCCACAGGAGACCAGGTGTGTGAAGGAGCTTTGGAAAAGAGAGCACTGACTCACTCTAATGCAGTACGATGGCAGGAGATCGGTTTCTCCGTCAGGGCTTTGCTTACCTGGAGGGAGACTTCAGAGCTTGGAACTCCCCAGTGTTTATGGAGTGAGAACCACCCGTTACAATGGGGCCAATGTGGGCTTGGTTCCTAAACAGCGAGGACCCAAAGCAATGCGGGAAGGGGCAGGGGGAGCTGCCCCAAGGCGGGGCTCCAGGTGCCGGAAGAAATGGAGCTGTCTCCCTGCTTTCTGATGCCAAGACACGAACACATAACGCAGCCGCAGTGCAAGTTTGATGGGGAAGCAGCAAAGCAGGGAAAGACCTCAGCAGAGATGCCCCACCCTGTAGGCAGGCTTCCTGCCCTGAATGAGCAGCACACTGGTGAGGAGTAGAAACTGGTTGTAAATATTCAGTGCCCCTTGGGCTTTCTTAGGAGAGAATCCGCTGTCCTTGGGGCCCCGGAAGCAGAGGCTAGGCTACAAAGGCAGGCGCAAGTGGTGCAACAGAAGAAACAGGAAAATAATTCCTGAACGCCAGCAAAATGCCTTTTCTCAAGATCTTCAAGGCAACCTCAGCGAGCCTATCCCCTGTCCCCGCAGCATCATCTCAGACACTGTACTGGTAAACGCCGCTTAGCCCAGCTCCTTCACTTGTCTCTCCTGAATGACAAATGTCCTATCCAGTGGCCTTCGCAGCAGAACACTGTGTTCTCTTGAAACAACGAGGACAAAAGGCAGGGCCTTTCCTCAAGTCGGTCCACCTTCACAGAAATGGAGACAATGCAGTAACTTGCTGCAAACCTCCATTGTGTTAACCCTGTGCTCTGCCCACCCGCAGAAGGTTGGCCAACTCCAAGATCATCTCCCAGCAACGCCGAGCCTGCCCCACATAGCAAAGCAGACCCCGCATCCCTAGCAGCCTTGTGAGCGGGAGTTTTATTATTGGCCTGTATCCCATTCAACGTTTGCGAGGAGGCGTTTGAGAACTGCTCGCCCTTTGTAAGGTTTCTTCTTCACGCTGGTGACCAGCATGTCTCTGTGAGAAGAGATCTAAGATGAGTGGCTTGTAGGCGTGACTATGGGATGGAAAGTGTCTATACCTGGTGTGAAGCATCTCTTGCTTGTGGTGGCCAGGTGTAGCAGTTACTTCCTAAAGGGCAGGCTCTAAACAAGCGTGTCACCTGTTAGATCACATGTCAGCATTAAAACGAGCTTCTTAGCTTCTGCTTGGGCACCAAAGATGTGTCAGGCACTGTTCTAGGCACTTTATAAACACTACTTAATTCCACACAGCAACTAAATATGAGGTAGGTTTTACTGCTTTTATTCTAAGGGTGAGAAATAGAAACTCAGGGAGGGTAAGCTCTTTGCCCAAAGCCATCAAGCTGTAGAGCCAAGACTTGAATTCAGGCTTGTCTGGTGCAAAGACAGGGCTCGTGCTGAGGGGCTTTGCTGTTAGCAGAAGGTACTTAGTGGTGGAAAGAAAACGGAGGCCACATCAGTCTGCCTGTGCTGAGAGCCAGCTCTGTGACTTTGGGAAATGATTTATCTGCTGCACTTCCTTTCTCTTTGGTAAAAAGGGGAGAGGGAGGCCTGGTCACCTGCCTCTCAGGGTTGTGAGGATCACATGCGGAGTTTTGTTGAAGGCCACAGGCCTTACAACCGTCAGGGGTTACAGAAGCATTGCTGATTAAAAAGTTACCACCCCAGAGAAAAGGGAACCCTCGAGCATTGGTGGGATTGCAAAATGGCGCAGTCACTACGGAAAATAGTCTGAGGCTTCCTCAAAAAATTAAAAATAGAACTACCTTTGGACCCAGCCGCCCCACTTCTGGGTATTTATCTAAAGACATCCAAAACAGTAATTTAAAAAGGTATATGCACTCCTATATTCACTGAAGCATTAATTACAATAGCTAAGATATGGAAGCAACCTAACTGGCCATCAATAGATGAGTGGATAAAGATTACACACACACACACACACACACACACACACACACACACACACACACACAATGGCATATTACTTGGCCATAAAAAAGAATAAAATCTCGCCATTTGTGACAACATGGATGGACCTAGCGGGTATTATGCTAGGTGAAAAAAGTCAGAGAAAGATAAATACCATATGATTTCACTTATATGTGGAATCTAAAGAACAATATAAATGAACAAACAAAACAGAAACAGACTCACATACAGAGAACTGACTGATGGTTGCCAGATGGGAGGGGGGTTGGAGAGCTGGGTGAAAGGTGCAGGGATTAAGAAGTACAAATTTGTAGTTACAGAATAGTCACAGGGATGTAAAGTACAGCATAGGGAAATATAGCCCATAACATTGAAATATAGCCCATAACTATATAAAGTGCCTGGTGGGTGTTAGACTTATCAGGGTGAACACTTTGTAAATTATATAAATATCTAACCACTATGCTGCCTTAAACAAATATGAAAAAAATATTAAATGTCAACTGTAATTGAAAAAAATACAATAAAAAAGAGAGAGAAAATGATCAACCCATGTCATAATATCAAGGGGCTTATCCTTGGAAAATTTTGATAGAAAGAGGTAGCAAGGATGATGACATCTTGCCTATGGTTGGTGGGGTGCTTGGAGGAGGTGGCTGGTTCTATTACATATAGATCTCTATCTCCCCCATCCCACACGATCATACACTGTGACTACACTTCTCCCACCGAGGGGTGGGGATCTAAAGATCTTTGCACTTGAATCTTAGCAGTGGCTTGCAAGTCCTTGATCAATGGAATATAGTGGGGATGGGGGATGCTATATGACTTGATGTTAAATGAGCCTAGATCTTAAAAAGGATCGGTTTCCACCTGGCTTGGTACTTGTCCTTGGAATCCCGCCACCATGTGGGGAGGAAGCCCCGGTCACAGGGGAGGCCATGTGTGAGTGTTCCAGGCCTCATCTGACAGCCAGCATCCATCTCCAGATGTGTGAGCAAATGTGCCTTTAGATAACTCCAGCCCTCAACCTTTCCATCTTTCAGCCGAGGCCCCAGATATCACGGAGCAGTGACAAGCTGCCCCCAATATGTCCCATCTGAATTCCTGAACCACAGAAACTATGCTGGAGAATGAATGATTATCATTCTTTCAAGTCGCCGAGTTTTCAAGATGATGCTGGGAAGCAGGAGATGTTGAATCTGGGCCAACCTGGGACTATAGACCTAAGGGATGGACCTGCTGCAGGCCACAGGCACAGAGCTCGCCAAGTAGGCTGCGTGGGTGTTGGTGTTGGATAGGTGCCTTTTCACACTGGAATGCTTCTTACAGGGAAAGGGGGTGTTACTAAGAGTTACTCTGGGACAGCCAGTGTAGATGTGGGTGTCCTGGTAAACTGAGACTTAGAGACTAGGTTGACACTGGGGAGATCAGTAAGAGCTGGTGAGGATTCTGATCGGCAGGCAGAACCCAGCAGGAGGACTTTTAGGAAGGATGGTCTGGAGATCTGGGCAGGGAAGTTGGTATTTGTAGCGGTGACATATGGAGTCGGGAGGCCAGGTGCAGACTGGGTCGGGAGAGGGAGGCTCAGTCAGGAAAGCTAAAAAGGAAAACACATTATACTGCTCCCATCTGAGACCTCTGTTAACTGAGAAGGTGAATTTCAACTAACCATTTTGTTTTAAGAAACAAAAGACATGGAAGATGGAGAGAGGCATTTTGGGGTGTGTGTGTGTGTGTGTGTGTGTGTGTGTGTGTGTGAAGGGAGAAGAAGGAAGTTCCGGAGAGAGATTGTTTTGGAGCAGACCTGAGCTGGGGTGCTGCTAGATCCTGACTTCAAGACCCCAAAGATTACATGGAAGGTGGGATACCACCTCCAGCTCAGCAGCTCAAAGGAATAAGCCTTTAGCAGCCTGTCCAGTCTCTGCTTCGTACCCTTTAAAGAATAGCAATTTGTCTGCAAGGGAAAGACCACACACAGTCCCCAGCCACACCCCTGCTGTCACCCTAAATGACATTGGCATGGCTCAATTAAAATTTTGTGAGAAGGGAACAGATTATAAGGACGGTGTAGTTGTAGATTTCTCCAGGAGATGACTTAGTTGAGTAGTCAAAGATTCCTTTCTATCAGAAAATAGTGCAGTATTTATATAGTCGCAGAATAAATAGAATCCTGACTTGGGCTTTCTATGTTACACAGCTCCTTCCAGGTCATTGGGGCTCTTTCTGACATGCTTCTGACAATTACGCCCATTGTTCCCCTCTGGGCAGCCGAGGGGAACGTGCCGGCCCCTCTCCCTCATCCCACTAAGCTTGTCTCAGTGAACTGAATGAAGTCTCTCTCTGGGCTGCCTGGGAATTAATTCCCTGTTTGTTTCCGAACCTTTCTCACTTTTATACACACCGACACGCCAAAGCCCCTGTCCTGTGACCAGATTTTGGCTCTCTCAACTCTGTTGTTGCCTGGGCATTTGGTGCCGTTGCCCACAAACATCTTCGACCACAGCTTATATTAGGGAACACTTTTTACGTGGTGGCCCAGTGAACGCACACATCACATATATAAGGCTGACACCCAAATTTCACAGAATGTTGCTAATACCATTCACTCTGCTTTCGCTCAAATGGCTTCCATCCCATTCCATTCTAGGCTGTGCTTTCCTGGACTGGGCTGTTCTCTTAGATTAGGCAAAATCAAATCAAGATAAACTGAAAATCATTATGCTGATTGGATGCATTAGACTTGAGAAGGTTGTGTGTTTATTTGTGAAGGAAAAGAGGGAAGAATGAAAGCTCTTTGAGTGTTTTTGACATCGGACCTTCTAAGACAACTTTAAAAGTCGAGTTCTAATGGGAAAGTTTAGAATGCTTTTTAGTGTTCTAGAAATGGAATTTAAGTCCATCGCTGGAATGTTACAAATCAATCTCTCTCTTTCATACACAAACATGACACACACAGACACACACAGACACAATTTCCAGATCTCTCTGGGAACTCTTATCAATGACCAGATATCAGTTCCCTTATAAGGAGATGGGCAAACAGAAGCTCCGAGGGCCCTAGAAGTTAGACTGCTAGAGCTAACAAGAGCATCGAAACAATGCAAGTTTTCTGCAGTGGCTCTTTAACATAGCTGCCCGCTGCAATCTCCCGGGGATCTTTAAACAACAAAAATGCGTCTTCCACCCCGAGATATTCTGATTTAATTGGTCTGGCGTGCAACGTGGGCATCAAGGCTTTTTAAAAGCTCTCCTGGTGATTCTAATGCGCAGCCAACTTTGGGAACCACTGGTTTAGTGCTCGAATTTATAGAGGTGGAAATTGAGGCCCAGAAATTAGAAGTGAGTTGCCTAAGTTTACCAAACTTACAAATTGACTCACTCTAAACCCACGACTCCTTGCACAATGTCCTGTGGATGTTCACAAAACATTTATGTAAACCTTACAAAACAACTGCCGCCGCAGCTCCCGACCAAAGCTAATCAGCTGCCGCGTCCCTGCCAGCAGAGAACACGTCATCCAGCTCTTTGTGTCTTGCGGAACGGAGCTCTAAATATGAATTTCCCCGGGGAAGTAGCAAAGAGCAAGAATAAAGGGCGGGGGGTGGGGGGCTAGGGGGGGTAGGGATTAAGAGAAATGCCACAGACCCGAGGGCCAGGTATGCTGTTTTATCCCTGGATGCCAAGTCAATGGCTGTCTTTGTGTTGTTTATTTCCAAGCTCTGAAAACAAGACTGTTTGCAGAAACACTGTGATTGATGTCTGAGTCCTTATGCTTCTCGGGTAAAAAACACAGAAGATCCGATAATATTGCTAATTTCAATATTAGCACTTTCTATTTCAATTTCTTGGAAAGAAAATTGCTTTTAAAACGCCACAGGAAAAAAAGAACATTGCTCAGCATGCATAAGTATTGTTCGCTCTCCATGGGATTCAACATCCTTTTGTTGGGAAAGTAGAAATTATGGGACAATGGGTAGAAAAATGGATGTGATGCAATGATCAGTTCTTTAAAGTGAGAATATTAGAATTTGTAGTGTGCCCACCCCCCCCTCCCCCAACATAAGATTTTTAAAGCTCCTTAAGGACAGAAACCACATTTTCCTTGCTCACATTAGCACACGGCCCACGGAGAGCTGTCAATCGCGGTGAAATTGAACTATTTCACTGAAGAAGAAAATCCAAGGGCCGCGTCACCATGTCTCTAACAAAAGTCCCACAGCTTTTACTTTAACAATCAGATGCTATTCATTTTCAAGCTTTTACAAAATCCACACCAAATAGAACTTTCACCTTTAAGCTTCTTGTTAAACATCTTTCAAAATAAATGTAGAGCTCTAACCTGTTTTGCTCAGTGGATAGTGCATTAGCCTGGTCAGGGCACATGCCTGGGTTGTGGGCTCGATCCCCAATGGAGGGCATGCAGTAGGCAGCCAATCAATGATTCTCTCTCATCATTGATGGTTCTATCTCTCTTTCCCTCTCCCTTCCTCTATGAAATCAATAAAGAAATATTAAAAAAAATAAATGTAGAATTTCACTTTTTTTTTTTTTTCTCATTTAAGGCAGTTCAAAACACAAGAAGACTGTTCAAGGTACCTACTGAGTTAGGAGGTTAGGGCTTTTTGTAAATTGTTTTTGCTTATTTTTGTTTTGTCACAAAGCACCTTTCAAGCTTTCTATTGGTCTTTAACTCAGAATTACCGGTGCCAATCAATCACCCATTCTCTAGGTTTTGAACTAGGACCAGTTTTAAAAGGACTGGTGGTGTTCCAGAAGCACATCGAGAGTCACTCTGCATATTCTTAACGCAGTAAAGAATTCCCAGCACCGGAGCTATATGTGGGGTCTGCCCCGGGAGCTGTCCTGTTTGGAAGGGGCCAGATGAAGAAAGAGGAGGCATGAGAGCAGTGACATGCCAAAGTTTACTTTGGGGACAGTAGAGGATAAAATGAGACTACAGACATTGCTTTCTGTTATTTTTATCTCCCAGATTAGAAGAGAAAACCATGATGAAATAAACATGTACTTAATACCTAATTTGGGGATTTTGGAAAACTGAGATCCAAGGAGGAAGAGGGTGCCTGGAGGAGGGGGGTGGGGCAGCAGAGAAGGAAAGGTTCCTTGGGAGCCATCTGGCCAGACTTGGGATTGTACTGCACTGTGGTTATCTGTAAGAGCATTAGAGAGGCTGGCAAAGAAGCATGTAGGCAGGGTAAGGCTTCAGGATGAGCTATAAGCTGCTTTCATACATTTTGATATGTTTTTTATTGATTTTAGAGAGAGAGGAAGGAGAGGGGTAGAGAGTTAGAAACATCGATGAGAAACATTGATCAGCTGCCTCCTGCACGCCCCCTCCTGGGGATCGAGCCCACATCCCGGGTGTGTGCTCTGACCTGGAATCGAACCGTGACCTCCTGGTTCATAGGTGGATGGATGCTCAACCACTGAGCCACACCAGCTAGGCGCCATTGTTTTTGAAATTTACTTCTTACACTGTCGCTTATGAAAACTACATAAAATTCAGGCAAAGATTTATGTATTATTAACAGTAGTGAAAAATTGGAAAGAAAAGACTAAGTATTGAACAACAGAGGAATGGCTAAGACAATTATGAGCCAGTCATAGAACTGAATATCCTACACCCACTAACTAAAGATATTTACGAAGAGTTGTTTATCACAAAGAAGATGAACATGCATAATATTAAATGAAAAGGGGTACACATATTTATAACTTAGTCATGCGGAATATTTTATGTAGATTGTATCATATAAACGCAGAAACACTGAAGGAAAACACCAAAGCGTCTGTCAGATGCAGAGTGCCAGACATGTGTCCTGTAGGAGTTAGAATTCGCTGTCCTTTGTGTCAGAGTGATGACTCAGGCTGTTAAGATGCATTAACAGCTATATCTAGAAAAAATATTTGGGCTGTTGCACCAGGGCCCTGATCCAGGCATCATCTATCAGTTTTCCCTGGCAGGGAATTAAAGGAAACAAACTGAAGAACATTTTCCCAGACAGGCGGGGCGAAGTGTGGAATTAATATCCCTTCTCCACGGTATTCCACGCAGCCCTTGCATTGCCCTCCTTCAGCCTCTATTTAAGAATGTAACTGTTGGATGGCTGGGTGGAGACGGGTCCCAGGTCACCCCGGTCTGGAGAAGTACCTGTCCTAATATTGCAACAAAGCCACATTTCTCTGGTTCATCATCAGAATTCTTGTACCTCTACTCTTCCCAAGAACAACAATAGCTCCCATTTACTGCATACCCTTTTTATGGCAGGCCCTGTGTTTGGTATTTTATACATTTTAAAGAATTCAACACTCTCTGAGTTAGATATGATCATTCTCATTTTACAAGAGGGACACAGGCTCGGGGAGGGGAAATGACTTGCCCAAAGGCCACTTGGCCCATGAATGTCAGAGGTGGAATGTGGGTGCAGACATACCCTGGCTGTGGCTGCTTCCCAGATCCCATGAGCTGCTCTCTCTTGCAGGTCCCAGGTCCCAGCCTGTCTCTATAACATCGAGCCTTCCAACACTCCGGAGGTTTGGGCCAGACGTTGCTCATATCGTCATGTGCTGGACGCTCCCCTGCCTTTCCTGGTCACTGTCACGGCATGTACCCCAAGGGACAGAGGCCTGAGAACACTGGGTTGATGCCATCTTATCCCAGACAGAGGCAAGGATCCTCTGGGTCTCCCTGCTCCTACTGCTCAGGCATCCCTGGCTTCCTGAGGTTATGTGTGACTCTCGGTTGAAATAGTTGTCAAGGGTATTCATTCATTCATTCATTCATTCATTCACTCAACAGATATTTATTGAGCTATACCCTGTATCAAGTACTGTTCTGGGCACTGGAGATTCAGAGGTGAGTAAGGAAAAATGGTCCCTGATCTTCTGAAACTTATGCTCTCGTAGGAAGTCAAAAGAAATTATCATATAAACAAAGGCAATTAAGACAATTTTAGGAGGTGGTAAGTGCTAAGAAAAAAATTAAACATTAGAGAGCAAGTTAAGGTGGAAGTGTACTGTAGCACGAATAATAAGGAAAGACATGTTCGAAAGAAGAAACAGATAATGAGTTGGAGTCAGCTGTATGACTGTGTGAAGGAAGAATAGTCCAGGAGATGAGGGAGCAGCCAGTGTAAAGATCCTGGGGTTGAAAGGAACAGCAGTTCAAGTCAGAGAACAGCAGCTGTCCGGCTGGCGCAGAGCAAATGAGGACAAACACTAGGGGCTGAGGTTGGAGGGACAGGTGAGGCTTGGTCACTATGAATATTCTGACCATGGCAAGGAATTTGAATTTTACTCCGAGTGTTTCAGGAAAGCACTGGCAGTTTCCAAGCCAAGGAGGGGCGAGCTCTGCTTTCTATTTTAAATGGCTACTCTGGTTTCCGAAGAGTGAAATCTGCGCTGTAAGGGGGTCAAGAGTAGAAGCAGAGTCACCAGCTGGGGGCGCTGTTGCTGGGGTCCAGGAAGGTATGCTGGTGGCGAGAACTGCCTGCCTGGTGAGCAGGACTCTTTTCTCCTGGGATGATCTTCTCCTTCTGAGCAACAATACCATCGTTTTTCTCTCCTTCTTGTATCTCTGGAGATTGGGTAGGACTCAGAAAACCCTCTACCTCAATCCTACAACCCTGTCTGCTTCTTGCTGGTCCTCAGGGCAACTACAGGGGCATGGGCATGGGCATGAGCAAACTGCCCGCCCTTTCTCCTCCACTGCCACGGAGCCCAGGAGACTGTGCTAAGCAAAGATGACCCTCTCAGTCTCTAAGCAGACTGGGGGCTGCATGTCCACTAGGCTCTTTGGGTGCCTTAGTATGTTTACATGTGTTCAACTCAAGCATGGGCATGCCGGTAAGACAAAGTTCAATGGCTGTTAAGGGGGAGGACAACTCCAAAAGATTTTTGGACGTAGATAGCTCCTCCTAAACAGAGCTTGATGAGTTAAGTGTAAATGAATCAGAAACATGTGCAGTGGATTTCTCTTTGCAGGCCCGTTGCTTTAAAAATGAAAGGCAGGGGTTAGGTTAGGGGGATGAGGGAAGGCACGGCTGAATGGCTGAGCTCTGCAAAGACCTGAATGAGAGCTTCACAGAACGGAGGGCCCCAAACGTGGTGAGATCTTTTTCCCCTGCTCTAATGTCTTTCATCCCCAGGCCGTGAGAGCTGCTTGATATATGTGGCATCCGGCTCCATTTTCCTTGCAGACACTGCGTTCCTGCTAGTCCTTGTTTCCTTGCCAAAGGCCTCATTATGCTGTGGGTTAAAACTATGTTCACCAAAGGCCTTTGGACTTAAACATCCCAGGAAGCTCACATGTTCTCACAGGATGCAGGCTTTTGATGATGAGAACTGACTCCATCTTTTTTATTGTGCTGCAGTCTCATAGAGTTGAGAGAAAACACTGGATTGGCACCATTCAGAAACCCATACCAGCTCTGTGACCTTGTGCCAGTAGCTATAGCTCAACCTTAGTTGTCTCTTCTGTAAAATGGGGACAACTTATCCTGTTTCCTACAGTTGTTTGGGAGGCTGTGTAAATTGCATAGCACATTTAAATAAAATGGTTGCTTATAACGAATGTGTCAGAAGGGTGTGG
This sequence comes from Plecotus auritus, assembly GCF_963455305.1. Taxonomy (NCBI): domain Eukaryota; kingdom Metazoa; phylum Chordata; class Mammalia; order Chiroptera; family Vespertilionidae; genus Plecotus; species Plecotus auritus. Next base: position 27,481,781 of record NC_137774.1, read on the forward strand.
ACAGCTTTAAAATGGAACATCCAACCCCGGCTGGTTTGGCTCAGTGGATAGAGCATCGGCCTGTGGACTGAGGGGGTCCCGGGTTTAATTCCAGTCAAGGGCACATGTCTGGGTTGCGGGCTCCATCTGCAGTGTGGGGTGTGCAGGAGGCAGCCGATCAATGATTCTCTCTCATCATTGATGTTTCTATCTCTCTCTCCCTCTCTCTTCCTCTCTGAAATCAATAAAAATGTATTTAAAAATAAATAAATAAATAAAATGGAACATCCAGCGCTGGTTGGTGTGGCTCAGTTGGTTGGGCGTTGTCCTGTACATCAAAAGGTCACTGGTTGGATTCTGGTCAGGGCACATACCCAGGTTGCAGGTTAGATCCCTGGTCGGGGTGTGTACAGGAGGCAACCCATTGATGTTTCTCTCTCACATCGATGTTTTTCTCTCTCTCCCTCTCCCTTCTACTCTCTCTAAAATCAATAAGAAACATTAAAATGGTATGTCCAACTTATCTGGAAGTTATATGGGGTAGAGGGGGCAGTGAAATAAAATTATCTTCTTCTCTCTTATGCTGAGAGGGGTAAGGCTGTCATCTAAGTGGAGTGAGATAATTAGGGACCATTTGGCTGTCCATGACTTAGAGCCCTAGAATTTTAGAGCTCAGAGAGTTACTTCTTAATCTTTTTATTTCACACTCAAGAAATCTGAGGCCCAGGAGAGAAAAGACAGTCCCAAGGTCACATAGTTACCTCACTAAAAATGCTCTGATGTCTATGGCTGAGAGGATAAGCTCCATTCTTAGCAGTTGGAACATCACAAGGAAGGGGGTTCAGTTTGTAAAGCATTTTCTGAGCATCTTGTATTTTTAATTTTAAAAACTCTGCAGGGCTTAGCACAATTCCTGATATGCAACACATACTCAATAAAATTTTTCAGAATGAGTAAATGAGTCAAGAGTATGATGTAGGAGAGGGAGAAATGGAAAAATCAAAAGAAAGCATGGCTTCTGCCCTGGAGGAGCTTACAGCCCAGCTGTGGAGACAAGATGTATATGAAAGAAACTCAAAACACTGCAAATGAGAGCAAAGAAATTCAACGTATGTAATTCTAAGTAGAATAAAATAAAGCTTTTCTTTTTCTTAAGAAAGATGGATTTTTTGAGTGAGCAGGAAAATTCATAGCTCCAAAGCAAGCAAGACACACGTTGGTATTCATGTGGCAAACCTGCAATTTTTCTCTGTCATTAAGCCCTCCTGAGTAAGTGGCCCATGTGTCAGGCCAAACAAGCACTCCCGGGCAACACTCTGATTCCAGCTCTTGGTGCAGGATGACTGTGACTTTGTAAACAGGGGCAGCCATGGTGTTTCCATGTTATTTGGTATATGGACAATAGAGAGAGGGGGCCTTTCTTCCTGTTGGATTTTGGTCTGCAGCATGTCCATGTGGAGTAGTCAGTGGCCTTCTTCTCAACACACAGAGAGATACTAAGGGTGATGTCAATGGACAGTTGGAAGTGGAGCCAAGAGAAAGAGAAAGGAGTAGGTGTGATGAGTCATTGTAAGTCTCTGGATTAATCCATGCCTTAAGTCCATGCTTACATGAGCCAATACATTCTTTTTCTCCAAGAGGATTTCTGTCACTTTTATTTTTAAAAGTTGAATACAATGGGTGAGAAGCTCTGTGGGCTTGTTAAAACTGGGTGGGGAAGTTGAGTTGATGAAGGTGAATGGATCATTTGTGGGAGCCAGTGATATATGGAAGATTTCAAGAGTATGGAGGAGGAGTTCAGAGTTGAGTGCTAAGTCATGCAGGAGAGTGGTCTTATCTGGGAAGTAGGAGATATGGATCCTATATCACCTCTACTTGCTGTCCTCAGTACTCAAAAGATCCACCACTGAAATCCACTAATGGGCTAAGTAGAAGTTCACCAAGTGTGTCCTGAATACCACATGTAAAAGGACCGTTTCAATACATTTACTTTCTTTACTTCTGGACCTTTTAGGGATCCTAATTTCTTCAAGAGGAAGCTGGAGTACATAGTATTTCCTAATCATTTTTGTTCAAAGAACTTTTTGTTTTGTTTTTCTTTGCTTGGAGGAGCCTCTCATAAAACATCCTTTCTTTGGCCTTGGGTTAAAGCACCATCTCCCCAGAATATAGCAGATTACTGTAACCTTTCTTCCTTCCATAAAGCATTGGAGATTCAGAGGTGGGAAGAGTGGGAACCCACGGTGAAGAGGCCAGGAAGATCGGAGTAGTGGGAAGAGGAGAAGGAAAGAGGAGTGCTGGGCCAGTTCAGAAAGTAGGATAAGGGAGGTGCTGACAACGGAGTGGAAGACTAGGCCGGAACTATCCTGATGTGTCTCTTTCCTAAATCAAGGAGTTATTCCTCTAATACTCTTGAACCCAGTGAGTTTTGTGGCTCTAATTACCTCTTAAATGCAAGCAAAATAATTAATTGAAAAGTCAAAGAATATTTTTCCTTTTAGCACTCAACCCTAAGAAAAAATTGATTATGTTTAAGAGGTATTGATGCAGCTGTAAAAAAGAAGGATCTCTTACCCTTTCAGACAGCATGGAGGGACCTGGAGAGTCTTGCGCAAAGTGAAGTAAGCCAGTTGGAGAAAGACAAGTATCTCATGATATATGTGGAATTTAATTAACAAAATAAACTGATGAACAAATATATCCAGAGACATGGAAACATGGAACAGATTGATGAATCTCAGAGGGAAGACAGGGGAGGGAGGGTGGAAAGAGATTAACCAAAGAATTTATATGCATATATGCTTAACCCATGGACACAGACAATAGTGCAGTCAGGCCTGGGTTGGGGGCAGGAGCAGGGTGGAGAGGGTCAATGGGGGGCGGGTAGGGGAAACAGGGGGACATATGTAATACTTTCAACAAACAAATAAATTAAAAAAAAAGAATTGTTGAATAACATAATGGACAGTCTTCAAAAGCAAATTTACAAAGGACACAGAAACATCCTTCATATGGCTGTCTCATCTATTAACGCTCATCAAACCAAGGACGCAGAATAAAACCACAGCTCTTCGTAAGAATATCTAAAGTGAAGATAGGCCATGTAGGCTCACACAACACTGAGGTGATCTTAACCCATCGGGATGGAGGGCAGCTAAGTTCACCCAGTGGAAACCACCAACATGCGCAGAGTGGACGATCACCTTACGTAACTATTAGTGAACAAGCTGAGAGTAGGGTCCTGAGTGAAAGGTATGTAGGGCAGGGTCATCTTGAAAGCAGGAGAAAATAGTAGGGAGAGGGAGGTAAGGGGAAGGCAGGACGCAAGGGCTGTGAAACCTGCATTCAGACTCTTCTGATTCATGACTCAATGAGGATGTGTTTGGAAGCCAGAGAATTAGATCCAAAGCAGGGTCAGATTCTCACAGAGTAAATGCCCGAGAGGCTGGTACCATGAGGCCTAGCTCTGAGGCCCCAGATCAGAAATTGAAGAAGTAGAGAGTCTACGGCTCACAGTGATTGTATTCCAAATGGAAAAGAAACCCCCCGATGCTCTGATAGACTGTCATTTACGAATGACTCAATTAAAAAATGTCAAGAAAACCAAACTTCACTGTTTACTAATTTAAAAAGCTCCATACTCTGGCTGCTCTAGAGAAAAGCCAATAACTCAACGCTCGTCACGGTAACACCTATGTTTGTGTGTGTCTGCCCCATCAGATACTGCGCCCTTTGATTGGTCACATTGTCTGTACAATGCTGCCCTTAACACCCAGGCTGTGATGGTCCCAAATCCCTAGCCACAGCCATCAAACTCAGATTTTATTGAACATTACACCATTTGCTCAAATCTTGAGTTTCCTCTTAGAATATCAGGGAATCTTCCATTCCCATAAGTGGGGAATGTTGGTTGGGCGTTGTCCTGCACTGCCTCATGCACGCATACACACACATTGACATAAAACCAATGAGCTATGTCAACATTAAAAAAAAATAACATTAAGCTAGCATGAAAAGGGAGACGTGGAGCAGAGGAGGAGGCAACAGAAGCTACTCAGGGTGGCTCTGGCTTAGATGGGCTATCAGAGAAAAATGCCAAAATTGTGTGATGACAGGATCCGGAGCTCCAGGCCTAGGGGGATAGCTTTGGGAGAATAATGCTGTTTACTCCCTAAAACGGAGTCTTGGGAAAGGGGAGAGGAGAGTACTAGTAGTTTTATGGGTCCCCAGTGAGAGGAACCATAGAAGATAGACTATGAGTCACGGAGAGAGTTTTGATGCCATCTCGTTAACTGCCCAGCACAATCACTTACAAAGGAGAAAACTAAACTCACGTGGACTAGCATCACTGTAGGATCAGAGAGTGGCAACCCTAAGCTTGGCGTCTAAACCTCTAGACTCCCAGTCAGTGCTCTCTCTGCCCCCCAGGGCTGAAGGGCTGCAAGCATGAGAGAGCTGGCTTTCTATCCTGAAAAGTGGGGTGACTTTGAGGGGCTGAAGAGCACAGGGGACAGGTGCTCGGGAAACTTCCCAGGATCAACAGAAAGAGAAGGGAAGAGGAGACAGTAAACACGTTGACATGTCTCGCAGGGTCCTAGTGCGCTCCTGGAAACCAGAGTGGCAGGAAAATCCCCAGAATCCTCTGTTCGGGAGGCTCAAGATGCATGCAAAGTGCCGGGGCCGGGCCAAGCAGGCATGCAGCCTGCAGCCTGGTTGTGCATGTGTCAGGCAAAGGGCAATGATATGGAGGGAATCTCTCTGCCGAGGAAGAGGCTCCTTACTGAGGAAGTTCCCCCACGCCGCTTCCCTCCACACAACGCAGACCTGCTGTGGTCCCTTGCCCTCGCTCTGTGGCTTTCTCCTTGTGGGTATGACCCGCGTGTACCCACCCCCTCGCGGAGGTGATGCTCTTTTCCCAGAATGCCCCAGCACCTGTCCATTGCCACACGCTGAGGACAGCTCCCCGGGGAGCCAGGGTCCCTACCACCACCTCTAACGGGATTCCAGAGTTGTCCGTCCTGAGCGGGAAAACATCCCCCACAAAACACGGGCTCTCTTTGATCTTTTCCAAAATGCAGTGTCACACAGTCGAGGTCAGACTCCACTGAGGGTCCCTCCCCGGCGTCTGTATGCTGAGAAGCATTGGAGGCCCGATGCGATGGGACGGAGGCAAGGTACAACGGCAGGTATGGGAGGGCCTATGACAAATGAGCGCGGTGTCGAGAGAGCCTGTGCAAATAAACAGTGGGATGCCTGCGAGCACAGCCCGGAGACCTCAGATCTTTCTCTCCCCTCTGTTTTTTTCTTTTTTCCCTCCCAAAACAGAAGATTAAGTTTGCTGTGAACATGAGCTGATGAAAAGAATTCAAATAGGGCTTTGACGAGGACCCGGGTCAGACCCACAGGAGAGCTACAAATTGCTTGTGGAGACACCCGTCTCCTTTATAGAAAGTTAGCATAGAGCCCACATATCTTCTTTCTATAAGGTACTAACTTGTAAATTAACCTTTAATGGTGTATAAATGATGTTCTGAAAGAACTGCTTATGCAGCTATATTTATGATCTAGAAAATGGCAAATATTTACAAGATTATAGGTGTTAATGGTCTGTCAAAAATGTTTGTATATTGTACATACATTAAACCCCGGTTTCAGACCACCCTGGTATGAAAGACCACCACTCTCTCGTCCCATATAGGGTTTCACTTTGATTCCATATATGCCAATCCCTATAATTAGCCTGTTCCCTAATATAGATCAAGTCCACTTTATAGGGAATTCTCCCGATAGTTTTCATTTAGTTGAAATCCAGGACCCAGGCCACCTATGTAAACTGTTTGCTAAATGGCCCAGGATGGCCAATCGATCTTATGTCAGCCCTTCCGAGGCTCCCGGGCAATGGCCTGTGAACTTGTCCGTCTTATTTCTGAGCGGGCCCCACCGTAGCGCCTAAGTGCCCCTGGTTTGATTGCTTTCCTAAAATAAAATGAAGCACACACGCGTGCTCCCATGACTCGGCCTCTCTGCTGAGGTCTGGTCACCCCAGCACTAAATGTACCTAAGCCACAGACATAGCTCATTTCAAAGGGCAGCTTGTTGTTACAACGGCACCTTAACTCTCTCTGGTATTGACAACGGGAACACCAGCCAAAGGGGACAATCTCCTTTGTCCCGTAATAGTTAAATCCCATCGTGGCTCCTTCCTCGGAGAGATCTAACTGTGTACTGTTCCACAGGGGGTGTGGCAGGAGGAAGATAGAAATGGTCGCAGGTTGTTCAGAGACGGTTCTTCCACTCTGGTTTATTATCTCACTTGCACATTTTCATTAACGTCAAACTGTTTCCACGGCTGTCTCAAGGGGCCCATCTCCCGAGGCATTTGCTGGAGTCTGTCTGCCTTGTAGGAATATAGAGAGTAAGCTTAGGCTCACATGTTCCCAAAGGAACTGCCTTCCCACCTCCACCCACAAAAACACACAGGAATATGTTTGTCAAAGTCCTGACATGAAAAGATTCACTTTTGGATTTTTAGAGAGATTTTCAAATAACCCACTCCCTCCTACTCCACTCCCCACCCCACCCTCAGAAATAGAGCAGGGAAATCATAAAAACAATTTTCTTGTAAGCCCATTATCGAGGCCTGATGACACACACACACACCTCATTTTCTTGAAAATAAAATAGGTGTCTGTGTGGCTGCGGGATTGAAATCATTGAAGTCTCAGCAGAGATCTGAAATGGAGCCGAGGAACAGCTTTGGGTCCCCAGGGAGGAGCAGGATGGCGATTAAGGAGTCGGAAACTGTGTGTTAGGAGAAAATGGAGCCATTGGCCCTCTTCAGCCTCCCCCTGAGATGATTCTTAGAGCTACCAAGTCTTGGACCTGCTTTGTATTTGACAAAGATTTGGTTAAACTATACAGGGATCTCTTACCTTTTGAGATAGCCTGGAGGGACCTGGAGAGTATTATGCTAAGTGAAATAAGTCACCAGAGAAAGACAAGTATCACATGATCTCACACATATGTGGAATCTAAGGAACAAAATAAACTGACAAACAAAATAGATCTAGAGATACTGAAGCATGGAACAGACTGAGGATTCTCAGAGGGAAGGAGGGGTGGGGGCGGGAAGAGATTAACCAAAGAATTTATATGCATTCTAGAGGCCCGGTTCACTGATTTGTGCACTGGTGGGGTCCTTCAGCCTGGCCTGTGGGGATCGGGCCATAACCGGCTCTCCAACATCCCCTGAGGGGGGCCCAGACTGTGAGAGGGTGGTTCTTGGGTGACATACTCAGGAATCGGGCTCCCTCCTCTCTTTTGGTGCTTCACCTGAGAACCAAAGCTACCAAGTCACTGCAGCTAGGCAGCTCCTGTGTTGATCGTCTGCTTGCTCCCTGGTGGTCAATGTGCATCATAGCTACCTGTCAGAGCATCTGCCCCCTGGTGGTCATTGTGCATCATAGCTACTGGTCGAACGGTCACTTAGGCTTTTATATATAGACTAGAGGCTTGGTGCACGAAATTTGGTCACAGGGGTGGGGGAAGAGGGCCCCCTCAGCCCAGCCTGCACCCTCTCCAATCTGGGACCCCTTGGGGGATATCTGACTGCTGCCCCTCACTAACCCCCCTAAACCACAGTTGGACATCCCTCTCACAATCCTGGACCGCTGGCTCCTAACCGCTCACCTGCCTGCCTGCCTGATCGCCCCTCACTGCCCTCCCTGCTGGCCTGGTTGCCCCACACAGCCTGCTGCTCAGTCGTTTGGTTGCCCCTCACTAACCCCCCTGCTGGCCTGGCACCCCATGTAGCCTGTTTGGTCATCTGTTTGGTTGCGATGGTCGCTTAGGCTTTTCTATAGATAGATATATGTAGCCCATGGGCACAGATGATAGTGTGGTGAAGGCCTGGGGAGAATCATTGGGGTAGATGGGGTCAATTGGGGAAAAAGGGGACATTTGTAATACTTCCAACAATAAAGATAAGAGAAAACACTTTACAAAATAAATAAATGGTATTAGGATTGACTCTTGGAAAACTCAGACCTAGAGATTCCATTGGGGTTGTTCTGGAAATCTCTCCACCTTGAAACACCTGTCAGGCCCGTGAGGCTAAGGATTCCCTATCTGGGATCCTGGCCCTCTGGGGCCCGTGCAGGAGCAATGGGCTTGAGATGTTCTCCATACTTTGGGACACTCATGAGTCATAGAATTAACTGGGCTCCGACTGCAGAGGACAGATGGTGAAAACACACCTCTTTTAACTCAGATGCTATCCACTCAGTATGCTGATGTTGGTTTGCTTACAATGGCATTTTCTGCTTAATAACAAAATGAAGAAATTATCCTATATAATAAAAGGCTAATATGCAAATCAACTGAATGGCAGAATGACAGGTCGCTATGATGTGCACTGACCACCAGAGGGCAGATGCTCAATGCAGGAGCTGCCCGCTAGTGGTCAGTGCACTCCCACAGGGGGAGTGCTGCTCAGCCAGAAGCTGGACCCAAGGCTGGTGAGTGTAGTGGCAGTGGTGGTAGCCTCTCCCGTTTTGGCAATAGCGCTAAGGACCCCTTGGGGGATGTCCACTAAGCAGGCCAAAGCCGGCAGTCGGACATCCCCTGAGGGGTCCCACACTGTGAGAGGGTGCAGGCCAGGCTGAGGGACATTCCCTCCCCCGCTGCCCTGAAGTGCATGAATGTCGTGCACTGGGCCTCTAGTTCTTTCTCTTTTTTAATTGATTTTTTACAGAGAGGAAGGGAGAGGGATAGAAAGTTAGAAACATTGATGAGAGAGAAACATCGATTAGCTGCCTCCTGCATATTCCCTACTGGGTATGTGCCCACAACCAAGGTACATGCCCTTGACTGGAATCAAACATGGGACCCTTGAGTCCACAGGCTGACACTTTATCCACTGAGCCAAACCGGTTAGGGCTGGGCCTCTAGTTCTTAATAATTGCATCTGGTGTGTAGATCAGATCTTCCAAATATGGAATCTGAGAGGAGAGCAAGAAAACAAGGTCCATGGAGGTGAAAAGTAGGGAACCACTGGTTTAGGGGGCAACGGAGCACCAAGTCATTGCTTGTTATTCAGGTGCCCAATGAGAAAACCAGAAATAAACACAGAATGCAGATCCTAGTTAGATTCAGATCTCTGTTCAGCTGCCTTTATGTTTATCTAGAAAAACCAATGGCTGAATGGCCAACTGCACCCTATTTACATGCTCGCAGCACAGGGGATAAGTTAGTGTCCTCTCTTTCTCAGGAAGTGATCCTTTTAAAGCAGGGAGCTTCACATGAGGAAGCCTCCTGGGCACCTGGCAGGTGAGGCTGGGCCCTGGCTGCTCTGCAGGGTGAAGGGGCGGGGCCTGGCACAGCGGGCCCCAGCCGCCCTGTGTTTGCTCCCCCTGGCGAGGCTGGCAGGGCCTGAGAGGGATTCATCAATTGTTTCAACCCCCCCCCCCCATTTTTTTTTTTTAATGTTATGGGTTTGGCAAAACCCCAGACATACTTTACCAAGTGCTTTTTCCCTTCATTTTTTAATCCCATGTGTATTCCAAATGCAATCCGTATGTTACTGATTCATTTACACTTAACTCATCAAAAATGCTGGTTGGGATGAATTAGTCGATGCCCAAGGAGAAGTATGATCCCCTTTTAAAGAAGATGTTAGGAACCTTTTCCCCACTCCACCCCCGTTTGCTAAATGTAGTTCAAAGTGAATCAGCGCCCCCACCAACCCCCCTCCCACCCCCCACCCCCACAGCCAATTTTTAATAACATGAGAAAAGGCAATTCCAAGGAGCACTAAATTTGGGGAAATTCTTCATTCCACTCTCCCTCCTTTAAAAATCCTTGTGTATTTTAAGGGAAATCTAATCCATATGCCTCTGATTCATTTACACTTAAATCATTAAAATGTTGTTTTGAACAAGCCACTTTGGTGAACAGAAATGAGTCTGAGTCTTCTTTTATTATTATGTCTTCAAGTTCTTTTCTGCAAAACAGGAAGTCACATCGGGAAAGCTGAATACCCAAAAGTTTAAATTTGGCATGATCATTCTTAGGCCACCATGGTGTAGCGAAATCTATTTTTGGCTACTCTCGCATGAAACTCGGTGCAGGGCTCTGCTCGGATGGCAGATGCACGCTCCTAATTGCATGTAATCAGCTAAATTGCATCTGTGAATAAGTTACTTCCTTTAAGTAATTTGAACAGAGCGAGTGTGCGTGCATGAGGCTAAATCTTCTGGACCCTACATATACCTGGGAAGATGGGACTGCAAGAGGAACTGCATGCTGAGAAATAGGAGAGGACCGACATGAAATGGTTTATGTGTTTGCCACAATTAATGGGAAACACATGGAAGATAGTCTTCTTCAACTAGTCCTGGTTAAAGACTAGTTAAGATAACTGAAACAGTGTCATCAAGCCCACTGACAAACGAGGAGCCAGTAGTTACCATTTCCTTTATTTCTCTTCTCTGTGGTAATTGATGCCACTGGACTTGTATTTTTAAAATCCTTTTTGTCTCTTCCCTGCATCTCATGGTAAAAGTTATTCTGGAAACACCTACTCCAACCTTTTCATTGTACGGAGGAGAACACAAAAGTTCAAGACTCATAGACAGATAGCAGGCTGACAGCTGTCTGGGGGAGGGGGACTGGGGTAGGTGGAGGGATTGAGAGAAACAGACAGAAAAGAGACAGAACTCATGGACATAGAGAAGTGTGGTGATTGAGGGGGGCGGGGGAGTTAGGAGAAGCTACAGGGGGTCTAAATGGTGATGGGGAAAAATTAAATTAAAAAAAAAAAGAGTTTGTGACAAAACTCCAACCAGAAAATTTGACTCCCGAAGTCAAATTGTACATGGGGTTTAACATGAGGACATGTGGTTGAATACTCACTCCACCATTCGCTGGCTGGTGATAGGCCTGTTACTAAGCCTTGCGGTGTCTCTGTGCGCTCACACTGGGGATAACAGTAGTACCCATGCTACAGAGCTGCTGTGATGAGAACATGAGACACTCCAGCTAGCAGGGTCTACTCTAGACACAGGAGGCACTCCACCAATCAGAGACGAGACGCTGGCTGCCCTCAGGGCAGAGGGATGTGCCTGCTATTTGCTGAATAAGGAGACCAGTGGGCGCTTCAGTCCCTTCTCTCTTCCATCCCTTTATTCTGAGTCCTGCCCAGTGGTGGACAGGCTCCACGCATGCCCAGCTCTGCAGGGAAACCACATGAGGCCAGCGCCTTCCCCACATGGGAGTCGGAACAAAACCCTCCCATCCTGTGGGAATGTGAAAGCAAAATGGAGACAACTTAGAGGGGGAAATGGACCACTATAGTAATCATTTATGAATGTTGTTATTATTTTCATGCCTCCAGGCTAGTATTGTCCTTAAAATATGTCTTTAAGGCATAGCAGGGCATGATTGTTTCTAGTTTGGACTTTGGGTGGTGAAAATTCCTAAAAGTTCACCTCTCAGGTAAAGCCATCTGAATCCCATTAGAACTGTGAGATGGCGATTCCACGGCAAATTAAATCACTGCATCATTTCAACAAAATCATCATGTGCGAGTGCACACAGAGGCAAGGAAAGAGTTAATTTGGTGAGCTCTTACTCTGGCTAAAACTCTAAACTTCCAGAAGGGACCTTCACTAGCAATGTCTCAATCTGCTAGAGAAGCTGATGGCTGTGTGTGGTTTTTTCCCTATCTTAGGCGAGGAGTTGTATTGAGGTTTCCAGGGTAGCATCTGAATAGGGGCAGGGCAAGCACTGACAAAGTGCTCTTGGAAGGAGGGTTGGTGAGGAGCAGGGAGAAGACAGGTGACATAGCCCGTGTGTTCCCCTTCACTTCTCAGAGCCTCTTCTGGAGCTCCAAGTGCTGCTCAAGAAAGCCTATGTTTCCTAGGTCCAGGGTGACACATCCTTTCATATTAATTTCTTAAATTGTCCAAAGGAAATTGTGGCTATGCCTGTTTCCCCGGTGCCAAACATCTGCATGGAGGGTGGGGGGGAGGAGTCCCCTGAATAGTCCCCGTGTCCTCATTTGCTTGTGGCCTGGAGGGTCGGCGGCTGTGAGTAAACTGGAAAGGTTTCTGAGGAGGCCATCATCCTGAGAGGCTGCGGTCCACAGGGAAGGTTTTACAAACTGTTGGAAAATGCTATCACCGTGTCATCTGGGTGTCTGCAGGCCCTGCGCCTCTGGGACTGACCCTCTTTTTCCAGAGTCATGAGCAAGAGAGAGACTGTTAATGTTTAAGGGCCAGTGGATAAATCAGTCATGTAGCAGGTCACATTAATGGGGCCCTGTTGTTTGCTGCTCCATTGGTAGCCAGAGGCAAGCAACAGATGAATCCTGAAGGTCCTTATGGACTCCAGACTCCAAGGGTCTCTGACCATTACCATAGCCTTCTAGTGCCAGCGATGCTTAGTGAAGAAGTGACATATCCGCCCCACGACTACTGCATCATCATCATCATCATCATCACCATCATCACCACCACCACTACCATCCACATAAAGCTATGGTGTTCTTACTATCTCCAGGCACCAAACCAAAGGCATCATTTCATTATCTATATATAAAAAAGGCTAATATGCAAAGTTCTCTCCTACCATCCAACTGGTCACTATGACATGCACTGACCACCAGGGGGCAGATGCTCAATGCAGAAGCTGCCGAGCTACAGTGATTTGGCAGCAGCGTTTCTCAGGTGACGCTCCCCGAAACCAGAGAGGAGGGAGCCCAATTCCTTGCGAGGCCGTGGGAGTCCACCTTTGGCTGTGGGTTATGTTGTTGCTGGGGCACTGTTTACTGCACACTTGCGTTTGCGTTCCACACCATGTACAACAGCAACTTTGCAGAGTGCCCTCTAGCACTCCTGGACCCCTCGGGGGATGTTGGAGAGCTGGTTTAGGCCCGATCTCCACAGGGCCAGGCCGAGGGACCCCCACCTGCTGGAGGGACCCTGGTCACTCCGCAGACGTTGGCGAGGTACCGCGGAAGTTTGGCTCCAGGGCATGTCCGGCCCATCTTACCCAGTCCCACCCTGCCAGCCACCTCCTAATTAATTTCCTTTCAATGTGCATGAATCCATGCACTGGGTCACTAGTTCTTCAATAACCTTTTGAAGTCAGTACCATCACAATCTCAGAGAGAGGGAGAGAGAGACAGAGAAACATCAATTTGGTGTTTCACCCATCCATGCACTCACTGGTTGACTCTCAAATGTGTCCTGACCAGGGATCAAACCCACAACCTTGGCACATTGACACGACACTCTAACCAACTGAGCTACCTGGCCAGGGCTCTGGAATTTTCCATTAAATATTTTAGAACCACAGTTGCCTGCAGGTAACAAATCATGGAAAGTGAAACTGCAGATAAGATTTTATTCTTGGTTTGTACATTCTATGGGTTTGGATAAATGACACTATAAGATCATACAGAGTATTTTCACTCCACTAAAAATCCTCTGTGCTTCAGCTACTCATCCCTTCTTCCCTCCTAACTCCTCGCAATCACTGATCTCTTGACTATCTCCATAGTTTCGTCTTTTTCAGCCTGTCATATAGTTGGGATCACACAGTATGTAGCCTTTTCAGGTTCCAGACTGTTTTCATCTGATGCCTATCATGATTTTCTTTCCATTCCTACTCGGCTGTTGAGAAGTACAGCATTACGTGGTGACCCATTTTTAGCGATCATGTAGAACCTTAGAGGTGCATTTAGTTAGGTTACCAAAGTAACCTCTTGTTTCACCTAATTTTTCTCACCTCCTCTTTCTCACTCCAGATGGTCTCAATCATTATTTTTATCTTACTATACTGCATGTATTTCAAATTCATTAAAAAAACCTTTGAAGAAACGGGAGGAAAGTAAACATGCAAATAAGCACAGGCAGCTGGCCTGGGAATACAGTTAAAGAATTCCTTTGCAGATATACTGCCCTCATTTTTCTTCAGTGAAAGAGCATAATAACAAAAGTCCCAGTCTTGGTCGCATCAATGCTTAGCTGGGTAACTTTAGGGAAGCCGCTGTATCTCACAGGCCTTCGGTTTCTCTGTCCGGGAAGAATTGAATATATATTCTCTCAGCATCTATCAGCAACCCATAAAGACGCTCAATGCAAGATGGAAGCCAGCTTGGGAGCCTGTGCTCTGTGACTATGCCACAGAGCATGCAATTCACAATGAAACACCGACAGCTAATTGCCTTGAGCCAACTTGGTACCTTCCTATTCCCCCAGGGAGTCAACTTGGCAGATTCCCCCAATCTAATGGGAGTTTCTGAAATTCATTCTCAATATCCCAAAGAGTGGGCATGTATAAGCATTCAACATATTTGTTGAGTAAACAAATGAAAGGATGAATCCAAATTTTGGAAATTTTTCCTTTTAAATACACTATTTATCAAAACAGCATCTATATGCATAAACATTGCTATATATCTACAAGAGTTACTACTGATTCAGTATACCAATAATTCTTGAGGTCCATAGGGATTCCCAGTCTTCTTGCTATAGCATCTCCCTCTAACTCCCCAACCCCAGAACTAGGGAAATACTTCTAAATATTTATGATGGTACTTTGGAAGTAATATTTCTAGTTATTTTTTATTAGCACCTAAACACCTATCTATTCATGTTATGAAAATTAAATTGTTGGGAAAATTTTATGGTGTAAATAATTCTGTTATTTTTATTGATAGCAATTTATTGATAAATATTTTTGTTTGTTTCTAAGGGAATGCTTCAGATCTTTTCAGATCTTTAAAGGGGCTCATAAATCAATACAAAGCTATAGACCACTGATTAGAGACAGATTTAGCTTCTCAATAGGACTTCCTGGCATTCATTTCAATAAGCTATCCTCATCCTTTGCTCCCTTTTTCTATTTTTAGTTTCTTTTTTCTTTTTTTTAATCTTCACCTGAGTATATTTTTTTCCATTGAATTTCAGGAAGAGTGGAAGGGAGAGGGGGAGACAGTGAGAGAGAAACATCAATGTGAGAGAGATACATTGATTGGTTGCCTCCTGCAGGCTGACCAGGGCCAGGGATTGGGCCTGCAACGGAGGTGCATGTCCTTGACCGAATCAAACCCAAATCCTCGATCCTTCCATCAGTGGGCCACGCTCTAACCACTGAGTCGAACTGGATAGGGCTATTTTTAGTTTATTAATTTTCATGTTCCAGGAATCTTTTGTAGAGACCCACAAGATCTCTTCCTACAGAAGTTAAGAGTACTGGTTACTTTTTAAAAATTTTAATTCTGATAGAACATGTTAGCTTTCAAGCTTAAAACAAATGAGGTCAAGTGGCTGACTTTTAGCATCAAAATAATAAGTGGAAATGAAAATTGCAGTTCTGACATGGATATCTAATCTGAAAATGGGGACATTGGAGAGAAACCTTTTGGGCAGCAAGAGATTTACATTCTCTGCTAATTGGACAACAAAAGTCTTTGTTGATATCAATGCAAGGAAGTCAAATGTTAGCCTAACTATAATGAAAACTGCCCTAGAAACAGAGCCTTCAATTTTTAAAAACCACCTACATACACTTTCATAGAATTTCATTTATCGCACTGCACTCCCTGAGTAACAGATCATGCTTTTAGGAGCTCCTCTTATAAGCTACAGTTGAAACATTATTTCACACCATTGGAAAGCAATGCAAAGCTCCCTTATGAAAGGAGACCAATTAATGAAATACTGAGTAAACAAATTTGGCTTTATTTGGAAAAAATGACTAATATTTTATTAATAAGACTATCTTTTCTTATACATAAGATTCTATATGGCTCTGGTAAGCAGCTCCATTTTATTTTGACAGAGATGTAGTATAAATACATTCACTAAATAAAATAATGTGTCAGGTTTAGTTTGCCTTCCAACTTTCCCAAATAAAAAAAAATTGTTCATAATGCTGAAGAGTGATAAACTTTTAAGTGATAATCAAAGATGGCGATATTATTTTAAATACACGATCATACATAATTGTCTATTGTATTTAGAAGGGAAACCCTGGGCTGCATATCATATTTCCTAATCAACTGTTGGCTTGCCGAAGCCAAATAACTTAACTCTTGAGGGCCCGCTTTCCCCTTTCACTTGAGAAGAGCTGTAACATGATGCATGACCCAGTTTGTGGGCCTACTCCATCCAGATGCTTTAAGAAAAAAATGCACTGTGGGCAGAACTGATATTGAGCAACTATTTCTGAATAATAATACCAAGCTCTCTAGATTAATGACATAAAGATTTATATTTCTGGACAGAAACATGTCAAATTAAAGAATGATGAATTCTGCCTGGGCTGCATGGCTCAGTGGTTGAGCATTGATCTATGAACCAGGAAGTCATGGTTTGATTCCTGATAAGGGCACATGGCCGGGTTGTGGGCTCGATACCCAGTGTAGGGCATGCAGGAGGCTGCCAATCAATGATTCTCTCTTATCACTGATGTTTCTCTCTCTCTCCTCCTCTCTTTTCCTCTCTAAATTCATTTAAAAAAAGAATGAATTCTTGGTAAGCATGCTCTCACTTTCGCTTACTGTGCCCACGGCACACATTACTCATTCATTCTGCCATTCTGTTTCATGAGCTGCCACTTGACTTGATGAGTTTTTGAGCTACAGTTTCAATAGATTGTAGATCACATGTAAGATGAAACGTATTCATCATGCATTGTGAAGCAAGCAAAATCTAGCAAGAGAGTTCTGTGGGATGTTGTAAGTAGGTATGTCTCAACAATGCCTGGATTTTAAGTGAAGGGTAAAACTAGGTTTTTTGAATCCTACATTTTCAAAGGAAATAGAGAATGAAGAAGTCCTGGGTTATGTTGTCTTTTCTGCTCCAGTTTTATGAGTAAATGGGCCTTTTGTTCCTATGGAGATCCTGGAGGGGGGGGCGGAGGGGGGGGAGCCAAGCAAGTGGGGCTCCGATGTCCTAACCCGTGTTTCAATCTCTGTATAAATATATACAGTAAACTATTTCACAGAATTTTCTTCCCTAGAAAAATGCTAACATGGTGTAAGCAGAAAATCCAGAAGCACTGGAAGCAGCCCCAGTGATTAATCTCAATAAGGGCTGTGGGACTATTGGCTTCCTTATGGAAAAAGCAAAACTCCTCTTCTCATTTATCTCCATATGAAGAGCCAACAGACTCACAGCTCTTAGTGAACAACCCACATTCCCCACCTCCCCTCTTATCCACCAGGGCCCTCGTGGGTCCTGCTCTGGAATCTCTGTCCTATCCCAGTGTCTATTTGTCTATCCCTGTGATCATGCATACTATCCTACTGAATGCAACTTTATAAGCCTACCTGTTCATGGCAAGTTCGTCCAACCTTTGTCCTCTTCAGAATTGTCCTGGCTATTTGGGGGCTTTGTGCTTCCATACGAACTTTAGAATCAGCTTGTCAAGTTCTGTTATGAATCCTGATGGTATTTGGATTGTATTTCCTTTGAATGTACAGATTAGGAGGTAATTTACATTTTTATAATGTTGAGACTTTCTGTGCATGAACATGATATATCTGGCCACTCATCACATCTACTCCTATGTCTTTCAAAAATCTTGCCTTGTGAAAAATCTCAAAGTTTAGGATGATCTTAGCTACAGGTGAATTATTTGCTTGATGATACTCTGCGCTGCTCTAGCCAGACTGTATGTGACTTGGGAATTTTCAGTTCCGTTCCATGCTGTTCCCACCTGGAGGTGCTCTCCTTGCTGTCTCCCCAATGGGATGAAGTCCCAAGGTCCACAGTGTTAACCTGCTTCGGGCTCTCTTTCTCACTCTCTTACTCATCTTTCCTGTGATCACATCCTTATAAACCATGTGTACTTTCATCTTTGCCTCAGGGTCTGCTTCTGGAAAATCCTTGACTAGTATTAAATCTGCTTCCATGCCAAATGTAATAAAATCTAATTCTCAGAACCTGAAAGCAAAAACAAAACGAACAAAAAAACTCCTTCCGCTTTAACTTCCAGGTGGGGTCATTTGGGGGAAGAGCACAGGCTTTGGGGCCTGATGCTTGAAGACTAGCTTCCCAAGCTTTTCACTGTATGGCCCCTATACACCTCTGTCTTTCACCTACATGAAAACAGTAATTTAAACCGCATAACATTGTTCTGATCACTAAATGATGTGCTAAATCTTGCATTCATTCCACAGATATCTATTTTTCCAAGCATAACTCATGTAAGGGACATAATTAAGTAACTGGCACCAACTGGTGTATGATAAATGGAAACTATGGTTAATTGTGGTACCAGGACGAATGAGAGGCAGAACAAATCTTGGCGACCTCAGGACAAACAGTGACCTTTGGTAGTAGGGACATGCATCTGTCATAGGTGTACAACTGGACTCTTCATGCTCTGTGTCTTGGGGTGAACCTTTGAAGGCAGACAGATCTGGGTTCAAATACCCTGTGTATCAGCTGAGTGACCTGGTAAACTTCCCTGGGGCTATCTGTGCAATGGGGATCATGATGCCTAAAGGACTGGTGAGGAGCCAACGAGACGAGGACATGCAGGCCAGGCCTTCAGCAATGTTCCTTTAAAAATCTTCCTTCCTGAGGAGCTCCTGGTTGCTGCCTACTGAGTACATGGTATCACTTTCCCCTGACAAGACAGCATGTCCCATCCAAGGGTATTTAGAAAAGTCTGATCGGTAGACACCGTTCCGTCCAATTCTCCAGAATTCACAGAATACTGCTTTTTACACATTTAATTTAGGATCTTGCTATCCATTGTCTAGGAAAATTTCTAGAATGTAGCTTTAGAGAAAAACCTACTGAGGCCAAGTTTGAAAGCTGGGGGATGGGTCAATTTTTTCAGTCTTAAGCAATCTTAAGAAGACAACTGGCCCTAGCCGGTTTGGCTTAGTGGATAGAGCATTAGCCTGCAGATGGAAGGTTTCCGGGTTTGATTCTGGTCAAGGGCACATGCCTGGGTTGCGGGCTCAATCCCCAGTGGGGGGCATGCAGGAGGCAGCCAATCAATGATTATCTCTTACTGAGGTTTTTTTTTTCTCTCTCTCTTCCTCTCCCTTCCTCTCTGAAATCAATTTAAAAAAAGAAGAAGAAGAAGACAACTGCCTGGCCAGCATGGCTCAGTGGATGAGCATTGACCTATGAACCAGGAGGTCAGGGTTTGATTCCTGGTCAGGGCACATGCCCAGGTCGTGGGCTGGATTCCCCAGTAGGGGGCCTGCAGGAGGCAGCTGATCATTGATTCTCATCATTGATGTTTCTCTCTCTCTCTCTCTCTCTCTCTCTCTCTCTCTTCCTCTCTGAACTCAATAAAAAATATATTTTTTAAAAAAGATAAAGATAATTAAGTGAGGAAGAAAGAAGATGGGTTTTAGAGTCAGATGGCCTTGATTTTAATTTCAATTCTGTCATTTTCTAGTTAGATGTGATCTTGGGCAGAATGCTTAATAACTGACCTTCAGTTGTTTGTTTGTTTGTTTGTTTTTCCGGTAAAATGCTGAAACAATCCCCTTTTGCAGTATTAGTAAGATTAAATCAGGTAATTGGGAAAACACATGTGTATAAAATGCCCAGTTTAGTGCCTAGCACATAGTCAATGTTCAATGACAGTAAATGGTAATAACCGCTATTATGCAGCTAGTGTATAACTTGGAAATATTTACTTTAGCCTTTCCTTAAACTAAGGCTTACTAGTCTAAGGTATGGAATATCTGTGGGAAATCTGTCTTCTAATACTGTGGTGCTCAACTTTTAGAAGTTTAATGTTCAAACAACCTGCATTTTTATATATTTTATTTATCGACTAGAAGCCCAGTGAATGACATTCATGCACTCGGGGGGGAGAGGGGAGGGTCCCTCAGCCCAGACTGCACCCTCTCGTAGTAGTAGGACATCCCCCGAGGGGTCCTTAGCGCTACTGCAGCGGCAAGAGAGGCTCCCACCACTGTCGCTGCTCTCGCCAGCTGTGAGCCGGCTTCTGGCTGAGCGGAACTCCCTCTGTGGGAGCGCACTAACCACCAGGGGGCAGCTCCTGCATTGAGCATCTGCCCCCTGGTGGTCAGTGCGCGTCAGAGCGACTGGTCATTCCCCTGTTCGGTCGATTTGCATATTAGCCTTTTATTATATAGGATTAAAATCCATAAACTTCCTTTCCTGTACCAAATTCAGACTTGTACCAGAGAGCCACGTCAGTTTTTTTTTTTTTTTTTTTTTTTTTTTTAATATCGTGCTGCTTGCCCATGGGTTTCAGCAGCAATGACATCGCTGTCTGCAAAGCAGCATATAATTATCAGTGACCTGAGTAGCTTACTGTATTTTCTCTCCACATTTTATAAATATGAACAGAAAGTGGAAAAAATATATGGTTCTAGTGATAAGCACAGATTTAAGAAGGAAATCATTCTACACGCTGAAAGCAGCAGGTCTTTAACCTTG
This sequence comes from Plecotus auritus, assembly GCF_963455305.1. NCBI lineage: Eukaryota > Metazoa > Chordata > Mammalia > Chiroptera > Vespertilionidae > Plecotus > Plecotus auritus. Next base: position 27,502,207 of record NC_137774.1, read on the forward strand.
GCTTGGCGTTCTATTGACTTAAGCTGGTTAACTACGGTGAAAACGAAACAGAACTCTGGAATGAGTAATTGACACTGGCACTTGGGCCTTAAAGGCAAGGGATACCGGGGGCTTTTATAATATTCTTCAAATTCTTGAAATGAAAGCTCCCTTATAATATGCATGACTACTGCTCAATATTCACATGGTAGGCTTTCACATCACTTTCAGCGATGTACCGTATTTACCAATAAGAAACTGCCTACATTTCTCAAAAGCCTAATTGAGAATGGGAAGTTTCTTGGTTTTGTTATGGAATTATAACAACTCTTGTGGTAACACGGATCACATCAGCTAAGTCAAAGTTCTGATGGCCAATTTCCCATTTTGATTCATAAAATCTGTAGCATTTATCATTAATTAACCATTTATGTAGTAGACTAAGTTATTAAAAGCATGAGTTCCACGGCGGTGGGGGTGGGGGATGGGGAGAGGATACAAAAGGAGTTTGTGTGTAAAGAAAATAATCAGAAAAGATTGGAAACCGAATGGGCACAGCAACAAACCTAGCTGGGCAACTTTGTAAATCAAGCGGCCGCTATTAACTTGAGCTACAGAGATGGGTCAGGGCTGACTGGTGCAATTATGTCTCTGTAGGAATTTGATCTCTTTGAGATAAAAGTTCTCACTTCAGCCTTCACTGAGGCCTGTGCCCATGATGCTCCTGTGAATGAAGTAGGTTTGCTCCAAACACACTGATTAGGAAGCAGACCCCTGTCTGGGTAGCCTATACCCCAAGTTATGTTTCCTATGTAGTTTGGCATCATCTTGCAGGTACTACTGACTTTCCCCCCTCCTTTGATTAGAGGTGGTGGCGGGGAACATAGAAAGGAGCAGCATTGATTTCAGATGCCTCTTTTTGGATCAATAATGTATTCTTCCACAGAGTGATGCTATTTTGACAGGCAGGACCATTTTTACCTGATTCAGGGGAAAAGGCCCATCTGCTTTTTTTCCTCTCTGACCTTTAGTGGGTTGATGCTGCCTGTCTTTTCTTTTAATAAATTGCAACACAGCTCTTTTATTAAAAGAATCCATTAAGCATGACTTAGCGCTGTAGCAAAACGACAAAAACCAGTTAACTGGCACAGCTCTTGCAGGTTTGTATGAAAATTTTAGCATAAAAGGGTGATTCTCCAATTTCCTGAGAGGCACTTTTCTCTTGATACTGTCTCTCCACCCCCACTTCTATTTAGTCTTCATTTTAATGACATCATTAAAAGGGACTTGGATGTCTTCTCCTTTAAAACAGTGTAAATAAAATTATTTATTTTGGTAACAAATAAAACAGTAGTACTTGAAGTGTTTGCTATCAGCTTTAAAATGTTACTGACAAAACTTAAGAATCACAGGGAGTCATAGTCTACACGAGATTTAGGTTTCAAAGTTGACATGTAAAATGTACCAACTGTCAAAGTTACCAGTGCAAATTCATTATACACTATGGGATCATCTTATAATAAGTCCAGAACAACCATGGTGGCAGAAAAGATCACCATGATCACCAAGTAGCGCAGTTATTTTGTGTTTAGGTGCCATGGTGTTAGAAAAACAAGAGCATCTTTAACTATTGGGATCACTCCAGTCTGTGAGACCTTCACCCATGAGAGTCATAAAGAGAGTGAAATGAACGCCTGAGGGACCAGTAGCTCGGGCCTCCCAGTGACCCACGGACCTGGCAAAGGATGACTGACTGGGAAGGTGGCCACCATTGCTCACACAGTTAACTGTTGATTTTATTTTGCAATTTGCTGAATATTGTACCGTTAAATTTACAGATTGCAAAAACAATGAGCCATGGACTATTAGAATTTAAAAACAAATGTGATTTTTTTTTCTGGAGCTATACCCAGCTAATTTCAAGAGGCTACAGACAAGTAAACAATCAGCACGTTTGGTATTTCAGAGATTTGGGAATCCAATGGAGCTTGATCTCTTTACCCTCTACTCCCTGCTAGTACTCTTTTTTTATTGATTTTTTTTAGAGAGAGAGGAAGGGAGAGGCATAGAGGGAAATATCAATGAGAGAGAAACATCAGCTGCCTCCTGCATGCTCCCTATTGGGGATCGAGCCCAAAACCTGGGCATGTGCCCTGACTAGGAATCAAACCTGTGACCTCGTGGTTCATGGATTGATGCTCAACCATTGAGCAACACTGACTGGGCCCTGCTAGACTCTTGTTAGAACCATGGATCTAGCAGTTTTACTGAGGTTCCCTGGATCCAGCGATGTTCAGCCCTTCCCTGATGGCTGCATGCAGTTTGCCTGCATTTATGAAATGACTCAGCATCTAATTCCACATATAAAGATCCAAGAAACATAACAATGAGTGGTAGTATCATTCACTCATTCAGCTTTCTCAGGACCCCAGGTGGTGGGACCCTAAATGCGAAGGCCTGGGAACTGTCATAATGCAATCACATTGAGTCACGGAGAGAGGTCACTCTGGGCAGGAGACTTTGGGTAGGAGGCTGAGAAATCTTGAAAAAGATACCAACCCAGGAAAAATGACTAAAGGCGGTCTCTCCTCATTTGGGGGCAGATGTTGTGGAAGAAGGTATTTTCTTAGTTATTCTCTATCTTCACCTTGTCACCTCCGCTGGAATATGAGCTCCTTAAGTGCACAGGTGTTGCCTGTTTTTATTCAGGTATTGTATTTCCACCTAGCTTACCTCACTCAGTGTCTGACCAATGGTACATGCTGGCTGCACATTTTAAAAGTATGTTGAAGGGTAAAGGTTATGAGCAGAGAAGGAAAGGCAATCACATACACAGTAGTTTAAGTTACCACTCCCTTCCTGCCACATTGTATGTGTGCCACTCAGAACCTCCCTCCAATCAGCATCTCCCTGCTTTCTTAGCTACCGCCCCACCACATCTCTGATAGTCTAGGGCTAAACTCTGGGGCCCACTGACTTCATCACAGTACAATGAAGTTTTATTGCAATGAAAATATATTCAAAGGCACTGAATTACAGAACGTGATAGTTGTAGAGGTTTTCCGTTTTAATAAAAAAAAATAACATTCTTTAAATACCCTTGTATGCAACTGGAGGTTAAAACTGTAATTCCAGATTTAAGATGGATATGTCTGCATAATTTCACAAAATAAGCCCTTTAAACATTGGTTCTCATGGTGAGACGGTGGCTAACAACCATCTTAATCTCTTAGTCAGTCTATCTACCTGAGAGCCTCTTGTATCTGTGGAGTTTTAGTAAGCTGGTCCCATATTTCTGGCTTCCAAATCACACCATACCTTCTAATCTTTATTCAACTATAACCTTGGCCTCAGATCAAGATGTGCTCCTATTTTGCCACTGTTGTGGTCCTTCTTTCAGCATCAGATCCTCTAATTTACTGTCTTTGGGTGGTTGAGTACCCAATGGTGACATTAACTCACTGTGACCCCTTCTAACTTATTTGGATTTTGTTATTGACCCTCAGCCTCTTCATTCTTTGCTTCTTATATGCCTCATCTGGCTGAGAAGTTGACATCATGCACTGAAGATGCATTCATGTCCTACCCTTGCTCACTGACCTCCTAGCTATGCATCTTTGATATCTTGTCAATCGCTTGGATTCTGGAAGATGGTCATTTGAATCTGTTTCATCTGATGCTGACGTGATAGCATTTAGGGGGAAAAGATACAATGGAAAAGGTTCAACTGGTTACCATCCACCAAATTTGGATTAGGTCTGGTTATAAAATTCTCAAGGTGAGTTCATAATGATTATCAGTGACATTAGCGCTTTCCATTGTTTGGCTTCTTTTGTTCAACATTCTTTAAGATTTATTCATGTGGTTGCAGGTAGTTGTAGACTCTACATCCTCATGGCTGTCTTCTATTTCACTGTGTATATACCACATGCATTTCTGTTTGGGTGTCTACATCAGAATAGAATTGCTAGGTAATAGGGTATCCATATGTTCATTTTTTAGGAGATAATGCCAGTTTTCCAAAGTGACTGTACCGAATGTCTCATCTACCAGCAAAGTATGAGAATGCAATTGTACTACACCCTCACTAGCACTTGCATTTTCTGTCTCTTGCTCTAGCCATTTGGTGGGTGTCATTTCATTATCTTTTATTTTGATCCAAATATCTGGAGTATATGATAGAAATTCCTTGGAGGTACTTTAAACTGGTATCTCTTCATGATCTGGGCAGTTAGCTTTTACAGTGTCTTTTAAGTAGCATTGAGTCTCTCTCCGTCTACTTCTCTCCTTTTAAAAGACAAGATGCTTCATAAATCAGGAATAAAGTTACTTGAGCCACTTTATAGTTACTTTATTTCAGCCTTAAAATTAACATAAAGACACAATAACCTGGTGCTCCTTATTTAAATTAACTCTAAAATAGTAAATAGTCTTATTCTAAACCGTACTCTAACTTGGAGACTTTAAAGATCTCATTGTACCAACAAATTGTCCTATAACTTCTATAATGGCCGTTGATGAAAAGCAGTAATAGCTGACCTCAAAGCTACCTCTTTGTGTGTTTTGGTGCCTTGAAACCCACTTTAACCCCACTGGGGGATGAATAGCGAACCCTGCCTCTATGTGTGAAATCATGGACAGCAGTAAGAGAAACATAGGCTATACATTCACTGTCTTCATGGGTCTCTCTCAGAAATGGGAAAACATGATCAATCCACATGTAAAAATTAGAGAAAAATAAAAATGAGTATGTGATCAATCATTAAATAGATGCCCTAATTATAATTGCTAGAGTCATTGATAATATTTTATTATGCTGTATTGTAAATTTTTGTTTGTTTCCACACTAGACATAAGGTCCATGAAGACATAGACCACACCTATCTCCTTAATGACTGTATTCTCAGTGCTAGTATAGGGCCTGATAGTATAGTGCTCAAAAATATTGATTTATGAGATCAAATGAGAGGAAGATAAAATATGAGTTAGAATATGTAGCTAGGGAATAATAAGATTTAAGTAGGCACAAAAGAGAAGGAGGGTTTTCTGGCTGAGAGCACGTACCTTTACATTTGTGTTTCCTTTTGTTGCTATAATCATTTGTGTGTTTTTAATTCACATAATTATCTCAATTAATTCCCCCAGATGACCATATAAGTTTATGGGACTCAATGAAATTAATCAGGTATTCAAAAGATCTAACCTTGTTCACAAACAAAATCATTAACTCTAGAGACTGCAAATAGAACATTAAAAACAAAGAGATAAGTGGAGAGGTGAACCCTCCAGGGGAGCTTCCATCTGGAATCTGGACAAGGAAGGGTGAGGATCAGAGCGGGAGAGGAGTTCAGCACCCGTGCTTTACTGGGAATTACAAATGCTTGACATCAGGTGGGAATCTGAAGCTGGGCTCCCTGCTTGAACCCAGGAGGGAACATGAGTCTTCTTAGCTTGTCAAAGGAGAAACAAAGAGGTTGTGTTGCCCATTGCTTGGGACTACAGTTATGGCCTAGGGAGAACACACACTCAGCTTGTAAACAGTAACTAAGCCCAACGTCACTGCTTGGGGGCTTGGATTTTGGCTATTCCCGATATCACCATGGAGCAGGAGCATAAGCCCCTATTAAAGATTTGGTTGGACTGGGAGTCCTAGGTGGGGTGGAGAGCTGAGTAGAAGCACCACCAGAATCTTTAGATAAGGAGGAGAGAAGAGAGTGGTATGGAAGGAGGGAGAGAAATAGAGGAAAGTCTCAAAAGAAGTAAATATACATTAAATGTTCAAAGTACAAGGACATTTAATACTAGGTAAATGTAAAGAGGAATATAATGAACAAAAAAAAAGAGAAAACTATAGTTCATTCTCAGAACTGAACATAAAAAATTGAAATAGAATGGGTACAAATTGTATTACCAATGTATTTTCAAAGACCACTAGGAATACAATGATGCTTCAACACAGAAAATCTATGAGTATAATCTATCACACAAATAGATTAAAGGAATGAAACTAGACTATTATCTCAATAGATGCAAATACTTGATATATTTCAACACACAATCTTGATTTTTAAAAAGATCTGTTAGCACCTATTGTATTTGCAAGGTGGAAATACCATGTAAAGGTATTTCTGCACATCCCTTCCTACTCCCATGTCCAGTGATGTCATGTTGGTTACTCGAAAATGGCCATGACAGGCGTATTTACATGAAATAAATCAATAAATACTACAAATCAAGGCTTGATTTAATGTCTTGTTGGTTGTTTAGAATTTAACAAAGGATGTAGAAAATAGTAATGATGCATATTAAGCAACAAGAAGTGTTGTGTCTATAGCTGTTATACTGTGACTAGCATAGACACTCGAGGAAGTGTTCCATAGAATTAAACGCTGTTACCCAACTTCACAAAGAAGTCGTTCAAATTACAGATGAGCAAGTGGATCTGTAACATGCATCTTGGTTGTTTCACTTTGTCCTACTCATTAAGATAAATAAAAATATCCACCACATCTCTGTGTAAACTACACTTACCCATCCGTTGCAGCCGTAGGTTGGCTACAGATACAGGAGTTCAGCAAAACTCAAGGAAAGCATTTTGTGAGAATCAGTCGGCCAAATGGAATTCTTATTAATTACGTATTTTATTATTATTTTATTATTTGTAAGTTGTATTCCACACAGCCATTAATCAATAAACTTTATAAGTATATTATGTATGTAATTATTTTTCCAGAAGAAGGCTGGAAAGGCCACATTGAAATTACATAGGAAATGAAACTGTTGGAGACAGAAAATAGCAGTCTAGTAATTTATTAATCCTGGAGAGGTGGGCATTGCTAGGAGAGAAGAGGTAAATGAGGAAAAAGGCAACACAAACGAGGATTTTTTAAATAGAGAGCAGTGGCAGGAGAGAGGCAAGTGTTTTGTGCCGTTACCAGGAGGGATATGGGTAAAGAAATCTTTGTATATTTTGCTGTGAAATGTACTATAATTCCCCTTTGAGGGACTTTAGTGAAAATGTACATTGTTTTCATCTGTTTAGATGTTCGTGTTCTTTCGAATAAATACCTAAACTTAGATGGGCCATGAAGCCGTTGAATTATGTTTAGATTACACAAGGTAATTTGATAATGAAATTATGTAGAGTTAATCTGGGTTCACTGTAAACAAATTATGCCAAACTCACGTTAGGATAGGGTAGTCACACCAATATGCCTTGAGAATAACAACAAAAGCAACAATAATACAACTGTTACTATGATTAAATATTATTTTTATGTTATTGGTAACCATTCTGTATTCTGGATTTATGGATTAATGAACTTAATAACAACACCCTTATGAGGCAGACAGACATAATATATCTTCATCTTACACATCAGAAAGCAGACCCTGGGAAGTGGAGTAACTCCAAAGAACAGAGGTCTAGTATGATCAGACACCAGGCACTCAAGCTCCAAAAGTGGCCCTGTTAGCGTGTTACCAGTGCTAAGCTACAAACGCACCAAGCAGTAGCAATACGGAAATGTTCTTCATTTCTAAGAATTGATTTCACTGATATCACAGACATTACTCTAAAGATAGCTCTCTGTCAGGCATTTGGAAAGCTGCCTGTGTCTGATTTCGTTGTCTAATTCCATAAAAGCATTTATTGAGCATCTGGTTGTTCAACAGAATGTTGCAGACATTTCAGGAGAGACGGAGATGAATAAAACATGATTCCACCGCTGAGGAGCTTAAAATACAGATACTCACTGCTTTTATCGCTCTTTTAAATGAAGTCAAGAGACAAATCAAATATGTCATAAAACTTGGACAGGATTTAAAATAATTTAAATTCAAAAAAGCTCCTGTTTTCACCAAGATTTTGTAACTAAGAAGCATCACAGGGACAAACACAAAGGTTTGCGTTACATTCAAAACCAAGTGCATAAATACACGACTGGAAAAAAACATCTGCTTTTATGGCAGCTTTTATATAACGTATCTAGAGGTTTTAGGGTTAACCTCAGGACTAAAGTGCTACTAAAATCTGTGAGGTGCTCGTAGGTTATAGTGATAGAAATAACATGACCGGGATGAGACGAGAGCTTTTTGTTCCAGGCGCTGTGATAGTCAGCCATCGTGGCAGTAGTCTCTGAGGTTCGGGCTGTGACATTAAGAGGGACATTGAAGACAGCGACTGGGACAAATGAAAAAGGACAACTCAACCAAGTCAAAGGAAGAATATCTGAGGGAACGGGGATGTTTAGCCTGGACAAGGAAGACTCAGAGTATAGGGAATCAGATTCCAAAGGATTTGGAGGATTGTCATATCAACCTCGGAGCTGCCTCAGAAGGCAAACCAACCAGTCCCCTTGAAGGTTATCTCAGGCTAGCAGGAGAAAGTTTGCAGGTTGAGCTATAAACAAGTGGACTTGGCTTCCCTGGGCTCCAGAAAGAGCTCCCAGAGAGGGTGTTGTGAGGAGGATGGCGTGGGGTGGGCTGTAGTCAAGTAATTTATTAATCCTAGAGAATTGGGCATTGCTAGGAGAGAAGAGGTAAATGAGGAAAACGGCAACACAAACGAGGATTTTTTTAGTAGAGAGCAGTGGCAGGAGAGAGGCAAGTTTTTTGTGCCGTTACCAGGAGGGATATGGGTAAAGAAATCTTTGTATATTTTGCTGTGAAATGTACTATAATTCCCCTTTGAGGGACTTTAGTAAAAATGTACATTGTTTTCATCTGTTTAGATATTTGTGTTTCGAAACTGCCCCAGGTTGAAAGCATCTTCCAACATTCAATCCCATGATTTCCAAAGGCACAAACAATTCCTGAAAACTTTAAAACATACGCACACAGGAAGAAGGTCATAGTTTCCCAGTATGCAAAAACTATGCAATTAACATGAGCAGTAATTATCTTTCTATTTCTCTTAGAGGCAAGTGACATTTAGGTCATGAAAGGAGAAGAAATAAGTGGCCTGTGCAATTGCCTGGATGCACAGAAAGCCACGAACTATGGGCCTGAGTCCTGGATTCCACTCCAGGGAGAACAGGGGGCTGTGTTGATATAAAGAAGTGAACAGAGAAGAAATACAAGGTTGATGCTGGGTGCAACTTTAATCCTCACCTGAGGATATTTTCCTATTGATTTTTAGAGAGAGTGGAAGGAAGGGGGAGAGACAGAGAGAGAGAGAGAAACATCGGTGTGAAAGCGACACATGGATTGGTTGCCTCCTGCACGGACCCTGACCAGGGCTGGGGATTGAGCCTGCAACCGAGGTATGTGCCCTTGCCTGGAATCAAAACCAAGACTCTTCAGTCCTAGGGCTGATGCTCTATCCACTGAGCTACACTGGCTAGGGTTGGATGCAACTTTAAGTCCTTCAGCACAATGCCCAGCAGTCATAAAATAAGCAAACACAGTGGCAAATCCTTTCCTGAGCTGATGACGGGAAACAGGACAAATGATTGTGGCCTAGATAAATGCTGCTTGGGAGCCCTGCCTCTGGAGTGCGGGCCACGGACCTCGCTGCAGAGAGCATTCGGCTTGAAGAAGAGGAGGGAAACGCAGCCGGAACGAGCGCAAGAATTCTGGGACAGGGATCTCCAGGTAACTTACAGAAACCAACTTGATGTTATTGGCAAGCGAACGTCGAGAGGTGGAGTATTTAGAGAGCATCCCACCAAGGCCAGAGGCAGCCACGCGGCCAGTGGAAGCAGCTGGGATGTTTAGCCTGGACAAGGCTCTACCCTTGCTGACTGCAGGGGGAAGAGGAAGGGACTGAGACCCAATCCAAGCAGAGCTCAGTGGAGAGTCAAGAAAGCTTCAAGGGAACAGACCTTGCCTAGCCGACCTCAGCCCCAATGAAATCCCTACCACGCCACGCAATTTATTAACAATTGTTTTTTCCCCCCTAACCAACCAGCTTCCACTAGTCTCAGGCATTCTTTCTGACTTATTTCATTAACATTTCCTTCTTTTTCTGGAGTGGTCGGAGCCCCAGGGAATCTCTCTCTCCTCCCTCCTCCCTCCCCTCCCCCACCAGTGGGGCATTGAATGAGAGCCAGAGTGTTGTCTGCGTAAAGAGAAATTGCAAAACCACAAATTGCAGAAAATCGTTACTGCCAAAACTCGAAAGGAACACACAATATCACCAGGCCTCTTAAAAAGCAATTGCGCATTTTACGGGCCTCGGGATAATTCAGGTCCATTTGGCAACTTTCTCACCCATACCACCCAGAAGACAATCCTCCTCCACCAGAGGCCATGGCCCCAAAGACTATGTGTGGTTGAAAAGAAACAAAAAAATGTGGGTTCGAGTCTTTCCAGGGGCCCAATGTGGCCCAGCGCGGTTCTGTTTTCTTCTATGATGCAGTGTTAATATTAAGGCCCAAAGTTTGCCCTCAGAGTCCCAGGGACTCCCACTAAAACAGAGGGAGCCTCCAGTAATCTGATCAAAAATCCCTAAAAGATACAAAACATTGTTGGATGGGAACATCTTTCTGAAACATCATCTGATGTGATCATCACAGCAACCCTTTGATGGAAGCAGGAACAGCTTTTCCTTTCCCCTCCTCCCACCCGTAATAAAGATTCTTAGAAACTAAGGGGTTAGTAACATTCCGCCAAAGCATCCAGTTTCTAAGGGGTTGATTGGGGACTCACACAGGAGCCTTCTGATTTTTGTTCCTGAGTTTCCTTCCATCACCCGCCCTCTTTCTCCTTGGAGGTACATCTACATCTATTCCTTCCTGACTTGGCTAAGACTATCCTCCATCAGTGGCCTTGGGATTTTATGGGGCCCTTACACTTTTCCAGGGCCTTTGCTTTGAAAGCTTCCTGCCATTCACCTAGATCAGGGCTCCTCTGAATGGGGTGCTGATGAGGTTGTTTCCATTTGCATTGGTTGTATAATGCAATCATCATTAGGAATAATGTCAGCCCCAGAAGGGGCTGATTCAGTCCGGTTGCCAAAAGGAACCCAAGTCACAGTTGCCTGGTGATTTTAATGTGTTTCCATGACTCCACGGGTCAGACCAAGTTTCTACCAGTTGTGCAGAGATGATGAGAAAGAGGTATGTAGACCCATTTTGTCTGGATAGTATAGAGTGGTCAGCAAACTGCGGCTCGCGAGCCACATGCAGCTCTTTGGCCCCTTGAGAGTGGCTCTTCCACAAAATACCACAGCCTGGGCGAGTCTATGTTGAAGAAGTGGCGTTAGAAGAAGTTTAAGTTTAAAAAATTTGGCTCTCAAAAGAAATTTCAATCGTTGTACTGTTGATATTTGGCTCTGTTGACTAATGAGTATGCCGACCATCTAGCCCACATGTTCTTCTCAGAATATTTACTAGTATAATAGGTCACCAACCACTTTGTATTTCCTGGAGAAAAAAATGTGAAAATAAAGCAATCACAAATTCACCCCTCTAAGGTGAAATGGCTGGCCTTCTCCCCTCCCTACCCCTCAAATCCGGGACAGTAAAGGTGCTTTCAACTAAAATTGTGACAAAGAGATCTTGAGGTAATTGTCATAAATGTGTTTCTAGTTGCATGTTTCCATAGAATGATTTAAAATGCTGCTTTAAATTGCCATCCATCTAATGTTCGCCATGAACACATAGCAACTATTTTTTAGTATTTAAAATTAAATCCTTAAAAAGCAGTAGTAAACCTACGTAAGCAGAAACTGTGTGATGAAAGAGCTGTGAAATAAACAAAGTAAACACAGACATGTTCTCCTGAACAGTTTTCACATTCAAGAGAGAAAATACGGTCAAAGGTTAACACGTGTACAAATAAAATACTCATGATAGCGCTGCTCATAAAAGTCTAACATGAACCCATCCATGTAAGCTGCTTAAAATATTCATAACATGCAGGTGTCTTGACAATGCAATACAGACCAAAGCAATATCATGCAGAGACCGACTTTCTAACATATCCCTGGGAATGCATAATACTTTGATGTAATATTTGAGGGGTTTAAGGGTGAATGTTTCTTGTGCTGATGTTTGAATATCTGTGTGTAGCACTGGGATCAATTTATTCTAGAGAGAATATAAACTTTATTTTTATTAAAAAGAGGCAAGAAGCATTCTCATACTCATTTCCAATTATTCCCAATCACTTAGACCAACCTCTAAAATACTCAAAACTCCCTGCTCAAACCCGGTGTAATTTTCTTGGGTCTTTAGAATAGAGGGAATTTGCAATTTGGGTACGGACACTGGGAATGCCAAGAGTAAAGAAACATAATAGATTCATTCTATAAAGAACACTGGTTTACAGAGCAGCCTCAATGCAATGCACACCGGGAAGAATTATCAAGATAATGGCAATGCTATTCAACCTGAAACAGCCTGTGACTGTGAGGAACAGCTGGGCAGAGAGTAATAAATTCGTCAGCCATAGGAGAGAATCTGAATATTCAAATGTTTGCTGTCCAAGGGTCATAATGTCTAAAAGAATATTGCCTAATTTTTCCTCTACACTTTATTTAAAAATATTTTAAAATTATTTTTATTGATTTCAGAGAGGAAGGGAGAGAGAGAAACATCAACGATTAGAGAAAATCATTGATCGGCTGCTTCCTGCACACCCCCTACTAGGGATCGAGCCCACAGCTCAGGCATGTGCCCTAGGCCGAAATCGAACCTGCAACCCTTCAGTCCATAGGCCAACACTCTATCCACTGAGCCAAACCGGCTAGGGCTCCTCTGCACTTTTTACTAGCTTTTTAGATGCAATATAGTTGCAGCCCTGATCAAGTGCAATCTGCCCTAATCAAGTGCAATCTGCTTCTCAAATGGTTTATAAAATGCTCCACAGTGCTATAAAAATCAAGAGTGTGGGAAGATTAGTTCCAATCATGGCCGTGTTTGTGAAGCCGGACTTTAAAAGTAGAACGATGTGAGAGGGAGCCTTAATGATTGGGAGGTTTTCAGGATGATAGCGGAGAAGAAGACATTGCAAGGAGGAAATGTACTTACATTTTGCTGCAGGTGAAGTGTCTGTCTTTAAAGGGTAGCCTCTGAAACAAAGAGAGAGAGAAAAGTGCATTACAAAATTGTACAGTAACCATTCAAAATGAAAAAGACAGTGAATTGCCCTTGAAGGTCCAGCACTTACTGAGAAAAATGAGAAATCTAGAGATGAAAACATACTTATTGGGAAACTTCTTGGAGGTACAAGAAGCTTTAGCCCAGAGAGAAAACATGGGAGTAACAGTAGTATCTCATTTCATGCTCAGCTCCCCGCCCTGCACATCTTAGAGTTTTGAGATGGCTCGAGGCTGACGTTGTCTCCCAGGTGTGATCCTGGTGAGAGGAAACCTGAGAGTCCCGCAGGGGTGGGCAAACTTTTGACTCGAGGGCCACAATGGGTTCTTAAACTGGACCGGAGGGACGGAACAAAAGCATGGATGGAGTGTTTGTGTGAACTAATATAAATTCAAAGTAAAGGAGCGGAGGAGAGAGCAAGAGAACCCTCCGCTCTTTCGGCTCCGCAGGCCAGATAGAACAGCCGAACGGGCCGGATCCGGCCCGCGGGCCGTAGTTTGCCCATGGCTGGTCTAGGGCCTCGTTCAATGGCTTAGAGCAGTGGTCGCCAACCTTTTGGACCTCACGGACCACCGGTTGCCGACTGCTGGCTTAGAGTCATCCTACTCTTGCTTCTGGTTCACAGGGACATTGGACATGTTATTGTAGGCCCAGTTCTGACACATCGTTCCACTAAATGAAACTCCTCCTAAAGGTTATGATTTTCTCAATTCATGCTCATTGGGAGAGTGAACAAGAGAGTGTTTCTGGGGAGGAGTGTTTCCAGAAGGCAGTGAAAAGAGAGAAACAATCAGACTTCTGTGCTTGAGAGGCACTTGACAATTGTGTAGGCAATTATTCAGTGGGAGTAGGTCTATCGGGGGATGTCAGGAAGTCCCTGTGATTGATGTGAACTCTTCTCATTCTGAGACTCAGACAATTCCAGGTCATCTCCAGGACTGACCACTCGGTCACTGGGTCCTCACACCTAGAAAAAGTTCTTGTCATCCTACCCACATGGCTCTGGATAAGTCAGCTTGTTCACTTCGGCGGGCAATATTTTTCCAAACTCTGCCATTTGTAGTAATAGTGTGACCAGCAAATTGATAGAAATTATGTTGGTGGCTACTTTAAAGAATCACGGTAAGGGTTAAAGAAGATAATATACACTGAGTGGCCAGATTATTATGATCTCTGAACGCATAATAATCTGGCCACTCAGTGTACTTACGTATAAGGGAAAGCTTACAAATCTTGATATGTCAAGGGACCAGGGGATAGTGGCCCCCAGCCTCTGGCTAGTAAGTCTTCTGCTTCTTTCTAACTACCCACAATGCAGTTCTTATACATGGAAGAACCTTATTTTAAAATCCCAACTCTATGGTCAATCTACACTGAGTGGCCAGATTATTATGCGTTCAGAGATCATAATAATCTGGCCACTCATTGTATGTAAAGTAGTGGCATAAGGTGGCTCATAGTGGGGACTGGGTAAATGCTTCCTGGTGTTGTTACTGTTCTTGTTATTATTATTTTTTAAAAATATATTTTATTATTTTTTTTACAGAGAGGAAGGGAGAGGGATAGAGAGTTAGAAACATCAATGAGAGAAAAACATCCATCAGCTGCCTCATGCACACTCCCCAATGGGTATGTGCCCGCAACCAAGGTACATACCCTTGACCGGAATCGAACCTGGGACCCTTGAGTCTGTAGGCCAACGCTCTATCCACTGAGACAAACCGGTTAGGGCTGTTCTTGTTATTATTATTATTATCAGAAGGCCAATTTGGAAAACCAAAGAAGATAAGTCTATGACACTGGAGCTAGGAAGGTGGCTATGGAGAGAGTCTTGCTTGGGTAGGAATCCCACTCTTGGCAGTCAAAGCCGTAATACTGTCTCATATTTCTCTCTCAGACTGCCTACCTCTCATCTCCATGCCTCCCACTGCTGAGTATAATTGAGTCAGAGCATCATCCCACATGGGAAAAGTCCTTAAATGCTTTAGCAAGCCACGTGGTTCCTCATTTACTATCCACGGACATGGTTGGGGGTGAGGCTCTTAGATTTACCAACTGCTAAATTACAGAACTGCTGGTCCCAGGAAGAAAAGGGGTAATTTTTCTTTCACAGGGCTTTACACAAGTTCTTTACTCAGATACATTTTTACCAAGCTGACCTTTTTAGCTGAATCCTATGGTGTGGCTTAGCAAGGTGTCCTATGCGGCACTGGCTGGAAGAAATTTGGAACATCGGTGTGACCTCCCCGCCTGATATACACAGGTCTCCCACTCTCACCCCTCCAAACTCCTCTGAAATTGTGTACCCTTTGGCTCCCTGGAGGGACTTGTTGCTAGGAAACAAATGTAGAATGCTCTCACCTAAGAAAAGTTTTCACTACTGCCTCCGATAGCGGGTTCTTCTGTAGCCATGGAAGTATTAACAAAGAAAACCATCTGTTATCCATCCACAAATTCACTGGACAAGAGCTTTTCACTGGGGTAAGTTTCACTGCACTATCATTGATTACTTTGAACATTACTCAGCGCTGCCCTTGAAACTGCATTATGTAGCTAAATGCAGTAGTACCGATTTTTCTTGGGGTACAAAATAAATAAAGCCATTACGGAAAATGGGGTGGTGAGGTCTCATAGACTATAGAGGGACATAAAAACTCACCTTTGCTCTTCTAGGCTGATTTCTACATTAGAAAAAGAAAAGCCTGAATTCTTAAAGGAGAAAGAGGGTCCTTAAACTTATTAACTTGTTTGCTAAGTGTTTATTGAGAGCCTGGTATGTGGAGGACACTGAGCTAGATCTGAATAATACATTCATTCCCTGCCCTCGTGATAATGTCTGTCTGGTTGGAGAGACCAGCAGACAATTTGGAGGGAGCATATGATTTACTTAAGATTTTTTATTAATTTTTAGAGGGAAAGGAAGGAAGGAAGGAGGGGGGGGAGGAGAGAGAGAGAGAGAGAGAGAGAGAGAGAGAGAGAGAGAGAGAGAGAGAGAGAGAAGAGAGATATGTGAGAGCATAACATCTGTCGGTTTCCTCTTGCATGCATGCCCCCTACCGAACTGAGCTCGCAACCTAGGCATGTGCCCTGACTGGGATTGGAACCAGTAACCTTTTGGTGCACAGGGCAACACCCAACCAACTGAGCCACACTGGCCAGGGCAGAACACATGATGATTTAATACAAAATTACAAGGTGGTCAGTGAGGAGGGAAGGTGGTTTTTGATGTTCCAATCTAGAAAAATAAATCTGGGAAGTCTAATTGGGGCAGTGTTGGGATAATATTGGAAGAAAAATTCATGTTTAACAATAAAAACAGCTAACATTGCTGACTTCTTAATGCATCAGGATCAGTGCTATGTGCTTTTACACGTACCGATTCACTTATTATTCATAACAATCCTAGAGAGGTACTATTCTTACCCCTGGGTAGGAGCTAAGAAGGCAAATGGGGAATGTGGGGCACCCCAGGCAAAGGGACATCATCAAGGGCACAGGCCCCGGGCAGGAGGAACTGGCTGCTTTGTCCCGTGTGCCTTACTGTGCATATACCTCTACAAAGCCCATTCTCCCACCACGTAGGAGTCATTAAGGGATCTTGGATGGGGCTCTTCTGATATCAATCCTGCGTGACTCTGCTCCAACCAGGGGGAGATGTGAGGCCCATCTGGACTCTCTGCCCTGTACCACCACCTAGTACCTCTGATCCTCCCTCCGAAGGAGTGCAGGGCCAGCACGTTACCATCCTTGGGTCATGGTAGCACCTGGGCCTAATTCGTCATGGTAGCACCTGGGCCTAATTCATAGCCAGGTCCACATGGAATGGACCTTGGACAAAGTCCCCGAGTACCCTCTTTGGTCTCCTTGTTAGGGGTCCACTCTGCTATGCTCTGATGACCACTGGAATCTGACAGCTATGGTCTTGGAGCAACTGATCTCTAGGCCAGAGTATCCCACCAGGGGATTGTCCGCACTATTCCTCTATCTTAACTGCTCACCTGGTTCCTATGGCAGATCCCATCTGGTTATGATCCATAACCTACAGTTGAAGCTCATTAAGAAATAGACTATTTAGTAATGTTGGAGTGTTCCATGCTGATGGGAATATCTGGCTTAAGTTGTCTACTATTTAAAATTTTAATAATTTGCCAAAAAATTGTATAAGTGTTTGAATAATGTAACACGTGGAGTCCAATCTCCTATATCCTTATTCCGATGCTCTAATCAGTAATCATTGAGCTATACCAGCCAGAGCTAGGGTTTAAGACTTTTATAAATATTTCCAATTGCTTCTCTTATGATATTAGAATGTCACTGTTTTTTCTTTTTCTGAGTCATGACTCTGTGCCTTTGTCAACACCTCAGAGAATCCTCCCATGGCCTTGCTTATAAATGGTTTCTTATGTTTTGATTTCTTTCTAGCTTTAAAACAGTTAAATTTTTTAATTAAATACATAATTTTTATTACAGAAACTTTGGAAAATACAAAAGAGAATGAAAATGAAGAAAAAGAGCTCACAAGCTCACAGATTTATTTTGAAGCATATAAAGAAGTGAACGTCGCCCAGCCAGTGTGGCTCAGTGGTTGAGCATAGACCTATGAACCAGGAGGTCACAGTTGATTCCCCAGTCAGGACATATGCCTGCATTGCAGGCTTGATCCTCACTGGGAAGAGTGCAGGAGGCAGCTGATCAAGGATTCTCTAATCATTGATGTTTCTATCTCTCCCTCTCCTTTCCTCTCTGAAATCAATAAAAATATATATATTTTTTTAAAAAAAGAAGTGAACATCTTACTTACCCAACACTCCAGCCCCATTTCCCGGAGGAAATTACCATTGATAGTGTGTGAAGGTAACATTCTAAATTGTTGTTTATGCTTATGAAAACACACATGCATGCATATACTTTTATACATATTCATATATTATTAAAATTTTTTCAACAAAACAAGGTTACGCTATATGATTTTCTACAACATGGAAATTATTCTCTTGATATTTTCATGGCCATGCATTCTAAATCGGTATTTTTGGATCTCCTCTTTCTTTAGTGGCTAAGTAGGATCCATTCGTGGACATGCCCTAAAATGCAGTGGTTGGCAAACTGCGGCTCGCGAGCCACATGCAGCTCTTTGGCCCCTTGAGTGTGGCTCTTCCACAAAATACCACGCCTGGGAGAGTCTATTTTGAAGAAGTGGTGTTAGAAGAAGTTTAAGTTTAAAAAATGTGGCTCTCAAAAGAAATTTCAATCATTGTACTGTTGATATTTGGCTCTGTTGACTAATGAGTTTGCCAACCACTGCCCTAATGTATTGAATCCAGCCATATTGATGAACATTTTGGTCGCTTGTGAATATTTGCTATTCAACAAGTTTGCAGAAAGCATTTTGAACATTTATTTTTGGACTCACGCTCTTACACTGCGGGGTAGTTCTTAGAATGCTGAGTACTTTATAATAGGGTACATACAGCTCACTACCAGATGGAGAGTCCAAATTACTCTTCAAGTAGGTCAAACTCATTTATCCTCTAACAACAAATAGGATGCATCCTCCACATCTATTTTTCGCTTTGCACTCATAATTTCTATTTCTTTGAGATTTTCCTCTTTATGGCATAATTCTCCCATCTGAGCTGCAATACACTTAATTCCATTTTCAACAATGTTTTTGAGTTCCAAGAACTCTTTCTTTTCCTCAGATTGCTCCTTTGCAATAAGTTCTCTGGTCTCCCTAGGAATTTACATTATTTTCTTTTTGCGTTCTTTTTATTTCTTCCCTAAGGGTACTTGCATGTCATCTGTTCTGATTATGTTGTTGTTTCTTCCTTCAGTCTGTTGACTCTCCTGTAATGCTTTGTGCATTTTCTCTTCCCCACTATTACTTGTCTGCACACACCCAGATCTCCTGACTCATAAGAGAGGAGGGGTCCTCAGCTCATATGCAGGTAGGCTGTTGGGGCCTCCTTAGTAATAGTGGGTCTGCAAGAGGTGAACGGTAAAGGGAGACTCTTTCCTTGGTGAATGGGCTAATAGGCTAGGACCCTTCAACTGAGTGTTCTGAGGGAGGCCTCCAAGTTTTTGGGATCCTCCTAGCAAATGCAGAGTGTAAGCTATC
Source organism: Plecotus auritus (assembly GCF_963455305.1). Classification (NCBI taxonomy): domain Eukaryota; kingdom Metazoa; phylum Chordata; class Mammalia; order Chiroptera; family Vespertilionidae; genus Plecotus; species Plecotus auritus. The sequence goes on from NC_137774.1 coordinate 27,521,347, forward strand.
TCTTCAACTTACAGACAATTGATGTATTCGTTAGTTATAGCCTTCTCAAAAGCCAAACACAAAGCAACAACAACGAGTCCAAAAAATGACTTCCAAATCAACAAAGAAATGTCCATACTGACCTCCAGCTGACACGCCAGAGCAAGCACAGACTCTAGTCTTTAGGACGAGGACACTAAAAAACCCCCAGAAGTGTGGCTCCCCCAGAAAGCATGCCAGAAATATTATGAATTGTATTCTGTCTTTCATATGGGGATATTTTGGCAAAATAATTTTATTGTGCACACTATTCAAATAATATGTTAATTATCAATAGCAAATAAAGTAGATGGTACTCTTTTGGCCAATAATGTATTTACTTATCAAGTACCTATCATATTTAAAATGTGTTCCAGGTGTTAGACATATAACACGGACAAAACGTGGTGATTATTTTACCACCGAGATGTTTGTAGTCTGTCTATTGCATGAGAAACTTATTCTCTTAATAGTATTTTAAGAAAATGACCGACTCCAAAATTCCAGGAAAATGCAGTAAGTACTATGGCAATGCTACACCTGGGATAGTATCAGGAAAATAGAGGTTTTTCCTCAATCAGCTTAAGTTAGATTTGTCCAAAGAAGGCTGGTAATAAGGTTGTGAAGAAAAGAAGTTAAATGATCAAGTAAGTTTGTGAAACACCACAGATAGTTAAATTGGTCTTTTTCTTGTAATATTTTTTTAGAGCTTTTAATAGTCTAATATTTATTACAAATTCCAGAAATGGGGCAACATCCCAAATGTATATGGCCAATGAACCTATCTTGACATTTTGAGGAACACACTTGTAGAACGATGGCCCAGGTTAGTGGTTGGCAAACCACGGCTCGCGAGCCACATGTGGCTCTTTGGCCCCTTTGAGTGTGGCTCTTCCACAAAATACCACGGCCTGGGCGAGTCTATTTTGAAGAAGTGGCATTAGAAGAAGTTTAAGTTTAAAAAATGTGGCTCTCAAAAGAAATTTCAATCATTGTACTGTTGATATTTGGCTCTGTTGATTAATGAGTTTGCCGACCACTGGCCCAGGTGATTCAGGGGAGCTCTCTTCGAGGGGCAATGCTGGAACTGAGATTCTAAGATGAATAGGATGAGCTAGAAGAGGTGGGGAAAGGCATTCTTGTCAGAGGAACAGCATGAGCCGAGGTAACACTAAGATTCTCAAAATAGCTAGACCAAAAAATCCTACATGAAAAAGTAACCAGAAGTGGGGAGAAAGATAAGCAAGAGTCACTCTAGTGAAATCATTCCATCCAGATAAAGGTTGAATTTTACCCTGAAAGCCAGGAAGGGTATTTAAAGGTTTCCAAAATAAAGGAGAGGTATGAATGGATTTGCTTTGTCAAAAAATACCACCCTGGTATCAGTATAGCTGTGGATTGCAGCAAAGTCAGCCTAGAGAAAGGATGAGTAGTTAGGATGATTTATTGAACTAATCCAGATATCAATGTCAAGGGACTGACCTAGAGGAGAAAGTTGGAGAGAGAGAGAGGGAGAGAGGTGGATTGATAGATGATACATAGATAGATAGATAGATAGATAGATAGATAGATAGATAGATAGAAGAGGGGCTAAGGAGAGTGTAGAAACAGGTGTTCAGTTGGATGTGGGGGACTAGGTGGGTGCTACAGTCACTTAGAGAGATGGGAATACGGGAGGAGTAGCAGGCTTGGATTGAACCTAATGACTCTCTAGGGCAGTGGTCGGCAAACTGCGGCTCACGAGCCACATGCGGCTCTTTGGCCCCTTGAGTGTGGCTCTTCCACAAAATACCATGGCCTGGGCGAGTCTATTTTGAAGAAGTGGCATTAGAAGAAGTTTAAATTTAAAAAATTTGGCTCTCAAAAGAAATTTCAGTTGTACTGTTGATATTTGGCTCTGTTGACTAATGAGTTTGCTGACCACTTCTCTAGGGGGTAGAATTCAGGCAAGAAGGGATGTAGGCCTAACCCAAAGCTGTAGCCGACATTTAGACATTGAATTTGAAGAGTTGTTAGAATGTGTAACTGTTAATACTCTAACAGGTAAATCTATTAGAGATAATAGCAGAGTAATTATTCCTCAGGAAATACAAATCCTATTTAGAAGTTCTATACCCAAACCCCCTCAACTGACAAAGATAAGTATGGATTAATTTTAAACAAACATCACATGGTGAAAAAAATATTATTTAAAATCTAAACTGCCTTCTACAGGGGGATGAACTTACGTGCATCGATGGGAAAATAAATCTCTATGTCAAGGTTTCCCAGTCTTGGTACTATTGACATTTGGGGTCAGATAATTCTTTGTTGTGCAGATGGCCCTGTGCATTCTAGGATGTTTAGCAGCATCCCTGGCCTCTACCAATGAGATGACAGTATTATACACCCACCCACCCTTCCACTCCCCAGTCTCAAAACCAAAATATCTCCAAACATCGCCATTGCCCTGTGTGCACCTCTGCCTGCCCCCAAACAACTTCATCCCCCCTCCCCCGATTGAGAGTCACAGCTCTGTGCTTTCCTTTTGACATAATGTGGTATATGGTGGAATTTAGAACAGCTCTGTTAATTCCTTTGTGCCACTAAAGGGTGGAACCCAGAGGGGGTGGCCTTTTGTTTAGCAGGATATAATCATGAGTATTTGGAAATGCAAAGATGGCCTGGACTGGGAGTACATGGTGTGGGAGAAATTCTGCTGTAGGAGGAAGTGAGAGGAAGTGAATTCCTAAAGTAAAGCAAAGAGAACTTGTTGAGCAGTAGGAAGATGATGCTTATAGAAAGGAGGGCAGGAGAGATTCCTGGTGGCTGGGAGGAGGGGGCCTCTGACTACAAGCTGCTCGTTTAACCCTAAGCTATTTACTGGGCTGCGGTAGAAAATGCCTCCATTGTCCTCAAGTCCTAAAAGAGGACCTCAAGCCAGATGTCTCTGTGAGAATGTTATCTACCAGGATTTTGCAGAAATTTTAAAGCTTTGTCACTGTCTTCACCATTGTCATCCACTTTTCTTCTTATATGTCCCTATTTTTCCCTTTCCTTTCACATCCTGTAATAAAAATATTTTTTTGGGGGGAGGGGTTAACTTCTTGCATGGGAATCACCAGTAAGCTTAATTTCCCAGTGGGATGCTGAATTTCCAAAGTAGTAAGAGGCCAGTGACACACTTTAGGCCAGACTAGTTGGCATTCTGCATCATTAACATCCTTCTCACCTGATGTCTTTGTTTGCAGACGGGTAAACTGAGGCTCGAGGGCCACGGTGCTTTGTTCTAGGAGCAGAGTTAGACCTTTTGGCTCTTAGTTCTGTGCTTTCCTAACAGCGCTGCTGAGGAAACCACCTCTCTCTGATTAGCTGGCACTAGTGTCCAGAAAGGTCTCTGAATCCTGTGCCAGCAGCTTTCAGGAAATAATCCTGCTGGAATTAAAAAAAGAAAAGAAAAGAAAAAACAGAATAAAAGCTACAGCCTAGCTGGTGTGGCTCAGTGGTTGAGCACTGACCCGGGAACCAAGAGGTCATGGTTCAATTCCAGGTCTGGGCACATGCCTAGGTTGCAGGCTCGATCCACAGTAAGGGGTGTGCAGGAGGCAGCTGATCAATGATTCTCTGTTATCATTGATGTTTCTATCTCTTTCTCCCTCTCCCTTCCTCTCTGAAATAAATAACAAAGTATATAAAATAAATAAATAAATGAAATAAAATAAAGCTACATAGCTAAGGTTCACTCTGAGGATATCTTAAGGCTCCACTTATACTCAACCCTTTCCTCCACAACATCATTAAAATATTATCTGGTTCAAAATATTTTCTACTTCCAAACATTTCTTTTCCAATTTCTATCATCTGTCTAGAGACTCATAAAACTCTTTCATGCCTCATAGGCAACTGTCTAAACCTTTATAATTAAATCATAGATTCCTAAGAATTAATTATTCAAATGTCAAAGAGATGGGTTTTGGCAAGAAACAGAGTATGTTTCAAATCTGCTGCGGATAATATGAAAGCTGATCGATGGCCAGTGCTTATATATACCTAGCCATCAATTTTAATGAATCATTACCTTTGAAGTCACTTACAAAAACTGATGAAGTCCATATACATAAAATCTGAAAATCACACTGAAGTTCCATCTCACAAAAGGTGGCCTCAGTTGATGTTGCTCCAAAACTCTTTCAACAGAAGAGCAGTGGCTCAAATTCTACATGAATCAGAGCATGAGCTCAGGCAACTTCTTATTCAGCTACTAGAGGCCTGGTGCACAACATTCGTGCACTGGGCAGCGGAGGGCGGGGGGTTGGTCCCTCAGCCTGCCCTGCGCCCTCTCGCAGCCTGGGACCCCTCTGGGGATGTCTGTCGAGGGGTCCTTAGTGCTACTGCAGAGGCAGGAGAGGCACCTGCCACCGCTTCTGAGCTCACCAGCCGTGAGCCTGGCTTCTGGCTGAGCAGTGTTCCCCCTGTGGGAGCACACTGACCACCAGGGGCAGCTCCTATGTTGAGCTGGCCAGAGCGTGTCATAGCGACCGGTCCTTCTACAGTTCAGTCCATTTGCATATTAGGGTTTTATTATATAGGATTTATCTCTGCAGCATCTAGCAGAATACTCAACCCAGTGGCTCACCAACAGATGGCAATTAAAGAGATAAACCTCCAGCTTTCTCCAGCAACCAGAGTCTGTCTACTCAGCAGCTATCCACACCAATACTGCCTCTATCACCCATACCCATGTCCAAGACCAGCTACGGAATTTGTGGGGCTCAGTCTACAATGAAAAGGCGGGGCCTCTTACTCTGAAATTATTAAGAACTTCAAGATAGTGATGACAGAGCATGAAACTAAGCACAGGGTCCCGTGAGACAGCATCAGGTGCCTGCCCACGGAGCTGGTCCTGTCTGTGCCCAGCCAGCGTTCTAGACTTCTGATTCCTTGATGCATGCTAATTGTGCCTGTGCCAACCGAAAAGCCGTACTCAAGCTGTCCTTGGCCACTTCTTTCCTGCCTCAACCAGACTCCTTCTTCTTGGGTCCATGCCCTTCCATCCTCCTCATCTTTGTCCCTTTCGTTGTGTTTTTTGGACCCTGTTCTAAGGTGAGAGCTCACCTCTGTCTCCTCCTCAGTCCCTCTTCTCACCAGCATGGAGATGAGGCTTTCCCATCTGCACAGTCCTCTCCAGGACATGCCACTTTTGTATCTACTTCCAAAACACAACTGCATAAAGGGGCAGGATCTATCCGGTACTCTTCCAGAACACTCGTTATGTTGCTCTTGCCCACGTACTTAATTGCACCTCCTTTTCCGCATCTACTGCTCACGTGGCTCTCTTCTGCCTCCCTCTGCCTGTGGCATGCAGCCTCCAGATTTCCTCTCCTCACCCACCTTTCTTGGTCATTGTCACGTTTGCATTGATGACCGCTCTGGCGCTCTGACCCTGCAGTGCAATGATCTCCACAAAGCCACTGATCTTTATTTCCACGCACTCCCGTCACTCCCTAGCATACTTCAAATGGCATTGTTACCTGGAACTACTCCGCTTACAAGATGTACATTCTAACCACTGGATAGCTTGAAAAATATAAAAAGCAAAAGCGAACAAATAACAACAAATCAACCAACCAAACAGAAAAACCCACAGTTATATTAGAGTTTTAACCATCGCCTCCAGTCTTTTTTCCATGCAGAGAAAATTGAAACTGTTAAGAGTTTGTGATGAGTCCTATCCACAAAAATAGAAGGTACAGATTTGATCTGGGGCACCAGATTAGGGCTGTTTGCCAGGGAGTGCTATTTAAACTGAAAGCTGGGACAGAGCAGCTCATCAAAGGGGAGAGGGAAGATCATTGTAGGCACGAAGGCCCAGCTTGCACCAAGGTCCTTAGGTAGAGAAGAGCATGTCTTGTTTGAAGACCTAAAAGAAAGCCACTGAGTAAGAATGAGATGAATTACCGGGGTTCAAATCCTAACTTACTGACTTCAGCCTCAATTTCCTCCTCCGCAAATCAGCAATTATATTAGCCTTTCCCTAGGATTGTTGGAAAGATTAAATGTTCCTGTACGGAGAGCGCTTAAAATGGCTCCTGGCACACAGGGAAACACTTAAGCACTTGCTTAACACAGGGAAAAGGTAACACAGTCACTGTGGAGTAGAGAAATCTCTTCTGTCTTCATGTTTTCCTGGGGGAGGTGACATCTACACCCACACTCATGAGTGACGGGTATGGAATGAGCACATCTGGCCTCTCTCTCCACTCCCTTACTTTCTCCTGTGTCCAGGAAGAGGCTGACTTCCTAGACTCAGGGAAGGCAGAAATCTACTGGGCCATCTCTCCATAGTGGGCAGGTTTCCTATGTTAATGCTGCAAGCCAAGGGTCTGCTCTCTCAGGCCCTGCTGAGATTGGACAGCTGAGTCATGTGAGTCTGACATCGGGCCAGGTCTCTTCAATTAAGAGGAGGGTAGCGGGAAGCCCTTGCTTGGCTTCGCCACTGAAGTTGCCCAGGTGCCCTGTATTTTGGATTTGTTGGATACTCCCCAGCTATCAATCAAATTGGCACTCCGACACCATCTAATGAAGAAGAGGGGGGTAAAGTTAGAATCTCAATCCCCAATAAGTTAGTGCACTATCTGAAAATGTTAAGATTAAATGCAAACATTTGGAGAGCAATGAACTCAGATGGAGGACGGTAGAGTTTGGTTCAGTTATTGTGACTGGCATTTGCAGGAATGGGCAGTGCCAACCTTTGTTTCTAACTTGCTTCAGAGGCGTTGGCTTGCCATAAATGTGCTGCTGAGGCCAATGTTGGGTAATTTGAACTTTAAGTAGCCAAAAAAAGAAAAAAATCCCGCTAGATTCCATCCAGAGTAGAGGGTGAGTGGGTTTGGCCATCAGGTTTAGTGCCAGGCACTGAGAACTCTAGCTTAGCTGATCCAACCTGGGATACGGTATCTGGTTTGGAATTGCACAGACCCAAGGGGCTGTGGGAAGACTAGATTCCTGACTCCTATAGCCTGCCCCTCAGGCTCGGGGCTCCCTGCCAATGGTCCCAAATGGGCTTTCTTCCATAAAGCTTATTTCTTAAATAAGACACGATTTCTTACAGCCATATCTATTCATGATATGGATTTCAGGAACTCTGACCCAGATGTCAGTTAAAGAGGAATGGTTTCATTATCTCTAAGGCATTGGGCTAGGTCGGAGAAGGAAAGAATTTATTTCTTTCAGAGAAATGGTGAGATTTGAGAGGTGAGGTTGGACAGATAGGGACTTAAAATGTTTTGAATACTCTTGAAGTTGAAGTTTGAAAAAAGGCATGAGTGAGGCTTTTAAAAATTCAACAGAATCAAAGGAAGAAAACCAGGGAGACCAATGCCCTAGAGCAAGTATGTCAAACTCGCAGTCCGCAGGCCGCATGTGTCCCACAACGAATATTTTTCAGCCCAGCCAATGTAACGGTATGTAAGAAATGTTTTAATAAAAATTTCACAACTTAAGTTTTACAATATCCTGTTATACATAATTATTAATAATGAACTATAACATTGGCTAATGACTGATTACTATAATCGGGTTGCATTCATTTTACTTCCGCGCCTTACACGCAGGTGCACCATTTCTCTCCACTAATACCAGCAGTGAATATTTTAGCAACTGATTGCCACATCATTAGTCTTGGACTGACTTGTTTGGTGTGCACAACGGGAAATATTTTGCTTTCGAAGAACAAGAACAATAGGTTTATTTGTGTTACGCTTATTAATTTGTGCAGTTACTCAGTGTCTGGTATGTTAACGTTCAAGAAAAAATATTAATTTTTATTAAAATGTTCTATTATCTTATGTTAACGATTACTCATTTATTTCAGCCCTTTGTATTCAGCATGTCTCTGTCGCAATCAACCTATGTTTCTATGAAATTGAAGCTTTCGGTTTTTTTGCGGCCCACATAAACTTAAACCTTGTTTATTTGGCCCATGTGAGCCTTCTGAGTTTGACATGCTTGCCCTAGAGGATGCCCAGACGTGGGGGACGATTAGGAAGGTGCTGATGGAGGGATGGGAGAGCCACACTGGGTGGTTACATGACATTTGGACTGGAGTATGAGGGAGGAATAGGAAGACTAGGGTGGAATCCTTCAGGGATTATTTCACTAGTACCAAGATAACATGGTTATTGCGGCAATGCAGCAGGCTCAGGGGACTGCCATGAGGGATGGCATGTGTCAGTCTTTGGACAGCCCAGGGAGAATGACACAGCCAAGCTAAGTGAACTGCACCCCATCCCCCAGGGGAACACAGGCAATGGCCTAGGGACATGTTTTGATTATCATGATTTGGGAAGGGGGTGCTACTGGTTACTGAACATCCGACAACGCACAGGTCAGCCCCCACAACAAAGCATTATCCAGTCTGAAATGTCAATAGTGCTGAGATTGAGAAACTGCCTCAGGGAAAAGCCCATAACATTTGAGTCCAGATGGAGAATTATCCAACTTGGACAACTAGACGAGGACAAGATTTGTTTGAACGGTGGATATAGTTTGGCAGCTTCTGAAATTGCTGACTTCACATCTCTTCTTAAGGAGGATCTCAAAGGACCAAATCTGGAACAATATCAGGAAGAAAACAAATGACTGGGACTGAAAGCAAAGAGGAAGAAGAAGGAAGACTCCGGGATCCAGCCAAGGGGATTAGCGCCCACATATGAAAAAGGTAGGGGAGCCAAGTCAGGAGGTGGAGCATACTTTCGAAAACTGCTGAGTTTGCTTGAAAAGAGTGGAGAATAAGAGAGGCAAAGGGAACACTAGAGGCATTTGCTAACGCATTAGGAGATGGAGGTGGCAGAGATGAATGCTCTTGCTACCCATGAAGTAGCATAATTCACTCAAGGTCTGGAGACTTAAAAATCAAGCAAGGCAAGTTTGGGTGGAAGAGCACAAGGTAAAGAATGCATTTCCCATCTGAGCATGCAAGCTGCAGCTGCATTATCAAGAGCTTTAGTGAGGGTCTGCTGAGGACAGGTGCCCACTGAGCTAAATATGCAAGCAAAGGAGCTCCATCACTCAGAGATAGGTCGACAGCAGTGCTTCTCAAACTCACCACAGGCATTAATTAGACTCACCTAGGGAGATGTCAGAACCCAGATTCCCGGATCCCACCCCCAGGGTTTCTGATGCGATAGATCTGGGTGGAGCTTGAGAATCTGCATTTCGATTAAGCTCCCAGGTGCTGCCGCATTTGGAGAATCACTGGTCCACAGAATTCCAGTGTAGGAAGAAAAGACAGTAGACACTGCCTCCTGGGATCCTGCGACAGGTGGAGACACATAAAGAAGTAGAGCAAGACATTGAGACTCTGGGGAAGGCATGAGTGTGAACCTTGCTTGGACAGGTGCCTTGCCCTCCTGAGCACCCTGGTCCGAGCAGGAGAGGAAGCTGAGTCATGGTAAAGAGTCCCACCAGGCCCTGGCCTGTGTAGCTCCGTGTTAGAGCACCGGCCTTCGCACCGAAGGGTCATGGGTTCTATTCCAAGTCAAGGGCATGTACCTGGGTTGCAGTTTCACTCCCCAGCCCCAGTTGGGGAGCATGCGGAAGGCAATCAATCAACATGTCTCTCTCACATTGAACTCTCTCTCTCTCTCTCTCTCTCTCTCTCTCTCTCTCTCTCTCTCTCTCTCTCTCTCTCCCTCCCTCTCCCTCTCCATCTCCCTCTCCCTCTCCCTCTCCTCTCCCTCTCCCTCTCCCTCCCTTCCACTCTCTAAAAATCAATGGGGAAAATATCCTCAGGTGAGGATTAACAATAACAACAAACAAACAAAAAATGAGCCCAACCAGGATTCAGCACTGGGGAGAGGGTCAAAATGTCAGGCTCACACCTGTGATAGAAATGGGAAAAGATTAAAATATGCAGCGTAGAATCAAGCCACAAAAAGATCAGAAGATGAGGACCAGCATTGGCATTTCTTAATTTTGCAAGAGCAAGAGTGTCTCAAATGCCAGTCTCTGAGAGAGGAAACAGGATGCACGGGCAGATTCCCAAAGGACATGGAAGAACAGGGTTACAGTGAACTTCACATCTCTTGGCACACATTTTCTGCACTCAACTGTTCATGCTCCCAGGTCATGGATCTAGGTAGCCATTCTTACAAAGCTGAAACCAAGAACATTATTTTTCCCTCCAACTTTTTCCGTCAGCCCTTCTCCCCAGATAACACTCAGCACTCTGCTATGATCCATGGCTGATAAGCACAATGGGGGTTCGGCACTTTGCATCCCCTCTGCCTCTTTATTGTTCACTGTGCATATTTTCTATCAGGAGGAAGAGGAATTGAATAGTCAGATTCAGGCACCAAACTTCGTCCTATGTTTCTCAAATCCAGTAAACTGATCCATTACCTACTAAGGGACTATCATGCAACCATTAAAAAAAGACTTTATGAAGAACTGTAATTACATGGAGGAAATGCTTATCGTAAAATGGTAAGTGAACATAAAACAATCAAAGTGAAGATGCATATAGTATCACAATTACATGAAAACATAAAAACAAGTAAAGTACTATGCACAGATGAAACTAGCTGGAAATACATTAAAATATCCACTGGGGCTGTTCTTAAATAGTGGGAATTTTCTCGAAGTTCTTTCATGACTAACTTGAATATCAGATATAACAGGAATCATAAACTATCAATTTTAAGTTTTTTAATGCAAGTGTTATTACCATAAGAAAGTCATGGAGAGCCTTATTTCTAAAAGACAGGAAAAGCAGATAGGTAAACAAGTTTGGAAATGGCGATGGTGTAGGTGGAGATGTGCTTTGAGACAGTTGAGAGACTTGGGACTGGAGGGAGAATTTACAATGAGGAGGGGGGTGGTTATTCCTCCCATAGGGGAGGAGTCATTAGCCAAGAGACCGACATTTTTTGATATTTCAAGACTAGCATATATTTGATGTACAGTAATAAAAAAGATGTCAAGCAAAGCTGGGCTGATATTGCTAACCGATTGCAGAAGTGTGAAAGTTTTAACACTCTATAGGTAAAATGAAAATTTACAAAGCTGGGAATTGCTCTAATGAATACCACATGGGAAAACAGAATGAATCAGCTATAAAAAAAAAAAAATCAGAAAGGATGGCTACAGTATCACTTTCCATTGGAAATGAGGAATATAAACATTGTCAAAAATACACAATGTCACACGAATTTGAACAAAAATATTTTAGCTTTCTGTCAGTCGACTAGAATAAGTTTAGCTTTTAATTTAAGTATCGCGAGAAACAATCTAACAGAGTCTGAGCAACTCTTCAGAAAGCAGACGTGATAAAAAAATTGCAAACAGATGATATGTAAATAAATATTTGCATCGACTGGTATAAATATTTAAAAGTGCTGACAATGCCCAATTATCTTGTTTTAATTGATTCCCATAGAAACGAATTTTTGACAATTGTACTTGGCCAATTAACACTTCAGTGGCTCAGCAAAGGTCTTTAATCATAAGAGTGCTTTTAGGGATAAGCCTCTGGGTAGTCACTCCTTTGTACCTTGGAGAAATAAACTCTTTATTCAGTCACGAAAATACAGTGGTTTGTGAGAGCCTCCTGCTGCAGCCAAGGACATCTTGGTCCAGGAGAATGCAGCCAGAGAGGGTATAATATTAAATTGTCAAAACAAGCAGTGCTATGACAGTGGGTAGGGAGGAGAGAAAGGGACAAAGCTCACATGGGGTGTTGGACATTGGCTTTGGAATGTCTAGGTCATGGCAGTGGTTTCCAATAAGTTATGTGTGATCATAAGCAGTGCCTGCTTTTCTGGGAGGGACAACTTAGGTATCACTTCAGAAAAGAAGTCAGGCAAAGTATGAAAGCTCACCCATTTTTTAGCCTTTTCCCTTCCCATGTATATCTATTCGATTCCTTTGCAAGTGAAATACTTTTATTTAAAAATAAATATCCCTGGCTAGATTGTTTTTATCTTGTATTCTGAACCAATATCCATTTTTTTAAAAAAAAAAATGTTTTTATTGATTTTTTAGAAAGAGAGAGGGAGGGAGAGGGAAAGAAAAAAAACCACATTGATGTAGGAGAGAAACATGGATTGGCTGCCTCCTGCATGTACTCCTGCCAGGGATTGAGCCCACAACCTGGGCATGTGCCCTGACTGGGAATCAAATTGGTGACCTTTTGGTGCATGGGATGATGCTCAACCAACTGAGCTACACTGGCCAGGGCTTTTATTGTATCCCATGGTACCTACTCACACTCTTTGTCAAATATTTCTTGCTTTCCACCTCCTAAGCACAGGGGAGGGTTGCCTTCCTGACTCCTTTGTGGATGCATGAGGTCATGTGACTAGCTCTAGTTTCAGCGGTTTTATCCCTGTGAAAACCATTCCCTTATACAACTCTCTGTGTTAAAAATCCTAGAGTAGTTTCCCCCCTACTCCTGGCCGATATGAATAAAACATCATGTCACAACTATCAGAGATGTATACACACACACACACACACACACACACACACACACACACACACACACTAGAGGCCCGGTGCATGAATTCGTGCACTGGTAGGGTCCAGCTGGCCCAATCAGGGGTGGGGCTGACCTGGCGAGGGGCCGCAGGCAGTTTGCCAGCCAGCTCTGCTCCCAGTCAGGGTGGGGGTGCCCACTTCGGGGCCAGGCCATCCAAGGGCAAGGGGCCATAGGCATTCTGGTCATTCTGCCATTTGGTCTATTTGCATATTATCCTTTTATTATATAGGATATCCTGATTAGTTAAATTTTTGTGTTCCACAAGTAACTTTTGATGAACCAAAGCACTCATAAATTCTTAACTCTTTCAGCAAGTTTTGGTGAAAAGTATAACCATATTTATTTTCCTAGTTTATCAGTAATTTAATCAACAGATATCCTACATCAGTGGTCGGCAAACCACGGCTTGTGAGCCACATGCGGCTCTTTGGCCCCTTGAGTGTGGCTCTTCCACAAAATACCATGTGCAGGCGCACACGTACAGTGCGAATGAAACTTTGTGGCCCATGCACAGAAGTCAGTTTTCGGCTCTCAAAAGAAATTTCAATCGTTGTACTGTTGATATTTGTCTCTGTTGACTAATGAATTTGCTGACCACTGTCCTATATAATAAAGAGGTAATATGCAAATTGACCATCACTCCAACACACAAGATGGCTGCCCCCATGTGGTCAAAGATGGACACCCCCATTTGGACACAAGATGGCCGCCACAAGATGGCCAGCAAGGGAGGGTAGTTGTGGGTGATCAGGCAAGCAGGGAGGACAGTTGGGAGGAACCAGGCCTGTAAGGGAGGACAGTTGGGGGTGATCAGGCCTGCAGGAGAGGGTAGTTAGAGGTGACCAGGCTGGCAGAGGAGGGCAGTTGGGGGCAACCAAGCCTGCAGGGGAGAACAGTTGAGGGGGACCAGGCCTGCAGGGGAGGACAGTTGGGGGCGATCAGGCCTGCAGGGGAGGGCAGCTAGGGGCAACCGGGCCTGCAGGAGAGGGCAGTTGGGGGGGACCCAGGCCTGCAGGGGAGGGCAGTTAGGGGTGACCAGGCCAGCAGGGGAGGGCAGTTAGGTGCAACCAGGCTGGCAAGGGAGGGCATTTAGGGGTGACTGGGCCAGCAGGGGAGGACAGTTGGGGGCGACCAGGCCTGCAGGGGAGGACAGTTAGGGACAACCAGGCCGGCAGGGGAGGGCACTTAGGGGCAATCGGGACAAAAGGGGAGGGCGGTTAGGGGTGACCGGGCCGGCAGGGGAGGGCAGTTAGGGGTGACCGGGCCTGCAGGGGAGGGCAGTTGGGGGGTGACCAGGCTGGCAGGGGAGGGCAGTTGGGGGGTGACCAGGCTGGCAGGGGAGGGCAGTTGGGGGGGACCAGGCCTGCAGGGGAGGGCAGCTGGGGGCAACCAGGCTGGCAGGGGAGGGCAGTTAGGGGTGACCGGGCCGGCAGGGGAAGGCAGTTAGGGGTGACCGGGCCAGCAGGGGAGGGCAGTTAAGGTCAATTGGGCCAGCAGGGGAGGGCAGTTAGGGGTGACCAGGCTGGCAGGGGAGCAGTTAGGCGTCGATCAGGCTGGCAGAGCAGCAGTTAGGGGGTGATCAGGCTGGCAGGCAGAAGTGGTTAGGGGCAATCAGGCAGGCAGGCTGGCTAGTGGTTGGGAGCCAGCAGTCCTGTATTGTGAGAGGGATGTCCGACTGCCCATTTAGGCCTGATCCCATTGGGCCTAAACGGGTAGTCAGACATCCCTTGAGGGTCCCAGATTAGAGAGGGTGCAGGCTGGGCTGAGGGACACACCCCCCCACCCCCGTGCATGAATTTCATGCACCGGGCCTCTAGTTTATTATAAGTATATTATATGTCTGGCCCTGTGCTGGACATAGACCTTACATGGTGTTTACAATTTGGTGAGGAAAACAGACGTTGATCAAATAATCACACACACACGTAGGTTTGCAATGATGGTGAGAGATGAAGAGTAGGGTATGGAACTCTACAACAGCTCACGACAGAGGGATGGCCTTAGAGCTGAGAAAGCAGAGATCTGAAAGATGAGCAGGTGCTGACTAGGGAAAGAGGGAAGGAAAAGTCTTCTGGGCAGAGGAACAGCATGTGCAAAGACCTGCTGATGGGAGGAAGGCTGTGTGTTTGAAGACAGAGAAAGTGGATGGTAGGCAGGATGTGGTAGGTTTCACTGAGAATGGTTTATGGTATACTAAGAGCAATGGGGAGTCATTGAAGGCAATTTGGCAACAGTAGTTGAGGGAAAGCTTGAATGTGTGACATGACCAGGTGTGTATTTAGAAAGTGTGTATTCTTGAGGAGGCTGGGAAATTGGATTGTGAGGGACCCCTGGATACAGAGGTAGACCCATTAGGAGGTAATTGCCACAGTCAATTTCACATACCAGGGATACTATGAAGAGGTGCAAGGGGAAGTACAGCATATACAACAGAGGTTAATCTTTAGAATCTGCTCATGATCCCAGATCACATCATGACTTTCTGTCCTCATTGGATGAGACGGTAGCTATAGAAGACACAACTATGGAAGACGGGGATGGCTTCAAGTTAGTAGTTTTCCTCCTTTCCATCAAAGAAGGTTGTGGAAGTCAAGCACAAGTTACTTGCAAGGTTGCTCTCTAAACATGGTGCACATATACCTTCTCAGGTAATCTGTACCTGGACAGTATACTACAGTACCACATGCATATAAAGTTAAAGCAGGATGGGACGTTGGCCTTGAAGTCTGGCTAGCCCAATGGTGTTCAGTGTTTTACAGGATTCCTTAAGGGGCTCTCAGAAGGGCAAGGAGGAGTTCAATTGGGGTATACTGGACCTACTACATCTTCAACCTCATTAGTTCCACCTTTATCTGCATTAGATATTGGAGTTCTGTGAAATCTTTCCTTTTTAAATGACTGCATCACTAAAGAAGTTTGACAACCACTTCTATTCCAACTGTGTCATTTCACAGATGAAGAAATTGAGGCCCAGGAAAGGCGAGTGACTTGCCCCGGTCAAAGAGCCACTTTGTGATAGAGTCACAATTAGATCCAGGGTCTCCTGACTCCACGTCAGTACTGGTGGCTCTTCCTACTAACAAAAGGAAAGCGATATGTTTGCTTATCTGCTAGAGTGGAAACATTCCAGTTCTGAAACTCCGGAAAAGTGGCCGAACAACTCTCTTTCCCCTGGAGGCTTTAGCACTGAGCAGAACCACACATCAGCTTGTTCCTTTACTAAAATTCAAAACTGTTTGCAGTCCATGCTCAATAAATACTTGATGATTTTCTAGCCATTATTCATTCTTCTAAAAAAAAAATTCCCTTGAAAAACACCTATTAAATGCTTTTGATATGTCAGCCACTACTAGGTTCTGGGGATCTGAAGGACCTTGTGAACACATAATTATAACAGAATATTAAAGAACGTATGTGTATAGAGCTGTGGGATCACAGAAGTGAACACGGCTTCATTGGTTCAGTCATTGGATCTGGCACTTGAGTTGTGAGATTTACCAAATAAAAACACAGGGCACCCAGTTAAATCTGAATTTCAGGTAAACAACAAATAATTGTTTACTATATGTGTATCTCAAATATTCCATGAGACATACTTACACTAAAAATGTATTTGTTGTTTATCTGAAATTCACATTTCACTGGCATCCTCTATTTTGTTTGGCCACCCTGGCTGGTGCACCGGAAGTAATAGTAGATGAAGTTCCACAGGGTCAGTGTGGTAAAGTTACCAAGGCATCAGGAGATGTTGGAGTTCGTGAAGAAGAGTTGAGCAAAAATGCCAGGAAAAATGAGGATATTTGGAAGTAAGGGTATGGAAAGAGGTGCATCAAAGTTGGGGGATCAAAACCGAATTTGTGATTTCACATTTTTCTGGAAGTTAAAGCCAATGTAATGAGAACCAGAACAGAAATGAGGAGAATGAGCT
Organism: Plecotus auritus; assembly: GCF_963455305.1. Classification (NCBI taxonomy): domain Eukaryota; kingdom Metazoa; phylum Chordata; class Mammalia; order Chiroptera; family Vespertilionidae; genus Plecotus; species Plecotus auritus. The sequence goes on from NC_137774.1 coordinate 27,537,810, forward strand.
CTGCCTATTGGAAAAGAGAAAAAAAATTTACTATTTTCAGGAAATACTGTCTTTAAAAAAACCCATGAGAATCAGCCAGAAAATATTGGAATCGATGCGAGTTCAGTAAGATCATTAAGTATGAAATAAACATTAAAAAGTCAGTAGCCTTCTGTAACAGCAATAAGCAGCTAGAAAATATAATGGGAAAAGATTGCCTTTGGAGTACCATCAAAAAGACGAAGCAACTGCAAAACCATGAAATGTGCTGGACTTACATAAAAAACAAAGTTAACACTATCAGAGACATAAAAGCAGATGAAAAGACAGGGACTCATGCCATGTTCCTATAAGAGAAAACCTAATAGTATAAAGAGGTAAATTTTCTCAAAATTTATTCATGGGATGAATGAAATTAGAACCAAGATCTCTGTAGGATATGCATGGAACTTCAAAAGGATGCTGAAAGAATAAACTAATAAGAACAGCTATGGCCCTGCTGGTATGGCTTAGTGTTTGAGCTTCGACCTATGAACCAGGAGGTCACTGTTGGATTCCCGGTCAGGGCTTATGCCTGGGTTGCGGGCTTGATCCCCTGCAGCGGGCGTGCAGGAGGCAGCCAATCAATGATTCTCTCTTATCATTGATGTTTCTATCTCTCTCTCCTCTCCCTTCCTCTCTAAAATCAATAAAAAGATATTTTAAAAAAAGGAACAGCTAGGGAAATTTCAGAGAAAGTATTAACAAAGGGGGTAGCTAACCTTACCTGACATTAAAACATTCCAAAAGCTACATTCCTTCCATCTCTGTTGCATTTTGGGGAAGGAATAAGCAGATAAGACAACAGATTGGAACTGAGCGCCCAGAAACAGACACTGGTGTCTCCAACACCTACTTGCGAGAAGATGTGAGAGAAAACGCAGATTAGAGGGAAAGAGGAGGATCATTCAAGAAAAGGTGCTAGAGGCTTGGATATCTATTTGGGGGAAAATATAATTTTCATCTCATTGGAAACAGTAATTTCCAGATGCATTAAAGAATTACATGTGAAAATTAAACCAAACAGTAGAAAATGAGGGCAAATATGTATCTGATCTTTGGGCTTTAATTATTTCTCCCATGTGGTTAAAGGACTTTGAGCCAGTAAATCCAGCCAATCAGAAGACGCTAAGGGTTTTTAATGCAGACTGTCTGTCCTTTGTACAGTGTTTGCTAACTGGGAGGAAAGAGCGCCTGGAGGCTAGTTAGACCATCACCATCAGCATAATCCAGACCAGAGATTTCAGGAGTCTAACTAAAGCTTGGCAGTGGGGAGAGATTATAAAAGGATATAGAAACTAACAGTAGCTTCCCTGGGAATGTGCTCTGAATTCTATGTGTCTAGACACAAAGGAATATGTCAGGGATATCTCTGTCAGATGGTTTGTAAAAGGGTAGTTGTTTTTTTTTTTAATAAAACCTATTTTATTATTCCCACATACAAGACCTCCCCACAATTCAGGTCTTTTAAACTCCATGCCTAGCATAATCAGATTCAGTATTTCCCACTTGCTATGTTTTCTTTTCTCAGTCGCTAGAAATACGATATAAGTCCATTTCACTGTAATCGATAAAATATTGTACCGTGTGTGTGGAATCAGATCTGTCTGTGTTTTTATAAATGCACCTTAGAGAGGGACGGGAATGGGACCGAACAAGGCAGACTTGTTCGTGCTTTTAAATATAGATGCGCAGCACGAAACAGCATGATCGGCCATAAAACGAAACCTGATCTTCGAAAATGAGATTGTAGTCGCTACATGTGTAAGTGGTTTTCCTGGGAGACAAATCTTCTTTCATTTGGACAAACACATACGAGTGTTTCTTATGGAGGACGAGGAAGTACCCGGCAGCCACGCGGGCCTTCGAGGGCAGAGTAGCTGGCCAACCACCGGCAGAACTTCTACCCTCACAGTTCCCATCAAGCCACACTGTGACCCGCTCACTATGGAATTTCAAAGTGACAGGTTAGAAAGGGGAATTTGTGTGACACAATGAGCATGGCCCTGCTAATTGGCCACCACTTTTTCTTGAAGTATCTAACAGTCTATTAGACCATCACCATTGGCATAGGGTGCTAGAGGCTTGAATATCTAGGAGCAGCAATGTCTCAACATGAAAACAGGTGTCAGGGCTCTCCCACTCAAAACTGAAAGGCACTTGGTCCAGTAAGACTAGATCTGACTTGGTTGAATTTAAGGTCCTGGGCCCTGACAGAGTAGCTCAGTTGGTTAGAGCATCATCCTGACACAGTGAGGTTGTGGGTTCGATCCCAGGTCAGGGCACATGCAAGAATCAACCAATGAATGGATAAATAAGTGGAACAACTAACCAATGTTTATCTCTCTTTCCCTTTTTTAAATCAATCAATACAAAAACAAATTTAAACCTTAAGGTCCCACACTTCACTCCCTAGAACAATTTCTTTTGTTTTGTCTTGTTAATCCTCACCAGAGGATAGTTTTCCATTTATTTTTAGAGAGAGTGGAGGGGGATGGAGAGACAGAGAGAGAAACATTGATGTGAGAGAGATACATCAATTGGTTGCCTCCCACATGAGCCCTGACCAGGGCTGGGGCTTGAGCTTGCAACTGAGGTACATGCCCTTGACGGGAATCAAACCCGGAACCCTTCAGTCCGCAGGCCGACGCTCTGTCCACTGAATAAAAACAGCTAGGGCAGAACAATTTCTTGATTGAATATATGGAGGGACTAATCATTCTTTACACTTACATGACCCCCAAAATGGAGTCATCATTACAAACTTGGGATGGCCTACTCGATGCCAGTTTTTCTTGTTAAGCATCAATTTTTATGCTAATAAGACATGGAGGAGGAACTAATTAAAATCTAATGTGATGTATCTACATACTATTTGTAGGCAACATCTGAGCGTTTTTGTTTCCCCATTTATTTTAGTAAGATGTGCGTGGAAACATCCACCAGTAGAGAGGTACGCCCTGCTGTTGACCGGAAGCCGAAAGCTATAGGCACTCACAGAGCAAAGAGAATAACCTGCGGAGCCTGGCTGCTGTCAAAACCCTACAGTCTACCTGGTGGAGAGAAGGAAGTAGGCTCACAGTTACCCTTTTTGCTTTGAATGTAGAAGCGTGTTCTTCCTTTGGGGTCTTCATACTGAGCCAGTTGTTTAAGTAAAGATTGGGTGTTTGCCAGGATGCAAAGGGTAGTAGATAATGACACAGCTGAAATGAGGAAATTAGAGGAGGAGGCGAAGAAAGGGGAGGCGGGAGGAACTAAATTTTCCTCTGGTACCATGACTATGTAAAATAAAGTCCTCAAAAACCCTCTCACTCCTCCTCTCCCTGCGCCCGTGCCCGCCCCCCCCCCCGCTCCCCCCCCCCCCCCCCGCCAACATTTTTTGAGGGCTTATCTATAAGAGGCAGATGGATCCTTGAATACACAGAGATGAACTAAACACGACCTTTCATGAGCACAGAGTCTAGTGAGGGAGAAAAACCTGATTTCCAAAGGACGAGTCAGTGTTTTAAAGTGATAAGTACTCTATCTCTGTTGTGAGCAAAGTGCATGGGAGCACGGAAGGACACCAACCTCGGTAACCGAGTCTGAAAGGCGAAGGAGTACTGCATAGCACTCTCAGGGAAAGCTGTTGACATGCGCTGATTAAATATTTGTTCCAATACAAAAAGAGAGGTGAGATGTAACTCATGTGCCTGCCTCTAAGTTTCTAAGTCGTCTTCTGTCTCGCTCCTCTCTCTCATGAAATGTCATCAGCTGCCTGCATGACCCGTATTCACAGAGGACAACCAGGGACCACAGGGAAGAGGGGAAATATGCCTAGTTTATACTGCTGAGCTTCATCATTCTAGTTATGACTGACAGAGTAGAAAATACAAATTCAGTCTCAGCCTTTGTTAATCCTAGCTATAGTTGGCTGAATAATGGCTCCCACCAAAATATCCAGGCTCGAATCCCTGGAACCTGGGAATATGTTACTTTCCATCATCAAAGGGACTTTTCTAAGTCATGCTGTATTGTGCAGGTGGACCCCGTGGAATCACAAGGGTTTTTATAAGAGGGAGGCAGGAGGATATAGTACAGTGATAGGGAACATTTGGCCCCATGGGCCATATAAGGCCAGTGAAATCCTTTGGTCTGGCCCTGCCAAGGCCTTAGGAGTGAGTTAATTAAATATTTGACCAAATATAGCATGCTAATTTTTAAGTTGATAATTTTGTATGGCCTGTGAATGATGTTATAAATATCTAAAAGGCTCTTGGCAGAAAAAAGGTTCCCCATCCCTGATATAGTAGGAAATGTGATCATGGGAGTGATGCAAGGAAGGGGCCACAAGCCAAGGAATGCAGGTGCCTCTAGAAGCTGGAAAAGGCCAGACCTCAGAAGGAATGCAACCCTAGTGACACCCTGATTTTAGACTTCTGGTCTCCAGAACTGTAAGCGAATACATTTGTGTTGTTTTAAGTCACTGTGTTTGTGGTTATTTGTAATAGCCACAATAGGAAATGAATGCACCAGGCTCCTCGTGGGCAAAAAAGGAGGTCTCAAAGCCAGTGAGTTCTTAGAAAGTTTCAAAAGGCACTGTCACTTATATCAGTTTCATGGGACCTTTGATGACACCTTCAGAAAGGAGAATGCCACACAGTTCCTCATTTTGCATGTGTCTTAAGGGGACACACAATTGGGCTGTGTCAGAACTGGGTTGTATGAGACCTTAGTTCTATGCTTCCCTCCTGGGCCATTTTTCTGATGTCTAGGGAACCCAGTTGTATGTCCATATCTGAAGTCAACTATTTTCCCTCTATACAGTGACCTTAGAGATTTTTGCTCAAACTGGTACCACCGCTCCCACGCCCCAGTGGGTGAAGCCTAATGCTGTGGAGCCAGAATGTTGTTGGAAGTGCTGACTGACTCCTAGTAGCGCCACAGTTTGGACCAACCACTTAACCTCTCCTGACCTGTAAAATGGGATAATAGCACAGATCATTCCTGACTCACCAGGTTGTTGAGGATCAAACGTATAATATATGTGAAGGGGCTTTATAAATTCTATAATGCTATTCAGATGTGAAGAATTATTACGTTTATGCACTCCAAAAGGCTGGCACGGCCCCTCTCCCAGGTGACTCAAAAGCATATGTGATTTTATTCGCTCCAATAATTTTATTCTTATTAGTACTTGTTCAGTATACTATGTGGGTATGCACAATGCACAAAGCATTTATTCTTCTTCTGGCTACAGTAACTACACACCCCTCTCCCTCCAAACGTACCCTCATAAAAAAACAAATAAGACTCGTGAAACAAAACAAAAGCAAGGACAGGGATGGCGGGTGGCGTTGGTCCTGAGAACCATGTGTCCTGGAAAGCATTCACCTGTCACTTTGCGGATGAGCTGCTTTGCAGAGGGGACAGCTCATTCTTTTACCCAAACAACTCCCTAAACACACAGATCTATTGGCCTTTCTTCTCACGCGCTCCCTCTTTTTTTTTTTCACTTTAATTTTTAACGTGGTTTCCCAACCCTCCACTTCAAGAGGTAAATACAATTCTGGCAGGGTCCTGGTCTAATTTAGTTTATTAGGGCTTTTACTACAAGTTTTTAAGCACTCGCTGATTTTCAAAAACATATTAAAATGGCCATGGCCAATCTTGTAGATTGGTACAAGTCCACATTTCCCAAACGACTTAATAGTCTGCGACTTGTGCCAGACAGAGAATGAGTTCACCATTCTCTTCCCCACAACCTAAAGGCTGGATATTGTTTTAAGCTCTGCACTGGGAGGAAGCCGTTAGCTTTGCCACGCTGGTCTCCTCCCTAGTATTCCCTCCTCCGACTTTTATAGGCCCCACTGTCCTGGAGGGCACATTAAGTCCCCAAAGAACTTCTTTGTCGGCCATTTCTGGGACTCCCAGTTCTGCCCTGGCTGGTTCTTGGAAGGTGGAACTCCCAGGAATTTTTCCAAAGATTGGTATTTGGGGCAGGGGACCCTATCCTATGGCAAAATAGTTAAAACTGGGATTTATGTCTCTACATCTTTTCCCCCTTTTCTTTCTCTGTCTCTTTTCCAATTGCCAATGGCAAATTCAGCAGATGTTTATGTAGAGCAAATAAATGAAGGGCTACATAGGTGGGCACCTTCTCATGCCAAGCTCTGTGGTGAAAATTGGATGGTAGAGGTGAACACACACAACATGTATGTACCACAGAGCACCCTGGGTGACGACTAGGATTAGAGTCCCGGTCAGGCCCCACAGAGGTACGAAGGAGACGTGGTTCATTGCATGGACAGGGACTGAGGGAAACAAAGGTGGCCAATTCCCCAAAACAAGACAAGTTCACCCACGGAACTCTGCTAAGCAAACACGGTGTCTGAGATGCAAATGACGTTTCTTACTCGGAGATTGTTACTATTACTAAACTCACCAGGGGCCAGGTCATTTCACTGCTAAACTGAGACAAAGCACACAGCATCTGTCAACCTCTCGGGGCTGATCTAAGCATCAAAGGGGATCATGAGAACACTTTATACGAAAATGTTTGAAAACTTTCTAAAATGCCATCGAAGCGCCAAGGAGCATGTGTATATCCCCTAAGTAATTATAGCTACACATCTAGTGAAGTGTTTAGAATACCCAAACCAAAGTTACTGTTTAGGCTCTTTCATGTAGTATACATGCATGCATATGAATGCCTATATGTGTACATATGTGATATAGATCTAAATGCATATACAAGAGAAAGGAAGCCATGGGGAGGTAGCAGGCAATGGCCTGAGCAGGGGAGTCCCATGGGATGCGTCCGCAGCTATGATGGGCGTTAGGAGTTCATTCTCAGGAACCAGACTACCTGAGCTACCACTGACTGCTGTGTCATCCTGGGCGAGTCATTTTACCTCCCTCCCTAAGTCTCAATTCCATCATCTGTGAAATGGAGACACAACAGTGTCTGCCTCATCAGGTTGCTGCAAAGGTGAAATGATATCATATATAAAGTACTTTGTAAAGGGTCTGGCACCCAGTAAATGCTCAATAACTGGTAACTATACTGTTCTAATGGGAATTATCTTTTTTTTTTTTTATCATTGAGAAAACTACTCCTATTTCAGAGACCAGGATACCAAAAGAATAGAAATAGGGTCTAAAACTTTCCAGATAAAAAGACATTCACGTAGAAAAGATGAAAATTCTTTGCGATGTCATGCTGTAGGGGTTACCAACTTCACACAAAATTAGCATTATTTTTAAATAACAACAAAAAGTATCACTTGTTCCCTAGACTAAAATAACCAACCGGGCCCTGGGGGAAAGCATGTATTATGTTAGCAAATTGGAATAGAAACTCCTTTGAAAGCTGCTCAATAAAGAGCCCTTAATGCGCTCTATGTAATGTAGGGCCACGTATTTCGTAGTTAATGAACCCAGAAGCCAAAGCCAATAGTGTGGCTTAAAAATCGGTGCGCGTTCCTTGATGCTACAAGGTAAATTAGCATCAAGTCCTCTGTCGTGAAACTTTCAATAAAGAACCGATTATACCAGGCATTAAGCCTTTCTCTAATTACAGCTATAAATATAGATAATCAAGTCGTTTTGAGTACTAACATCAATTTCACTGTTTATGCTCTTGCCATGCTATATATTTAGCTGTTGACTTTTAACTTGAAGACATAAGCAGCTGGTGAAAAATATCCTTAGAATACTAATTATGTTGTCATGGGGGATACGAATGAATGTTGCCAGTAGGAGAGTTAATAAGGATTGAAAACAGTAGAATTGTTTTACCAACTAAAACACTATATACGGGGAGAACCTATGGTTTCAATTCCTAAATTAGATGCTAACTACTATTCTCTGGCTATTTTCAAAAGTGTCATCTCTACAATGAAGTTCTCTTTAAGTGCTTAGTTGCCTGTGCACGCCTGGGGCTGAGACCCAAAGTTTCACCAGAATCATGGGGTGTGCACATATGGGTTCTGTGGAGAGATAGGAGTGCAGTTACAGAGGAGGCTGTGAATCACCTTCCCCATAAGCAGGGATGAGGACCATAGATGAGCTCACTCACCTAGTCGCAGGCAGGCCCAAGATGGCGGTCCTGCTAAGTTAACTCTGCCTATTCTACTTACATGTCAGAGGAGGGGAGTGACTCTATCCCATAGGAATGGTGGTCCAAGGAGCCATCAGAGGGACCCTCCTTCCTCTCTTGGGGAAGGTCAAATGAGGGATGTAGAGAGGCCAAAACAATTCCCACCAACACTCCATATAGGAGAAGAATGGAAGATTACATGGATCCTATATTAATCACTTCTTCCTCTGTGAATTATGGTTCCCTCTCTTTTTAAAACAATTATATACAGCTATTCAGTCACACAAAACTATTTCTTTATTGGTCAGGCATCACACGATGGGGATGGTCTCAGTGTACTGACTTTTATATGAGAGTGCACAATGAATGCTGCTCGAACTGAGGCCAAGTCAGGGGAGTTGCTGTCACCTCTAGATTTGGGGAGAAAGGAAGGACTGACTGCTCTCTAAACTTAGTAAGTCTCCATCCACTAAGCACTGGTCTCTGAACTGGGCATCTTAAAAACATGGTTTCATTTTTTCCTTAGAGAATTCCCGTGGAGGCAGGTAACTTGATTTTACGGATGAAGCAACTGAGATGAGGCAGGGTAAGTGACTTGCCCAAGGTCAAAGAGTGCGCAAGAGGCAGAGCAGATGAAAACCCAAGTCTCGGAGGGCCTCCCTTCTCCACCTCCAGGTCCTTCCAGGTTTCTGGATATTCCCAGCTGGTGTAGCAGCGGCACAACCAAAGCCCATCCCACTGTCCCTGCAAATACCTCTTGTCTCAATTTTTGCCTGTTTCTCCCCCTCCCCCCGCCTTGGCTTCTCTTCTTCAAGTTGCCAGGACCAATGAGTACAGCATTTCAACTAGCCCAGGGCCTCCTCAGCCAGCACCCAGAGGGCAAGGGCACCCTGGCCAGCAGAAGTCTGTCCTGCTGCTTCTGGTTAAGGAAATCCAAGGGGTTTGCTTCCCGACTCCCCTGAGTTACTAAGAGCTCACAAAGTGCAGGATACTCATCAGCATATAAAAGGCTTGGGAAGTTCTGAGGCAAACAACAAATAAATCACATTATCCCCTTCACCCCATGCCTTCCAATAAACCAAATGCCCCGCCCCTGGATTGCTTTTCCCACCAACTCTGAGGATAATATCCCTCCTTATCCTTCAAGGTCGAGTTCCAAAAATACATAGTTCCCCAGCCCCATCCTCAGCGAGTGTGATTTAGGAGAAGTCCAGAGAATTTTAAGCACCTTCTTAAGCATATATTTTAAGCAACTTATAGGTCATTCTAATAACCAAATGCTGAATTAAGAGACAAACCTCAAGTTGGCACTGTAAATGTGTTTACACCAGCAAAACTGGAGTATGCTGTCAGTTACTGACATTGGCGATTTATATCCCCGATGACACAGTTATAGTGGGGCATGTTTAAATGACTGTCCTCCAAAACACAACTTTCTTGTACATTTTTGAGGGTCCTCTGCTGATTCTCTCGGTGCCTTTGACAATTCCAGGGTATCTGAGGCCCGAGTGTGCAGACTGCTGTGTCCCGGCCGCGCGGACCCAGGCCCAGGGCACCTCAGTCTGCATCTTTCCCTCTGAAGACACCTACAACCTTTCTGATCTTTTAACTTGGTTACAACAAAGTGGGCGAGCACCTGCAGGGGACTTGTGATGACAACCTGTCACCCCCAAGAAACCAGTTACCAGCTAATACTAGGGGCTGGTTACACTGACATACAGGACACATTTGGAAGTAGGAGTTTCTTTACTAGTTGTTTGGTTTATAATTAATCCCCCTGTGACTTTCCCTAAGTGACAACGAAATCACAACTAAATCTTGAACCTGGCTGGAAATTATTGCCTTGGAAGTAACTTACATAGTAATAACATACGCCCCCTTCAAAAAAAAAAATTCTCAGCAGCTTAAAAACAAAAGCAAGAACATAACCTGAACTGTCAGCTCTGCTAAAATTAGGAGCTTAAGCAATGACAAAAATAACACCAACATTGTAGAAAATAATAGTTTCACATCTTTATTCCTGTTGTTGCAAACATCATGTACTGCAGCCTATAAAAAGCATTTTTTTAAACAACTGTTATATTGGACTTTTATCTTGGGAGGCAGTTTCTGATTGCAGCAAATAAGTCCAGACACAAGGATGGAATCACCCACCTGGGGCTTGAGCTCCAGCCGAAGGAGGGAAACTCATTGTAGGCAGGTGGTAAAAAGCACGCCCCTGTAACTTCCTTTCTCAGGGCAGACGGCCCAGGAATCGCCAACTTACTCTTGGCACTTGCTCCTGAGGGGCCAGGTCAAGTCCCAGGTGAAATGGTTTCCACAGGACACATACCCACCATGAAAAGATGGAACTCATTCCCCGGCTGGGAAACCCAACCCCAGCTGTGCTGTGGAGCAGCAGAGTGCACACAGTGGCCCGGGGCCAGGCTCCCTTGAACATGGGGCCCATCAGGTCAGCTAGGTCTTGGAGCTCTGGCACAGGTCTGTGGGGGATGGGTTTCCCTTTGGGAAAACCAAACCAGACTGCTGAGTGGGCTCCAGGGTGGCCCGTCAGCTCTTGGCTCTGCAGTCATTCTGGAATGACACTGTCATTCACCAAGGAGAGGAGGGCAGGTGGTCATTTCACCTGGGGGCAGGGGCAAATCTGTACTTCCCTATAGGCCAGTGGTCGGCAAACTGCAGCTCGAGAGCCACATGCGACTAGCGAGCCGCGGTTTGCCGCTCTGTTGACTAATGAGTTTGCTGACCACTGCTATAGGCAAAGGAGACAAGTAGGGCCTGAATTCCCTGGAACTCCCAGCTGGTCTTCTTGGAAGTACTCGGCTTGCTCGTTTTGCACAAGGGGTGAAAGGGTTGGGGTGGTATTATTTAGGGGAATATCAAGTGTTCCATACGGAGCAAGAGGCGTGTCCTGGGAAAATCCACATATCAAAGATAGGAGATACACACACACACACACACACACACACACTAGAGGCCTGGTGCACAAATTCGTGCATGGGTGGGGTCTGGCCTACCTGCCCAAATAGGGAGGGGGTGATCGGAGTGGGGCCAGCTGGGGGGAGGGGCCGCGGGCAGTTGGCCAGCCGGCCCCGCCCCCTGGTCGAACTCCTGGTCAAGGGAACAATTTGCATATTAGCCTTTTATTATATAGGATATAATGACAGTAACCTTATGGGCACATAGGACATGAGTTTGAGCATGAGGTTTTTCCAGCTCTGTGCCCACCTCTATACTTTGCTGAGATCTCCTACTCTCTCCTTAGAGAAGAGAGGTGATCTAGTTCAGGGCTTCCCGAGCACACAAGTCTTGAGGAAAAGTGCTTTTGGTACCTTGGGCCAAACTGCCCCCTCATCCCTGCCATCTGATGTCTTCTGAGGGACAATGATGTTTAAAATATGAGACGAAGCACAGGTTTTGACACAGTGACCGCAAAGAATGGTTAAGACATTCTACTTTCACACAGATAAATACCATATGATTTCACTTATATGTGGAATCTAAGTCACAAAACAAATGAACAAACTCATAGATACAGCAAACAAATTAATTAAACTGGTGGGGGGTTAGGGGAAGTCAGTGCAAAAGGGGAGGGGATTAAGACATGCAAATTGCCAGTTAGGAAAACTGGTCACAGGGATGCAGAGCACAGCATAGGGAATGTAGCCAATAATATTGTAATGACTATGTACAGTATCAACTGGGTGCTAGACTATTTGTAAGCTATATAAATATCTAATCATTATGTTGTACACCTGAAACTAATATAATATTGATGTCAGTGGTCATTGAAAAACATTTTTGAAAGAATTTTATCATATGTTAACAAAAGACATTCTGCTCAGCTATAAATGGAGTCCTCTTAACGCCCTGTGCACGTTGAATGGGTTCCAGCATATAACAAACACTCCAGTCCCATGCATTCCCAAGCACACATCCATCACATCCAAACTTTAAACTTGAATAAATATATCTGTCTTGCAAAGTCCAAGGTATTTATTACAGGGATCACCCACTTCAGGAATTTAAACAATGTTCAGACCAAGGAAAAATGTCTTACCAGGGGTTTTAAACTCCACTTCCCTTTCTGCAGCTGGCTAGCTGACCTGGCATGGGAGCAAGTGAGCCTAGCCACCCCCCTCCCCCTCCCTGTAGTCCCATACCCAGCTCTCTTTAACCCCTCCCTGTCCAACCACACGGATTTGCATCATTTATAGAAAAAATGTGGTGGGTGGGTTGGTGCCAAGCTGGCTAGAGTCCCCCCGGGGGACTCCCAGCAGGGTGGTAAGAACAACCCCCTCCCACTCACACACCCAACCTTGTGTGCTCTCCCCGCCCCCGGTCACATCACACCCTGCAAAAATCAAATAAATGGATTTAAATGAGAAGATCATAAAAAGGTATTTCCTCGCCTCTCCTTCTCCTGGCTCCCCACCCCCACCTCCACATGCTATCTAATAATAGGCTATTAATCCCAGCCCTTGCAGACTGTCTGAAGTGCGGTGTGTGAGCCGGGGCTGCATCAATCAGAGTTGTGTGTCTGGTTATTCCAGGCATTCCCTGTTGGCATAAAGAAAGGCTGGTTTGTCCGCTCCAGCCCCACTGCAGCTGAGATCCCCGGTGATTGATCACTGAACGCGTGGGCTGGAAACTTCTACAGCTGGGGCAGCAGGAGCAGGCAGAAACCAGTGACCAGAGGAGGGAGGGAGGTGGGAGCCGGTGCCCGAGGGTGGGGAAAGGTGGAAGTGGACAGTGACAGGGTGTTGCGTGCAGTGGGGCTCTGACTCTTGCCTACTGGCCCGGATGTCTGTGACATCATGGACTGAGCTGTTCGTCCCTGAGGATGACCCATGACAATGTGTGCAGCGAGTCCCCCAAACAAACCAGACAAACCAACCCACTGCCGCACAGCTCCCAACTCACAGCCACTTATCTTCTTGGCCCCACGAAGTTCGGGCAGGGGATTTAACCGTGCAAATAGTCATGAGTGGCAGTGTCTTCACTCCCAGCAAGTTATAGCCAGGTGTGCTGTTTTTTTTTTTAAACCTCCCTCCTTATCAAATAAAAACTTAGTAGACTAGAACTCCAAGTTCCTTCCCTGCCACATCGTTAGCACCTTTTGCAGACTTAAAATGACAAGATGAAGGGCAAAGAAATGATGGAGCACATATTTTGACATCTTTCTCTGTGGAGCTAGAATCCTGCAGACAGCAGGGGACCTCAGTTTTTCTTAGAAGACAATGGTAGAAAGAAGTCTGGGTCTGCACACTGGAAAATACTTGTTTAATAAGAATGTGATACAGCTTTTTTTTTTTTTCTGTCATGACTCTCCCCCTAAGAGGTGGGCTGGGCTGTCAGGGCCTGGCAGAGGAAACTATGGCACACAGAGAGGGAACTAACTCCCTCCCACTTAATAATCACAGTAAAGAAGGTCCACTTGAGCTGATGTGTCTTATAAGACTTATTTCGACCCGAGTACAACCTGCTCCTGCCGCCACCTGCTAAATCCCCAGGGTTAAGCGTAGCTTTCAGATGTGGACATTCAGTCTGGGGGCAGGGAAGAATAAAGGGGACAGTCAACCCGGGAGATCGATCTTTGTTAACCCTTGTTCTCTGATTTGGGAATAAATGAATAGATTTGGGAGGGGTCTGAACACCCTTGGAGGGTCCTTTGGGCAAAATCTAAGCCAGGGGTGGCAGGTCTTGTGCTCCGTGTAATTATAGGCCCCTTGACAGGAATGAACAGCTGATCCACAGGGCAGAAAGCGACCATGAGTCACCAAAGATGACGGCGAGAAGGGCAGAGGCCATCCCAAGGCACAGAGACACTCCCAAGGAGGGGGATGGGCACAAGGGCATGAGGTCTAGCCAAAGAGGCCCCAAGCAGTTCGCTCAGGATCACTCCCTTACGCAGTCTGGAAGCTAACCTCAGCCTCTCCTCCCTGCCTCGAATCCTGCTATCCCAGAATGGGACTGCCCTGCACACCTGCTGGGGATTCCAAGTGGCGTCAGCTCCAGCATCCCCTGGCTGAGCTGCCAGAAGGCTCTGCAGACAAGTGTCCCTGGAGGGCTGAGGGGCACCCAAGCCTTTGAAGGACCGGCTGCGTGTGGTCACGTGGACCAGGAAGGCAAAGAGATATGCCTCTAAGAAAGGAATGTAGTTCCCCCCCGCCCCCTCTCCCTCCCCCCACCCCCATGCACTGCCCACAGGTCAGGCTGCCCCAAGGATCCTTGGAAGGCAGCAACTGAGCCAGAGAGCAGGGCGGGCACAGAGAACCTGGAAGGTGGCACAGAGAAACAGTGGCTCTCACACCTGCTGTTCCCCAGGACTCAGGTATAAAAGGGAAAGGAGGAAGGAAGGAGTCTACTTTGGAGAAAAAGGAGCATTTGGGGCAGGTGGTGGAGAATGTCAGCAGGTCATTAACATCTGGGATAAGAATACCTGCAGTAGGTCCCAAAAATCTGTATTTCTACATTCTCTGGGTCATTCTTTCTTATTATTTTTATTTCTTTTTTGGTTAATCCTCACCCGAGGGTATTTTTCTCCATTGATTTTTTTAGAGAGAGTAGAAGTGAGAGAGATATATACATAGAGAGAAACATCGATGTGAGAGACACATCGATTGGTTGTCTAACACATGCAGCTCTCTTAGGGGCTTGGAATCAAGCCTACAACTGAGGTACGTGCCCTTGACCGGAATGGAATCTGTGCTGTGACCCTTCAATCCAATGGTTGACACTCTAACCAGTGAGCCAAACTGGCCAGGGGCCCAGGTCATTCTTATATATTCATTCATTCACCAAATATCTATTGAGTACCACTATGCTAGGCATTGTCCCGGGTGCTGGAGACACAGCAGTAAGGAAAACAGACAAAGATCCTTGCCCTCCAGGGATCCACAATCCAGAGGAGAGAGTGAAGTACATGGCAAGCTGGAAAGGGCTGAGTTCTATGGGGGATTATAAAGCCCCGGGAAGGATAGGGATCTGTGCAGTATGAGGTAGGGTAGTAGGAAGGTCCAAGAAAGCCTCATGGACAAGGCAATAGTTAAGCTAAGACTTACAAATGGCGAGGAAGTGAGCACAGTCAATATCTGGGGGAACTAGATTCTGTGCAAAGGGAATAAGAAAGTCAAAGGCCAAAGGCAGGAGTGAGCAGGAGGAAGAACCAGGTAGCAGCCTGGCAGAGTCCAGGAGCCATGGGGAGGCTGGCAGGTAAGCACAGCTGCATAGCAGGGGGCAGACTCACAGGTGCACTAACCTGGGAGGCACTAGTCTAAAGCTGGGTTCTTAGAGCTGCTGGTCAGACACTGACTACTGCCCAGCCTGCTCTGGTGAAGACCCTCATTGCACTGATTTTATTTGGGGTCAGATGGAGGCTTAGGGAAATGGATGGAGTAAGATGATCAGCATTTATCATTCGGATTCTTGCTCTGGGACAGGCTCCTGGCTAGATGCTGGCTATGTAAACCGCAATGAGGCAGCCTCTGCCCCTCGGGACCTTTCCTCACAGTGGCAGGGACTAAAATCCCACCACACCATATAGCACTGGACAAGAGCTTGCTGCAGGCAACAGAGGCTATAAAGCACTCGGGGAAGGAGCTGTCCCTCTCCGTTGGCCTGGTATGGCCAAATTCCTGCTATGGGCCTTGCCAGGCCGGTACAGTTAGGTACTGGGTCGTGCCTTTGAGACAGCATGAGATAGGGGCCAGCTGAGAAGGTGCTCCCTCGCACACACTCTCTGGAAACCCCAGATGGAGCTGCCCGGCCAAACCATTTGTCCCAACAGATGTGCCCCATGCTCCTGTCTCCAATTTCTCGGCAACAACCTGGTCCCTCATCCTGGGCTTGGCCTCTGGACCCTGAGCTGGCAGCGGCTGTGTCCTGTTTTTCACTGCCACCTCCTGGCACTGACCTAGCACTGACCTCGGGGCCTCCATGGCCCTGCCTTTCCTGTCTGACTGAGTTTGTCACGTGTTTGCTGCTGGTCT
Organism: Plecotus auritus; assembly: GCF_963455305.1. Classification (NCBI taxonomy): domain Eukaryota; kingdom Metazoa; phylum Chordata; class Mammalia; order Chiroptera; family Vespertilionidae; genus Plecotus; species Plecotus auritus. The sequence goes on from NC_137774.1 coordinate 27,553,899, forward strand.
GGAATCTGTTGGATCCCATTCTTCCAGCACCGCATCTTGATAATTAAGATGCTAATGAAGAATCAGGTAAGTGAGAGGGTGGGAGGATGGAAACCCCAGGAGTTCTGGAGAGGATGAGAGTATACCCTTCTCCCTAAAGTTAAAAAGTAAATGAAGGAATGGCATGGTGTGGTCTACTCAGGACACATTCTTTCTAATCAGACAGATGTGGTTTTGAAACCAAGTTCTGCTATGTTTACTAGTAGGGTCTGATCAGCAGCTAAGTGGACTTCATCACATGAAGAGCTATTTTTCTCACTTGTAAAATAAGGATAATAACATTTATGCTTCAGAAGAGTGGAGAGAAAAGACAAAATAATCAATATAAACTACCAGGAAGTGACAAAAACATCATAAGCATGCAACTAAAACCAGAGTCATGTTTGTTTTTGCTATTGCTATAGACTGAATATTCATGTCTGCCCCAAAATCCATATGTTAAATCCTAACAACCACTGTGATGGTATTTGGAAGCTGGAGTTTGGTGATTAGGGCATGAGGGTGGATCCCTCAGGAATGGAATTAGTGCCCTTATAAAAGACACCCCAGAGTTATCCTGTCCCCCTTTTGCCATGGTAAGGACACAGCAAAAAGCTGGCTGTCTGGAAACCAGGAAGGGGGTCCTCCCCAGTCACCTAACCTGCCAGAATCTTGATCTTGGACTTCCCAGCCTCCAGAACTATGAGAAATAAATTGACATGACACTGTGTTACAGCAGCTTACTGTTCCTGGTAATAACAAATGAAAAAGTTTGCTGGGGGTAAAATTCTGGAAGGTCTTGACCAAGGAGGTGAAATCTAAGAGTGACAAATAGCCAAGCCAGGGCAGAGAACTTCCTAGGAGTTTCCTCCTCAAGTGTTGGTCTGGGCAGAGTTTGCATTTCAATCTCATGTTCCCCCGTGGTTTCCCGTCTTCTCATCTGTGCTGGTATCTGGGCCTGGATAGTCTTAATAGGTCCACGTGAAGACCCAGATCAGGGTGATGTGACCCAGCTGCCGACGACCTCTTGTTTCAGAGACTTGGCCTCCTCTCAGACAGATGCCAAAATGAAGAAAATAACTTTTCCTTGGCTGTTTCCACAAAGTGAAATGCCAGTCCCCAGCCTTTGGATTTTTTCCCCTTCTGTTCACCCCGCTGTTTATGGAAAATGAATCATGCAACTCATTTACACACAAATGGAGGGTTAGTGTGGGGATAAACAGCACAACTTCCTGGAACGCGGACTGCTCATTGCATTGCTGCTGTAACCATGGCTGGAGACAGTTGGCTTGCAGAGAGCCTACTGGGGGGTGCGTGCTGCTTAGGTCAGAGGGAAGATCAGGCTCCTGGCCCGTCCACCAGGCGCAGCAATACTGGAGACAGGATTCTGTCTGCACATTGCTCTTTCCCTGGCATCAACAACCACTCACTCCAGTCTCTCTGACTCTAGTCCCTCATCTCCAATGAAGGCGGCAACAAGGACAGAGGCCACGGGTGTGTGTGGGGGGGTGGGGATAGTGGTGGGGGCGTGGAAGGGGAGGACATAAGGCAATGCCTTGGAGTATTGCTGCCTTCCTAGGAGGCCTCACAGTGAAGTCCCCAAGGCTATGTCTCTTCAAGTGCATTTCCTGGTGACAGTCCTGCTTCCTTCAGGGGCTTGGACTGAGTATCTTACTCCTCAAAATATCTTTCTTGGGTTTCACAACTCTTGGTCCCCAGGAACTCCCCCTGCTCTCTACTCCCTTCCAACTGCAGAAGATAAGCTGAGAAACGATCCCTATTTCCAGCAAGTGGAATCAGCATGAGGAAACAGGAATGTGTGTGTGGTGGTGAGAGGTAGCTAGAAATATACCTATGGGGACATGATGATGTTTTAGGACATTTCAGCAAGACTGGCCTTATACAAATCCCTACAGTTCCCAACGACCCATCCAGCTCACACATCTTCTCCGCCTCCCTGCAGACTTCGTCTCTTGTCCTCTATGGTCTCATAGCTCTTACAACTCCTTCTGTATTTGCACTAGTGATTATTTGCTTAGGTATCTCTCCCACCTCTAGGCAGGTAGCCCTGTAGGAACAGGGAGCCCATCTTATTCCTCGTGGAACCTTCGGCAGCCCCTGGAACATAGCAGGAGGTCCATAAATGTTGGGTGAATGAATGAATAGGTGTTCTCTCTGATGTGTTTGCCCTGCAGGATCATTTTTTAAAAGGTACTTTCATTTTTTGTTTTTCAAGTTAGAGCGAGGAAGGAGCACAGATCCCAGAATCTCAGGACCCAGAGTGGGGTTTCATCTCCTCAGCATGGCTGGTGCTGATCTACATGGGTTTTTCAGACAGGCCTGGTCAGACAGTTCCTGCAGTCTAAGCTTCCAAGTAGATCTTAGATGGACCAAAATCAATGAGCCGACTCTATCAGAATGACCGAGCATGGCCTCAGGGAGCAGCCCTACTCTCCCCTGCTGCTCCCAGCATAAGTACCTTCAGGGTTCGGCACCGAGGCTGCCAACAGGGCACATACTCACCACCAGAGCAGGGATCATAGGACAGCTCCCCTCACCATCAATTTGTTATCATTACCCCCACGAGGAGCTCTCAACAAGGCTTGGCAATGTCCCCAGGGGGGTCTAGGAAGCTGGCTCTGTCTCTCTAGTCAATGGTTGTTTCACTTTTCTGCTCTTCTCAAATCTCCTGCTCACCCCGCAACACTCCCATCGTTTCCTCCCCTTTCCGTGGATGCACTCCCCCATCCTTCATAAAGAAATTAGAAACTCCCAATGGAGACTCTTTCCTCCTGCCAGGTCCACAAACCTCCCAACCTCCACACTCCGCCTCTGCCTCTTTGCCTTTATTACAAAGGAGCGCGCAACCCTCCTCTGATGCAAGGCCAGGCTACCAGACCGATTCTGGATGTTGTCCCCTTGCCTCTCTCTCAGGGAGCCATTGCTTATTCACTCTCTCTGGATCTCCACCCCTCCCCTTTCTCCTGAGTCATTCCCTATAATTTTCAAGCAGGCTCTGTTGTTACTCTATTAAAATTGAAACCAAATAAGACTCCCTTGAGACCACCATTCCCCCAAAGTAACTATCTATTTCTTTTTCTCCAAAGCAAAAATTCTAGACACAAATGTCTCCAGTCTGATACCTCCACGTACCCGTTCACTCCTCAAGCTCTCCAGCAGGCCTCACCCCCTAACCAGCCGTGGGCAAACTACGGCCCGTGGGCTGGATCTGGCCCGTTCGGCTGTTCTATCCGGCCCGCGGAGCCGGAAGAGCGGAGGGTTCTCTTGCTCTCCCCTCCGCTCCTTTACTTTGAATTTATATTAGTTCACACAAACACTCCATCCATGCTTTTGTTCCGGCCCTCCGGTCCAGTTTAAGAACCCATTGTGGCCCTCCAGTCAAAAAGTTTGCCCACCCCTGTGCCTAAACACATAGCTCTGGCTACCATGGCAGACAACTGTCACTTCTACTCAAAGGGAGATCTAGTTTGCAGTTCACCATTGGAGAAATGACAGTAGCTTGGACCAGGAGGGTCACAGTGAAGGGCATGTGAGAGGTGGAGTAACTCTGGATAGATTTTTAAAAATATATTTTTATTGATTTCCGAGAGGAAGGGAGAGGGAGAGGGAGATAGAAACATCAATGATGAGAGAGAATCATGATTGACTGCCTCCTGCACGCCCCCTACTGGGAATCGAGCCCACAACCTGGGCATGTGCCCTTGACCGGAATTGAACCTGGGACCCTTCAGTCTGCCGGCCGAAACTTTATCCACTGAGTCACACCAGTGAGGGTAGAATAGATTTTGAGGGTGTGGCCAACTGCACCTGGTGAAAGGCTGAATAAACATTATAAAATGGAGAGGAATCTGAGATGACTCCAAGGTTTACAAGCACTTCAGCTGGAAGATGGTGCTACCATTACGGAACTGGGCAAACTCCAAGGGCAGACCTTTGGAGAATGGTGCATCCCCTTCGGTCCTCCAGGCTGCATGAGGGTTGCTGCTGGTTCCTCGTTCTCACTGCTGTTCCCCAAACACCTTGCCCAGTGGGTTCTCAGTGCTTTTGCTGTCATGAATGAGTAAATCTGAATATGTGATGGTATTGGTTTTCGGTAGACTGTTTTCAGCTGGAAGTAATTGAAAACCTTGACTCAAATGAGCTTGAAAAAATAAGCAGTTTATCATGTCATGAAGCAGGGAGCTCAAGCTCCAGGGCTGGCTGGTCGACCTTGTGTCTCTCTGCTCCTCAGCCCAAGTCACATCCAGCCCAGTCATGGGAAAAATAGGCAGCGACTCTCTCAAGAGTGAGAAAATCTTCCCCATGAGCCACCCAGCACACTTCCCTCTTGTTACACTGAGCAGGTTGGGGCACAGGAGAAAGGAAGCACCTTGCAATCCCTCAGGCCCCCTCTGGAACTAGGGCAGGCACAGCTGGCCCCAGGCATCTGGCTACAAGGCAGTGACCAAGTCAGGAAGAAGAGAGAAGTTCATGCGGTATAAAACCAACAGCATTGTGCTAACAAGATGCCTTCTAATAATGATAAGGAAATATAAGCTTATGAATACATTTTATGAATTCTGAAAATATTTGTAAAGAAACAAAAGAAAGTGCTTTGATGCCTATGGATTCTAGATATAACAATTATCCAAAATGTGACATGAGCCTTGCAATTGATTATCCTATCTAATAAAGAGGGAATATGCTAATTGACCATCACTCCATCACAAAGATGGCTGCACACACAGCTGAGGCCAAGTTCCCATAAGGAGCCTTAACGAGCAATCAGCAGGGACCTGAGGCTACGCCCTCCCCTGCCCCTGTGGGGCTTGACAGGGGACCTCAAGGTGCGCTTCCTGTCCTGGTGCTGGGCTAGGGGACCTCAGGCTGCTCCCCATCACCAGGTGGGGCTTGACAGGGGACTTCAGGCCATGCCCCCCACCCAGCAGGGCTTGATAGGGGATCTCAGGCCATGCCCCCCCACCTGGCAGGGCTTGACAGAGGACCTCAAGGTGCACTTCCTGTCCTGGTGCTGGGCTAGGGGACCTCAGGCTGCTCCCCACCACCAGGTGGGGCTTGACAGGGGACTTCAGGCCACGCCCTCCACCCAGCAGGGCTTGACAGGGGACCTCAAGGTGTGCTTCCCATCCTGGTGCTGGGCTAGGGGACCTCAGGCTGCTCTTTCCGCCCCAGTGCCAGGCCGGGGGACCTCAGGCTGTGCCCCCTGACCCCGGCACCAGGCCAGGGGACCTGAGGCTGCGCCCCCCTTCCTAGCTGGGCTTGACAGGGGACCTCAGGTGGTGCCCCCACCCAGCAGGGCTTGACAGGGTACCTCAAAGTTTACCCCCAGTGCTGGGTCAGGGGAACTCAGGCCATGCCCTCCTGCCCAGCGGAGCTTGACGGGGGACTGGAGGCTGCGCCCCCCTGCTGGTGGGGCTTGATGGGGGACCTCAGGCCATGACCCCCACCCAGTGGGGCTTGACGGGGGACATCAAGGCATGCCCCTGGCCCTGGTCTGGGATGGGGGACCTCAGGCCACACCCGCCGTCCTGGTGCCAGGCCAGGGGACCTGAGGCTACGCCCCCTGCCTGGTGAGGCTTGACAAGGGTGGAACTGGCCAGGTCTGGATCTAGCCCAATGGGGGGGGGGGGGGGAGGCGGCCAGGTCTGGGTCTCATGTGATTTTGAGGAGCATGTGGGTGGGCGGGGACTTGACTCTGGGTCCCATGGTGCGCCCCAGACTCTGACAGGAGGAAGGTTTTCATATACATTCTACTAATCTTCTTTCATCTCTGACACTTCTATTATAGAGAAAGGGCAAATAGCAATATTAAATTATTTCCTCTAATTAATCCCCTCTTAATGTGCACAAATTTCATGCACCAGGCCACTAGTTGATCTATAACCAGGAAAACACATTTCCTGTGAATTTAAGATAGCTTATAAAAATAATTGCACATTTCTTACTAAAGTGATTTAGTAAATATTTCTTGAGTACTATGGGAAAAGACATAAGTTTTTTTTTTTTTTTTAAATATATTTTATTGATATTTTACAGAGAGGAAGGGAGAGGGATAGAGAGCTAGAAACATCGATGAGAAAGAAACATCGATCAGCTGCCTCCTGCACACGCCCTACTGGGGATGTGCCCGCAACCAAGGTACATGCCCTTGACCGGAATCGAACCCGGGACCCTTCAGTCCGCAGGCCGACGCTCTATCCACTTATGTCGGCAAGACATAAGTTTTAAATGGAAAAGGAATAACAATATATATATTCAATTTGCCCCAGTTCATCAGGAGGAAAAGGGGAAAGGCACCAACAATTGCTGAAGGCTGTCCTGTGTGCTTGGTGAGGTTATTACATTGAATTATCCCAAGAGTCCTACAGATGAGTCATTATTATCCTCATCAGACATTTCTAATGGTCACTGATGTCTGGATTACTTCTCCTTCAGAGTTCCTGGAAGGCAGCACTTCCCAGGCCCACGGAGGTTGAGTCTGTGGCTATAAGTCACACAGGCCACTTCTGCATTGGGCAGTAAGTGCTGGTGTGAAAACTTCCACTATCTTCCCCTGCAATTGCACTGGGGGATCCATGTGTTCCAGATGACATGGCTACAGGATGATGGAGCCTCCATCCCCTGCCGGGTCCCTGAATGACTGTACGGAGCAGAGCTGCCTGCTTGCCTATAATGGATATGTAGAGCTAGTGAAAAACTGTTGTCATGTTAAACCACTGAGAGAATTGGGAGTAGTTACTGCACCATAGTATACTTTATTCTAATATAAAAAATGAAGGAACAGAAGAGTCATGTAACTCACCCAAAGTAACCAAAAGGGGAAGACTAAAAAGCTATGAACAGATTTACACAATGCTAGCTTCCAGATTATGCAAAGTTCTTGTTACAAAACTGGCCCTCAATTAATGTTTTATCTCTTATTACTAATAATGATAACTTACATCTTTTCATTATGTTTTTGATATTTGAGCCAAGGTTTTCAAATATATATATGTATATATACCAGGTGTACCAGTTAATAATGTGGATTTTTTTTCAATAGATGGAGTTACACATATGTCGATATATATGCAATTTGATATGTATGCTATTTTGTTGTATTGATAACAAGCTTCAGAACTTCATACGTCAAATTTGCTGAAAGTGTTAACACCATAGATATTTTTATGCTTAAAAATGTTGAATTTTATGCCCCCCAAAAAAGAGCATTTGTGGGAAGTTTTAATTCATTACTTTATTTTGAAGAAATGTGCTGCTGAAAGTTATTGTATACTTCAGGAAGCTTATAGTGAACATGCTCCATCTCAAGATACTTGTGAACGCTGGTTTAAACACTTTAAAAGTGATGATTTCTATGTGAAAGACAAAGAATGTCCAGGTCAACCTAAAAAGTTTGAAGACCAACAATTACAAGCATTATTGGATGAAGATGCATGTCAAACTCAAAAACAACTTGCAGAAAGATTCACTGTTGCTCAGCAAACAATTTCCAATTGTTTACAAGCAATGGGAAAAATTTTAAAGGAAGGAAATGGGTGCCACATCAACTGAATGAAAGACAAATGAAAGACTGAAAAGTCATCGGTAAAATGTTGTTTCAATGGCAGAAAGAAAGTATTTTTTGCATCAAATTGTGACTGGCGATGAAAAGTGGATTTATTTTGAGAATCCCAAATTCACAAAATCATGGGTTGATCCAGGTCAACCATCAACATCGACTGAAAGTCCAAATTGCTTTGGAAAGAAGACAATGCTCTGCATTTGGTGGGATCAGGAAGGTGTGGTGTATTATAAGCTTCTAAAACCAGGTGAAACCATTAATACTGATCGCTACTGACAACAAATAATCAATTTGAAGTACGCTTTGATTGTAAAATGACCAGAATGGGCCGGAAGACACAGCAAAGTAATTTTGCTTCATGATGACGCACCATCACACACTTCAAAACCAGTTAAAGACATTAAAAGATCTTGCCTGGGAAGTATTAACCCACCCGCTGTATTCACCAGACCTTGCTCCTTCATAACCACTTGTTCCGAGCGATGGCACACGCACTTTCTGAGCAGCACTTGAAAACGTATAAAGAAGTACGAGATTGGGTCTCTGAATGGTTTTCCTCAAAACAAGAAAGTTCTATTGGGACAGTATCCACAAATTACCTGAAAGATGGGGGAAATGTGTAGCTATTGATGGACATTACTTTGAATAAAGCACTTTTGATGTTTCTCTTGAATTTATCGTGTTTTCTTTGATTACAAAATCCGCATTAGTAACCAGTACAACTGGTATATATACACTGAGTGGCCAGAATATTATGATCTCTGAATGCATAATAATCTGGCCACTCAGTATATATCCTATATAATAAAAGGCTAATATGCAAATTGTCCCCTCGACCAGGAGTTCAACCAGCAGGCAGGCCAGCCAACCACCCTTGTCCCCTCCCCCTGGCGAGGCTGGCTGGACCCCACCCATACACAAATTCATGCACCCGGCCTCTAATACACACACACACACACACACACACACACACTGAGTGGCCAGATTATTATGTGTTCAGAGATCCTAATAATCTGGCCACTCAGTGTGTGTGTGTGTGTGTGTGTGTGTGTGTGTGTGTGTGTGTACATGTATATATATATAATGTGTGTGTGTATATATATATAATGTTATGTGTGTATATGTTTGTGTGTATATCTATATATTCTCATTTAATTCTAAGCTCATTCAATTCACTAAGCTCATTTGGTCTTTGTAGATTTCTCTCTATATATCTATCTATATATCTTCCTTTCTTCCTTCTGTTAAACAAATAATTATTGATTTTCCAGGGTGTGCCAGGCACTGTATTAGTTTCTGGTATACTGTGGAGGCTTCCCAGGAATTAGATTCAATGACTTGTGTATAGACTCACAACATCTAACTAGAACTAGAATTTGAACACAAATTGTCTGTTTTTAAGTTATAGGAGTTTATGCTGTAGGAGAGGGCTAAGAGATCTCTACAAATATCATTAAAGACAGCAGTCCAAAAGGTCAGGGGAGTGGTATAGAGTTTGTTCTCAATATATTCTTATAATTGAATGAAAAGCTATCGTGGGGATTTAAGAGCGGAGGGCATGATCACTTCCAGCTGGGGTTGCTGGCAAAGGTTTTGCGGGAGAGTGGCGCTCACTTGAGTTTTGTAGGATGGGTAGGACTTTTGATTAAAGACAGTGACGTGAAAGGGCATTCCAGTGGCTTAAAATGTTCCAAATGCATTTGAAGGAAATGTTTAAAATGCTGTTGGCCACAGTGTGGGCTCTGCGTTGGGAGCAGTAGACAGGTAAAATGGAAAGAAAATTGTTCATCTATGGAATGTAAGAGCAGAGAGCAATCTCAGAGATTGACCCAACCAGGGGGTCAAAGGGCTTTGATTTCCAGGATGAACTCTGTTCGGTTGGGAGTGACTGCATGGATGATTGTGCAGCTCATTAGTGCTCAGTGGGACAAAGCCCAGAATTAATAAAAAATGAATTCTGAGGGCACTCCAGGAAAGAAATGGTGCTTGAATGCCACTCATCCAGCATCACTGATCTTGTCCAATCACTTCACAATCAAGGGAACTATGATCCAGGGAGGGAAAGCAACTCTTCCTAGATCTCAGGGCTCCCTCCTACTCAAGGCTCCATCCTAGCACCATGGAACCAGAACAAAGACCACCTGACTTCTTTCCTTGTGCTTTTTTCCTCCACACTACGCATCAGATTCTGAAAGACCTCATGTATGGGAGCTATTGTGGAGGCAAAGGGAAAGCTCTGAACATTTTCCCACAGACAGCCTGCATGGACAGGAGTGTGAGAGTGTGCTGGGCAGATGGGCATGGGGAAGGCAGAGGCAGGCAAAGGGTTAGTGAATTCCAAAGCAGAATTAGGAATCATGAATTAGAGAAATGGGGGTGGAGTGGATGGACGAGTGTGATTACGACAGAGGAGAAGGAATTCTGGTTGTTATTAACAATACTGACAATGTTGTTCATAAACAGGATCAGATCACTGTTGTAGAAAGTGATGTTGAAAAGAACATTTCCCCTGAGAAAGCCCGGACTAATCCCATGTTTAAACAATCCCTGGATGCTGTATTCCAGGCTGAAGTTAGCTGTTTCTCCGAGTGCCAGATACCCATATGAAGATGAAAAGAAATGAGTCCAACATCTGAATGTTTGGTCTCTGTGACGCCAATCGTCCTGCACAGCTGATTCAAAGGCAACAAAAGGGCATGGGCTGAGTGCAGTCAGGGTGCTGTGTAAATCCCAACAGGGCTCTGAAAAGTTTGGGCATGTAGAACACATTACCCAGACAACACTCATATGTATCATTTTGGCACATCTACTCACTTGACAAGGAGATGAGGTATAAGCAACATCATCCTATCTCATAGTGAGTGGTCTATATAACAGCAGTCTATATAATTCAGAATAACTGTTGATATAACAGCCAAGACAATGACGTGGAACACTCACTCTCTGGGGAATTTTGAAATATTTTCTAAAAGATATTTGTACTGGTAAAAGCATATACTTGAGAATGATAATGGGATGGAATAGACAGAAACAGATACTGGGTGACTTTGGGAGAAATCTGCCTTTGGGTTTATTAATCTTAATATGCTTAAATGGAAAGACAGCCTGGCTGCGGTGGCTCAGTGGTTGAGCATCAACTTATGAATCAGGAAGTCATGGTTCGATTTCTGGTCAGGGTACATGCCCAGGTTTCAGGCTCGATCCCCAGTGTGGGGCGTGCAGGAGGCAGCTGATTAACGATCCTCTCACATCACTGATGTTTCTATCTCTTGCTCCCTCTCCCTTCCTCTCTGAAATCAATAAAAATATAAAAATAAATAAATAAATAAATAAATAAATGGAAAGACAGGCACATAGTAGGTACTCAAGCAATATATATTTTTCATCCCACCATACTGATACGACACTTAAAGTTCATAAGGCAGCTCGAGTGAGCTCCATTTCATTTGATGACCATCAAGTTAGGTGAGCTCTAAAAGCATGAACTGCCCAGTGCCACCCAACTAGCAAACGGTGAGGACCAGGTTTGAACCTATGCCTTTTGGCTCTATTTCCAGTGTACTTTTCACTGCACCATAATAATGAACATATTATGTATATTGCCATTTCTTCTTAGCAGGCTATAATTTTGGCAGTCTACACTGAATTTTATTTTCCACTGTGGCTTGTGCAATAGTTACCTCCACTGAGTATTTTTAACTGACAGAACAGATTTTTATTGAAAAAACCAATTGATGCATTATCCTGAGAAATGGGCTATACTTTATAATAATATCTGGCCCCAAGAATAACGTGGGGATCATAGCCCATTTTCAACTTGGAATCTAGGGGCATCTGTCCATATTAAAGGGATTTTGGTACTGCTTTTAAATAAAGAGGCTTTCAAAACTTCCAGATTGTACATATTAAGAAAGCTCTGCCTCCAATTGTGTTTTTTTCACTTCAATCCATTCATTCATTCATTCATTCATTCATTCATTCATCCAGCCATTAAACATTTATCATGCGCCAAGGACTGTGCTAGGGGCTGGAGAATAAGAGGTGATATGAATAGTCTCCACCCTCAAGGAGCTCACCGTTTGGGCAGAAACAGACAAACAGATGATGAATTATGAATGATGATAGAGCATCAAAACAGACACAGTGCAGATGGACAGGGCACTGTGGGATGCTGAGGAGGGGCGTCTGACTGAGACCAAGAAGCAGAGAAGTGGGCAGGGTGGGATTTCCAGAGGATCTGCCATCTGGGCTGAGATGAAAAACATGTTTAGACATTATCAGGGTTTAGAAGAGGGTGAGGCACAGGGAGGTCTCTCCAGGCAGAGGGCTCAGCAGAAGCAAGGTGCAGAAGGGTGAGAAAGCAAGGTGAGCAGCGTGTAGCCACAGCGAAGGGGAATAAAAAGATGTTGGTGAGGGACGGACCATGAGAAGCCTTGGAGTCGAATATCTTCCTAATTGATACACATGGAGGGATATTTTCATGCCAGTCCTGCCAGCTACTACTGATGAAGATTATGTGATTTGCACAAACCCCAACACACACCCCCTGACATACATACGCACCACAAATCATCACATTAGGCCTATATACACTGAGTAATGAATAATCAACAAAGGCTGTTTTAAATTGCCAGATGATTTCTTCTCCAGCTTATTTATTTGTTTGGCTTGTCTCCTAAGTCCAGTGGACTCATAGTCGCAGGCATTAGAAAGCAAAGGAAGGCAGGCACTATTAGGCCAAGCAAGCTGGACAAAGTCCCGTGGATATCCAGGCCTCCTGGCACTGCAGTGCCTCACACCCCTACAAAGATGTAAACAGCATAAACTACCTCTAAACCTTCAGGAACAAACCTCCTCTTAGTTCCTCGGTCAGTGGAGTACATCTTTCCAAGGAAACATACGTACGGAGGATGAGTCTAGCAAGAGTGGACACTGGTCAGGGAAGGAGACCACAAATGTGTGTGTTGAGAAAATGTGACTCAGAGGACCATAAACCCTGGGAGCTGAGCATTTCAGGAAGCCAGTTAAATAGGCGAGGAGCCAGCCAGGGCTTGCTACATCACTACATGGACATTATTTACTTTGTGTACTGCTCAAGGTTGGATAGTGTCAGGTCTAAATAGTGGCCAGAGTCAAAGAGAAAAGCCGTATGCGTAGTGGAGGTAATACTGAGTCATGTCTACTTGGCTCTGCTCTTAGAAAAATCTCTGACAAATTTTATAGGCAAAATTGGCATCTCCGATACAAAGTGGTTGCCCATTCTTGTTTAGTCAAAATTCAAATGTGTTTTTATTTTAATTTATTTTTTTAATATAGAAAGCTAAGCTTTATTGTTGCTGCTTCTAATTTCTCCCCAAAGAAATATGTATGATATTACAGTAGTTCCCAAGAGCAACTCTATAGTTGAGGATCAAATATGTTTTTAAAAGAGAAATAATGGAGGGGAGAAAAACCTATTAATCTCTGTTCTGATGAGGTGAAGCAGCAAATTTAGAACATCAAAGATCTCTGCAGAGTTTGCTGAATATAATAAAATTCAATTTTCACAAAAAAATGCTATAGACACAACAGGTCTTTTTCCATTGATATATCCACTCTTTCACTTAATTCAATAAATTAGTGTGTTTATAGCATGCAGTTTTGAGTTGCATTGTGTCACCCCACCTTACCAAATTTATGTGTTGAAATTCTAACTCCCTAACTCCCTATACTTCGTTTTTTAGAATATATTTTTATTGATTTCAGAGAGGGAGAGAAAGATAAAACATCAGTGATGAGAGAGAATCATTGATCAGCTGCCTTCTGCACACCCCACACTGGGGATCAATCGAGCCAACGTGGGCATGTGCCCTGATAGGGAATTGAACCAGGACTTCCTGTTCATAGGTTGATGCTCAATCACTGAGCCACACAGGTTGAGCACCCCCTATACTTTAGAATGTAACTGTATTCAGTGACAGGGGCTTTAAAGAGAAATTTAAATGAAAATGAGATCACTAGAGTGGGTCCTAATCCAAGATGACGCATGTCCTTATAAGAGGAGGAAATTTGGACACAGGCATGTGCAGAGGGAAGACAACATGAAGGTGCAGAGAGAACACTGCCCATCTACAAACCAAGGAGAGAGAACTGGGACGGATCCTTCCCTCAGGCCCCCAGCAGGAACCTGCCAGCACCTTGACCTTGGACTTCTAGCCTCCTGAACTGTGAGATAATACAGTTCTGTTGAAGTCATTCAGTCTACAGTACTGTTATGGCAACCCTAGAAAACTAACACAATATGCATACTATTCTATCTAGATGTAAGTTTACCATGGGAACATTTATTGCCTGCTATCTGCTGCAGCATCCTGATTTCTGTTAGAATGACCTCTCCTCATTTTATGTCCTCTTGATGGGACTGCAGATAAGACCCCCACCTCTACACCTGAGGGTGGGGTGGAACTGTGCCCCAAGTTAGGCCAATTGGACTCTCTCCTGGGACTTTGACTCTTTAAAAAAAATTTTTTTTTATTGATTTCAAAGAGGAAGGGAGAGGGAGAGAGAGATAGAAACATCAATGATGGGGATCGAGCCTGCAACCCGGGCATGTGCCCTGACCAGGAATTGACCCATGACCTCCTGGTTTATAGATCAATGCTCAACCACTGAGCCACGCTGCTGGGCTGGGACTTTGACTCTTAAGTGGAGCTCGGATGAAAATACTGATAGAAGCTCATTCCTGGTACTGAACAATGAGGCTGCTAAACAGTGTCAGCAACAGGGAACCGTGTTGCTGGGCGCATCCTGATGTTTTGCAAGCAGGGTTGCCTAGCATTCTCCTGGATTCTGAGAACTGGCCCCAAATCTTCTAATAAATTATTTTATCTTAACTCAGGAAGACATGTTTTCTATAATTGGCAAGTGATTATTCTCCTAATTCAGTTCATGGAACTTTTTTTCCTGTGAACATATACAAAAAAAATAAACTTTTTATTTAAAACCCTTTCCTTGCTTAGTTCTCTTTTATTCTCCTAGGCTGGCTTTACACAATCCTTCCATAAATATTTCCTAAACACAAACTATGTGTCAGGTTTGTGTTAGGGGATTTCATCAGGCTAGAAGATGATCTGTGTAATGTGAGGAATTATGGAACATTTATAAATTAGACATTTCCTATATTATTAAACCTAGCCTATATACATTCACATCAGCAGCTCCCATTGAGTGGAAAACTCCATCTAAACGAAAGGAATTTAAGATCAGAACCTGTGTACTTAGGACCTACTGTGTGCAAAGGTTCATGTCAAATACAATTCGCAGGTAACAAATAAGAACACGCTCTGTATTGAACACCAAACCTTAAGAAAATGAGAAAAGTCCTCTTGAATCCTCTTCATCCTGACAAGGCCACCAAGGGGGGCTGTTGTGTTTACACGATGTGACACACTTCAGGCCTGATATCATTTCATCCTCATGGCAAACGTCAGAGGAGGCTACCATTGTAACGCTCACTTTACAGAGATGAACACTGAGGTTGAGAAACCTTCCCAAGTCCCTCAGCATCCTTTACACCTTCAAGTGGCACACGAATCCCTCTAATTCCATTGCCCTTTGCCACCACTAACAGTTCAACTATCAGAGGCCAAAGGAACCCTATTATCCTCTCAAAAGAGCCAATGAAACAGAATAATAACCTCCCACCCCAAGGTGCCAGGAGCTGCAGTTAGAATGAGGATGCCATGCGCCATGTCTCCTGCCCCTCCTGGGTTTAGAACTGTATTTGACCGTTCAATCCTTCCTCACTTCCCAGGCAGCATACCTGTCTCATGCCTAAGCCTGGGGATGTGAGCGTTGGCAGCACAACACCAAGACCAGAATTTCAGAGTAAATCAATGTGCATCTGCTACGGAATTCACCGGGATGGGGTTTTACACTCATCATTACTTGGTTCCTACACTTACTGAATGGAGGCTCATCGGCCACTCCCATTGCTTATAAAATTTTCTAGTAGACAAAACTTGAGAGCTTGGTTCCATGTTTTCCTGGGATTCTTATCTCATAGGAGCATCAGTAATCAAATCAAAGTGGCATTGACTAGCCTGGCAAATGAATAAACCTTTACTTGCCTGCAACTTCAGTTGAAGGCATCAAGCTCTCTCAAACAGGCAGCTACTTGTGCAAACAGGCAGCTACTTGTGCGAAAGAAAGAAAGAAAGAAAGAAAGAAAGAAAGAAAGAAAGAAAGAAAGAAAGAAAGAAAGAAAGGAAGGAAGAAAGGAAGGAAGAAAGGAAGGGAAAGAGAGAGATAAATCGGCAAGGAAAAATAGTGTAACAAGGACCACACTGAACCTACATTAGTTTCCCAGCGACTTGCAGAGTTTGTAATTTTTATCATTTACCTTTCTCTCCACTACCCCAATTCCTAGGGGAGGGCTCATTTTTTATTCATTCTGAAAGTTTACCATCAATCATCCTCTTAAAGAGCTTGCCAGAAACTTGGACAGAGCCTCATAATAAAATTGCAGAGACAGAGGACTAATTGATTTCTATAAATAATGTTTAGCTGTAAAGATATGAAAGGTGGTTAGAACCACATGTATTAATCTCCTTTTTTGCTCCATCTGTGTCTGCAAAAGCAGACTGTACCTTGACAAAGTACCCTGACTACTTTGCCCTGCACACACACAGCAGGAGATTAACACCAGATGGCCCACTCCTCCCACCTCCTGCTCCTCCCCTCCCCTCCAGCCCCGCCCCCACCTCCTCTGGCCAAAGCCTCTCATTACTCCTCCCCACCTCCTCAGTTACTATCTCGCAATTATGAAATTTTACTTCCATCACCATCCCTGCTCTGACAACAGGCAGAGAAATGGACAGATGTCCCCCGATTTCTCTCTGCGCTTCCACCTTTCCAGGAGGCAAACAAAAACACAACCCAAACCCCAAAAGCGAAAGCTTTTCAGCAGACTGTGAGACTGACAACGTTCAAGAAAAAACAGTAACTACTGGTGCTCAAGTCTCATTAATGTGTGTATCTTGGAAAGAGGGAGGTTAGGGAGCCCTCGCTCCCAGGGACGCTCTCACGCGCTGCTAGCTTTAACCACTTTGCACAGAAACACCCAGCAGTTACCACTTGTCAACATCACATAAAATGGGAACAAAATTATATCTGGGGGAATGCGTGCCGGCTGGACAAAGATAATGCCATAAATCTCACAGTTATTTAAGAGTTGCTGGAGAAATGGTGAGAACTTGCAGAGGCGCCATCTGCTCGGGCCCAGTGTGATACACTGAAACAAACAGCGAACTCGAGACGGGTCGGGGCTGAGTGATAGATAACCGAGTCTAAATTATGAATATTAGGTCATTACATCGAAAAGGCTGATTCATAAGGGCACCCTCTTAAGCTGGTTCAGTCAATCAGCTGGTCCTAATTCCAGCTAAACACAACACAAAATGTTATACTTAGCATCGAACCCCACTTTTCTGGCTATAGATGAAATACAAAATGAATGACTAATTTCACTTGGGAGACAGGAAAACTGTCACACTAGACAGAATTCAACAAAATTGGCCTATTTCTTTTTTGCGTTTTCTTTTTTTGGGGGCCTAGACTGCTGCTAGGTGATGGTAGATAGATATTGTCCATAAACAAGAGTCTTTTTAATGGGGGAATGCAAATGACGAAGTTGAGCTAAATAAAGCGATTGTAGCCCAGCCAGCATGATTCAGTGGTTGAGTGTTGACCTATGAACCAGGAGATCACGGTTCGATTCCCGGTCAGGGCACATGACCAGGTTGCAGGTTCGATCCCCAGTGTGGGGCGTGCAGAAGGCGGCCAATCAATGATTCTCTCTCATCATTAATGCTTCTATCTCTCGCTCCCTCTTACTTTCCTCTCTGAAATCAATAAAAATATATATTAAAAAATTAGAAAAATAAATAAAGCACATTGGTTGACTTCTGATCACATCAAATATTCCTGATGATTATCATACTTGAAATATGGTCATAATTTCAAAAGCTTTCTCAGATACTTTATTTCTCCTTTAATATGAGGCAGATAAGACTCTATCAAAGCTTTTATTTTAAGGGGGAAAACCCATGCTGTGTTTTATAATTTTAAGTCTCAGTAAAGTTAACCACACTTGTAAAAAATCATTTATTTTTAGCACGGACTCCTTCTCTAACATTCCCATCGCCTCCACATGTTTAGTTATCTGTCTTTACCCCCTTGAATCGGCTTCCTCTATTCATGGCAGGGGTTTCCCATTTCTTTTTTTTTTTCTTTTTTAATATATTTTATTGATATTCCACAGAGAGGAAGGAAGAGGGATAGAGAGCTAGAAACATCGATGAGAGAGAAACATCGATCAGCTGCCTCCTGCACACCTCCCACTGGGGATGTGCCCACAACCAAGGTACATGCCCTTGACTGGAATCGAACCCGGGACCCTCCAGTCCGCAGGCCGACACTCTATCCACTGAGCCAAACCGGTCTTGGCAGGGGTTTCCCATTTCAATGGTAAGCACCAGAAAGGTAGGCGCTTCTGGTTCCATTTTGCCCAGGGCCCCAGTGGCTTAATGAAGGCTACTAGCTCTGTTGCCAACCAGCAGTGTTTTGGATTTGCTGGGTTTCATCTACCATTTCTGTCACGGTCTAAGACATAGGGAAGGGAACAGTTGATTGAGCCCAAGTAAGTTTACTTTCTTCTCTTTCTTTTCTAAAAGGTGTTGGGTGAGGGGGGCGGGCCCATGTTGAAATTGAGCTATCATGCTACTTGATATCACAGTTATTAAGATGCTTCCAGGAATGAGGCAAGGTAACCCTTGAGGTGTATGCAGGAGGGGAGTTGCTTGGTCTGTGAATTAGTAAGGGTGTCAGGACACTGCATGGCTGATCCAACCCACCGAGTCCATGGTGTTCATTCCAATGGCTGAAGCATTTCGAGTAAGTGAAAAAATTAGCACATCTGCTCATTGGATCAGTGGAAGGAGCCGCCTGAGCCCTGAAACACCATGGCCGATGAGTCTGGTGAATTATTCAGCATTCCAAAAAGCTGGGGAGTTCTCTGTGTAGGCTGGTTGGAAAGTTAAGAGTGCCAAGAAATACATGGTACTGTATTTATATTACCTGGAGTTGAAGAACTGTGTAACCAGTTTCCACTGCTTACAGCAACAAACTGAAGTCTGAATCCGGGAGCCCAGAGGAACCCCTAAGCATAGAGCTCAAGCTCGGATTCCTCACGTCCAATCAAGTGAAGCCACCACTGCTTTTGGACCTGTAGGGTTACACCTATAAATGCACCCTCAAACACAAGATTGAAATCTTGAAGTAGGTCAATGATTCCGTGTTGGGCTTGAATGCATCGGTAGGTTTATAGCAGTAGACTCTTAGTAGAAGGATCTACTTAAGTGCGCCAGTGGAAACTTAGAGATCAAAGAGAATGAAGATAATCTGTGGCCTTCCTGAGTGCCAGGCCAAGAAATAGTCCCTAGCAAGACACTGTAGTGCCGACACACCCTTGAAGTCCTGAGAGAGGAAGGAGGAGCCTCCAGGAAAGCCCATAGGAGTGAGCTGTGGTGTCTAAGAAAAAGAAAGCACTGTTTCTCGGTGTGTTGGTGATGATCATTGCAGGTATAAGGTGATGGGGTCGGGCTGCCCCCTGATAGACGTCTCCCAGACAGACCCTTGCACATCAAGCTGAGTTGGTCAGATAAAGCTGCTGCATCGGCCTGCTCCCTGAGCCCTTTCATTTCCTCCTCACCTCAGTTCGAGGAATAGCTGAGGGCAAAGATTTAGTGTCCCTTTTCTCCCCATCCATGCCCCTTTGGCCAGAGTCCCCATCCTCTCCCTTTTCTGCCGTCCCAAGGTGACCAGGGCTCCTCTCTGGTTCCCAGGAGCCTGAGGTCACTTGCTGTGTTTTTCCACCAGAATCGCTCCTCCCAAGAGAATCTCTCAGTCCTGCTGACCTCCCTCAGCTTCACCTACCCGGTTCCTGCCCCAGGTACCTTGTTTTGCCTTAAACATGTCAAGCCAACCTCCAGGTCAAGATCTTTGAACTTGTAGTTCTGCAGCCTGGAATGCTCTTCTCTCAGTATCAGAATGACTCATTCCCTCCCTGAATTGATGCCTCAACCTAAATATCACCTCCTCAGAGGGAACTTTCCTGACCACTGTTATAAAAAAAACCCCACACAACAAAAACAAAAACAAAAAACAAACCACCACCCACCCAACACTCAACGTCTCCTCACATTGCCATTGCTTCAGTTTTCTCTGTAGCACCTGTCACACTAGGCAATAGTCAGGTTTATGTCTCCCCCCATCCCCTTTATTATTTTCTTTTAAATCGTGAGGGCAAAGAACTTGTCTTTCTCATTGATAGATGGCGCCTTACTTGGTTGGCTTTCAATAACTATCTGTTGATGGTTGAATAAATGAAAGAATACACTGGAATCAGACAACAGAGTGTGACCAGTTTAGAGCAGTTGTTCAGCACTCTGAGGGTTGTGACTCACATCTACCAGCCCTGAGAAGCCTCATCCCCTGGTCCCCCTGTATGAAGGACAGCTTGCTTGCCTACATCAGAAGAAATCAGGGTATTACTTGGTCTCATCCTTAGAAAGCAGCCAATATGGGAGAGGTGGTACTAAACTGGAAAAGAGTAATCTCACAACTCTGAAGGTCAGAGGTCATCTGGGGTCCTGAGTTTTCCAGCCTCTAATCTCTGAGCAACTTCCTGCTCTATTTCCTCCACTGTCTATACCCGAGGTCGGCAAACTGCGGCTCACGAGCCACATGCGGCTCTTTGGCCCCTTGAGTGTGGCTCTTCCACAAAATACCACAGCCTGGGTGAATCTATTTTGAAGAAGTGGCATTAGAAGAAGTTTAAAAAATTTGGCTCTCAAAAGAAATTTCAATCGTTGTACTGTTGATATTTGGTTCTGTTGACTAATGAGTTTGCTGACCACTGGTCTATACCATCTTCCTCTGTAGGGGCTGTTCCTGACCAGACTGCACCCCCTTTCAGTCCCCCAATCCTCTTCTCCTGAGACTTGAGGGCAGTATGAACAAGATTTCATCTAAGTACTTTGGGTGGAGAAACACTATTCTCATCCAAACCCTGTCATGTCACTTAATGATTGAGAAACGGAGGGTCAGAGAACTGAAATGGCTTGGCCAAGGTCTCACTGCTAATGAATGCCACAGCCCAGCCTAGAGCCCAAGTCTCCTGATAACAAGACTGGTTCCAGCTCTACACTCCATGCTACAAATAATAAATAGCCAATACACCCCAGGCTGCTCATCCAACAATCAATTTAATTCCACAAACACTAATTGCGTGCCCAGAATGTACATGGTCCTGTAACTGTTTAGAACCTGGGGTACAAGAATGAAAACAGTAGAATACCTGTCCCCAATGAATTTACTGAAACTGTGAATACAGAATGAAAATTATTATAATACATATATTTTTGGCATTGAAATATTGATGGATAGGCAATTAGTGCAGTAATCAGTTAACTATAA
Organism: Plecotus auritus; assembly: GCF_963455305.1. Taxonomy (NCBI): domain Eukaryota; kingdom Metazoa; phylum Chordata; class Mammalia; order Chiroptera; family Vespertilionidae; genus Plecotus; species Plecotus auritus. The sequence goes on from NC_137774.1 coordinate 27,575,014, forward strand.
ACAGAGCCTTCAAGCACCTTCTCAGAGTCTTCTCTAACAGTTATGCTTAGGTCTTACCCTGGATATAATTTTGAGAGAGAGAGAGAGAGGAATGGTGCTGCTCTGGCTTCTTCCATTTATCCCTTACTGGCACATATCTCTGCTTCCTTCAAAGACCTTAAACTGCTGGGCTGGTGTGGCTCAGTGGTTGAGCATCGACCTATGAACCAGGAGGTCACAGTTCAATTCCCAGTCAGGGCACATGCCTGGGTTTCTGACTCAGTCCCCAGTGGAGGGGGGTGGGGTGTGCAGGAGGCAGCCAGTCATTGATTCTCTCTCATCATTGATGTTTCTATCTCTTTCTCCCTCTCCCTTCCTCTCTGAAATCAATAAAAACATTAAAAAAAAAAGACCTTAGGGGGAGGGTCCCTTTCAGAAGCCTTCACAGCATGGTTCTCATTTACTCTAAAGTCCTGGGGTGAAACTAAAGAGATGAATTATTTCTACCACTCAGTATGCCCCACCCGACCCTCTGCCCAGAGGCCCATGTTCAACTTCTGCATTACTGTAAAAACTGTTGATCACTACTAACCCAATCAATAATAAACATCCCCTCCATCAACCAAAGGCACATTGGAAGTCTTCTGGGTTAGTGATAGGGATTCAAGTACATGCACAATCAGTAGGGCACATGTCAGTCCGTCCCAGCAATGCCTAATCCTGGCTCAGCATTCAGAGATGATCTACAACAAGAAAACTTCATGCTAGACTTTATAAATCTTTCTTCTCCATCATCACAACAATAAAGTCCAAAAAGAGTGAAAGGGAAGGAGAGCAAGAGAGAGAGTGAGAATGGGGGCGGGGAGGAGAGAGAGAGAGAGAGAGAGAGAGAGAGAGAGAGAGAGAGAGAGAGAGAGAGAGAGAGAGAGAAAACGAACCACTGGGCAAGTACAGGGGCAGAAATATTAAACAAGAGTTGACATTAGCATGGAAACAAGCAATTCCTAATTTCCTTGTATTTACAGAAAAAGTCAAGGATATGAAAGAAACCAGAAAACAAGGTAATAACTTGCCTCTAGAAACCTCTTTCCTTCCATCATTCCCAGTCTCCCACCTCCCCAAAGATAAAGATACACTTTTCAGTCCCAAACTACTAGGATCAAGACTTGCCGGGTGTAGAAACGAAACTGGCTTTCCCTCCGCCCAAGCCAGGATGCGCCCCAGCTGTAGCCCGGGTTCATGCTCCCATTCTCCCCACATTTCCCTGCCTGTTGCCTGCAAGACAATTGTCTCCAAACACCAAGGATTGATATTCAGAATTGTTTTCCTACCCTGGTTTGAGTCGCCTCCATGAGAGAGCCCGGGGGAGTTTGAGCTCTTCAGCAGAAATAGAGCCTGGGGGGTAGAAGGAAACCCCTTCTCCCAACCTCCACACAGTTCCTGTTGCCAAGGGAACCCTGGCTTTGTCCAGGGAGGCTAAGAATGGCTGCCTCTCCCATGGCCTGGCTCCAGGAATGGCCAAATAGCAGTGCAGGGTCCAGAGCAGAGGGAGGGGAGTGCCACACTCATGCTCCGGACAAAGAAATCACTTTCAAAGAGAGAAATGGTGAAAATGAAGGTCTTCAGAAATGCCTGGTGGTGAGGGAGGAAGTTTATGGGTGATACTGTGAGCAGATTTGAGTTGTGCCCCTTTAAGGAGTGGGATTCGAATCTCTGTCTCAGAGGATAGAGGGAAGGACAGAGACAGGGAGAAGAGGGGAAGGTTGAAAGGAGTATGTCTCAGCCTCCCTTGGTGGAGAGGCTGGATTGGTTGAAGAGCTGTCTCTTTCCTAGAAGTCTGGTGGGTTCTGGCAAGGAGATGAGAGCATCATTTTGCTGGTCGAGCACAGTTTTCATTTTGATTTGCCCTGCATTTTAGGGGCAGGGGCTAACTTTCCTTTTCAGAACAAATCATCTCAGGCACATGCTTATTTCAAAACTCATTTGTCAAGAGTAGATCAGGTTGGACAGTAGTTGGGAGATTTTGGATGGCTCTCAATTCCTACCTTACTGCCTAGCACAGTGTAGGCGCTCAACAAAGCATGTTCTGTCGAAAGGGCTGTAGGAGGACACTTGTTTCTGATGCTTTGTCTTCCCAGCAAGGCAGAGGGATGAATATCTGATAGATAAAGCCACTGAGACTCAGAGGTCGTGGCTTACCTGCGGACCAGGACTGAATAGTAGTAGGGGAGGGACTCCAACCCCGAGCCCATTACTTTTGACCACAATGTCTAATTGCTTTTTTAAAATAGAGGACTAGCCTGGCCAGTGTGACTCAGTGGTTGAGCATCGACCCATGAATCAAAAGGTTACTGGGTCGATTCCTGGTGATGGTACATGCTTGGGTTGTGGGCTCGATCCCCACTAGGGGGGTGTGAAGGCAGCCGATTGATGATGGTTCTCTCTCATTGATGTTTCTATCTCTCTAGCCCTCTCCCTTCCTCTCTCTCTAAAAATCAATAAAAACATGTTTTAAAAAAATAGAGGACTCAACAGAACGCTCTGTCCAAGTATTACTGTATCTGGTTTGGGCTACACCTGGGGCAAGACTAGTCACACTGAATCACAATACAGTACCAAGACAAATTTACACACACACACACACACACACACACACACACACACACACACACACACACACACTTCCCTACAAGGTTGTATGATTGCTACATTACTTATCTTCTCAAGCTCAGCTCTGACATCAGGAACTTCCCATCACTATCCCCAAGCTCAGCTTCCCCAAGCACTTTGTAAAGATTCTTCTCATAATACTTAGTACCCTGATTTAGTCATTGGAACCTGTGTATATGATCATAGGGATGGCCCTCTACTAGAATATAACCACTGTGAGTGGAGGTACCAGGCTTCATTCCTTTTTTTGTCTCTTAAACACCAAATAAGGTACCTAACACATAGTAGGTGCATGGTACACACACTCCAGAACTGAAGAGCAATGAGTCCATTTGCAAATATTTTATTGAGTGTTAACTCTAATCTCAGGAAGGATTCAAGAGATTTTGAAGGTATAGAACCTGCCTGCTTTGCAAAGTTTAAGATCTACATAAGGTACAGGACTGGGCCTTAGATTTACTTGAGCCTATTGCCGTGAGTGTATCTGAGAGTGCTAGAAGTAATAGGAGCATTTATGTTATGGATAAAAACAGCTCTCTCAGTGGTTTTGTCTGTCAGATTGTGGCTGTAAAATTCTAGGAGCCCTGACCTGCAAACGGGCCCAGATGGGCTTGAAGAGACCATGCTTATTTCTTCTTGGCAGTACCCTTGGCTTTTTCAGACAGTCTCCTCTAAAGAAACCCTAGTTAAGTACACATTACCTACTGGTAGGAGGACTGGAATGAGCCCTATTATAGCAATTTCCCTACTCTATGATGCTACCTCTCTTTTGCAGAAACACTAATCTAAATCCATTAAAACCCACTATCAAAATATATAGTTGATGCATAACCAAAAAAACAGCAATTCTGGACATTCTTATCAGCTTGGGGTATCTGGACCCACAGTTTTCTTTCATTCTCTCTAGGGGATGCTGACACTCTACATTCTTTGCGTGGCTGACGGCACTAATTTATCAACCAGGAGAAGGTTCAAACCAAGCGAACAGAGTCCCCTCCTCACTGTACCTTCATGATGGAAACAGCAGGTGAAAAGTGCTAGGTGCCAAAGAGAGTGGTGGAGGACTACTGCCCTCGGGTCATCTGAAGGTCACAGATGAAGACTGAGTCCCAGAGTTGCATACTGAGTGAACAGAGATAAACTGGACTCTAGAAACACCCAACACATCATTCTGAATGGTCTTCTGGCCTCAGGTCCCTCTCTCCTCCTGCCAGCCTCCCACCCTGACCTTGTGACATCTGCAGGCTGATATTTCCATCTGGCCATGTCCCTCTTCAGAGTAAGATACTGCCGCATCTGTCCCTGGCCCTAAGATCAAGTCCAATCTAATAGGCTTTCTGTGGCCTGCCCTTCCCAACTATGCCTCAGAGACTCCATTCACTTTCCCAGTGTCTCACTTCCTTTCTTAAATACTCTGAGAAGTTATTTAATTTCACCATATTCTTGTCTTGCATTTTCCTCAGCCAAAATGTGACTCAAGTGACGGCAGTGTCACTGACATTGCCCCAAATGACTTTCAAGACTCTCTGCATGAGACCTATGAGTTAGACATTGTGGAATGAAGTTTTGGTGGAAGAAAGGATTATGTTATGCTACCATGGAAGGAAGGGGCAGTGTCTTGATGCTCAACATTCATCATGGGGTGCTGTGCATTCTGGAGTGAGAGTGTCATTAGGGGAAGAAGACATAAAGGAAGGGGGAGGAATTAGAATTCAGTTGTACCCAACACTCAAGTACATTCATACTTTCTGGGCACAAACTAACTTCTATTTAAGCTGATACCATTACTATACCTTGGGGTCTCACAGTTAAAGGGGCTGGATAAGTGAGTTAAATGAGGGTGGTAGGCCTGAGTGAGACAATAGGAAAAAATAGAGACAAAATCCTATGTGTAAAGGGAATAGCAGTAATTCACTCTAGCTGCTTAGGGACATGTGGGATTGTAGCTCAGAATTGCCAGAGTTTTTTACCTTTTTAAAGAGAACTTGGAAATATGGAAAACTTTCCAATTTAAAAATGTTGATTCCACATGTTAACCAACATTGTGTAGGGCAAACAGAATACATTGGTGGGCCATATTTAGTTCATGAGCTGCCACTCTGTGACCTCTGCCCTATATGGAACTTTCCAGAATCTGTGTATAGGCATCTACAGGTGGGGGGTATCTAGCTGTCATCAATAATCCAGACCACAAAACTTAGGTAAAAACCATCCACAGGGCAACAGGGCGGAGCCATAATGATCTCAATGTGCTACAGTGGTTGAATAGAAAAGATGGAAAACAAAATAGTGGAAGACCTTCTGAGGAGGTGGGAAGTGGCAATAGGACTGACCAGTGCTCCCGTCCATGTCTGAGAGCTGGACAGCTCCAAAGGTGATCCTTCCTAAGTCTCCTATGGTGCAGGGAGGCTGGGCTTGAGGAGGCCTGGAAAGGAGGGAGTTGTCCCCATGGTGGATAGGATGCCATGCCCAGTGTAGACACAGGCATGACTCAGCACAGGTTCTTTTCTCACTGGCCTCAAGCATACTTTCCCCAGCTCTTAGCCAGAATACATTCAGAGTTTCACATCTGGAGAGGAGCTGGCAATGGTGAACTCCCCTTCTCTGAGGAAGACCTTTCTTCACTCATGAGCACCTGTAGGGGCACTGGTGTGACCACAGGTGGCCCAGCTATTCACAATGACCACCCTATCTGTGGCTCTCTCTGCTTAACCCTGAGAAGAAACCACTCCTACCTTTTGAATCCCTTTTCATCCTCACCCATCTCCTGCTTCCTGAAGGCTACAATACCATGATCATACCTCCCAAGAATCAGCCTTTCATGTGCCTTTCAGGTCTTCCCTTCCTTTGGTTGATTCAAATCTCACCAATTCTTTTTCTTCTAAGTCCACAGTTCCTGAGACACCACTTCGTATTTCCACAGCCACCAACCTCATCCAGGTGTTCCACATTCCAGATCCCTCCCACTATGGCCTCTGAAGAAGGTTTTCCTTGCTTCATTTCTCCCCACCTGCCCCTGTTTCCATCATGTCATCCGCTTCCTAGTATTTATTATTTTTTATTAAAATACACCAACATGACCTTAAAAGATTGTTATATTTTCACTGGCTCTATGTAGAGCCTATCCAGTTACCTTCAGGCCATGGAAAGAGGATGAATTTTGGAATCACAGACCCAAGTTCACATCGCGGCTATGCCCTTTGCTCCCTGTGTGATCTGAACAAATTGCGTTCTCTTGACTTCAGTTAACTCATTTTAAAACTGGGATAAATAATACATACCTTGCACAGTTGCTGAGAGAATTATATAAGCTAATATTGGCTATCTCATTATAAGTACTCAAAAAATGGTAGCGGCCATTAATATTTTTCTCCATAAATGTAGCATGGGGAGGGGGAGAAGTAGGGGTTGGCATCTGTCAGCTTGATGACAGCTATGTCAAAATAATCTGAAGCAAGCTAAATAAATGATGGAAATTTGTACAGTTTCATGTGTTCCGCTGTAGTGCAAAAGAAAATTATCAAGAGAGAAAGTGAAAATTCACTGCTACTAAGTTCCAGCAATTTTATCCCCTCAATATGTTAGCTGTTATCTATGTTCTCCCACACAGATATATGGCTTTGGTCAAAGAAAGTTCCTGCAAGGCCCTTGTAAACAACTGGATCATGCTCAACCCAATGGACTGCGCGTACAGATGGACTGTGGTCATCCTCTGTCTTTACCGTGACATTAAGCACAGAGGACTGGAGATGGATGAGTCCTCTGGGGTCAAACAAGCCTAAATGTGAATCTTAACTCCATCAAGGTCTTACCTGTGGGACTGGGAGCAGGACATCCAATCTCTCCAAGTCTCAGTCCTTTACCTACAATATTAGGATAACCACACCATCTGTGTAGGGGGCATTGGGCGAGTGGCTCATTCAAAGGGCCTCACCTATTTTACTTGTGCGACATGTTTCCACTCATTCTCTTCCCATTACTTAAGTGGACTCCAAGTTCACATCCTCTAGGAAATGCTCTTGATCAAGTCCTTTTGATAATGACCACTGCTTTATTCTCTATCCTCTCGGTGAATGAAATATTTGTAATTAAAATTTGTGATTTAGAGTTACAAAGAAGAGTTTTTGAGTTAGACAGACTTGGTTTTGAAATCTGGTTTCAATACTAACTAGCTGTGTTCCCTAGCCAAGTCTCAGTTTCTTGATCTATACGTGAGGGGTAATGAATCCCCTTTGAAGGGTTCTTGTGAGGATTCAATAAGCTAATCCAGGCAGTATTTAGAGCAGGATCTGGCGAAGAGAAAGGATCCAAGAAAGATAGCTGTTCTTACTGAGGTGGAAAGTACCAGAAGTGGCAACAATAGGATGGGGTTTCGGTCCCACCTTGACACAAATAAGTTGTATGACCTCTCGATTTCCATAACCTCTTGATTTCCCTATCCATACAAGCGAAAGGCATAGCACCTGCCTTGTATCTGAGGAATTACATGAAGATGAAATAATGTCATGGCTGTGAAGGTTCTCTGAAAAATGAGAAGCACAAGTTTTACACATCTGCTGGCATGACAGTTGTGTTTGACTGTGTGTGTGTGTGTGTGCGCGCGCGCGCGTGAGTGTGAGTGTGAGTGTCTGGAAGCTCCTGGAAGACAGGGAGGAGTCCCTTCAACCTCTTCTGCGCCCATTCCATGGTTTCTATTTTAATTCTGCCGCCTGCTCGGTAGACATTGCGCGCTTGTTCCGCACCCATGCCTGCCTCGTAGAACAGGCTGAAATAGAAGCACCCACCCTTACGTGTGGGCAGCGTTCTGCCAAGGCAAAGATCCAGCTCCAAGGTCCGAGGGCCTGAGCTGCCCCAGCGAGAGGGGAAAGATGAAGCATGTGTAATAAATGCTCTCCAGGCGGTGAGGGAAAAATCACCTAACACTCTTGTGGCTTTTAGAAAAAAAAAGAGTAAGAGAGAAGGAGGAGGAAAAAGAAAACGCTGGGCTTTTAAACAAGTGGCCGGGCTGTTTGTCATCTGTAAAATGAGGCGATGGAAAAGCACGAAAGGGCAGTGGTCACTGGGTCTGCTTCAGGGATTCGTGCCTCAGACGTCGGCTCCAGCGCGCCCGGGCTGTCCATCTGCAATTGCTTTTTCTTTAACCAAAACAGAGAACTCTCACTGCGCTGAAGTTTCCCACCTGGCTCAGGAGTTTTCAGACCTGGCCTAGGTGGTCTCTAAGTAAATATTTTCATCCTCACTCACTCACCTCCTCCTGAGGAAAAGAAAATCATCCCTTCGCTCAGCTAGAGAAGAAAGCACCCAAAGCAAACAGCGGGTTATTTGCACCACTGGAACCCTCGTTCCAGGGACTCCTGGGCGGGCATGTGGTTTCAATCAGACTGTCCGGGCTACTTGTCCATCTTCTAGCTGTGTCTGGTTAACAGGGACCCGGAGTTGAAGTTTGGACGCCTGTCGGAGCACTTCACTGCCTGTGCCGATGGGCATGGGGACTCTCGCCATCTTCCACTGGTTCTAGAAAGCCACCTGCGGGCAGAAAACTAAAAAATGGTCTACCCCAAAGTGCACACGATATTGCACCCCTGACTCTGTCTGTGGAGCCTGAGCCTTGGTGATCGTTGCGTAGCCAGTGGGGCCAATGGAAACCCTCCTGCTGTGGGGCTCATTCCGCGGCCCTTGCTCTCGGCAGTCCTTTGGTTTGGGCTCAGTGGTATTTTTCAGAAAGCATGTCAGTGTTCCTGCATTGTGCCAGGCACCATGCTAGCCTGCAGTGACGTAGCAATGAGCATGACCTCTGCCCTCCAGGGGCTCACAGCTCTTCTGATGAAGATCCCGATCCAGATCCAGATGTGCAATCACAAAAATAGTTGTTTCCTGGGGTTGCTGTAGCAGATTCCCGCAATCTGGGGGACTTCAAACAACAGAGACTCATTTTCTCTCAGTTCTGGAGGCCAAAAGTCTGAAATCCAGGTGTCGGCAAAGTAGGATCCTTCTGGGGGCTCTGCGGAGAGTCCATTTGTTGCCTCTCTGCCAGCTCCTGGTGGCTAACGTGACTCGTGGTGCTCCTGGGCTTGTAGCTGCATCACTCCATCCTCTGCCTTCATCTCTGCCCGACCTCCCAGCTGTGTCTGTGTCAAATCTCCTCTCCTTTCCACATCTACTGGATTTGGGCCCGTGCTCCATCCAGGATGACCTCATGCCAAGATTCTCACCTAATTACATCTGCAAAGACCCCATTTCCGAAAAGGTCCTGCTCATCGGTACTGGGAGTTAGATTGTTGACAAATCTTTTTGGGGGATGCAATTCAACCCACAAAGACCAAATGTGATGAGCGCTATAAAAATAGAGCCCAGCCCTAGCAGGTTTGGCTCAGTGGACAGAGCATTGACCTGCGGAATGAAGGGTCCTGGGTTCAATTCTGGTCATGGGCACATGCCCGGGTTGCAGGCTCAATTCCCAGTGTGGGGTGTGCAGGAGGCAGCCGGTCAATGATTCTCTCTCATCATTGATATTTCTATCTCGCTTTCCCTCTCCCTTCTCCTCTGAAATCAACAAAAATATATTAAAAAAATAAAAATAGAGTCCAGCCCAGGATGTGACTGCAGCTGAGAGGAGGGTGGTCCTGATGCAGCTGGGGTGAGAGTCAGGGACATTTTTAAAAACAGGTGACTGATTCCCAAGGGCAGTTTGGAGGACAAATTGGAATTGGCCTACCAGCGGGAAGCTTTAGAAGTTTCAAAGTGCCCTGCAGAGGATGACTCCATCTGCGGCATTTGAATGTTGATGGGTTCCATGGATCCCCTCCCTGCAGATCCCTCCTCATCACCACTGCCCGTGAGGCCCGAGGAGGATGGCAGTGCACAGAGGCACACTGGCTGGAATCTGAAATAGCACAGCTTCTAGCCCACTGTGCAGAGGTTCTCACCTTGGCCCCCCATCTGAACCACACACGAAACAACAACAAAACCCCATCTCATCCTCCTTGGCTTTTTCTCCACCTCATTGGACTCCTGTGTGTCCCACTTCTCTTCCTGTGAATTCCAGCTTGTTGTACCCAACACAAGTTCATTCAGATTCATTACTGTCATCTTTCTCTGGTGATCAGAACCTACCTCTAGGCAGACCGATCAAACAGAAATGGCGGGACTGTGTGGATGGGGTGTGTGGCGTGTGAATCATGCTGGAGACAGGAGACAGATCATGGAGAATCTGCAAAAGCAGCTGCGCTTCAGTAAAACACAAACTGGAAAAGGCAGGACAAAGAGAAGTAGCCCTCACCTGTCTGTAAACATCAGGAAGAATGTGCTGTTGGAGGACCATCTTGGCTCTCAAGGAATAAAGCCTTTAGCATCAGGAGATGCAAGCAAAGATGGATGGACAAGTGGAAAACCTGGAGGACAGAGAGCCTTCCTGAGGTGTGGGTGACTGTCCTTAGAGCTAGAATGTTCTGAGTCTGAATTTCATTCTAGAAACCTGCCTGCAGGTGGGCTCACCCTTCAAGCATAAGGTACAGATGAGGAAAATTCTTATGCAGTGTCCTTTGAGCTATTACTGGTTTAGAAAGGTTATGTGCTTACAAAGATATCTCCTACTAGGCCAGAGGAATGATTTACTTCTCATGGAGTGCACATGGCCAATAGCTAAGCTTGACATAATCTTTGTAGGGCAACTCAGTAAGGACAGTTTCAAGTCCAACCAGTTGATGAAATTATCAGAGCAGCATTTATGTGGTTTCTTCTTTGCCTCCCATGAAACTAGATGATATGATAATATTCTAGATGATAAAATAAGACCTAGTTATAAAGAATCAGTGAGTCTGCCCATCCAGCATGGCTCAGTGGTTAAGTGTCAACCTATGAACCAGGAGGTCATGGTTTGATTCCAGGTCAGGGCATATACCCGAGTTGCGGGCTCGATCCCCAGAGTGAGGTGTGCAGCAGGCAGCCGATCCATGATTCTCTCTCATCATTGATGTTTCTATCTCTCTTTTCCTCTCCATTCCTCTCTGAAATCAATAACAAAAAAATGTATATATTTATAGAAAGAATGGGAGAGTGTGACACAGGTTTGGTAATGCTTTTTGATAACAATATCTGAGTTCTCTTTTATGTGAAACAATTCATGAATTTGTGGACATTAAATACCTGCACATCCAAGCCAAGATCACAGCACAGGGAATACAAACTGCACTGAAAATCATTTACTCAGAGAAAGCCTTCCCCCCACCACACCCTGATAAATGTTTTTCAAATGGTCCTTTATCCGAAATAGCCCACCCCTCTAAGAACACTATATGGCCGATTCAGAAGGCCACATCCCATGCATTTTTGTTGCCATCCCAAACTCGTTATTTATGTGTGGCTTTGGATGGTCTTCAGAAGGTTTGTGGAAGCATTCACACGAATTCAATCCAAAACGTCACTCTGAGGCTGGACCATTCTTTATGTGACAGCCCTGGCATCCCGAATCATTTTACAGTCAAATCTCAGGCACATGACCTCCCAAAGGAAAAAAAAAAAAAAAGTAGGGGAAAACAGCCAGCGGCCCCTGTCCTCAACGACTCTTTCTGAAAGGCTCTATGGTATTCCATATTAGAGGCTTGGAAAACAACCATACGACTGTCAGCAAACAGCAGGAATTGTACTGGCAAGATTGGCTTGCGGTGGCTCTGTCTACAGATTGTGTTTCTTGTCTGCCTGCCAAGACCCACTGTCCCTGATAAATGTAGCACTCAGAGATGGCCAATCAGAGAGGCGGATTGTACCACACAAACCAACCCTCTGGAGAAGACCAGTGAGGCCAGATCTAGAAAGCAAGCAAAGATGGTGGATTGAGAATGAGAGAATCTAGGGGGTCACTTTTGGAAAATCAGGAGCAGATCAGTGCATAAGCATGACTTGCACATCCCCTATAGGTAAGGCCACTGGTGGGGATTGTGAGGACAGAAAGAAATACATGATGTAACCTTTTACTCCATCAGCTTTCAGTCTATGTGGGTAGCTAACAAATACCCTATGTGGGAACATAAAGTGACAACATAATTTTAAAAATTGAGTTGATGCAGGGTTATAGCAGTAAAATATTAATGGGGAGCATAAAGAAGAGATAACTTCCAATTTGGAATATCTAGAGAATATATACATTTTTATTTAATTAGTGTCTTATATAGCACTAGATCTGAGTGCCCTAATATTAACTCATTAAATTCTTCTCACAGCCCTATGACATAGGTACTGTTAGAATACTCTTTTTTTTTTCTTTTTCTTTTTTAGATGAAGAAACAAACAGAAAGGTTAAGTAGCCTATGTGAGGTCACACAGCTATTAAGTGGCAGAGCTAGGATTCAAAACTTCATGGGAGGGAAAAGAACTTAGGTTGGACCTTGAAGGTAGCTTGGGATTTGAAAGGCAAGAAGATAAGAAGGTCTTTCTTTCAGCTGGTGGACCCACAGGCCATTGGTGAGGAAGGGAGTGGTATGATGAAAGATTCATACTTCTCACTTCTGGGTGGTTGATCTTAGGGTAAAACACAGGGACATTGGAAAAGGAGGCAGAGAAACAAATTGAAAGACTGTGCAATGAATTAGCCAATACCTTCACATTGAAGATCACTACAAAGTATAAGAGTAATTCTTCTATTTTTTTTCTCTACTTTCCAAAATATGAAATTGTCAATCAGGTCAATGATTGTGAGATACTCTAGTTTTAATGGAATCAGACTTTCAGTACTTTTATGGAGAGATAAAGTCCCTCACCATACTGAGATCACCCCTGCATTTTTAAATACAAATCTGCATTGGGAAATAATTTTAAAAACAATCTGTATTAGACACATAGCATTCTCAAACTCTACCTGGCTAGGCAACCTACAGTGTAAGATCACCAAAATAGAACTTTGCATTCTCTTTTCCTTCATAGAATGGAAATGTCTTTTACTTCACTTTCTTTCTCAGATCTATAAGTTTTTTTGTATGGGTGCATGATTTCATTATGTACAGGCCTAAATTCCTCTTTTTCTTTCCTGTCCTTAATAGACAATATGACACCCAGTTTCTCCAATCGGGATTAAAAAAATATATTTACAACTGAGCAGGACTAGTTAGCTACAAGCCAGCATCAAGCAGAAAAGGCTTGAAATGAGTAGATTGGAAGTTTCTAGAAACACTCATCAAGGCTCTAGTAATGGAAGGGAGTTCTAGAAAGGCATTTGCCTCACAAGAAACTTCTTTAACAGTGTGAAATTGATTCCGCATAAGCATAGAGTTCCCTATGGTTTTAGGGTTTGTGTCTAACAGAGTCAGGTCCCCTAAGGCAGTGGTCGGCAAACTGCGGCTCGCGAGCCACATACGGCTCTTTGGCCCCTTGAGTTTTTAGCAAAGGCCAGCTTAGGAGTACCCTAATTAAGTTAATAATAATGTACCTACCTATATAGTTTAAGTTTTAAAAATTTGGCTCTCAAAAGAAATTTCAATCGTTGTACTGTTGATATTTGGCTCTGTTGACTAATGAGTTTGCCGACCACTGCCCTAAGGGAATAAATTCAGCCATTAAATTCCATAGGTTATATCCAAAGGGATGGGTATATCGTTTGCTGGGAAACCCACTCAACTCTTCTCAACCCTCCAAGATTTTCATTTATATCTCAATGATTCCTATAAATGCATCCAGCCTGCTGGATCTTTAATATTTCATTTTTGCGTATCTTTTTCCTGCTAAATTGCAACTGTTTGCAGGGCAGAGACTGTATCTAATTCATCTGTGCATGTCCACAACCCACCACATAGTTGATGTTTCTTAAATAAATTGTCTGGTTTCCTTTGTAGGCATAATTGTGGCGGATTCCAAGTCTTTAGGTAATTTATCAAGGGTGATTCTACTCTTTCAAAGCAACAAAAGTCGTATCTTTGTGACCTAGCCAAGGCAAGGATTCTGCCACAGAGATCTGACATTGAAATATATTTATTTGGACACGGTTAATATGTTTCTTTTGCCTTTTCCCCAAAGGTTAATTTATTGTTTATTCTATCCATGGGTTTAGCATGAAAGTAGAGAAATATCTAGGAGACTGCATATGTCTTTCATGCATCTTAGCATCTCAAGTTCAAATGCCATTTTTCATTGCTAAGAAATACTAGGAACCCCCGCCCTTGTTCTGTTGCTTCTTGCCATGTCAGACATGGCATCTTCCATATAATCCTGTTTTGCAGGTTATTTGGACTTTTTCCCTCTCTCTCTGACAAAAGTCCTATTTCAACTCTGTTGATCAGCTCAGAATTGTCTGCCAAACACATCCTTCCCAGTCTCTGTGAAGTATACCCAGATCCCAGCCAAGGCCCTTTGTTCTGGTACCACAGGCCACAGGCCAGGAAACTAATGTTTCCTCTTCAACCCCATCCTCAGCCATCATGTGCCACATCCTCCTTTCTTTTCCAAACACATGACCTTCAGATGGCAGAAGAGATGTAAACATCTTCTATGTCCCTCCACAATTTTCCATCGAGCACCTGAAGGTTTCTGGGGACCCATCTCACCATTCATTCTCATAGGAGCCAGAAGAAAGGGACAATAAAGCGTGGGGTTCAGTGGCCTTACCTGGCATATTGCCACATGCCTTCTAATGTGCTGTCCCTACCCAGCTGCCTCTGGAGGTCATGATCCAAACTCTACCCAGCAGATCACTTCCTCTGAGAATGGTAACAGGGTTCTTTTACACACAGTTCCTGCAAATTTCCTCTATTATTGTTATGCATAGGTTGGTGCTTTTTTCTCCTTTTTTAAAAAAATCAAAATGTCTTGAAAAAGGCTCCACCACAAGAATCTCTTGGTGGAATTTCCCCTTTTATTCTCATTCATATAACTTTGACGTCTATTTCCATTCATGACTTTAGCTTATTTTTCAATCTGGTTGCTTTTTTTCTGTATTAGTTTTCTACTCCCTAGTCTAATAAACTAGAATATAACAAGGTGATCCTCAAATGTTTTCCCTCATCTTTAGCAGTTACCACAGCTTGACTATACAGCAAACATAACTCTTAGTTCATAACGTCAGGGGAAAGAGAAACACGATTCTGAAGGTCAGAAAGTTCTAATCCATGGGAATCATGTCCCAGCCTCAAGAAGAAATAGCATCTAGCTCGGGGTCACAGGGAACAACTGTTTTCAAGCCTCGCTGATGGAAACAAGTCAACCTCCTTCTCATTCATTTTCCCTTTAAAAGAATTTATGTAGGCCGAGAATCTTTGTCTAGCTTCTCAATAGCTGATATTGAAATATTAAGACCAATAATAAGCTCCGTGATGTTGTAGAAAGAACACCACGCAAGGAACCTAGAGAACCATGTGGTTCGGGCTATGTATTTGAACTCTGAATCGCATGACCTGATCTATTAATGGAGGCAGAAAATATTTCCTGCTTTTCACTGGGTGTTTGTGAGGGTCAGACATACACACATACACATAGACACGTATGTGTACATGAATAAACACACACATATCTTACAAACTGTATAATGTCTCACAAATACTACATTTTAGGTAATTATCATAGCATTTTAAAACTAGCTTGGCATCCTAGAGCCTTATAAAAAGAACAAGCTAAAATGAAAAAACCTAGGCTCTGTGATTTCTGCAGCAAAGCTGGCTATATAATAATACTAGAGGCCCGGTGCACGAATTTGTGCATGGGTGGGGTCCCTTGGCCTGCCCAGCGATCAGGGGCGATTGGGTCCATTGGGTCCATCTCACACAGTCCTGATTGGGGCGATCAGGGCCAACCGGCCTGGGGGAGGAACCACGGGAGGTTGGCTGGTTGCAGGAAGTTGGCTGTGGGAGCACACTGACCACCAGGGGACAGCTCCTGTGTTGAGCGTCTGGCCCCTGGTGGTCAGTACGTGACATAGTGACTGGTTGACCGGTGGTCCAGGCGACCAGTTGTAAAGGTCGCTTAGGCTTTTATATATATAGATTGAGCAGGTCATTTGTTGTGTTTTTGAAATTCCCCCTGATGTGAAATTGGGACAATGATTCATCCCTGGCTTTCCTCCAGAAAGGGCTGCTCTCTGGCCCAAGGCTCCGCCTCATCCCCTAATGAATGACACCAGTACCCCAATTCACTTTTCAACTCACTATTTATCCTAACGGTCCATCTAGACAACATACCAGAAGATGAAACAGTAATGCCAATATCTAGTCAGGGCATATCCTACATGACAGTTGATTGAGGTGGAGATAGAAGGAATTGACATTTCATTACACTAGGGTATTTTATACTAGGCTATAAAATTTTACTTTCTAGTATTTTATAATAGGGTAGAAAATCACTTGAAGTAGAGCCTAATATCCTCTTAGCTTATAATTCTGGACAGCCATACCATCCTTCATGAATTAATTCCCTGCCTACAATTCTTTTATTATACACTTTAGCCAGCACTGCAGGTTCCATCCTGATTCATACTGACAAGGCATCTGAGTCAAGGGGAAAAGATCATTGACGGGTACAGACACAGGCCCATGGCATCGGGCACAAAGCAATTCTATGGAACCCAGAGCCCAAATCTGTGAGCACAAAGGAGGGGGTGCAGATATGTGTCCACACACACAGACACACACAAACATACAGGTATATACACCCCAAATGGCATTATGGCTGAGAACAAATACACTTTGCTATTTCATTTTTAATGCTGGCATTTTTCAGTAGAGCAGAACAAAGAAAAACTCATGAGGAGAAGGAAGTGCAGTGAGGGGTTTTATTGCTTTTGTTTGAAGTCATCCATGGTTAAGTTGATTTTAATTTAAAAGTGGGTTAGTTTCACATGCAAGGTCGGACACTTAGCAATTAACCTTTCACCATGTAAAAATCGATGAGCTCGTGGACTTGGAGAAAGGCTGTTTTGTTAGTTTTTTACCCGAAAGAAATGTACCAGGCAACTCGAGGACAGACGAACTTAATGACAATGACAAAAATGAGCAGGTATTTCTTTGTGTACCTCCCCCAGCCGATGTCATGGAGAGTTTTGCTTTCCTGGGCTGATATCTACAAAGGTAAGCTCAAACGACACTTTTCTAATGGTCTCTCACATGGAAATAGAATTTATTTTCCTGTTTTGTGCCTGGCCCTTGCAGCAACTTAGTGATTTTTAGGAAAACCATTCTGAAGTAGCATCCTCATGACCTTTCCTACTGACCTCCTTCACATACGGGGTATTGATGTGTTCTGATTTTAGGGAAACCCACTAGAGAGGGGCCTGCCTTTATCAAATAACGGAAAGCTAAAGAGTAAATATTGGTAGTTAGAAACTTTTCTGAAATGCACTTGAAAACTCATTACAGTGGAGCCTTCGCTGTTGCAAGAGGTGCTCTGAGAGCAGGCGGCCATGCAGAGGAGCACGGCCCAGCCCCAGGCAGCCTCACAAAGACCGCCATGGGGAGTGGAGCAGGCTGGCTGCCCACCCTGAGAGCTCCAGAAAACCCCCAAGTTGCTTTAATTACAAGTTTCCTTATTTATTCAATGCAGAGCGTAAGTATTTCCTCATTGATTTGAGAGGATTCGATGATACCTTTATATTAAGTGAGAACAAGAAAACTGGACCCAGCTTGCATGGAGTGAGCTGTGTCTGCACACCATCCCCATGGCTCCAAATATTCCAACTGCAAAGCCAGGACAAACTACCAATAGGGACCACTTGCAAAGAGCTCCAGCCCTGGATAGCAATTAAAGCCATGAGTTTCCCACATCGAAAGGGATCCGTGGTTAGACTTTAAAAAATATATATATTTTAATCAAGAGGAAGGGAGAGGGAGAGAGAGAGAAACATCAATGATGAGAGAGAACCACTGATTGGCTGCCTCCTGCACATCCCACTCCAGGGATCGAGCCTGCCACCCAGGCATGTGCACTGACTGGGAATTGAACCATGACCTCCTGGTTCATAGGTCGATGCTCAACCACTGAGCCACACCGGCTGGGTGTGGTTAGGCTTTTTAATTGGGGGGGGGGTGTCCCATCATTGGATTTTTTAAAAATATGTTTTTATTGATTTCAGAGAGAGGAAAGGCGAGAGAGAGAGAGAGAGAGAGAGAGAGAGAGAGAGAGAGAGAGAGAGAAAGAAAGAAAGAAAGAAAGAAAGAAAGAAAGAAAGAAAGAAAGAAAGAAAGAAAGAAAGGAAGAAAGAAAGAAAGAAACATCAATGATGAGAATCATCGATTGGTTGCCCACGTCACATCCCCTATTGGGGATTGAGCCCACAATCCAGGCATGTGCCCTGACCAGGAATTGAAATGAGACCTCCTAGTTCATGGGTCGATGCTCAACCACTGAGCCACACCAGACGGGCCATAATTGGATTCTTAAAGTTAGGATATACACATTTGTAGATTTGAGGGTAAAATGTGCATCACCAGAAGAGTCTTCACATGACCAAAGATTCGCCATAGCATATTCTTAATAGCGACTTGCCCACCTAATTCACATCTCTTCACATGGCCTAGCTCTGCAGAACCACCACTGCGGTGAACTGTCACTACAGTCCTGTTCTGGAGCAACAAACTATTGATTGCATAGTGTGGGAGTTCTAAACTTATTGACCATGCATGCCCTCAGACCGGGTCCAAGATTGAAGGCCCCTGAAACAGGTCCAGCTCTAAGGATAGAATAGCACATTTTGTAAGGAGATACACTTCTAGAGTCAGAGATGAAGATTTTTTTCTCTCTAACTGAAGCAACTTAGATAGCTTCAGAGACTTCTGATTCGGGGTCATATGTGTTCTATGCACTTTCATTTGGATAGTCCTTCAGGGCATCTTAAATGGAGTAACACACTATTTCAAAAGCTACCTCTAGAAACCTCCTGAAAATTCTGCATTTATACATTGCAAAGCTATACAGATGCTGTTGATTTTAAGACCCGGGGTGTAAAATAATAAACCACCTGAGTTGGTTTGGCTCAGTGGGTAGAGTGTTGGCCTGTGGACTGAAGGGTCCTGGGTTCGATTCTGGCCAAGGGCATATGCCTGGGTTGCAGGCTCAATCCCCAGTCAGGGGCGTGCAGGAGGCAGCCAATCAATGATTCTCTCTCATCATTGATGATTCTATCCCTTTCTCCCTCTCCCTTCCTCTCTCTAAAATCAATAAAAATATATTTTAAAAAATAATAAACAGCATCATGGATAGGGAATAGGGAACCACTGTCTCACACCCTAGCTACCAACACTGAAAATGTTCCACTGCAAAGCAAAAACTTCCTTCTGCTCTTTATCTGTCTGCAATTCTGACAGTTCCCTCCACTGACTCCTCAAGCTCTTCGGTGTCATGGAGGTTTCACTGTTATAGCACAGAGCTGGGTGCTTTCTAGCCTCTCCCTCCCTGCCTCAGCTGCCACAGTGAGTCTGAGACAGATGCCTCGCAGCTTTTGTGAACAGGTAGCCCTTTAAGTAGCTTGAAGAAGAAGAGGAGGAGGAGGAGGAGGAGGAGGAGGAGGAGGAGGAGGAGGAGGAGGAGGAGGAGGAGGAGAAAAGGAGTTAGAATTTGACAAACATCCAGATGAGCTAGCCTCCCAGGACTCCATCCAAGGCTTGACAAGTCGCTATACAGAAAAGCAGTCTTTTGGAGGCCGGTTGCTTGCCAGCCTGCACATCAACTCCGGGAGAGGGCAGAGCACCAGCTGCTTGCACGCCCTCTCGGGCTGCATCTGCGAGAGCAAAAAGGACTCTTCAGTTTCAGCAAAGTGAACGCCCCCCCTTCACCCGCTCATCAAAATGCCACTTGGTTGGCTTATTGAAATATCCCCCAACCTGGTAAGCCTGCACAACTTCTCCCTGCTAACCTCTGCCCAGGGAGACGTCAATAAAGAAACAAAATGCAAATAAATTAGCATTCATCACTGCTGATCTAGTATAAATATTTATAAGGGAAAGATGCGGTGATTTTGAGTGATACCATGATCCCGGCCCCACATACACCGTTAAAAACAAACAGTGCTTGCGAGATCGCACTTTGCTTCTTTTTTTTTTCTTTCCATTTCACATCACCATAATCACCTAATAAATATTTAAATGGACCCATTTGCTGTAACTATAAAAGAACCGTGTAAACTTGTTGTCATCTAGACACATTAGCCGTGGTGGAGTCAATGAATTTCAACAGTCACTTAATATTGCAGCCACTAGCTACCTTAAAACTGCCAGCCATGGCCTGCCAGGAAGCTACTGTAACAGCCCAGCCCACTAACTCTGAGCAAGACACGAGCTTCATTATGAATGCTAGCATTGCCGCTCTAATTAGGCCTGGGAGAAGTTTAACAACCATCCTACAGTCTTGCTGCTGACAAATATAAAAATAAAGCCTTGTTCGAATTAGCAATGTGAAGTGAGAAGGTCTAGAAGCACCAACTGTCTGACCGGCCCTGGAACAGCTCTAATCTATAGTGAGGTTATTTTGGTTCATAAACTGCTAGTATGTTACCTGCAGGAGGTCCCCCCTGTAAAATGAATTATAGTAAGCTATATGTGATAATTAACCATGCATTAGCAAATATCTTGAAACAGGGAGGCTCTGTTTTCTCTGTATTTTGACTAATAAAAGCATGAATTTGTTCAACAAATGATCATTTAGGTTGTGGAATTCTAACCATATTGGAAGGACAGAGTGAGTAATACAACATTGTGCTGGTCTAAGGGTTTCCTTACCCAAACAGGCTGCTTAATAGGCAGGCTCCATACTATGATGCTATTCACAGACCTAAAAACCACAGCGTTGAGAAGACAAATACAATATACATTTAAAATAATATGAACCTTGTGCTCTTACTCACTTTAAAATCACCCTATATGTGACAATTAAAAACACACACACACGAGTTAAGTTCTACTTCAGAAAACAACCTTACATTTAATTTAAAGCAATTTAAAAACAACTGCCGCAACATTGCAACAATTAAAAATATATCATTGTACTTTTTTTTTCTTTTTTATATAACAGATTCCTAAGAATTTTCTTTAGGAGGTTTCAGTCATGCTCTGCGAATCAAAGTTAAATCACAACAATGATAAAAGCGACACTATATTTTCTGGATTATTTAAATCATCATCCAAAAGAATACAAGGAGTCCAGCTGGTAGGTATCAAGGACTTGGAAAGAAGTGTTTGGGGTACTGGGCTGATGGTGGCTGGGCTCTGGAAGGCTGATGAGAAGGGGTGTCATGTCCAATTGTCAGTGAGAACAGGGGTCCAGGTGTTTCTACTATAAAGCTGTGAACAGGCTGCCAGCAGTAGGAGGTGGAGATAGTGCTTTGAAATTTAGAGACTTTTCTCTTGTCCCACAGGACACCGCCTGCTTTTTCATAAAAGGGAATATTTCTTCCTTCTTTTTTTTTTCTCGTCTTCTAACCTTGCAGTTAAAATGCATATTTATATGTAGTATATATAAACACATGCACACATACTTACACAGATCTAAAAATAATCCAGACAGACCACGAAGGCAGATTTTATCCCAAATATGTGACCAATAGTTCTACTTTAAATAGTCTCTCCCAATCCATCAATAAGTTGAGGTTATCCTTTCTAAGCAGTTTCAAGAGTTTATATGTTTATACCTAAACTCTTTCCACGAGATATTAATAGACGGTATGCTAAAAGGGTTGTGTGGTCAGATATATATGAGAATCTCTGAGTTAAGTAAAGTGACATCGGTTTCTTTACCACAGGACTTCTCAGAGCCTTTACAACCTACCACCATGGGGCATTGTGGCCCAGTGTAAACATTAGGTACACATAGCCAGTTCTCATTGGAAAGAGTACCTAGTTTTATGAAGAGTTGCCCAATGATGCAAAAAGAAGAAAAGAGATGTTGACCCTGAAGATCTTCTTGAAGGACCGGGTGGGTTGAGGGATAGTCATCAGTGGATCTTCTAGGACAGAATTCCCAATATCCAATGAGAGAACATTTAATCCTAAGAGGGGTTGAGGGCTTTCTGCGTTTGTCTAAGGGGCTATCCTCTTAATAATCAAAACATCCCTCGATTGCAAACTGTTCACCCACTCCAGATTCTCAAGGAAAATCACAAGGCAAACATATTTCGTTATCTCAGCAAATACTGTCCACATTACATCAAAGCATTTTTACTCTTAATCATTGAACACCTACCAGGAAGGAGCAGGTGGGTGGCCATCTGCCTCCATGAGGGAAGTGAACACACACCCTCACTCTACACAATCTCTCTAGCTAAGACCAGCCTCGCATCCAAGTGTGATGTGTAGTGACTGTCTCTTTGAATGAGAGGCCTCTCTTTGAACCTCTCAGTACACTGGGTGATTAGAACAAAGATGATAAATGCCAATGGAAGCAGAAATCTGCAAAGAGAGGGAAGATTCTGGTGGGAAAATGAAAGAATGCTGGTGTTAAAACAAACTACAGACTTCATTCTGTGAATTTTGGGGTTTGGTGGTTGATGTAGGAGCCTGGAGAGAATCATTGCAAAGAGAATGAACATGGATCCTCTCGGCACTGACAAATATCTTTGGAGGCTGGTGCCACAGGAATGATCCTCAGCACCTGGTTCCTCAGTTCCTCCCTTCTCTCATAAACATGCGTTGCTGAAAAAAATGTAAGAATTTCAGTTTGTGTCCTGGAGGGAGAGTGGAATTGTATCTATAGGTGATTGGAAATGCTCAGTGCTGGCTTCCAGCTTTTGTAAAGTGTTTGTGGGAGTCTGAAAATGTGTGAAAAAAGGACGTGTTGTGCAAAGTGGATCCTGAGTTGTATTCCTTCATCTCATGGTAGAAGCTTTGGCTTAGAATCAATCAGATAGACCTGGGTTTGATCCTGCCTCTGATGCATATACTATCTAGACACCCTGAGCCTCAATTTTCTAATCTATAACATTGTGCTAACAAAATAATGCATGCAAAGTGGTGGACACACAGCAGGAGTTGAGTAAGTAACGGTTATCCCTCAGGCTTTGTCTAATGCCACCCAACAGGAGACGCATTCCACAGTGGTAGCCTTGTGCTCTGACCCAGGCGGACCTAGATTCCGTGTCCCTATTAAGAGGTGGGGAAATCTCAGTCTATAGGCTTAAATAATCAGTGCTTCTTCTGAGCATTAGCAGAGATGTGCCAAGGCTTTGTGCAAAGCAATTTTTGTGTGCATTTATCCTATTTAATCTTAATAAGCTGCCTATGATTTGGAGATTCTATTTTTAGTTAACTGTAGTCAAAGATAGGAAAAAAAAGGAAAAAAATGGGTCCCCGATGATAGAGTGGTTTCTCTCACCCCATTCCGCTGCCATCAGGACGGATCTTAAAGCCCTGTGCTGTTTCTGCACTATTTATTCCTCAGAAGGGTGTTACGGATGGGGCTTGGGAGCGAGTGCTAAGAGTGCCCCCTTTTGGTCCTTGACAGCCTTACAGCCAGTCTGGGAGAATTAGGTGTGGGTCCTCCTTGGGCTCTTCCTGAGCACATTCAGGGTTATTTGTGTCTTGTACTGTTGTGTCCCCTGGTCGGTCTGTATGTGGCTTTTACATTCCTTAATAAAGTAATAGACATGAAAGAATTCTGCGGCTGACGCCAGCAGCCGCAGAGAACACCAAGTCTAAAGTCAGCTAAAGGTAAACATATGGAGCCATCCAAGGAATGTAGCAATAAAAATTGGAACATATGACGGAGCCTCCCCTCCCCCCCCTATTTTTCTGGGATAATTGTGTTAAGGAGGGAGTAAAAAGCAGCTCTCCGCAGACAGCAAGACTTCCTTGTGATCTGCTGTCCTCTGGCAGGGGGAGCCAATCAAAGCATCTTTCAAGAAATAGTTCGCTTCTTCCCCCCCTCCCTCCCCCTGAATGAGTGTTCAACTACCAAAAACTCTCTCAAATCAAATCCAAAGACAATTATTTATTTTCCAGACTTAATTTAATAGCAAAAACACTCCCGGAGGACTGAATGTGGTATTTGACTTTTATTTGGGCCACTCTGGGCATCACCAGCGGCTGTATTCTCCAAAGTGTGACTTTGCAGTGAGCGCCGCGGCCCACAGAGCTATCCAGGGGCACTGGCTGGGATCCTCACTGCCCTTGCAACAGCGGCCCGGGGGCCTAGCCAGACACAGCACATAAATAACGCGTCTCAGTGCAAGATTGACTCGGTATTTCTTCTCCGTGGTGCGTACTTTTCATTCTCGTGGAGGGAAAACATGACCCCAGTCTGTCCCCAGACCACCTTCCCAGCCTTGTCTGACACCAAGGTGGCCCCACCGAGGGCCCTATCTGCCCCTGTCCCGTGGGGTTAATTGATACTTCTGCTTTTGTTCCTGCCTTTGCCTCGGTCTGAAGCATCCCCATCTTTGCAGACACCATGAGATATGAAAACACGTGCTACGGAGTCCGAGTGATGGGTTCAAATCCTGACCTCATGACTTATTATCTTTACATTCTGGAGAAAGTGAGTTGGCTTCTCTGGGCCTTTCTGTGTGTTTCTTGATCTGTGCAATGGAAACTATATAGGACCCACTTATTTTATAAGGAAATGATGGTTTAGCCAATATTTGGCACATGGTAAGTACTCAATAACTTTCCGTTATTATTAGAATTATTATTACTCCCACTATGGAAATTCTACTCACCCTTCAAGAGACACATAAAGCTCATTTCTTCCATGAGACCTACAGGGAGTCTCCGTCTCCCTTCCCAGCCTTCTTTTTATTCAATTACTCAATTGTTCTCCACCTCTTAGGTCTTCAATAATGTATTCTGCTATTTATTAGTCTGACTCGAAGTCATTTCATTCAGTTAATAGCCATTTATTAAGCACATACAATGTGCAAAGCACATTGCTGGATCTACAACGGACCCAACGTAGGAGCTCCTTCCAAGGAGCCAAAGATACAAGGAAAACCATGGCCAAGGCTGCCCAGGGTGCAAGGTTGAAAATGTGAAATGCTATGAGACAGATGCAAAAAAGATGTCCTTGGAAAGGGATGGGTATAAAGGAAGGAGAGGTCATGTAAGTTGAGATGATCAGGATATGCTTTATGGAAAAATGGTGTTTGGTAGATCCTTCAGGCTTTGAGTATTTAAAGATGGGGGAAAGGGTAGGGAAGGGCAAAGGTAGAGAGATAAGTGACTGGCTGTTTGCATCTGTCACTCTAACTAGGATGTTAGCCCCAGGAAGCCCAAGACCACTTTAGAAATGGCATGCTAAGAGGTCACAGCCAGTCCAGGAAAAGGAGCATTGGGTAAAGCCAAGGAGACTGGCAAAATGGGGAGAAAATGGATGGGTCCTCAAGAATGGAACTGGCAAGGGAGGAGTTGTTACTCTAAAACACCCCAGGAAATATTCCCATCCGTGTAGACCAGTCCAAGGGGCAAGGTGAGTGCATGTTCTTTAGTGGCTGGTCCATCAGGGGTACAAGGAGTTTTCCTGAGCCTCTGATTGGAGCAGAAGATGGGCTCTGCCCTGGGTCTGGAGCTGGAGCAAAGGGTTAGGGAGGGTTTAGAACTCTAGTCCCAGAATGCACCAGCCCAAGGGACTTTGAGTGATAATGAACTGAGTAAACCAGTTCCTCGAAGAGAAAGATGCTTGGGCTTCTACTGTGCCCAGAGCACCCTACCGAGTGTCTGGGACGCCGCAGCCTGAATGTGCCTGGGGACTACCGTGGTGCAAAACAGAAGAAGCGTGGGTTCCGAATCATCAAACCTGGACTGAGCGAATCACCCAGTAATCGCAGCCTCAGTACTCTCATTTGGCAAACATGGCAGTTCATAGGTCTTACATTAGCATCAAAAGAGATAATTATGCAAAGGGTCTGGGATGTGGCTCCCAGACCAGCATTACTGGCACCAGGTGGGGACCTGTTAGAAATGCAGCCTCAGGTCCTGCTCCAGACCCGCTGGACCAGAATCTGCATTTTAACTAGACCCTCCAGGTGATTCCTATGCACTTGACAGTTTGTTAAACACAGGACTGGGATAGTGGATGACCAAAGTAGGTGCACCTGCTGGTGCTGTCATTGCTCCGGGGCCCCTGTCACCAGGTAGGACTCACCCCCGCCTAGACTCAGAGCAGCGGAGATACTTTTGGGGGTTCTTACTGGTGCAGGGTCTTAGTGGGACCCACTCTGCCAGGGAATGCACCTCACAAACCCGGGTGGGCTTGCAGTGACTTGCGCAGTGTCCTGAGTACCAGTCACACATTCACACACGTAACGCACACTGGGCCCTCTGGAAAAGCCTAACTTGAACTTGTTAATCCATGAGCAGCAAGGTCTCTCTCGATGTCTCATTACTTCTAGCCTCTCGCCCCACTCCTTTGGTTTCCAACTTAGCCCATCTTGCAGTTTCACACGTTTACATTTGCTTTCTACTCAGTATGTTGGTAGCTGTCTTCATTCTCACTGGATCAAGGCCCACGTTCTCTGCTACAGTGAAAACGCGCTGTGTGCTATTGGTAAATCTTGGAGAGATTGCTCTAAACCAGTGGTTGGCAAACTCATTAGTCAACAGAGCAGCAAACCGCGGCTCGCGAGCCGCATGTGGCTCACGAGCCGTGGTTTGCCAACCACTGCTCTAAACCGACAGAACACAGGTCATTGAGCATCCTCTTTCCTTTCTGCTCCGGCATATCGCCTTCCCACCACCAGCTCCCCACCATCCTCAAGCCTATCCATTCCAATCCCATTGTGTGTAGTATTGGCTCCCACCCCCTGAGGTGCTCAATGCAGGAGTTGGGCTGCATCCCCAGAGTTCACGAATTGAAGACGCAGCCACTTGGCGCAGGTGGAAAGAGTAAAGCGAGGGCTTTAAATGCAAAGCGTCGATTTCTTACCAACTAAATCCTGGACCACATAGTTATCCACTTATTGTGCGACCTTGAGTAAGTTACCTATTGCGCCCAAACCTCAGTTTCCCTGCGTCTACAGTGGAGAGATAATTGTACAGGATGCAGTGACTCCATCCAAGTGAAATGCTTAGTATCGTTCCTCGCACATAATGAGTACTCAGTAAATGTTTGCTATTAATATTAGGCTCACCTTATACAAAGAGGTTACTCTCTGCCCTCCTTTTCCCATTTAATAAGCAAACAGACAGCTCAGACTTGGCCTGGAGTCCCGGTGAGCTCCACCCAAATGGAAGCCAAGTGGTGCCTCATAATCCCTGAAAAAACAACAGGGAACCTCCAAACTACACACCCAGAGGAGCCAAGACCAATGCTTGAGTGCCCATTAGTCCCCGTCTGGCTTTCTATAGGAAATATGACCTCTTTTTTTCAGTGACTATAATTTGTGGATTAATTAGACTATTTGATTTTTTTTCTCTTTCTTTCTGATGGCCGGAGGGCCTCATTAGCACCTCCATTAGCCTTTGGTCAGGGAAGGAAGGAGCGGTGGTCAATTCCAATAGTCTGAAGCAGGAGGAAAGAGGAGAGAATGAATTAAGCTTTCTCTCTGAGATCCTGGGTTTGAGATCCTGGGTGGATAAGGATGAGCAATCCATCCATTCACATGTCACATGTTTATCAAACCCCTGTTGTATGCACAGTCTACACCTAGTCATTTCGGGGGGTAGAAGAAGCAAGCTTCCTGTGGGGGCACCAGCAAATAGGCATACGCACACAAATCCACAATATGCAAGTTAACGTCAACGACAAAGCAGATCCCACTCATGTTTTCTACCTGAGCTTTAGTTTCTTCATCTATCAAATGAAGAATTTAGACTGTAGTAAGATTGCAGGCTTTCATGGTGGGAAGGGACCAGAGAGGTCTTCTATGCTAGTATTATTTCCTATCAGAAAATAATGGCCTAACAGAATTTGACACCCCCTCTTCCCCCAGAGATAGGATTCTAACTACCTCAAGAGATAGCTCATATTGTATGAAGATTATACTTTACTGAAAATCTATCTCCCTAGAAGTTCCTTATGTTGGTATTATTTCTGAAAGCTGGCCAATTCTCAGAAAGCCACTGCTCAGAATGGCCAATTTTCCTCGTGGTAGATTTCATCTAGGCCAATTTGCAGCAAGCCAGTCTGTTCAATAACCAAGCCTGACCTTCAGCTGGTAGGTCCAGTGCAGTAAGGCTGTGTCAATTGCACAGTTAAAGCACTTCTGTATCAATGATAGATAAGCATGGATCAATGTACCTTCTCCAGAGTCCCCACTACTACCCCAATATCCTGGCAACTTCCCAAAGAAATTCCTTAACCTTCCCATGATCCAGAAACCAAAGACCAGCAAGAAAGTCCTCTAGGGCTCTCTGCCAGCCCTATGGCCAATACCCCTTCTGCCTGGTCCTTGCTTGTTCTGTACCCATGGCTAATATTTTCATATCACCCCAATGAATGGTCTTTTGTCTCTTTGGGCCAAATGCACTAACCCTACCTTTCTTCCTGTAAGTATTTGGAGACAACTGTCCAATCCACTAACTCTGAAAAATCCATTCTCAGATTCTGTCCCACTCCTTTTTTCTGGCATTTTCTGAACGTGTTCCATTTGGCCACTATCCCTCTTTGGTGTGACATTTCTGGTGGAGGCTGGACTTCATAGAATGGAGTAGAATAGCAGTCCCTTACCCTATGATGGATACTTTCCCTCTAGCAATAGAGCCAGACATAATGTCAACTTCAAGTGGCTTATTGGAGATAATATTCTGAGAAACCAAAGACATCCTACCACAGGCATTATGTGACTAATGTCCAGTTCATGATGAAGCTGCTAAGTGCTCTTAGCTCATAGGAGTGGAGATCATTAACAGCTAGCTGCCGACTATTTGGAGGTTGGTCATCTTGAGGACTTGAGAAGCAGAGAAAAATGATTACAGGTGGGTGAAAGCACATGCGCAAGAGAGAGAATGCAAGAACAACCCCAGGGTGATTTTGGGGGAAAGTGAGTAGAACACACCATTTGGAATCAGATCTTCTTAAAGGAAATAAAGAGAAATTGAAAAGGTGGAGTGAAGGGTGGGGTGGGAGTGGGAATCTGGACACTATTTTGCAAGCAATGTGGAGTCATAGAGATTCTGAGCCGGGTAGGGAAATGGTCAAAGTGCAGTTCTAAGAAGAGTAATCATTATGTGCTCCAAAAAAGACACCAGAAGGGCAAAAATATAGGTTCAAACGTCAGGGAAATGGGAAAGAAAAAGATAAATTCAAAAAGCATTAAAAAGTTGAAACAAGTGTGGACGGATGATGAAATGGATGATAGTAGAGGGAGTAGGATGGGGGAAGGGTGCAGGAACAAAGAAAATGCTACAATTTTGACTATAGGGAACTGGAAGAGTAAGCAGCATGCTGAAGGGGACAGGACAGCCAAGAAAGAGAGCCCAGCCTGGCTGGTGTTGCTCAGTGATTGAGTGTCAACCTATGAACCAGGAGGTCACGGTTTGATCCCTGGTCAGGGCACATGCCTGGGTTGCGGGCTTGATCCTTAGTGTGGGGCATGTAGGAGGCAGCCAATCAATGATTCTCTCTCATCATTGATGTTTCTCTCTCTCTCTCCCTTTCTCTCTGAAATCAATAAAAATATATTTTAAAATAAAAGAAGCCTGGTAATGGTAAGTTAATACACAAATCTCCTGAATTCAGTGTGATGGTGTATTCCTCTTGAGAGGTGTCAAGAAGACAGTTGGAATTGTGAAACAAGTAGTACATTCTAGGAAGTTCTGTACCAGAGTAAATCACTCATTTTGATCAATGATCTTTATAATCTTTTCTTTTCATGCTGGCCCAAGTGTTCCCTGACAGGGCTGGGTAACCAGGAGGGAGTATTTCCTGAGGTGGGAGGGTCCTAAAGGTTGGATTCCATTGGAAACAGCTTTCCTAAGATTGCCAAAGGTCATTAGAAGCATTCTAATAGGAATTAAGGTCAGCACCAGGAAGAAAAGGCCATGAGTCAAATCCAAAAAATGATGACAGGATGGGAAAATTCGGTTTGTGGATTTGTGGAATGGAGTGAGATATAGAAATAGATTAAGTCAAGCAGTGTCACTCAAGGCTGTGAATGGAAGGTTGATGCTGGGGAACTCCTTTTTTATGGGATGATAATGACAGTGATGAAAACAGTAGGTGATTAAAAAGATAGCAGAGTAATATGATAGAGATGGCATACCCGTGTTGAAAGAATGAATACATGTTGATGATGGAAGAATGCAGCATCATTTGAGAATTAGGCTTAGGGACAGGAAATCTAGGTAGCTAGCTGAAGCTTAGATGAATGGATACAACATCCCTGTCAGCAGTGAGAACTTAAGGAAGAAGGATTTAACTAATACAAATTGCACAACTGCGTGGAGTGAAATAATAAGTGTTACCATTTAGAGGGAGCTAAGTGCCCGGCGTGATGATAATAGTTTTTCATGTTATTTCTCATTGTTGCAACCATCCTGAAAAGATGAGGAAGCCGAAGCTTAATGTGATTAGATAACTCTATCAGTGACAGGTCCAGAATACAGTTCATGCTTTTCTATTTACTCCAAACTTAGTAAAGCACTCAACATCTGTTCAAATGTTTGCACAAAGGGTGCAGGCAACATTATTTAAGTACAGTTGAACCTACAGCCTAGATCATTACTCTCGTGTCTTACTGAATTCATGCCAACAACATTCAGATGTGCTTTAGCTTCTTCTATCGAAGACAAAACTAAATATGGAAAAGATGGGCTTTCCTTGCTTGTCACTTCCTTGCTCAGAATTCTTCTCTACCAAGTTTCTTTTTTTTTAAATATATTTTTATTGATTTTAGAGAGGAAGGGAGAGGGAGAGAGAGATAGAAACATCAATGATGAGAGAGAATCACTGATCGGCTGCCTCCTGCACGCCCCCTACTGGGGATCGAGTCTGCAACCCAGGCATGTGCCCTTGGCCGGAATCAAACCTGGGACCCTTCAGTCCACAGGCCGATGCTCTATCCACTGAGCAAAACCGGCTAGGGCTCTACCAAGTTTCTTTAAAAACTATTTTATTGATTTCAGAGAGGAAGGGAGAAGGCAAAAGAGATAGAAACATCAGTGATGAGAGAGAATCATTGATCAGATGCCTCCTGCACACGCCCTACTGGGAATGGCGCCCACAACCCGGGCATGTGCCCTGACTGGGAATTGAACTGTGACCTCCTGCTTCATAGGTTGATGCTCAACCACTGAGTCACACTGGTCAGGCTCTACCAAGCTTCTATAAAGAGTTGTGACCTTTCTGCCTGCATTTCAGCATTTTCTACTGGCCTAGTGTACTCCCCACACCACTGCACCACAGTGCTTTCTGGGAGGTCACCAGTGACTACCAAGACTCAATCCAAAAAAAGTGAAGGATTACAAGATGAGGGAAGAGTCTGAGAAAACTATTGTCTTGGAACACCATCTGCTCTGGGCTATCCCTTTTCTAATGGTTTTCTCCTATGTGACGGTAAGTGTTAAGTCTGACATGAACCTCACAAGGGTAGCATCAAGGTGCATTGTCAGGACTGCATTCCTTTCCAGGAGCTCTAGGGGAAAATGTTTTCTTGTCTTTTCCAGCTTCTAGAACAGCCGTGGGCAAACTACGGCCCACGGGCCAGATCCGGCTGTTCTATCCGGTTCTCTTGCTCTCCCCTCCACTCCTTGACTTTGAATTTATATTAGTTCACACAAACACTCCATCCGTGCTTTTGTTTC
This sequence comes from Plecotus auritus, assembly GCF_963455305.1. Lineage (NCBI taxonomy): Eukaryota > Metazoa > Chordata > Mammalia > Chiroptera > Vespertilionidae > Plecotus > Plecotus auritus. Next base: position 27,606,294 of record NC_137774.1, read on the forward strand.
GGCCCTCCGGTCCAGTTTAAGAACCCATTGTGGCCCTCAAGTCAAAAAGTTTGCCCACCCCTGTTAGAAGCTGGCCCCACTCCATGGCTTGTGGCCACCTTCCTCCATCTCCAAAGTTAGCAATGGTAGGTTGGGTCTTCACATCTCTCTGACTTTGCTTCTGTCATAATTTCTCCTCTGATTCTACTTCTTCCACCTCCCTCTTCAACTTTGAAGGACCCTTAAGATTACAGTGGTTCTATCTAGAGCATCCAGGATAATTTCCCTTTAGTAAAATCAGCTGATTGATTAGCAATCTTATTCATCTGCACACTTAATTCCTCCTTAACATATTCACAGGTTCTGAGATTAGGACATAGACATGTTTGGGGAGGAATTATTATTCTGCCAAGAGCTCTTCATGTGGTTTTCCAAATGTGCATATTTGGAATTCACCCACCCCTCACACAATGTATCAGAGTACCAATTTCCTCACATCCTCAACAACACTTGGTGTTATCATGCTTTTACATCCTTGTCAATCTGGTGCATGAAAAATGAACCACTCCTGGCCCATAGTAGCTACTTGAAGTTCTTTTTGACTGACTGACTGAATGAATGAATGAATGCTTTTAAGTTGTACTTCCCCTGTTCCTAGCCAAGGTGAACATCTTTTCACATGTGCATTGACCCTTTGTTCTTCATTTTTTATATATTATTCTTCACTTTTGCCCATTTTTCCTTGGAGGTATCATTTCCTTATTAATGGGCAGGATTTCTTAATTTGGTTATTTTTTTTTAAGTCATCATCTAAAACCGGTAACAAGAAATAAGGAGCTGTTTCTGCAGACCCATTCCTCATTATATATTTCTCTGTTCAACTAAAAGGAGGAGAATAACACAGAAAATCTGAACATGGACGCAACATGGACTTGCAGTTGGAGGTGCAGGTCCTGGGCTTGACTCTGTTGCTCGGGTAAGGTCACTTCTCTTTGGGTTTGTTTCTCATCCAAACAATGAGATTTTTGTACTCTATAACCTCTAAGACCCTTTCCTGTTCTGATAGCCAATTAGTCTGCAATTAGGAAATAATTCATCATTTCTCTCTGGGTACTCTGTGAAGGGTCAATGAGCTTCCCACCCACATCTGTCCCACGCATGTATCCATTGGGCCTGCTCAAATACCACTCAGTCACTACTCAGACACTGTCTTTCCCTGGGGCTATGTGGCTGTCTCTCTTTAGCTTATGATAATAACAATAACTACTGCCATTGCTATTATTTTGGCTAACATTTATGGAAGCCAATATTAATTCTCTAGGCACTGTGCCAAAGATTAGATGGGCACTGTCTCCTTGCAACAGTTCCATAAGGAGGATAGCAATAGGGTTCCCATTCCACAGATGAGAATGTTGAGGCACACGGAAGCTGTGTCACTTGTCCAAGGCCCCACAGTACATCTCTGCACATGCACTTGAAGCTTGTGCAGCCTGGCTCCACCAGCTTTATTTCTACACTAGAGGTCCGGTGCACAAAATTCGTGCGGGGGGCGGGGGGAGATGTGTCCTTCAGCCCAGCCTGTACCCTCTCCATCTGGGACTCCTTGAGGGATGTCCGACTGCCCACCGGGATCAAGCCTAAACGGGCAGTCGGACATCCCTTTCACAATCCAGGACTGCTAGCTCCCAACTGCTCACCTGCCTGCCTGCCTGATTGCTCCTAATCGCTCACCTGCCTGCCTGCCTGCCTGATCACCACCTAACCACTACCCTGCCAGCCTGATCGATGCCTAACTGCTCCCCTGCCAGCCCAATTCCTCCTAACTGCCCTCCCCTGCCAGCCTGGTCACCCCTAACTGTCCTCCCCTGCAGGCCTGGTCGCCCCCAACTGCCTTCCCCTGCTGGCCCAGTAACCCCTAACTGCCCTCCATTGCCAGCCTGGTCACCCCCAAATGCCCTCCCCTACAGGCCTGGTTGCCCCTAACTGCCCTCTCCTGTAGGCCTGGTCCCCCCCAACTGCCCTCCACTGCATGCCTGGTCACCACAAACTGTCCTCCCCTGCAGGCCTGGTCACCCCTAACTGCCCTCCCCTGCTGGCCTGATCGCCCCTAACTGCCCTCCCCTGAAGGCCTGGTCGTCCCTAACTGCCCTCCCCAGCAGGCCTGGTCCCTCACAACTGCCCTCCCAGGCAGGCCTGGTACCCCCCAACTGCCCTCCCCTGCAGGCCTGGTCCCTCCCAACTGCCCTCACCAGCAGGCCTGGTTCCCCCCCCACCCCCCAACTGCCCTCCCCTGCAGGCCTGGTTGCCCCTAACTGCCCTCCCCTGTAGGCCTGGTCACCACAAACTGTCCTCCCCTGCAGGCCTGGTCACCCCTAACTGCCCTCCCCTGCTGGCCTGATTGCCCCTAACTGCCCTCCCCTGAAGGCCTGGTCGCCCCTAACTGCCCTCCCCTGAAGGCCTGGTCCCCCCCAACTGCCCTCCCCTGCAGGCCTGGTCCCTCCCAACTGCCCTCACCAGCAGGCCTGGTTCCCCCCCACCCCCCAACTGCCCTCCCCTGCAGGCCTGGTCCCTCCCAACTATCCTCCCCTGCAGGCCTGGGTTCCCCCCAACTGTCCTCCCTTGCAGGTCTAGTCCCCCCCAACTGCCCTGCCCTGCTGGCCTGGTCTCCCCCAACTGCCCTCCTCTGCCAGCCTGCTCACACCCAACTGCCTTCCTCTGCTGGTCTGATCGCCCACAACTACCCTCCCCTGCTGGCCATCTTGTGGCAGCCATCTTGTGTGTTGGAGTGATGGTCAATTTGCATATTACTCTTTTATTAGATAAGACAGTATATGCCAAGCTAAACAGAACCCTTTCCTTGCTTTCTTTTAACATAATTAGCACCACCTCCTTAAAGAAGACAATCTGGGGCTTCTTGTATTGTGTGTGCAGGTCTGGGCTTAAATTACCTTGTTTTCTTTTCTTTTTTCTTTTTTTTTTTTTTTTTTTTTTTTTTTTGAGGGTTTGGCACAGTTCTCAAGTACTTGGCTTAGGCAAAATGCCTAAAGATAAGGTTGGGTCCACCTCACCTCCAACCAGTGGTGAGGAAGGTGTGGTGAGAAGGGCATTATGACACACACCATTACTCAATATATCACTTACTGAGGCAGGGTGACAGTGTCCCTGACAGTATCAAAGTTTAAGTTGTCCATACAGTTTATCTCAATTAATTCCTCTCTGGGAATTTATCTTACAGAAATATCATAGAAATACATTTATACATATATGTGCATATGTGTGTGTAATATATGTAATGCATGTGTTATAAATACACCATAGACATTGGTGCATGTATGTGTATACATCTGAAACATGTTTATAATAGTGAGAAAATCTATACTCTAGTGATAGGCAAAAAATGAAAAAAATTTTTTAAGAATTCATAAAATGTATTCATTACCTATAGTGATTATAGAATGAAACACTGTGCAATAGTTTAAAAGAATTAGGTATATCTATATATATGGACATAAAAACTTCCCCACAACATATTCTTAGGCAAAAAAAAAAAAAAGTTAGTTGCAGACCAAAGCATACTAGTATAGTGTGATTCTATTTACAAATTTAAAATAATCCAATGCTGTTGTGTGCATTTAGTTTTTAAATAGTCTGTGTGTACTCCTGTACATTTTTTAAGAAGTTATCTGCAGGATAAACATCAGTTATTTCTGGAAGAAAAGGGAATGGATTTGGCTTGGGGGGGGGGTATGGGTTAAAAAGAAAATTGTACTTCTTACTCTGTGTATTCATTCCGCTTGGCTACACTATAATCATGTATTACTTTAGTAATTAAAGAAATAAAAATGGGAGAGAAAAGAACGGAGCAGAGGCTGTGGAAAATGGATTTTCATAGAAACCAGACTCGCTCCTCATATTAAAGGCTCACATAAACAGTAAATCGGATTAAAGTAGCAACCACAGCGAAACTCCATCTTCTCCACTGGAGAGCAAGGCCATCTTTTAGGAAGTCGACTCCCTCAGGAGTAAGCTTACAATGCTCTTACACCCATGAACAAGCTCTAGAATTATGTAACGCATAACTTTTCCCGGATTGGTAACAATTACTTCTCTCTGTCATAAAAGACGCTAGCCTGCATTGTAATAGCCATTGCCCTAAATGCCTGTATAATTTATATAACACCAGAACCATTTTTGTGTCCATGAAACCCTGCACGAATTAATTTAATCTATGAGGCGAAGACAGTTTCATCTGCAGTTGGCCGCTTGAGGGTTTTGCCATGCACTTAAGTCAAAATATGTAGCCCATAAGTCATACCCTTGATTCAGACCACAGACTCGCCCTCATTACCATTTGAATCCTTGGCTCAGTGGGCTGTGTCCTTGGAGCCGCAGCCATTCCGCTCATAATGATGTCAAGCACTCTCCAGATTTAATGGTATAAATTCAATGAATGATGCCACCAGGGCTTAGCCGTCCTTTCAACCTAATGGGATCTTTCTCCCACATCCAGAGTGGAACCAGAGGTGTTTCTCTATTGTGTTAGAGGTGGCTGGCTCCTCATTTTACTCTTGATCTGTTTTTCTTTGCTTGTCTGTTTTCCTTTTCCCCCTGGATATATTTGTATCAAGGGATTTGCTTCCTAATAATCCAACTTTTCAACAACACATCTTTTTTTCCAAATGATGAGAAGTTTTAGTTTAAATATTTACTTGTATTACTTTGGGGTATGCCATGCGTGGCCTCAGCGAAAAGTACTATGATCGTATTTCAAACAGTGGAAGAGACACACAGCGATACACAGGAGGCTGTGAGCCGGGACCAAGCAGGGTTTGAGCACGTCTGAAGGATACATGCCTGGTGGAGACTTGGGGAGCAGCTCACCAGATTCTTTATAGACCAGGGTCCAGAGAGAAACCACGGGGAGGTGGGAAAGGTAGGCTAGGAATGGGTAATGAGCCAGGAACACAGAGGTTTGGTTTTTCTCCAAGTCAAAGGAAGAAAGAAAATGGATTCTCATTTAAGTTCAAAAGGCCAGCGGCCAAGCTACGAAGGGCAGGGGGCATGGGCTCAGATGAATGAGGCCATGAGCTGACCCCAAATCCTGAGAAATAAGGCAGACTTACCACCAGTAGCTCGGGGTCCTAAGGCCTCCAGGCTGTTCTCTAGACTCCAGAGCTCAAGGCCGCCCAGCTCTGTTTAGACTCCTCACCATGGTTCCCAAGCAGAAACTGGGAGCTCTGTGCTTCCTCTGCAAACACGGCCGCCACAGTGGCAGGCCAGGTTGAGCCACTGGGTCACTGTGTGTGCAGGTCACTGCGTGTCTGGGCAGGAGGTGAGGAATCTGACATTTTAGGCTGGGATTTCTTCCCCTTCCTTTCCTGGGGAATGTATTGGGGCTACTACTTTGTTGCCTGTAGCATGGTTTAAAGGAAAGAGTTTAAAGCAGGTATCACTGGACCCAGATTTTAGTCTTGACCTCATTTATTCATTCATTCCACATATATTTATTGCACACCTATGATATACCAGGCACTAGGCCCCGGGGTTTTGAGGTAAGCTAAAGAGAGAAAGTCATGAGGACTTTGCAACCCAGGAGGGGAGATAGACCTTAATCAATTAATCCCACAAGTAAATATACAATCACAATTGTGATGTGTGATGAAGGAAAGACCTCAGGGTGGTGAGCATTTATTGGAATGGGAGGGGAGCGGAGGAGGGAATACCTAGTCTAAGAAGTCAGGAAAGCTTCCCTGGAAAGTGAAAAATCAGTAAGAATTAACTAGATGAATAGAAAGGGAGCATTCTAGACAGCGGGAATAGCAAGTGCGAAGATTCTGAGGTAGGAAAGATGGTGTGGGATGTTTAGGGATATGACCCAATGGATTAGAACATGAGGGTAAGAGGCAAAATTGTTTCATCTGAGGTTGAAGCTCTAGACAGGGGCCAGCCAGGCATTTAAAAAAAAAGAGGAAACTTCAATTGACCAATAATATTATTAACTAGAGGCCTGGTGCATGACATTCGTGCACTGGGGTGGGTGCCTCAGCCCGGCCTATACTCTCTTGCAGTCCAGAACCCCTCGGGGGATGTCTGCCTGCCGGCTTAAGCCCAAGCCAGCAGGCAGACATCCCTCGAGGGGTCCTTAGCACTGCCATGGAGGCGAGAGAGGCTCCCGCCACTACCGCTACACTTGCCAGCCGTGAGCCCAGCTTCTGGCAGAGCAGCGCTCCCCCTGTGGGAGTGCACTGACCACCAGGGGGCAGCTCCTGCATTGAGTGTATGCCTCCTGGTGGTCAGTGCGCATCATAGCAACCTGTCGTTCCACCATTCGGTTGATTTGCATATTAGCCTTTTATTTTATAGGATAAGAACTTTCTTTGCAAACAAGTACCACAAGCTAACCAATCTTTACTGGCCTTTGGATAAAGGAAAGTTCAAACCAGTGAGGTGGAAATTCTGTATTACTATAAAGGGTCTGTTGATAGAACTACTTTACCCCAGCTGGTTGTTTAATAGGACTGTTCACAGATATTCCACTCTCTCCCTTCCTAGGGACAAAATTGACATGATGGGATTGTACTTCCTACCTCCTTGAAATTAGGTTTGGCCACATAAATAGCTTTAGTCAATCAAACATAATGGAAAGTAAGTACAATTTATTTATGTAGAAACATTTAATAGTTGGTATTCAAGTTAAATCTTTCCTTTTTTTCGTGCCTTTGTGATTATGGAGTTGCATATTTAGATCAGTGATTCTCAATATGGGGTGGAACATTGCAAATGTCTGCAGACAGTTTTGGTTTTTACAACAGAGGGGGTGGTGGAAGGGTGCTGCTAGCATATAGTTAGTAGAGGCCAGGGATGTTGCTAAATATCCTTTAATGCACAGGACAGCCCTCACAACAGAACATTCTCCAGCCCTGAATGTCAACAGTGAGGACATGAAGAAACCTGGGCGTCAATGGAGCCTCCATCCGCCTGTGTCTCAGACTAACAACAATGAGCAAATCCCCTTTGCTGGTGGGCATTGAACGCGAGCTTGAGTGAAAAACAAAGCTTAGTTGTACTGAGTCACTGACAAGTGCACGATGTTTGTTATTCCAGCATAAGCTCCTGACTCCAGCATCCATTCTGACTAATACAGTGGTGGATACAACAACAATTACTCCTATTTTATAAATCAGGAATCTGAGACTCAGAGATGCCAAGTAAGTTTCCCAAGTTGGGCAAAGCTGAGGTTTTTACCCAAATCATCTTGACTCCAAAGCCTTTATATCAACAACTCTATTAATGATTAACCAAATGTTAAGGATTCTGTTCACAGACCCCAGAAGAAAACTCCTCCCAAGGGAAGAAGGCGGCCTACAAAATTGCTCTTATTTTGCTAATAGCTATTTGTTAAGGAAATTCAGAAAGATGTTGAGAAACAGGTTTAGCTTATAATGGAAGATAATATCTCAAAAATGTTAATATTTTGTTTTTGCTCCGCATACTTCCTTGTACATATATGAACTTTTCCCTGATCTTAATTCTAATAACTAGGCAACATCCCATTATTGCCAAAAACTTAGAATTGTGCAGCATTGTTCATTTGCCAAGACTCTAGTTTTGGGTTCAAATGCCAGTTCTGCCCTGTACTAGCTGGATTATTAAGCTACTTACCCTTTCAATGACCCAAGTGTCCTCATTTGTAAAATTAGATGGAATAGTAATAGTAATAATCTCATAGGTTTTTCATGAGAATTTAACCATCTAATATTTGCAGTGATTGGCACATAGTAAACACAATATAAACATTTGTTAAACAAATGAAGTTTTTTTGGTGAAGAAATGGAATGAGAAAGGAAGAGTTAAAAGGTCTAGCTGCCATCTAGGACAACTGAGTGTTCTGAGCATGTAATCAGCATGCTATGGCAATACAGTTGCGGTCAATCTATTTGAGGTGGATGGGAAAGTCAGAGAAAACTCTTCAAAGGCGCTACTACTTGGGTCAAGCCTTAGGGAAGGAGTGGGAGTTATCAGGGGGCAATGGCACATTTGGGCAACACAGAGTAATTCCCTGGGGTGACTGGCTCAGATGAGCGACAAAAGACAACACTAGTAAGATCTTTGGGGATCTGATAGTAAAGGATTTTGACTGTAGCTTGGAAGTCTCCCAACAGATTCTGTAAATGCAACCCCTTAAAAGTAGAGACCACAGAACCGGGCACTGAGGCTGTGGGGCACTGGAGCAGGCAGTGAATCGCTGCTCTGAGTTCACTCAGATGCCACCTTCCATGACCTGCCCTTGCAAAATTCACCGGTATGACCCTTTCAAATCCAATGAGAGTCTTAAAAATGGTGATTAGCCTGAAGGTAGGTGAGAAGATCTGAAACCACCTAGCTAGAGAGGCAGAATCCCCAGTCTCCATTCATTCCTGATGTTCTTGGTCATCCTGAGTCCTGACTTCAGGTAACTCAGGGCCTATCCTACAAGCCTGGCTTCCCTATTATGTGCTCACAGCATGAACACTGCCCAAGCTCCAAGGTGTTTCCCCCTGCCCCCCACCCCGCCCCAGCTGCTGAGCTGCCTTCTGCCAAGAAAATCAATGCCTCCCAACTTTCATCCAGAAATGAGGTACATGATCCCTGACATTGAAGGAAAGGAGAAATTCGCTCCTGGGTTTTATTTTGATTATTTTTTTTGGAACAGAGCCTGAGGCATGCAAAGTCATGTGATGCTCTTGGGGACAGCCCGAGAGTGAAGTGAGATTTCAACTGTAAAAATCTCTCAGCTTCATCTCCCTCCAGTGGATTCCTGGGAAAATGCCCACTATTTCAGTTACCCAGGTGGGTCCCCAGTAATAATCATTGTTATACTAAGACATAATCAACATTCATATTTCACTTTTTACATTCCCAGTGTTCTCTCTTGAATTATGTATCTATCTATCTATCTATCTATCTATCTATCTATCTATCTACTCTTCACCAAAATTCAGAGATAGGAGACAGTAGCATTAGATAGCCTTTAGGATGATATATTTTTAAGGAAAAGCAAATATTATTAATCCTGACTGAGAAGATAAGAAAACTGATGTACAAAACATGGCAATACTTGCCAAAGTGCCATGATTAAATTATGACAGTTTTGGAATCGGAAATTGGGATTTAAGATTCAAATCATCTATACAAGCTGCTAAAAGAAAAGAAACTCATTGATTAACTGGGTATTATCTACCAGTTAAGTCAATCCCCCCTAGCCTATGTCAGTGGTCGGCAAACTCATTAGTCAACAGAGCCAAATATCAACAGTACAAGGATCGAAATTTCTTTTGCGAGCCAAATTTTTTAAACTTAAACTTCTTCTAATGCCACTTCTTTAAAATAGACTTGCCCAGGCTGTGGTATTTTGTGGAAGAGCCACACTCAAGGGGCCAAAGAGCTGCATGTGGCTCGCGAGCCACAGTTTGCCAACCACGGGCCTATGTCATCAGGAAATTGCAGATTAAAATGGCAAGATACCATTACACACCTATTAGAATGGCTCCAATCCAGAACACTGACAACACCAAATGCTGGTGAGGCCATGAAACTCCCATCATTGCTTGAGGGAATGCAAAATGATGCAGCCACTTTGGCAGACACGGTAAACACACTCTTAACTTTAATTGTGCTCCCTGGTATTTACCGAACGGGGAGCAAATGTGTGTCTACACAAAAACCTGCATAGGATGTGTATAGCAGCTTTATTCATAATTGCCCAAACTTGGAAGCAACCAAGATGTCTGTCCTTCAGTGGGAAAGTGGATAGATAAGCTTTGGTATATCCAGACAATGGAATATTCTTCAATGCAAAAAAGAAATGAGCTATCAAGTCATAGAAAAACATAGAGGAATCTCAATGCATATTACTAAGTGAAAGAGCCAATCTGAAAAGGCTACAAACTATATGATTCCAATGATAGGCCACTCTGTAAAAGACAAAACTATAGAGATAGTAAAAAGATCAATAGTTGCCAGGAGTTAGAGGGGAGGGAGGGATGAATAGGCAGGGCACAGGTAATTTTTAGGGCAGTGACACCACTATATATATATATATATATATATATATATATATATATATATATATGTCTAAGTGACCTTTCGACCATTAGCTATGATGTGCACTGACCACCAGGGGGCAGACGCTCAATGCATAGGCATGGAAACATGGAACAGATGGAACAGACTGATGAATCTCAGAGGGAAGGGGGGAGGAGAAGGGTGGGAAGAGATTAACCAAAGATCTTATATGCATACTAGAGGCCCGGTGCACAGATTCGTACACTGGTGGGGTCCCTCAGCCTGGCCTGCGGGTATCAGGCCGAAATTGGCAGTCCAATATCCTCCAAGGGATCCCAGATTGCAAGAGGGTGCAGGCCAGGCCGAGGGACCCCACTGGTGCACAAATCTGTGTACCGGGCCTCTAGTGATATACTATAATGATAGATACATGTCATTACACGTTTGTGAAAACCCATAAGATGTACAACAGCAGGAGTGAACCATCATGTAAACTATCAATTTTGGGTGATAATGATGTGTCAATGTAGGTTCATCAGTTTTAACAAATGTATTTCTCTGGTGGGAGATGATGATATTGGGGAAGGCTATGCATGTGTCAGGGCAGGGGGCTCTGGGGAATCCCTGTACCTTCCACTCCATCCAGGGCTGGGGAAAGGAGGTTCACAGTTGTGAGTATGCAAAGCACAGAATTCATTCTTGTAGTATGATTTATTAATTATTGCATTATTTATTTGTATTATAACTGTAAGCCTACTTTTGCCCACCCCTGTATTGCCGGGGGGAGGGGGGGGGTCAAATTGCTCTAAAAAAATAAAGTTTATTAAAATGAAGGAAATAGTATAGGGAAGAAACAATTGTGATGACTGGCACTTCATAAAGGCAAGTGTCTTTCTGAGACCTGCCGCATCCTGCGTGAGTGTGTATAAAACCCACGCAGTTACGTTGAACCAACATCAGGTGACGTGATTCCTAAACTGCCTTTTAACTTCAGCCCTTTCATTCCACGAATGAGCCAGGAAGAAGACAAAGAGGCAGCCTTAGAACAAACAGTGCTCCCAGCGGAGGCTCCCAATGGCCTGTTCCGTGCACAGCTTATTTGGTATCGGAGCTACATCAGGATATTCACAATTGCCCAGCAATTTACAATTGCTGAACAGCTGATCTATTTCCTCTGCCAAGAATATCCCTCCTTCCCACCCCATCCCCCACCCCCACTGTATACCTGGTGAATTCTTACCTACCCGGAAGACTCATTTCAAATATCACTTTCTTGCTGCATATTTCCCTGTGGACAGAGGCAGAATGAGCTGCTGTTTCCTGGGTACGTCCCGCACGTGTGTGTGCCCACCCCTCCGCTAGCTGGCTTTATTTTCTGGTTTTATTTTAGGCAGCTGTTGACACGTCTGCCTCTCCCTGTAGACTGTGAACTCTTTGGGAGCAGGAGCTGTTTATTGACTTTGCATATCATCAGCCTGGGACAGGGACACAGGGCTTGGCCCAGCATGGACGCTTGATTATGCTGCTTGAATGAAACTGGATTCTCTTGCAGCATATTGTACCTCTGCCAGGCAATTTGGAAAAAAGGAATCACTTTCTTCATGGAAGGATAAGCCCTGCCATGGGTGTGGGCAGAGCCCTGTCACCTGTTTCTCAGTGAGTCCCTGGGCTGTCACTGCTGAGGACAAGTCTTCTGCCGGCAGGGGTTCTCCGGGGAAGCTGCTCTGTGCACTTCCCTGCAGTGCCTTCATTTCATAGCTGAGCTGCGCCCTCAGCTTCAGCCTTTCCCTGACTTAATAACTAGAAACTGCCACTGACCGGGGCCTGTGCCTTTGATCCCGCTCAGCTCTGCTCCTCCCCGCTCTGCCAGGGATGCTGCCTGGACAACTTCAGGGCGACAACTCCATGCAAACACATGCCACGAGGCAACCATCAAGATTTCATTTTTATGCCACACATTTCCCGACTTGCCGCCCTCTCTCCTTCAGTGTTGACTGACATTACAGAGGCAACTGACATCGGCATTGTTGCTCACTTTACAGGTAGCCAGATGCGCACAGTTTCTGGGATCATCAATGAAGCAGCCTTCTTAAAGGGCCCACATTATTAACACCAAAGAGCAGATGCTCATTGACATCTTTGGCTGTGTACTCTGTGTGTAAGACTTAGTTCTCAAACATATGCTTTCCCTGGAACTTTGATTTACCTCCATCTACACCCAATCCTCTCCTGAGGACTTCCATGCTCAGGGTCTAAAGTATTATAGCTACAGGGCCATTACATCAGTGATTCCCAAATTCCACCTGCACACCCACATCACATGTAGAACACGAAAGGACAGATTCCTGGCGCCTGACCTCCCAGGTACCTGAGGATGGCTGGGATGGGCTCAGGCATCTGTCTTTGCAGAAGTTCCCCAGGGGAGTCTAATGCTTGTCCAACTTTGAGAGCCACCACTTTATATGACTCCATCAGGGGATAAGATGCTCCATATCCATGAATTCCCCAGATGAATAAAATTTACAGTCAACAATCTAAACAGTTTGCTCATCCATTCATCCCTCCCTCCCCACATTGTTCTAAAATTTAATCTATTAAATATAAGCAGAAGGTAGTGAACAAACTAACCTTTACATTTATGACAAAGGACGTCTTACATAGTAAGTCCTATGCTGTATCATGTGCCGTAGTCTATGATGTGCTCATGTGTAATTGAACATATAATTCATCGTTTGCTGCTCTATCGAGTGGTCCCAGATATCTGGTTTCTCATCCCTTTTCCATGTTTTTCTTCTCAATTTATGTTCCAGAGAACTAACATTAAAGAGAGTAAGAGCTCCAGATTTGGTAGGAGGAGGGGATGGGGAGCACATAACTGTGTGTTACTATGTATAGGCTCTTTTTGATTCATTCCTGTTTGGTACATAACTACGATGCACTTTCACTAGAATACGGAGTTGGATGCATTTTTTCAAGGGTTGGAGGTGGACTCCAGGAGCATCCTTGGTGATAAATGGCATCTGTGCCCCTATGGACAAGAATTGGCCTACAAGGGATGTGCAGGGCTGACGCGGGAATAGCATCTTTCAAAAATTACATTTTAATCAACATACCTGCTAGATGTTTGCAGTGCTTCTCAAACTTTAGTACAAAGAGCAACCAGTTTGCTTGTTTGAAATGGGGATTTGACAACCCCACCACCAGAGAGTTTGACTCATTAGACCCAGGGTAGGGCAAAGCTACCTTTTTTTTAAAATATATTTTATTATTTTTTTACAGAGAGGAAGAGAGAGGAGAGGGATAGAGAGCTAGAAACATCGATGAGAGAGAAACATCGATCAGCTGCCTCCTGCACACCTCCTACTGGGGATGTGCCCGCAACCAAGGTATGTGCCCTTGACCGGAATCGAACGTGGGACCTTTCAGTCCGCAGGCCGATGCTCTATCCACTGAGCCAAACCGGTTTCGGCGCAAAGCTACCTTTTTAACTGGGGCTCTGTGTATTCTGATGTGAGTGGCTGATCAACCAGTACTTTGCAAACTATTTATGGTGAATCACCAGTTTTATTTTTATACCCCAATCTCCTACTGACCAATACCTGGTCCCTCAGCTCCGGAGATATGCAGTACACTGCACATATCTGACTCTATCCAAAGGGGTTTATGTCTTCTTCCATGAAAAATAGCTACTAACCATATTTGAGGTTGTGGCAATGAAAATTTGCTATAAATACTACTCTTTCTAAAAATTATACTTTAAAAAACTTTTAAAGAAGCCCCAAATACTAATTCAAAAAGACATATGCATCCCTATGTTCATTGCAGCATTATTTACAATAGCTAAGGTATGGAAGCAACTCAAGTGCCCATCCACAGATGAATGGATAAAGAAGATCAAATATATAATGAAATATCACTCAGCCATTAAAAAAAGAATGAAATCTTGCCATTTGTGACAACATGGATGGATGTGCCTGGAGGGTATTGTGCTAAGTAAAATAAGAGAAAGACAAGTGCCGTATGATTTCACTCATATGTAAAATAGAAACAAACTCAGAGAACATTTTGATTGGTGCCAGGTGGGAGGGGTACTGGAGGATGGGTGAAAAAGGGGGAAGGATTTAGATGAGTAAATTGCCAGTTATAAAAAGAATCACAAGCATGTGAAGTACAGTATAGAGAATATAGTCAGCACTATTGTAATAACTATGTATGGTGTCAATGGACACTAGCCTTTGGAGTGATCACTTTGTAAGTTATAGAAATGTCTAATCACTGTCGTACACCTGAAACTAATAAAATATTGTATGTCAACTATAACTGAAAAATAGAAAAATTATTTTAAAAATAAAAATAAAAGAAGAAGAGAAAGACAGGTGGCTTGAAATTTCAAATACTACCAACTCCTCCCGATCTAAAATCCCTATTCACTTGAGATTTTCAAAATGTGCTCATCGAAACATGGGTGAAGGAATAAAGCCAGAAAATTAAGCACTTAAGTAATTTGTGACCTGATCTAGCACTCTTTTCCCACGTTAAGTGAAAGGTTCCATTGTGTCCTGTTTGACTAATAGCCTCAGCGCTTACACAGAAACCACTTTCTCCCCAGTTAATCCACTGTTCATAACAGCTCCTGGGTAGGAAGTCGGTGCACAGAAAAATAGCATGTCACTTCAGAGTTGTGATAAGGTGAGACTATCCATCCATCACAGTTCCTTTTCCAAACCTGCTGGGCAAATTGCAAAGAACATCTTGACAGGTGTGGACGGGCTGCAAAGCAGCAGCTCTCTCGCGTCTTCACCTCAGAGGCATGTGAGCCGGGCAGTAGAACAAATGTATTTATTGCTACTTTTCTTGGTTATAGAGATGGGGTGAGGCCGGGGGTTTGCCATGAGGTGGTAAAAAATCCTAATTTCAAAGCTGCTGCTGGTTCTCTATGCACTAAAGCTGAAACTCTTCATTCATTTATTCAATAAATATTTAGAGTGCTTTCACCTTGAGCCAGGTATGCCAGGTACGCCAGGTACTTTTCTAGGCTCTAGCAGATAACAATGCAAAGCCCTCGCCCTTAGGGAACGTCACATTATGGAGTAGGAGACAGACACTAAATATTTAACTAAAAAGTGTATCATAAGTCAGAAAGTAATAAATGCTATGAGGAACAATAAAGCTGGCTGGTGTGTGTGTGTGTGTGTGTGTGTGTGTGTGTGTAAGGGAGGAGGGATAAACAAGAGAGAGAGAACAGTGAGGGCTGCTTAAAGTACTTCGGGACTATTGTCTGGAATCTGAACCAAAGTCAAGCTAATTTGAATTCAAATTTCAGTTCCAAGACCATATGGGGTGGGCACAGGAGGGCAGAAGATACTGAGAAACAAGTTACACATAAGAGAACAGTAACCAACAATAGAGCATTGGATAATAACGTCCCAGTCATAGGTCAGACCCTTGCATTGGTCATACCCTACTTTCCAGCTAGTATGGGAAGAGGTGTGTCTGCTGGAAAAAGGGACAAATGTGGATCTATCTTCTAGTGGGCATTTAGCACAGACCAGTTTCCTACCATAAATTTCCTTTAATTTAGTGCTAACTGCAACCTTGGGAGCAAACTCTTATTATGGCCACTCTGCAGGCAAGGAAACTGAGTCAACTCTCCCAGGTCACAGAACTAATCAACAGCAGGGTTGAGATTTGCATTGCGCCTTTCTGATTCCAAAGGGCATAAGTTCTTTCATTTACATCAGGATGAACTCCTGGGGTCTGGCTAGGAAATTCTAGGCCAAGGACGTCTTATGTCTCTGGGTATCCAGTGACTTATGTCAGACATTGCACAGAGCCAGCATTTTGGATTCCCACCTCCACCATGGACACTCCTGTGGCTCATAAACTGTCTCATTGCCTGCCCATCCTGGTGTCCTCCTCTGGCTCTCATAAAGGACCCAGCATCCTTTGCATTCAGGGCATAGGTCCTTCCCTCAGATGCAAAGCCTGGCTCCCTTCTCTCTGGCCTTGCTAGCTTTCTAGAACTCCTGTCCAAAGTAAGGTGTTGAGCAACCAGCTGTGTAGACTGGGAGATCAGTCCACCCTGATCTCTGGATCTATTCTGGTGTTAGTTAATCAAAGAGGTTGAAAATAGCAACATTGCTCTTAAAAGGGCTATTTCTCCAAATGAGCAACATTTCTAATTAACACGCAGATTAGATAAGTGTTGAGGAGACTCCTGTATTTAGCATGGGAATTCTCTTTCTTACATGGTTCATGGATCTCTCTAAAGGGATAGTTTCCATGTCTATAATTAGCGCATCATTGCATAAAGGTTTTAAGTTGCACATTTGGAGCTCAAAGCATCATTTAACCCTCACCGCTGTTGTTTAAAGTTGCTTAAAGTT
Organism: Plecotus auritus; assembly: GCF_963455305.1. Classification (NCBI taxonomy): domain Eukaryota; kingdom Metazoa; phylum Chordata; class Mammalia; order Chiroptera; family Vespertilionidae; genus Plecotus; species Plecotus auritus. The sequence goes on from NC_137774.1 coordinate 27,622,703, forward strand.
CAGGTTTGAACTAGACAGTCTGATGATGACAGTAATGATCGCTTGCATCTGGGGTGCTGCATTCATTCTGAACACTATATGCACTGTCTCACGTAGTCCTCACACCAATCACGTGAAGATCCAGTTAATAGGAGAGAAAACAGATAGTATTTAACTACAGTCGCTTCTGCTAGAATGCCACATAGGCTCTGCCCAGCTAAAAACTAACATTTTCTATGCAAAATCATGCAACCAAAACCATGGGGCTTATGAGCAAATTTGGGTTGGGGCAGCATGTATCAGTTTCCTCGGGTTTCCATAATAAAGCACTACAAACTGGGTCTCACAGTTCTGGAGGCTGAGAGCCTGAAATCAAGGTGTTGGCAGGGCTGGTTCCTTCCAAATGCTGAATGGTAGTCTTTCCCATGTCTCTTCTGGTGTTCTGCTGGCAATCGTGGCATTTCTTGGCTTATAGATGCCCTTCCCTGATCTCTGTCTTCATGTTCATATGGCATTGCCCCTGTGGCAATGAAGATGGAGGGGCTGCACACAAGGATGGGAGAACAGTAACCCCTGGGAGTTAAAAACAAACCCCAGCCAACAGCCAGCAAGGAAACAGGGTCTTCAGTCCCATGACCACATGGAACTGAATTCTACCAACAACATGAATCTTGGAAGCGGGTTCTTCCCTAGACCCTCCAGACAGTCACCAGCCAGCCAAAACCTTGACTTTGGCCTAGCGTCCCTATACGAAGAACCCATTCGAACCCACCTGGTTTCTGTCCTACAGAACTGTGAGCTAATAAGTGAGTATTGTTTTAAGCTGTTAAATTCATGATTATTTGTTACACAGCTTAGAAAACCAACACATTGCCTTACTCTCTGGGGCATCCACTGTGATGCCGACAAGGACAAGGAAAGGAAAGTGGGAAGCCCTTACTGGTTCCTCTGAGCAGGCAAAGGAACAGTGCACACCATTCCCAACAGGATCAGCCCTTCCTCCCAGCCAGGTGGGGGGCTTGTACGGAAAGGCTGCCTTATTTTTTCTTTTGTAAACACATGCTTTAGGATAATGTTTCATTGTCTTCTTTTATGCATCTTGCTGCAAACTCTGAAGGTACATGCTATTTGGAAATGTCATAGAACAAGGTTGGTTGCCATCAATGCCATGTTTTAATTTTAATTTTACAAATTATCTAAGGGCAGGGGGCTACTGTTTCTATATACCAACATGAAATTTACATCTACGTTTGCAGAAGGATTATTTACCAATGAAAGTAGTTACTACATTTACCTCTGGGGCCCTGGTTGCAGTAATAATCCTCTTATATAAGTGGCTGTCTCTGGGAAATTAACCACATCTCCTCTGACTGCTTGGCATTGGGCCAATGCTGAGCATCTCTCTCTTCGGTTGAAGTAATTCAAATTTGGATGCTATCAACTCAGGGAAATGAGCTTTCTCCCAGTTTGCTGGATTAGGAAGCCAGTGCTTTGAACACAGTGTTCACTTCCCTTTGGGGAACAACATCTCTTGATTAAGTGGAAATATTTTTCAACCTAGAACCTGCTGCTCCAGATTGGCTAAAACTGGTACAACAGTCTATTTCTATTCCTGTGTCAAATGCTGTGGTCAAAAAAAAATGTTGAGTGTTATGAGTAATTTGTGTCAAGTTAGTGAGGAGTGAGCAATATGTGTGTGTGTGTGTGTGTGTGTGTGTGTGTGTGTGTGTATGTGTGTATATACTATATATGTATATGTATAATAAAAGTGTAATATGCTAATTAGACCAGACGTCCAGAAGGACGTCCTTCCAGGCTACTGCTGCAAGGGCCAGGGTGGCAGCCAGGGCCGCTGCCTCGGCCCTTCGAGCCCCTTGCATGAATTTTGTGCATCAGGCCTCTAATATATATATATATACATATATATATATATATATATATATATATACACACACACACACACATATATATATGTGTGTGTGTGTGTGTGTGTGTGTGTGTGTTTCATTTGTTTGGAAGAAAATGAAGCGTTTGAAAAATAAATTTTAATGGCTAAGCAAACCCTATTTATTTAAACAGTATTTTTGCATAATTACTTGCACCATTCTACTCAGTGACTTTGCTATATTGTACCCATAGTTTTATTTTGTTCTGCGATTCTGATGATCATGCTTTTGTTGTGTCTGACATTTCCAGTGAATCGTTTGTTAACTTCTTTGTTGGGCTGGTTGCAGGGCTTTCAGGATCTCTCCTCTTTGGGGTGCTACCATAACCTACAGAGTTGAGTCTTTTATTTGCTGCAACAAACATTTTCTGAGCTACTACATTCTAAGCTCTGAACCAGTGTCAGGGAGACAGGAATAAACAATGCAGTCTCTTCCCTGAAGATGCTCATGGTTTATGATGATAGTTTTCCAGTGTGTCCCAGGGATGGAGACCCACTATTACTCATGCGTGTTGCAAATACCTTGAAGTATTGATATGGTGCACTAAAATAAAGTAAATGCTATAAGATTTTATGATAAAATAGATATGATATTACTAGAGGCCTGGTGCACGAAATTCGTGCACTGGGAGGGGGGGGCGGGTCCCTCAGCCCAGCCTGCCCCCTCTCACAGTCCAGGAGCCCTCAGGGGATGTCCTACTGATGATGGCTTAGGCCCACTCCCCATGGGGTGCAGGACTAAGCTGCAGTCTGGCCTCCCTCTGAGGGAGGCAACTGGGCTGATCAGGGGAAGGCGCCACCCACATCACCCTGCTGCTGCTGCCACTGCTGACTGTCGCAGCCGCCAAGGTGTTTTCATCAACATGGAGTCCAGTCCCTTCACCATGAAAATATGACAACTTTCTTTAGGCATTTTCAAGCTGTCTCTTTCATAAGATATAAGATATGACATTTCTTTCTTTCTTTTTTTTTTTTTTTATCCTCGCCTGAGGATGTTTCCATTGATTTTTAGAGAGCGTGGAAGAGAGAGGGAAAGACAGAGAGAAACATAAATGTGAGAGGTACACTTCAACTGGTTGACTCCTGCATAAGCCCTGACCTGGGCCCCAGCCAGGGAGGAGCCTGCAACCTAGGTACATGCCCTTGATCAGAATTGAACCCGGCTCCTGAGGGCCGGCCCCCCTAAGGGTTTGTGTCTCTGCTCCAGCCCCAGCAGCCCAGCACCACGGCCGTGGGGCTGGGGCTGGGAGCCAGCCCCCCTGCGTGTTGTTCTCTCTGGCTCCAGGGCCACCCTGTCTATTGTTCTCTCAGGCTCTGGGCCCGTGCCAGGCCCCTCCTCCTGAGCTGGTCATGACCATTACAGAGTCCTGGACTAATTTGCATATTGCCTCTTTATATATATAGAAGATATTATAGAGTCTAGTATAGACAAGTGTGTAGGTACCAAAGACTTAAGAAAGAATGGGAGCGGGGGGGAAACAGCTGAAAAATCTAAACATGGGGATAATTCTACATCTAATTTTTTTTCTGTAAATTAAAAAAGGGTCATTGCTATTTCAATTTGCCATGGTTTGGGGTCACTGTTGTATTAAAAGAAGTTAATAAGTAAACAAGTTGAAGATGGTGCATTACAAGCCCTTACAAAGTTTACCTTTCAAATGAAACACTGTGCTCTGCCTATATTTTTCTCTTCCTCCCAAATTTTCAGTTCCTCTTTTTTTGCAGATAGGTTGAAAAATAAACAACTTACTTTAGCCTGGTATCCAGCCCTCTGTATTCTGACCCACCCACTACCCAGTCTCCCATTTCATTCCCCACATTCTCTGCTCCAGCTGCTTTGAACTGTATCCCATATCCCATTCCCACCCCGACATGCCCAATAATTTCCTCCTCCATGCCTTTTTTCATGATGGTCCTTCCCTGGCAGTCCCATCTTGCCAAGAAGCAAGCCCAACTCAAATCCATGAATCTCTCCTGGATATCCTTCCCTTTCCAACAACCAGAGTGAATTCTTTTATCCCTATTTTTCTATTTCTATAAGCCATGCTAGAAGCAGAACTGCCCTATTACCATTAGCCATTTGCCTCCCTTGTCTCCTCCTCCAGGCAGATTAAGATGCATGGTAAAGGAAGGTCTCTCTTGCAGTCATGGTAGTAGATGCCACTTATTAGTCCCAGATACAATCCTAATATCATGCTTATATTGGGATGAGGAAACAGAGGCTCAGGGAGTGGTGACCCAAATGCTAGAGGTGACCCAAATGGTAGACAGCAAAGCCACACTTGGACTCCCAGTCTATCTGCTTCCAAGGACTGTGCTGCCATTATACACACTCCAGAGCCTCCCTTTACTCTCATCATCTTCATGGGGATGTGGGCAGGGATGTGTCTTTATCTCATCCCTGTGCCTTAACCTGTCAAACACACAAAATATATCTATTGAACTGAACTGAATTTACATTAGAGGAAAGAAAAGAGATGATACCACTTTCTCCAGCTCTTACCAGCAAAGTTTAAAATGATTGATACTATTCAATATTGGTGAGTAGGTAAAAGAAAAACAAAACCTCTTTTAATTCATTGCTAATGGGTGTGCTAATTAACACTTCCACTTTGGAACTGTCTATCGGAGTAAAAACATGAATGCCCTGACATGCAATTCCACTTTTAGAAATCCCTTCCAGGACACCAGCAACATGAGGCCACTCTACCAAGCCCAGAAGACATAGCAGCTCTGCTTAATGCATAGAAACAAACACAGGGAGGTAGCCAAGATGAGGAGACAAAGAAACACTGTCCCAAAGGGAGGAACAGAGCAAAACTCCTGAAAAAAAAAACTAAACAAAATTGAAACAAGCAATCTACTAGGAGCAAAGTTCAAAACTCTGGTTATAAGTATCCTTAATGAATTCAGTGAGAATTTCAACAAAGAGAGAGGAAACATAAAAACAGAAATAATAGAAAACACCCAGTCAGAAATGAAGAATACACTACCTTAAATGAAGAATACATTACAGGAAGTCAACAGTGGAGTAGATGAAATTGAGGGTCAAATCAGAGATTTGGAATATAAGGAAGCAAAAAACACCCAATCAGAACAGTAACAAGAAAAATTAATCCTCCCAAAATGAAAGTAGTATAAGAAGTCTCTGGGACAACTTCAAGCATACCGACATTTACATCATGGGGGTGCCAGAAAAAGAAGAGAGAGAGTAAGAAATTGTAAACCTCTTTGAAAAAGTAACAGAAAACCTCCCTAACCTGGTGAAGGAAATAGACATAGAAGTCCAGGAAGCGCAGAGAGTCCCAAACAAGATGAACACAAAGAAACCCACACCAAGACACATCATAATTAAAATGCAAAAGGTTAAAGACAAAGAGAGAATTTTAAAAGCAGCAAGAGAAAAGCAGTTAATCATCTATAAAGAAACTCCCACAAACTGTCAGCTGATTTCTCAACAGAAACTTTGCAGGCCAGGAGGGAATGTCAGGAAATATTCAAAGTGATGGAAAGCAAGGATCTACACCCAAGATACCCAGCCCACCCACAAGTTGAGAAGCACCTTGGAACCATGAGGGTCTCTCCTCACCTATCAGAATTGCTGCAAAACCTGGAGAGCAGTGTGAGAGGAAAATCAAATGTGTTTCACAGGTAAAATAGGGTCTTAACCCTGGCTGGGTAACTCAGTTGGGGGTGTTGTCTCCATATACCAAGGTTTCAGGTTCACTCTCCAGTCAGGGCACATATAAGAAACAACCAATGAATGCATCAATAAGTGGAACAACAAATCGATCTCTCTCTTCCTCTCTCTGCTCTCTTTCCCTTCCTCTCTCTAAAATAAATTTTAAAAAATTTAAAAGAGGTTCTTTATTCACACAGTACCTTCCTTGGTTTTACTCTAAATGCCAAACCTAAAAAAGAAAAGAAGGAAAGAAGGAAGTTACACCCCTTAGGCATCCTCTGTACCCACTGCTTGGTTGCCATGACAACACCTATCTGCTGCACATTCTATTCATCTGTTTTCCTTTTCACCGTTGACCATGCAGACCCTTTGCCTTCTGGTGCCTCCCAATGGTGAAACCTAACCAATACATGTCTCTGGGGATGGTGCCTATTTTAAAAAATATATTGAGCGATTTTAATAAAAGTCAACATTTCCTGCTTCTTTTGAAACTTTGCAAGTTGGGACAGCACAGGGCCTGAACTCTCAGCAGGCTATAACAGGCTTAGATTTAATACCTGATGATCCCTTCCCTGGAGCCCAGGCTATCCAGGCGGTCACTGTTTCCACGAAGCAGCTTCTCTCCTTCCTGGCACCTGCCTGAAGACCCTGGAATTGGAATCCTTTTTGTTAACAAATAATGCATCAATAAGGATTCACCTAAGTATGCCATTGACATTGCTGTCAATTGACTATTCAAGACCAGGCAATGGTATGCACGCCTGACTACAATGAAGCCTTCGGAGGTGGCTTCCACTAGCTGAGGTCCTAGCTAGTCTCTAATACAGTTGCGCTTGAACAGTAGGCTAGACTGTTCTTTAGCAACCCACTGCTCTGAGTTCCTGCAATAGCAGAGGTTTTTGCTCTCTGGCTGCCTGATTCTTTCTCCTGGACAGCTCCACTGTCATAGTCTCTCTCAAATCAAAATATGGGAATCTAAAAATATCTCAGGCATCACTGCACTGACATAATGCTTCTGTTGTCCCAAGAGCAGATTCTCCGTTAGAAGAATAGTTTCAAGAACCAGTTAGGTTTAAGTTCAACACTATGTGTGAAATGACTTTGAATTTTTGTTTCTCCCTCTTCCCCCCTCCCCACTCGCTCTGGACAAAGAAGTGCTTTTTAAAAGATCTGGTTAGGGCAGAAGAGTAGGAGGTGGGCCACAATTCAGTCTGGAATTATGAAGCCTGGCTTGATTTAACATGTGCAGAGGCATAGTGCCTGGCATAGTACCTGACACATAGTAGATACTCTAAATATATTGGAGGGAAGACCGAGAGATAGTAAGCTTCCCAGTGGATATGCTTTAGTTTCTCTGTTTTGTTTTATTGAGTGCCTACAATGTGTGATGCATTTTCCTAGGCTCAGCTGAGTTTCTTCCATTCACTTATTGCATTTATTCATCCCCTGCAATGCCTACTTTGCTTTCCTGCAATCACCATTTGCATGTGTGATTTTAGCTTTTTGATTGACAGCTCATAATCCCATCACTCACCCAAATACTCTTCAAGAGCAAAGTGCTGCTCTTATCATTAGCAGTCATCACAATGTCACTGATATCTAAATGTGACAGAAAATCTCCCACTTCCGTTTCACATGGTGTAATATGGAATCTCTATAATCGGCCAAGAAAAGAAATTCTACAGTAGCCTTTTCCATAAGCTGGCGTGATCCACATCCTTCAAATGTACCTACAACCTAGAGAGCTCTGTGTGGTAGGCACAATGGCAGGCTGTCCTCCTCTGGACCAAGTTCACTGAATGGTACTAACAACCAGAAAGCAACTCGCCCATCAGCAAGTCACCATGTTGTTTCATCAGATCCTGATCAGGCCAATTCACCCCCCAACAGTGTAATACTGGACATGTAATAGGCACTCAATTTTCATAGATGAATGAATGAATGCACAGAAAATGAATGAAGAAACCAGGCACTGATTTTACAAATAAAACAGAGACCTAAAAATTACTGGGCTCTAGTTCTAGCCACTAAATCAACCTCCTGCCAATCAGCAAATCTTTCTCCCTCTGGATGACCTAAATGCACTGCTCTTTTGTATTGTTTTCATGGGAATTCTGATAAGATTCAGTGCTCTGGCACAGGGAATGCAGAGAAAATGCAGCAGCCTTCCTCCACCTTCTGACCACAGAGACTCAAAAAATATCAAATCGTCCAGGCAAAATTTGGAAAAGCAAGAAGGAATTTTTGTTTGTTTATTTGTTTGTATCAAGAGAGAAAACCCAGGCTAGGTGGAAAAATGGTGGGGGAATAGACAGACATCTCCCGAGCCTTGTCCCAGAGCAGATAGAAAGAACAGCTGAGGGTCGCACGGGGAGTGTCTGTTGGAGAGTTAAGGGACAGCTATACTCCAGGAGAAGGTGGGGGACTGCTGGACGGGGGTCTCCTGACTGGGCAGCCCTCACTGCTGCTGAGTTCCCTCCCAGAGCCACCGGCTCAGATGTGGAGACCATGCCATCTTGAAGGGGAAAGTGGATTTTATCTGAAGCCTGAAAATATACAACTGCAGCACTCACCGAACAGCTGCGAATCCCAGAGCACCGGTCCCCAATTGGCACAAATACGCAGATTCAGAGGAGCTCTACACTCCACCACGGAAAGGTCAGATTTCGCCTGGGATAAGGTGAGGTCTCTGGTCCCGGCAGGACAGAAACGCCAGCACTGCGGGAGTTGGAGGACCAGGGGAAGTCTGCACCTAGAAAAATCCATGGCTGTTGGGGCTGGCTTGATCCGTGAATGTGGAAGGAGGTCCTCAGAGCTGCTAACAGAGGGGATCTCTAAAAAGCAACCCATTTTGATCAGAAGGACAGCCTAAAAACTTTGGGAGTGTGCCAGCTGCTTGTACACAAGGGGGAAAAGGGATTGCACAGGCTTGCGCGCAGAACCGGAGTTCGCACACTTGCGCTTTCTCCTCTTTGAATCTTTGCTTCTGATTACTGAGCCCAATACATAGGATCACCCAGTTGGGGACACCCTAGGAGACTTCAGGGGGAAGTTGTTTTTCTGGAACTTGGGGATCAGAGTGGGGAGTGAGCATCAGAGAACCAGCTCTGGGGACAGCCCACTCCCACAAACCGGTATTGAGTGCCACAGGGAAAGCAGGATCTAAGCACAGGCTAGAGAGGACCTATAGACCCAGAGGTCAACCCAGAAACACTGCCACCCAGGGGCTAAATCACAAATTGACTCTTGTGTAATCACAAATAAAGGAATACAAGAAATTAAGACACACCGCCTGCTTAAAAATCAGGACTGGCTTACAACACTGAGGAGCAGTGCAACGCAGGGAACTGCAATACTGTCCTGACTGGAAAACAGGCGTGCCAAACAGAATAGGGGAAGTGAATGACCTTCACTACTGCACATTTTATTTTAATTTATTTTATTTTTAATTTTTATTTTTTATCTTTTATTATTTTTTTATTTTTCATCTTTTACTTAAGAAACTATTTTTTTCTTTCTTCCTCAGTTGATTTTACCTTTTTAATTATTACATTTTTATTTTCAATCAGTATTATTACTACTACTATTTTACCTTTTTTTTTAAAAAAAAGTGTCATTTTATTTTCTCTTTATTTGACTTTGAGATTAGTGTTCTACATTCTTTTTTCATCTTTCCTTAAGCATCATTCTACTCTATCTCAACTCTACCTTTATGCCATCACTATCTTCCTAACTTTTGCCCTTTTGTTGTCCCCTGTTTCTCTTACCCTTTTCCTGCTTTAGATTTTCCCTATTCTTTCTTGTTACCCCCTGTTAAAATTTCACCCTACTTATATATCCAATTTCCAATCCCCTGCTCCAAGTTCATACACACCTCTCTCTTCTCTGTCTTCACTTTCCAAAAAAATGTTTTTCTCTCTGTCCTTTTGTTGTTGTTTGCTTGAATGTTGATTATATCGACTTTTTATGCTTGTTTGTGAGATTGTTTTTGCTTATTCTTTGTTTTGTTTTGTTTGCTTTGTTTTTGTTTGTTTGTTTTTGCATCTATTTTTCCTTGCCTCGCTTGATATTAGTTGTTGTTTGTAGTTTGTATTCATCTCCAGGTACTTGTTGCTGGCATTTGCTGGGATTAGTGGCTGTTCTATTGGAGTTTTCTCCCCATATATATATAGTTTGTTCCCCTTTTCTATCTTATTCTCTTTCTCTTCTCTCTTACTTTTATTTTCCTTTTCACAATTTCATTTTGGCACTCCTTTCTTTCTTTTTTTTTCCTCTTCTTCTTTCTTTCCTATCCCCTAATTTGCCTTTCTCTGGTGGTCACCATTATTTGGGGTTATTAATATCGTGGATACATTTCTGTTCAGTGCCTTATGTGGTGAACCTGGTTGTGCTATATTTTGTGCCTTTAAATCAATGCAGGAGAGAGAGAACTACATAACCAGACACCCGGAGAAGAGAGACCATGGGGAGACAAAGAAACAGCCCGCATATGAAAGAAAAGCAGGCATCACCAGAAAAGGATGTAAACGAAATGGAGGCAAGCAACCTGCCAGAGAAAGAATTCAGAGAAATGGTCATAAGGTGGCTGATAAGAATGGAAGACAAATTCGACAATATGAGTAAGAACCAAGAGGAAATGAAGAAGAACCAAGAAGAAATGAAAAATGACATCGCTACTGTAAAGAACTCAATAGAAAGCATCAAGAGTAGCCTAGAAGAAGCAGAGGACTGCATCAGTGAGCTAGAAGACAAGTCAGGAAAAAATATCCAAGTAGAGCAGCTTCTAGAAAAAAAAATTAAAAAGCAGGAGAGCCTAAGGGAACTTTGGGACAACAGGAAACAAAACAACATCCACATAATAGGGGTTCCAGAAGGAGAGGAAACTGAGCAAGGAATAAAAAACCTGTTTGAAGAATGACAGAAAACTTCCCTGATATAGGGAAGAAAAAACCCACACAAATCCAAGAAGCTCACAGAGTCCCAAGCAAAATGAACCCCAAAAGACTGATTCCAAGGCACATTATAATTAAACTAGAGGCCCGGTGCACGAAATTTGTGCACAGGGGTGTGTGTGTCCCTCAGCCCAGCCTGCACCCTCTCCAATCTGGGACACCTCGAGGGATGTCCAACTGCCCGTTTAGGCCCGATCCCACTGGGCCTCACAATCCAGGACAGCTGGCTCCCAACTGCTCACCTGCATACCTTCCTGATTGCTCCTAACCGCTTCTGCCTGCCAGTCTGATCACCCCCTAACCACTCCCCTGCCAGCCTGATTGATGCCTAACTGCTCCCCTGCCACCCTGGTCACCCCTAACTTCCCTCCCCTGCCAGCCTGGTCACCCCTAACTGCCTTCCCCTGCAGGCCTGGTCACCCCTAACTGCCCTCCCTTGCAGGCCTGGTCCCTCCCAACTGCCCTCCCCTGCTGGCCTGATCGCCCACAACTGCCCTCCCTTTAAGGCCTGGTCCCTCCCAACTGCCCTCCCCTGCTAGCCATCTTGTGGTGGCCATCTTGTGTCCACATGAGGGCAGGATCTTTGACCACATGGGGGCAGCCATCTTGTGTGTTGGAGTGATGGTCAATCTGCATATTACTCTTTTATTAGCTAGGATAGAGGCCTGGTGCATGGGTGGGGGCCAGCTGGTTTGCCCTGAAGGATGTCCTGGATCAGGGTGGGGGTTCCCTTGGGGCGTGGGACAGCCTGGGCGAGGGGCCTCTGGTGGTTTGCAGGCTGGCCACGCCCCCTGGTGACCTAAGCAGAAGCCCTGGTAACTGGGATTTATTTATCTTCTACAACTGAAACTTTGTAGCCTGGAGCAGAGCCAAGCCTTCTGCTTGCTCCGTGGCAGCAGCCTTTTTGGGGGGTATTTATGTATCTTCTATAATTGAAACTTTGTAGCCTTAAGCAGAGGCCTGGGCTGGCCAGGGTGTGTGGAAAGCTTGGCTTCCTCCATCACCGGGGCAATCCTAGCCTCCTGCTCTTTCAAGCTCCCTGCCTCTGCCATTTCTGTTGGGCTATATTTATCTTCTATCATTGAAACTTTGTAGCCTTGAGTGGAGGCCTGGGCCGGCAAGGGCAGGCGGAAAGCTTGGCTTCCTCCATTGCCAGGGAAACCCAAGCCTCCCTCCTGCTCTCTGTGGCCGTAGCCATCTTGGTTGGGTTTATTTGCATATTTGCTCCTGATGGACTGGTGGGCGTGGCTTGGTGTAGCAGAGTGATGGTTAATTTGCATATTGCTCTTTTATTAGATAGGATTGGCAAACACCAACGACAAAGTAAGAATCTTAAGAGTGGCCAGAGAGAGAGAGAAAGTTACCTACAAAGGAACCCCCAACAGACTAGCAACTGATTTCTTACAGAAACTCAGCAGGCCAGAAGGGAATGGAATGAAATATACAAAGTCATGCAAAGGAAGGGTCTGAATCCAAGAAAACTGTAACCAGCAAGGCTATCAATCAAAATTGAAGGTGAAATCAGGAGCTTCACAGACAGAAAAGGACTAAGGGAATTTATTACTACCAAACCAGCAATGCAAGAAATGCTAAAGGGTCTGCTGTAAAAAAAAGAAATAGGAAGCAAAGAAGGAATACAGGGGTAAAGAATAAAAATGGCGACAAATAAGTACCTATCAATAATAACTTTAAATGTAAATAGATTAAATGCCCCAATCAAAAGACATAGGGAAAGGGATTGGATAAGAAATCGCGACCCATATATCTGCTATCTACAAGAAACCCACCTCAGAAAAAAAGACGCACACAGAATGAAGGTGAAGGGATGGAAAAAGGTTTTTCAGGCGAATGGGAATGAAAAAAAAAAAGCTGGGGTAGCAATACTTATATCTGACAAATTAGATCTCAAAGTGAAGGACATAACAAGCGATAAGGAAGACCACTTCATAATACTAAAGGGAGCAATCCAACAAGAAGAAATAACTCTGGTTAACATATACGAACCCAATACAGGAGCACCCAAATACATAAAAAAAAACTCCTGGAGGATATCAAAGGAGAGATTGACAGCAATACAATCATAATAGGGGACTTTACCCCACTATCACCATTGGACAAATCCTCTAAACAAAAAATCAGCAAAGAAACATCAATCCTAAATGACTCACTAGACCAGATGGAATTAATTGACATCTTTAGAACATTTCACCCCAAAGCCACAGAATATACATTCTTCTAAAGTGCACCTGAGTCATTTTCAAAAATAGACCATATGTTGTGTCATAGGCAAAGTCTCTTCAAATTCAAGAAGATAGAAATCATATCAAGCATCTTCTCAGATCACAGTGGCATAAAACTGGAAATCAACTACAATAAAATCAATCCAAAGAAATCAAACACATGGAGACTAAACAGCATGCTATTAAACAATGACTGGGTTACCAGACAGATCAAGGAAGAAATAAAAAACATCATGGCAACAAATGGCAATGAAAACACAACAATCCAAAATCTATGGGACACAGCAAAAGCAGTTTTGAGAAGGAAGTTCATAGCTCTACAAGTCTACTGCAAAAAGCAAGAAACAATGGTAATAAATTACCTAACCCTACAACTCAAAGAGTTAGAAAGAGAGCAACAAGAAAAGCCCAATGTAAGCAGAAGGAAGGAAATAATAAAGATCAGAGAGGAGATAAACGACATTGAGACAAAAAAAAAAATACAAAAGATCAACAAAACCAAGAGCTGGTTCTTTGAAAGGATAAACAAGATTGATGAACCTCTAGCCAGGCTCACCAAGAAGCAAAGAGAGAAGACCCAAATAAAGAAAATCAGAAATGAAAGAGGTGAAATAACAACAGACCCCACCAAAATACAAAGGATTGTTAAAAAATACTATGAACAACTCTATTTCAACAAACTGGAAAACCTGGAAGAAATGGACATATTCCTAGAAAAATATAACCTTGCAAAACTCAATCAGGAAGAATCTAAACATCTCAATAGGGCAATAACTATGGAAGAAATTGAAGCAGTCATCAAAAAGCTTCCAGCAAACCAAAGCCCGGGGCCAGACAGCTTCACAGGGGAGTTTTACCAAACATTCAAGGAAGATCTAAAACCTATCCTCCTCAGACTATTCCAAAAAAATTCAAGAGGAAGGAACACTTCCAAGCTCCTTCTATGAAGCCACCATCACCCTAATACCAAAACCAGATAAAGACAACACAATGAAAGAGAATTATAGGCCAATATCCCTCATGAACATAGATGCCAAAATCCTCAACAAAATTCTAGCAAATCGGATCCAGCACTACATCAGAAAGATCATACACCATGACCAAGTAGGATTTATCCCAGGAATGCAAGGATGGTACAATATCCGCAAATCAATAAACGTGATACATCACATAAACAAATAGAGAGATAAAAATCACAGTCATATCAATTGATGCAGAAAAAGCATTTGACAAAATCCAACACCCTTTCTTGATAAAAACATTCAACAAGGTGGGAATAGAAGGATCATACCTCAATATAATAAAAGCTATATATGATAAACCCACAGCTATCATCATACTAAATGGGCAAAAACTAAAACCATTTCCCATAAGAACGGGAACAAGACAGGGATGCCCACTCTCACCACTCCTGTTCGACATAGTACTGGAAGTATTAGCCATTGCAATTAGACAAGAAGAAGAAGAAATAAAAGGCATCCAAATTGGAAAAGAAGAAGTAAAGCTGTCCTTATTTGCAGATGACATGATATTGTACATAAAAAACCCGAAAGACTCCATCAAAAAACTAATAGACTTAATAAATGAATTCGGCAATGTAGCAGGATACAAAATTAATGCCAAGAAATCTATGGCATTTCTATACACCAATAGTGAACTTACAGAAAGAGAGACTAAAAAAGCAATCCTATTTACCATCGTACCAAAAAAATTAAGATACCTAGGAATAAACTTAACTAAGGAGGTAAAAGACCTATACACGGAAAACTACAGGACACTGAAAAAAGAGATAGAGGAAGATGTAAACAGATGGAAGAACATACCATGTTCATGGACTGGGAGAATCAACATCATTAAAATGTCCATACTACCCAAAGCAATCTATAGATTCAATGCACTCCCCATTAAAATACCAACGGCATATTTCACAGACCTAGAAAGAACTCTCCAAAAATTCATCTGGAATAAAAAAAGACCTCAAATAGCCACAGCAATCCTGAGAAAGAAGAACAAAGTAGGTGGGATCTCAATACCAGATTTCAAGCTGTATTACAAAGCCACTGTTCTCAAAACTGCCTGGTACTGGCACAAGAACAGACATATAGATCAATGGAATAGAATAGAGAACCCAGAAATCGACCCAAATCACTACGCTCAATTAATATTTGACAAAGGAGGCATGAACATACAATGGAGTCAAGACAGTCTCTTCAAGAAATGGTGTTGGGAAAACTGGACAGATACATGCAAAAAAATGAAACTAGACCACCAACTTACACCATACACAAAAATATACTCAAAATGGATCAAGGACTTAAACATACGATGAGAAACCATAAAAATACTAGAGGAATCCACAGGCAGAAAAATCTCTGACATATGCTGAAGCAATTTCTTCACTGATACTGCTACTAGGGCAATGAAAACTAAAGAGAAAATAAACAAATGGGACTACATCAAAATAAAAAGCTTTTGCACAGCAAAGGAGACCATCAATAAAACAACAAGAAAGCCCACTGCATGGGAGAACATATTTGCCAATGATATCAATGATAAGGGTTTAATCTCCAACATTTACAGGGAACTCATGCAGCTTAACAAAAAGAAGATAAACAACCCAATCAAAAAATGGGCAACTGATCTAAATAGATACTTTTTGAAAGAAGACAGAAGGAAGGCCAAGAGACATGAAAACCTGCTCAAAGTCACTAATCATCAGAGAGATGCAAATCAAAACAACAATGCGGTACCATTTCACACCTGTCAGAATGGCTATTATCAACAAATCAACAAATGACAAGTGCTGGTGAGGATGTGGAGAAAAAGGAACCCTCGTGCACTGCTGGTGGGAATGCAGACTGGTGCAGCCACTGTGGAGAACAGTATGGAGTTTCCTCAAAAAACTAAAAATGGAGCTCCCATTTGACCCAGTGATTCCACTTCTAGGAATATGTCCCAAGTAACTAGAAACACAAATCAGAAAGGATATATGCACCCCTATGTTCGTAGCAGCACAGTTCACCATAGCTAAGATTTGGAAACAGCCTAAGTGCCCATCAGCAGATGAGTGGGTTAAAAAACTGGTACATCTACACAATGGAATACTACGCTGCGGTAAAAAAGAAGGAGTTCTTACCATTTGCAACAACATGGATAGAGATGGAGAGCATTATGCTAAGTGAAATAAGCCAGGCAGAGAAAGATAAATATCACATGATCTCACTCATTTGTTGAATATAATGAACAACATAAACTGATGAACAAAAATAGATCCAGAGACAGAGAAACATCAATCAGAACGTCAAATCTCAGGGAAAGTAGGGGAGGATGAGGGCCAGGGGGAGAGATCAACCAAAGGATTTATATGCATGCATGTAAGCCTAATCAATGGATACAGACAACAGGGGCGTGGGGGCATGAATGGGAGATGGGGGGTAATGGGGGAATAAGAACACATATGTAATACCTTAATCAATACAGAAATTTTAAAAAAAAGAAAGAAAACCCAGGCACAATGAAAAGAGATTTTATTTTTCAGGTGAGAAACCTTGCTCCTTTCTGGACACAAATATGCAGTCAGATTCTAGGGTCCTAGTTTTATTCTATGTCGGCTATAGAATCACAGCAACACTTCTTAATGTTATGTTTTCAGGGCTTTATATTGGTCTTTTGGAAATTCATATATGTAATACATGTTTATTAAACAAAATTCACATGAAGTAGGATTACATATTAAATGAAAGTTCCTTCTCCCCTCTCCCATCTTTGTTTCATCTTCCAGCTCCCTGAGGAATAGATAGAGGTGGGGATTAGCCTGCGCAGTGGTGACTGGGAAGTGCCCTTGCTCACCAGAGCTGTGGAGCAAAGGAAGCAGGTCTGGGCAGAGGGAGAGGTTCAACTGTGATGCAGGTTCCCTAAAGGCTATAGCTGATGCATAGGGGAACTTGGACGCTGAGATAGATTGTCAGCATTGTCCTAAAAGGAGGCAAGGGCCTTTGCACGCCACCCCTTCCACCACTCACTAGGTGTGAGTTGCCCCTCAACCCCTGCAGAAGAGGGTGCAAAGTTGTAGGAGGCAGCTCCATTCGGCTCAGGGCAACTCCTGGGGAGGGGAGGCACTGAGCTATGAGCCATCAGCAGCTAACACTTTGAGCATGCGGGGAATATGTGCCTTGTTTTTCTTTCTTTTTTTAAAAAAATATTTTTATTGATTTCAGAGAAGAAGGGAGAGGGAGAGATAGAAACATCAATGATGAGAGAGAATCACTGATGGGCTGCTTTCTGCACGCCCCCTACTGGGGATCAAACCCACAACCAGGTATGTGCCCTGACCAGGAATCCAACCGTGACCTCCTGGTTCACAGGTCGACACTCAACCACTAAACCACACCAGCTGGATTGTGCTTTGTTTTTTTAAGGGAGAATCGGGTGGCACACTACCACAATGCACTGCATTATCTCTCCAAAGCCCATGCACTTTCTATGTCTCTATGAATACAAAAAACACACATGCATGCACGCACACATGCACACACGAGGAGCAGTATAGCATCAGAGTTAAGGACATGAATTTTGGAGCCAACCTTAGAAATTTAGCTAGTCTCTCTGGGCCTCAGTTGCCCCCTTGTTCAAGTGGGGGATGCTGACACCAGTCCTCACCATTGAGGATTAAGTGGGTGAATGAATGTAAAGTTCTGGGAATGAAGCTTGGCCCATAAGAAGACTTAGCTATTTGTGTCCTCAACAATTACCTTGGACATGATTCTCTGTTAGTCGCACAGATGTATTTCATTCCTTTTAGGATCTGAAAAGTACTCTTGAATATTGAATACTGTGGATTTGCCAATTTCTTTAACAATGCCCTTCTATTGGGCATTTGAGTGGTCTCTGATTTCTCACAATTACAAGTCCTGTAGCAATGAACATCCCTGTACCCTTATCTTTGTAAACTTGGAAGGCTGCCTGTAAAAGAGACTCCTGAAAGTGGAACCATTTATTAAAGGATAAGCGTATCCAAATTTTGACAGACACTGCTCATTGGCCTCTGAAAAGACTGTGTCATTCTAACCTGGACCTCAGCATCATGAGATGCGAGTGTCTTTCTCCCCCTTCTCAGCCTCTCCACCCACCACACACCAACACTGGGAATTAAAAACCATTTATATGCTTGCCAGGCTAATGGGTGAAATAATGGATTTCCTTGCTTTAATTTGCATTCAACCAATCCTTGAGAAATGAAGCTTATTTTGTTTTTTAGCCATGCATGTACAGATGCTCCTTGATTTATGATGTGGTTCGTACTGGTAAACATATTATAAACTGAAAAAGTTAAGTAAAAAATGCTTGTAATACACCCAACCTACCAAACCTCACAGCTCAGCCTAGCCTACCTTAAATGTGCTCAGAACACTCACATTAACCTACAATTGGGCAAAATCAACTAACACAAAGCTGATTTTATTTTTAAGAAGTATTGAATAGCTCATGTAACTTATGGGTATTGCTTTCCTACCACTGTAAAGTCAAAAAAGTCCTAAGGCAAATCGTGGTAGGTTGGGGGCTGTCTGTACCTGCATTTGTGACTTGCCTTAGTGTTCTTTTCCTCTGGATTCTCTTTGACAACATGTTTTTTAACTTATATATTCACTTTGAACAGCTTGTTCACTTGTCTGCATCTTTTGAGGTGCCTCTCAGTACATTTCCATGTACTCAAATCTGCCAGTCCTCTTGCCACACCTAAGTTCAGAGTTCTGTGTCTGTAGGAGGTGTAAAATAACAGCTACCACAAGGTCAGGTTCAGATGCAGGGCCCACATTCTCCTCAGAACAGCTAGTTCTTTATCAGCCCCGAACTCTCCATCTGCCTGCAGCAGGCAACTTCTTTTTGTGTCAGCCCTGCTTTCCTTTTTGTAGTCCACTCCTGATTATTAAAATCAAAGACAATATCTAGTCTCCAATCTTATCCTTCACAGCCCCTTTAGCATAGATCTTTTCCCTGCTCTTCTTTCTGATTCCACTTCTTCTTTTCAATTCTTTTGACTAAGCCAAAGTTTGGGGGATAACTGGGGTAGAGGTCAGCCTCCAGGAGGGACAGTTTCTTGTGCCATCATCTAACTGTGGTTACTTCTCTGCTGGCTCCTACTGCTGGTGTCATCCTGCTAGGTCCTGGCACTAATGATAATGGCTATGTTGCTTGTGTGTTGCTGGGGCCAGGACAGTGAGGAGGCTTTAAGGAAGTGCTCAGATTTTCAAACTGGTACAGTGAACTGAGACTGGCTGATGCTGGTGTGGAGGCACTCCA